>NC_048269.2:1463333-2187500 GCF_005286985.2 Setaria viridis
ACACACATGAATATTAGACTAGCACATGTATTAGTTGATGACTATGTTTCACAAGTCATGGACATGGAGATGTTGAACTAATAATGTGGACACATGTGGAGACATGTGCTAGGACTGACCCAACACGAGAAGTAGTTCTCTCTTTAAACAACATATACGCTTTGTCCTTAGACCTGAGATTGTCGCATGTATTCAAGATGTGAATCGACCTACTTAGGGGCTATCAAACGCTACGCCGTAACAGGGTAGTTATAAAGGTAGCTTTCGGGTTTGTCAAGAAGCATGCTATGAGACATGGTCAATCAAGATGGGATTTGCCCCTCTCTGATTGAGAGTGATATCTCTGGGCCCCTCGAGTGATCGGATCCGAAAAATGCATGGCCATGCTACGTACGGTTAAGAGTTAACCTACAAAGGGATTCCGAATCATAGGATCGAGAAAGAGCGGTCGGCTTGAAGCTAGACCAAATATCGTGAGGCAAAGGGAATAGCATGTATATTATGTTGTGATGGTTCGTCTGATATGATCTTCGTGTGCGTATAGGAGTTGGCACGTCTTGATAGAGACCGCTACCGACTATTGGGCCGAGTAGGAGTACTCGGGCCATGTCTATACGTATCCGAACCTATAGGGTCACACACTTAAGGGGCTGGAAGCCTAATTCGGATGTGATCCGAGTTGGATTAGGTTTAGAAGTACTAATGGGCCTCGAACCCAAAGGCCCGTTAGGAACCTCTATAAATAGAGGGGTGGGAGCGCCCTAGGGTTTACACCTTTTTAGCGAAACACATCTGCCGCGCCTCCCACGCCCTCGCCTGTTGCAACTCGCGGATCTAGCAATCCGGCTTGCGACGCTTCCTCCCTGCACGTGTGGATACCTTGGAGGTGTTGCGCCTGAAGCACTTGGACGAGCCGCCGACGAACCACGACGAGCTGCCGACGAGCCACGACGAGCCGACGACGAGCCGATGATGAGCCGCGGCACGAGGGAGATCTTGCTGCACGTGGACGAGCTGCTGAGGAGCTGCTGGACGTCGACGTGATCGACCACGTACGACTACACTGATCCACTTCGCTGCATCGACGCGAATCTACATCTTCCGCACCAGTAGTGCGTCGAGTGGTAATCCCGTGATCCTTATACGGCAGTTTTCCTGGTTTACGCAGTAGAAATTTTGTTTTGCGCTAGTGTAGCCTACCTCGTATCCCAACATTAGGTCCACTTATAAGTACTACCATTGCAGGAGGTACAAATAAACCACATGATGAGGCTGCGTCAGCGAAACCTTCATCTTCGCTTCCCAAGGATGCTTGAAGTCCTTCTAGATAGTACTTAGTGGATGGTTTGTCGTAGTGTATCATGTTGTTGTTTCTCTCAAGTTTAAATTTGTGTATTTCTATGTAAACATTCAGCAATATTTGAGTTTGTCATAGTGTATCATGTTGTTTGCTTCTGAAATTTTAATTTGTGTATTTTTATCTAAAATTTTAGCAATGTGATGGATAGTTTTATTTTAATTTTTGCTTCATGAAATCAAGCAAAACCCGCGCGAGATCCGATGCCTACAAGTTCCAACCGGCGAGAATAAATTTTAAAATAGAAGCAAAAAGAAATAGTATAGAATTTATGACTAGTTAAAATTTATTGTAAACAAACTTGCTAATTTAATATATTTTTGCATGTTTGAAATATGTAAATTTCTTATATTTCGCTTCATGAAATCCAGTGAAAACATAAATCAAATAAATTTCCAAATAGAAGCAAAAAGCAATAGTATAGCATTTATGACTAGTTAAAACTTATTGTAAACAAACTTGCTAATTTAATATATTTTTGCATGTCTGAAATATGTAAATATCTTATTTTTTGCATCCTGAAATCCAGTGAAAACATAAATTGAATAAATTTCCAAAAACTAGATGAAAAATAGGAGAAGGCCCCCATTTATCCCGGTTATAAAGTAGAACCGGGATAAAAGGGACTTTTCGATTCCCGCGTGGAAGTACCCATTTATCACAGTTGATCATAAACCGAGATAAAAGGGGGGAATTTTTATCGTGGGTGATCATAAACCGAGATAAAAGGCCCCCCTTTTATCTCGGTTTGTATTAGGAATCGGGGTTAAGTGTCCTTTAATCCCGGTTGCTGTTACAAACCGGGATAAAAAGGGGGTCTTGTATAAAAGTTACAGCGTCTTCTACACTCCCCCCGCCCAACAATTAGCAAAATTTTCACTCGTCGTCCTCGTCCCGCCCGTTGCCTGGCTCTTCCATCACCGCTCCCCGTCATCGCTGGCGGCCCATCCTATTCGCTGGCCTCCTCCGTCTCTGTCGCCGCCGCCATCATCTTCACCCGCAATCATCGCCGGCCACCTCCTCCGTCCCCGTCACTGCCGCCAGTGCGTCCATCCTTGTCGCCGCAACCTCCGCGCGTGCCCCTCATCGCGCACTGGCGCCACCTCCTCCCCGTCATCGTAGCCGTCCCTGTCGCCATGACCGCCGTCCCCGTCGCCAGCCAGCTGGCCGCCTCCCCCATCGTCGCCGCGCACTGATGCGCCCACCTCCAACTCCGGACATCCCTTGGCCTGAATTAATTTTAGAAATTTGGTAGATTACTTCTAGTTGTTTGTGGAATATAGTTTTATACTACTAATTAATGCTTAGAAATTAATTGAACTTTGGTACACATGTTTACAAATTTTTGTTGAAATGCTTAGAAATTATAAACCTAGATGATGGGATGCTAGTCTTTGATGACCTGTTACGTGAAGCGGCCACAAAGCTTGACAAGATTATTAAAGATGTTAAGGATGGGATGTTGACGGTGTGCTAAGAGAATGATGAGCTCACAATGGCCCTCGGGAATCCCGAACACCTAGGACGTACTCGAGAGTTCGGGCTTGTTCCGTGGAAATTCGCATTTCGAGGTGACTTGGACAAGTACACAAGCCAGAACCGAAGAAAGGAGCAAGAGGATGTGAGGTGGCGGTGCACGATAGAATCCAAACTGCAATCTGTAGAAGTAAGAATGCATGAGGAAGGCAGTAGATGAATGGCCGACGCAGTTGGCAGCCCTTCTCAACACCTCGGGATCAGGTGTGCATCCACAGGGCTACCTAAGCCACATACGCCAGGATTACCCGTGGAAGAGTAAATATTACCTATGGATGCCATCACGCAAACATGTGAGCTGCATGTACCGATCGGCAACCTCAGCATTAAGAACTTCATTTCTTTTATATATCCAGGTGGCGTACGGGAGTGCATTGCCAATCGTGCCAAATCATACATGCTATGGCATAGAGCTTCCACCTGGCTATGCCAGTGTTGGCGTAGAGAGAATCCTTGATAGCCAATTTGAAGGTCTAGAGCTCGACTTCCCTGTAGGCGACGGGTCAACAAGACTAGGAGAAGTGGTTCACGAGGTCATTCTATGGCACAAACGCTACATCATCATCCCCGGCATGGAGGCACCTCCTTAGAGCTCAAGACCACTATCCGCAAATCCACAGCAGTGACCATCTCCTCAGACATCGAGACCATCATCTCCACCACAACCTGCTCCACGATTGAGGTCTCCATCTCCACCACATCCTAGTGGTTGTAGCGACGATGACGACAACAACACCCCTCCACGATCACCTTCGCCGGGACTAAGAGCACCAATTAAGAAGTCGCGACTACCACCTCCCAAGATAAGACAGCGTAAGAAGGAAACAAAGGAGCCTGAGGTGACTCCTGAGGAACGCTGGGAGGCAATGACTCATGAGGAACACTAGACCGAAATCCAAGTGCAAGCTAGTGAGTGGTTGAGGGAACAGAGGGAATTAAGAAAAGCAAGGAAGATGGAGCCACCGCTAGTAGATCGAAGAGAATTATATAAATTCATCAAGATGCAAGAACAAGCCAAGAAGAGTCAACCCCTACTATCAAACTATGAACGGGCATTAGTAAAGGTTGATGAGAAGAAAAAAAGGAAAAAATTTGAGCTACCAGCTGCACCGCCAAGTGAACCGAAATGGACCTTTGAGCTAGGCAAGCCTATGGTTATCCCTGATTTGCTAAAGAAGCTATCAACAAAGATATAAGAATTCCATCAATGGTACATGAAGTTGTCTGCCGACGAGAGGGAGATGTTGGGCCTTAAGATAAAACCGATAGATTTTCACGGCGAAGGCGAGGCAGTCCTGTGGCTACGATTCAAGGATATATGCGAAGTGTACCATCATGGTGCCCTAGACGTCTCTCTGATGAGCGCCTGGACTCTGTAAGTGTCCATTTATATGTACATGTAAATATTGGCTCATATCATTTTTTTGTGCATGCATCGCCGTACTAATTAACTTCGTCTTCCATTTTATATAGGATGCTAATTCGGACGTGCCGACATGAAGCATACCTCCATATTGGCTTCATTGATCCATCCATAGTGAACCAAGCCCAAATACGAGATTTTCTAGACAAAACGTTGCTGGCAGTATACAATTCTTTAGGTAGACAAAAATTAAAGGATCACATACTACCTCCATACAACTTCAAGTAAGTGTGTGTATACCGTCTATATTCATTTTCTTTTTCCTTACCTAATTAATGTTAGTTACCTCTAATATATATGAACATTTACGTACGCAGCTCCCACTAGATCCTCATTATTATTAACATTGATCGAAGTCACGTCACTATCTTCGATTCGTTGAGGAGAGATCCGAGGGAGTACCAAGACGTTCAACAGACGCTAGACATGTAATAATTGTGGACCTCTATCTCTATACAAAATTTTGTTTCCTAAATTTTCACCTAACACTATATCATTCGTTATTTTAATCCGCAGAGCATGGAGAGAATTCATCAGGGCACTTAGGTCAATTCAAAGAAAAATTTACATGGAGAACAAACTTCCCGGTACGTATTAAGTCTGCACATTTTGTACATTCTATAGCATGAATATTTAATAACTTAATTGTTTTCCCCCACAACAGTGCTTAAGATAGGAACCTGGGAATGATAATCTATGTGGCTACTATGTCTGTGAGCACATGCACAATTTATTGGGACCCAAGACCAGCAAGGCCACGAGCATGAATTTAAAGTATGTAAAATAAAACTATTAATAGTTATTTATTTTCTACAATTGTTCGTGTAAAATTCACATATATGTATCCAAATTACAGATGTGGAATATTCAATTGGGACTCTTGAAGAAGGAAAGAGTAGCGGCAATATGTGAAGATCTCATTGAATTCCTAGTGGACGAGGTGGTAAAATCCAAAAGGAGACTTTCATTATGATGGATCCAGCACCTCGACGGGAAGATCATCATAGATATATATATATATATATATATATATATATATATATATATAGTTTGATTGAGTTTGTATATATATGTAATACGTACACTAATTAGATTTGTATATATATAGAGTACGCTAAAAATCGTATAGTATTTGTATAAATACTTGTTTGATTCATTTAAATAATTGTTTGATTCGTTTAAATACTAGTTTGATTGATTTCATTATAAAAAAACATTCTCAACTACTAAAGGCTAACTAAAGGGGTAAAGGCTAACTAAAGGGGTAAGTGAGATATGCACCAAATTATAGATGCCATGTAGGCGCCTGCATGGTGCTGTACGCACGCCCTTTAGTCCAGGTTTGTAACACCAACCGGTACTAAAGGGGTCTGTCCACCGCCTGGCGTGGCAGCCTCGTTAGTCCCGGTTGGTTTTACAAACCGGGACTAAAGGAGGGTTTTATATCCTGGTAGAGGGACCCGTGATAAAATACCCCCCTTTTATCTCGACAGATTAATCCCAGATGCATTTTCGGAAGATATGCAGTCTACGAGCTGGTACTAATACAGAGTTCTCTAGTAGTGATGTGTTTTGGAAGGGAGCCATTTCTATCAAGTATCAACAAGGGTTCAGTAGGAGTGGTCAATAGCAATGGTAATATATTTGAGCTTGTGCATCTTGTTACAGCCTCGGCGTCCCACATGGCTCCCTGCTTAATTCTTTGTCATGCCTGATTTAAAATTTTAAGTTCAAAGCCGAATACTATGTATGCCCGTGATCAAGTTTCGTAAATACGGTAACTTCAGTAGTGAATAACAGAACAAATGTCATCTTGAAACCTTGATAATATCAACGTGCAGCAGTGTAGACTCCCTCTTCAACTTGGCAGTTGATGGAGTAGGCTTCATGGGGCAGTTCCTTTCTCTTGATCTTATCTGAGAAGTAGAGGGACGGATTCACGCGGTAAGGGGATGAAAGAGGAAGTGTTAGTACACCTATATATACTCTTCAGGTGTACGAAAACATCACATGCGAGGTTTAAGGCAAGTAAAAGCTTTATTTAGTGCTAATCAAATTTAATTAAGAATGTAAAGATATTATAATTACAGTTAGCCCAAAACTAATCTTTCTATATTTTTCATCCTTTTCTCGTAAAATGACATGCGATTCTCCTGTGCTATTCGAGAAAAAAAAAACAAGTATTACCAAAACTACAAGGCACATGTGGCCTCCACTTGTCCCGAGCTTATGTGAAAATATCCCGTGGTAACATCACTTCCCTTGCCTTGGTCATCACCACCAGGGACAAGCGAAACCAGTCACCACCACTGCTGTAATTCGAGCATCCAACCAAAGCGATCGACCATTCTAACTAGGTGAAGGTCTTAACTGCTCATCACCATTAGAATAAGTTTTCACTGTTGTACCACTTTACCCACGAGTCATGATTTATATTCCACATTTTCCAGGGTCTCGAGCCCTCGTAAACGGTCTTGAGGAAAGTTTGCTAGGAAGCACTATGAAACCTTTACAAAGGGTCTCCTAGCCATAATTACCCACTAAGGATTTCTTGGTCTGGTGTACATGGACAAGACAAAAGACAACATTCTCGTAAAGCCCCTTTTGCCTCAGCTCACTTGGTTCGTCAAAATCAGAAAGTTATCACAAACAACGTTCATTCACTAAATTACGTATTTATAATTAAACTCTCACACTATGTCACAGTGCAAAACTCATCACGTCAGGTATAATTATAATGGAGCTGACGTATTGTTCTGGTCATATAGACCACTGACCTCGAGCGTACACCAAGGGGTTGAATGTTCTCAAGCTTCGAGACAGACGTTCACTATCATTAGAGAGGAATTTGATGTACGACCGTAATCCACCTGCAACGTAACGGACGGGTTAGCTTGTACGACAATTCAAACTCCGGTCGGCTTACGTTTGCCCATTATTTGAACTACCAATAAAGGAGATATTCTTGCACTCTATGGCGATCTGTCGTCGGTCTACATAGTGACTTCAATTGTGTGTGTGCAATTCTGGCATTAGCGCTTTTAATTTGGCAGACCGCAACTAGTGAACTTGACTCTGGTTCCTACAGAGAGGTCGCCACACAGCTGCCCAAAAGAGCTGTAGTGTCTCGTGTGTGGCCGGCCTAGAATTCAATGACCATTTGACGATCAGGGTCCATGCGCGTGGAATTGTTCAATTGCATACTTGGATGTAGTAGTATTCAACGTGTCCATTTCCCACGAAGTACGCCTATCTACATGCCATGCATCTATAAAACTTGTACGTGCATCATCATAAGCAAAGTAAGCAAGGTATACTGCAAGCTAGCTGCTGAGGATGGTCTGCTTTGAGGTTCATAAGCTTCTTCTTCCGCTACCACTAGTCCGGTATCGTCGCCGCACCGCCATCCTACTCATGATCATGTGCTCACTGCTCTCCTGCTCCCACGCAAAACCATGGAGCAAATCCTCCGGCTCTGACAAGGATGACTGCATCTGCCCCATGGACAGATCGACTACAACTTTTCCATTGTTCAAGTTCTCCGACGACAACAGAGGGTGCTTCGTCATCCCTCTACAAACCATCCAGGAGCCATCCTTATTCATCTCCCCAACAATACCACCAAAAGGCTCGCTAGAGCCCTCTGGTCCCACGTGGACAACTATAACCTACAGTGCTATTGTGCTGGCGATGTGCAAATATATTTTGTTTGCTATATAATTGTAACAATCTTTTATATTTTTTCGCTATATAGTTGTAACATTCTTTTTATCCTACACTACCTCGAACGCCTATGCAATTGACAATATATATTATATTTCCGATATGAACGAGGGTACGTTGTTCGTATCCGTGGACATTTCCATCAGTTAGAATATGATATTATTCCCAAGCATCATGCAAACAAATCTTATGTGCATCATGCAAACATTGACTCCAGCATTGGATATTCCCAAGCCTGCAAATGTTTTTTTTTATGGGAAGATTTATTAATTTCATGTAATGTTACATCAAGGTGATACAACAGATCAACTTGAAGAGCTCCCTCCCTCTACCAAATGGTACCTAGCCTTATAAAAAGAAACACGAAGGTAGGCACACTAATGACTTTCAATCCAAAGACTAGACCGTCACCCATGTGCCTAGGCTATTTGCACTAAGCAATGAGATGCCGCTACAACCAAGTCCTATGCTGCTCCAAAGACGTAGGCTTCTGGAGGATAGTCCATGTACGAAACCAGTGTGTCATTGACAAGATAAACTGCAAAAAATAATGTTGTTTGTTCTCAAATATCACGCCATTTCTGCAAAAGCACAAGGACCAACATGTAGCGGCTGCTCCAAGTAACACTAAAGGTTTTAGGTTATGACTAATCCACATGAGCCACGTGCCAAACATGTTTGCAATACTACGAGATTCTGAAATACCAAAAGCCTTCCCATATCATACGAGCAAACCGACACTCAAAAAACAGATATAAATATCTCATCCTTGTGAAAAGACAATTCATATCGCCAAATTAAAGGCGCTGCTGCCAGAATTGCACACAAACAATTGAAGTCACTACATAGACTGATGACACACTACTAGAAAAAGCAGCTCCTGTACCGGTTGGGAACCCCTAGTACCGGTTGCACAACCGGTACTAGCAAATCGGTACTAGAGGGGGGTCCTCTAGTACCGGTTATCTAGTACCGGTTGGAATAACTGGTACTAAAGGGTATGAAAAAATTAACAAAAACAATCCCCCAACTACCGCCGGCCCCGCCTGCCTGCTCCTCTGCCTCCGCTCCTCCCTAGGGCCTCGCTGCCTGCTCCTCCCCTTCGCCTCCGCCTCTGACCCGCCCCTCCTGCTCCCCGCCGCCTGCTACTCCCCTCCGCCTCCACCACCGCCTCCGCCCCTCCCATCCGTCTCCGCCGCCGCCGCTGCCCCGTCGCTCCCGGCCCCTCCCCACCCCGCCGCTCCCTCCGCCGTCGCCGCGGGCTACAGGGCGGGGGCCGGGGAGGGCAGGGCCGGCGGGTGGATTTCTTTTTTTTTACTTTTTAATACCCATTTAGTATCAGTTGTTTCAACCGGTACTAAAGGAGGTCTTTGTACCGAAATAGCAATACCAGTTGCAAAACCGGTACTAAAGGGAGGTTCGCAACCGGTATAGAAGATCCTTTCCCTAGTAGTGAATCTTGGTAAAGACCACAATTACAGTTATTCCTAGGCAACATTCAACTACGTACATGTTTCTGTATCAGAAAATCTTGGTAGTTTTAACAGTTTTCTTATCAGAAAGACTCGGTAAAGACCACAGTTTGCTAATTCTATACAGTTTATCTGATAACTTTGCCGTATAAACCACAACGAATTTTTTCTATACATGATCCTCTAGCAGCATTTGTTAAATACACTTTTGATGAGATTGTTCTAACCAAAATTATGCAACTCGCCATGGCTTCAAACAGACAGACACCACAAGGACTAATTTTTGTTCAGTTGAACATCCATGGAAACTTAACAAACTTCATGAGTCTCTAGCAGCACTACTGCACACTGTGGCAGGCTTTCAGTCTATGGGCAACAAGAAATATATACAACAAAAAGATTTCTGTGCCCATATGTTTTGTTTTAATTACTGCATAGTAGAGACACATATTGCTGAAACTTTTGAAGCAAAAATGACAGCCAAAATGAGAAGGGCTTGAACGGGGTTGAGCCAATTTCACATGAACCTCTAATTCAGGTCACCGCAGTTGTAGTGAATAGATGGTGAAGCTTATTGCCCAGCAGTACTTATGGAAAAAAAAAATCTTATCAAATCTTGTACAAAGGTGAAAAAACAACGGATATGCAACATTTGATCCAAGCTGGATGAAGCTGGTCTAGGTATACTGAATCTAAAGTCTACAAGTATTTTAAACAGTCTAAAGAAATTAATTTTGTACTGCCGATTTACACTGATATGTTATGGATGCAATTTTGTAGACAATAATTTTAGTTGCACAGATAACCAAATGCATTGTGTAAGGAATCGGTGCATGTAGCCTAAGAGGGAGAGGTGTGGAATTAGGCAATCTTAAAATCCTTAACCTATGGCTTCCTCTTCTTCCATCAAAACATAAACTAGATAATGCTATCTAGATGTGCATCTATGGTTGATCTAGTGAAACTTCGCACCCACAAAGAGTTTTGCAACCTAGGGCCAATCCTAACAAAATACTACTATAAAAATTAGAGGAATTCAAGTTGCAAGTATGAAATGCGGATACGTAAAGGAGATTAGGAAGGATGCAAACTCGGCATGACGATTTCTCCCATGGCCCGTGGTATTGATAGGCAAATACCACCCCTAGTCCACGTTGGAGCTCTTCTGATGATATTCTTTCGATCACCGAGTCTATCCCGGTCAAGGTCTTGGACTCGCCACAAAGGCTCTCACCAAGCTGGATGAGAAGATTGCCACAAAGGCAAGGCTCACCACTCCCTCTCTTCTTGTCACCATGACACCGTCTCCCCTATGGAGCTTCTCCACGAAGGAATGGGTCTCCTTGTCCCCCGCACACGGTCGTCATCGCCGCTCCACACCAAGCTGGAGGGTCGAAGACATGCTGAAGAGACACCAAGGTAGCAACACCTTGCACTTACTCTCTCTAGGCCTATCCTAGCACTAATCACTCTCTAAGCATGTGTTAAGTCTTGGATTATCACTTTTGCACTTTTGGTCGTATGGATGTGTTCTTGATGAGTCTCAGTCTTGAATGTACTCCTGGACACTCCATACAATCCAAATGGGTGATTAGAGGGGGTATAAATGTCCAAGGACCTCAAAGAGCTGTTGCTCCAATGGCTAGTAAAATCAGTGAGCATCGGATGATCCGATGGTCACTTTGGGTGGGTATCGAATCATCCAGTGCCCTTGCTGACGCAAACAGCTGTTGGCCCCCTTGCCCAAAAACTTCACCGATGCATTCCATTGACTCATCCAATGCCTCCATCGATTCATCTGATGCTTTGTCCGATGGGGCATCGGATCATCTAGTGTTGCATGGTTAGATTTTGCCCAAAACCTCTCTGGATGATTTCAAAGTAAATGTGCTTAGTCTGATGCTCCCCATTTGCCTAGCATCGGATCATACGATGCTTTGATGTTGCTTGCCTCTTTTCCATCGATAATCCGACGCTTTGTAAAAATGCGCCACCGGATCATCCAGTGGTCCTTTGCTCAGGACGCCACCATTGTGGCGATCAGATGATCTGATGCCACTTTGTGGTACCCATCGGATCATCCGATCGTCCAAGTTTGTTTCTGCTCATAGTCACCGAATGATTCGGTGGCTTTCATGAACATCACTGTATAAGTCAATGCATTCTATCTGTGAACAATACCTTCATTTGGATGCTCTAGAACTCGATCAATATTAGGTATGGGGAAAAATAGAGTAAATGTGTTTATAATATTTAGAGCTTGTAATAAACATGAGGTAAATTAATTGTAGGTCAAATAAATAAAATTTGGTCCTTGCTACAATTTTTTGGATATTTTGCATGTTAAATTAGAGTGACAAAAAAATTACACTATTCAACCTCAATAGCATTCACTAGTTTGACAAAAAGAAAAATGCTAGAATTTTAGAAAAAGACAACAAAGATACACTAAAGACTATAGATGCTTCATAATGGACTTTAAGTAATGGTAGAAAGAAAACTTTAAGTTCATAAATTCTAGCCAAATATCATAAAGGAATCTTAAAATAGTTGTCCAATCACCTTTTGGAGGAAGTGCCACATTTTAATAATTGAAGTATGGTGGCCAAGTAGCCTTTCCAGGCAGAGATCTATTCACTGACCTTGACCCAGATTGGTTGGTTTTAGTTTGCCAAATTGTTGTACCCAGATTGCAAGCTGGGGCGTAAAAAGTTGGGTTCCACACTAGAAGTGCTGCAATGGAGGCAAAAAATAGTGTGTCCAATAAGGCATTTTAGGGGTGTCGGATTTATAAGCCTAGCAGCCCATTAGGGGGTTACCAAAGTCATTCATTTGTAGGTGAGGGCGATTGCAAAACCAAGAAATCGAAGGTGCTCATGAGAACACGAAGTGGACACGAGGGTTTCAGACAGGTTCGGGCCTCCAAGAGTAATACCCTACGTCACGTATACGTGGATTATATTGCTTGGTATGAGATTTGATGTCCTCGAGGGTGCCCTTGGCCACCTTACATAGGCTGACGACCAAGGATTACATGTCAGTTTGAATCTAATCTACTCGGTCTTTACATGGAAAGCAATCCCACGATGTCTCGGTAGATTTGGACAGTCTTGTTGCTTTGACGTGTACTCCAAGTAACTTCATGTCCTCGACCTGCTCGTCCTGGTTGGGCGGGCCCAATTGTCAGGTCCGGCCAGTATCCTGGTCGGTGGGGACCCATGGGGTACCCATATCCCTGAAGCCCCAAGCAATGTGTAGGTACTAGGGGGAAGTATTAATGACCTCCTTATATTCCTTAAACAATGGTCATAACGGCCTGGGCCCACCTCCAGCAACAGTGACCTCCGCCAACGACGATCATCACCGGCTTCGGATGGCCAACCACGACATTGGCTTCGCGCCCAGCTCCCACATCTGCTTCGGGAGCCTGGACTTCCTTGCCACAGGAGAGGGAATCGAGTTGATTCCTCTCCTTGTCCTATCCGCTCACCCCGTCACCTTCGGCTCCGCCGCTGGAATGGCGGAGAGCAGCTGGGTGCGCACCACGGGGCCTCCTTCAGAGGAGCGGCCCTTTGGCCTACGCAACGCCGTGACGACTTACGATCATCTCCCGGCACGATCCATGATCATGCCACCCGCGAACAATGAGTTCGTAGGCGTAATGGAAACAACCTCCGACGCTGGTTCCGACAACGGGAGCCACCACCCCTTGCGTGAGTGCTTCATGGCCAACGTGCACTCCACGGGGTCCAACGACGACGGCAGCGAATGGAGGCAGCGCACTCCCCCACCACGCGCCGCAGCTATAGCTGGAGCCCTCGCCAGGGTCCCGGAGCAGCCTTGGCTGCCGGAGGCGCGCGCGGTGCCCGATCAGGAGGTCGAGCACCCCCGCAATGAAGGCGGGGCGCGTCAACGGGCACGCGACGTCCAGCAACGCATCTGCGAGGACGAGAATCATCCTCAACACTTTGCATGGGCCAATCAGAACATCGCTGCCGCAGCGGCCCTACTCCGACGACTCCTCGAGCCAGCGACGCCCAAGGAGCAACAGGCCCACCAAGAGGTGCGCAACCTGCTCGAGTGCGCCGCAGTCCAGCAAGCGAAGAGCTCCGCGTCCTGGCGACGCTGGCACAACACCAGTAGGGTAGCACCTACCATGCCTCTCAAAACGCGTGGGGAGTCTGTCCACCAACCTCCCACCGGGGGGAACCGGGCCGCGCCCACTCGACGGACCCCACCACCTACAGGTGGTGCAACCCCATCTGTCCACCAGCGCGTTGGTCCCGTCCGCGACGCCCGTGACACCCTGGACATGCGGAGGCGCTACCGCGCAGACAGGGAGGACGGAGCCAACCACGGCTACCACGTACACCATGGTGGCCGCTATGACAGCGAAGAAGATCGGAGCCCGAGCCCTGACCCGGCAGGGCCTAGGGCCTTCTCCGCGCGCATCCTGAACGCGCCATTCCTAGCATGTTTCCGGCAGCCCACCAACGTGGCCAAATACTCCGGGGAGATGAACCCTAGGCTTTGGCTCAGCGATTACTGGCTTGCTTGTCTGGCCGGTGGGATGGACGATAACCTGTTCATCATCCGCAACCTCCCTCTTTTCTTAGCCGATTCAGCGCGAGCCTGGCTGGAACACATTCCGTCGGGTCGGATCGGAACTGGAACGACGTAAAAGAAATCTTTGTAGGGAACTTCTAGGGCACGTACGTGCGCCCCGGAAACTCCTAGGACCTCCGGAGCTACCGCTAGGGGTCGGATGAGTCCCTCCGAGACTACATCCGGTGTTTCTCCAGGAAGCGCACCGAGCTCTCCAACATCGCCGACGCCGACGTCATCAGAGCCTTCTTGGCGGGAACCTCCTGCAGGCCCCTAGTCCACGAGCTGGGACGCAGGGGCCCACGGACCACCGAGGAGCTCCTCAACATCACCACCAGCTTCGCCTCGGGTGAAGAGGCCAATGGGGCAATCTTTGATCGCTCCAAAGGCAAGGCGAAGCGGGAGGAGGACATCGACGAGTGAACCTCCAACCGCCATCAAAAGAAGAAGAACAAGCAATGGCGCGAGGCTCCCCTTGTGGCTGTTGCCAAGCGCAAACGGGGACAGCCGCCTCCCGATGGCACCCCCAGCTTCTTCGACAAGTTGCTTGAGGGACCGTGCCCGAACCACGAGTTCCCCACCAAGCATGCCTACAAGGATTGCAACCTCATGAAGAGGTACCTTGTGGGCAATCCGGTGAAGGGTGACCGGAGACGGGAGCCCGAAGAAGAGAAGAAGGACGTCGGAGACAAGGAAGACGGCTTCCCCAACATGAATGGCTACTTCATGATCTTCGGTGGGCCAGCGGCCTATGACTTTAGGCGCCGCCGAAAGCTGGAACGCCGCAAGGTCTACGCGGCCAACCCCGCTACCCAGACCTTCCTCGACTGGTCAAGGTCCACCATAACCTTTGACCAGTCTGACCACCCGGAGCGTGTCCTGCAGCCAGGACGCTAGCCCCTCGTCGTCGACCCCATCGTCGGCACGAAGCACCTCACCAAGGTGCTCATGGATGGAGGCAGCAGCCTCAACATCCTCTACACCAAGACCCTCGACGCCATGGGGATCAACCGATCCCATCTCCGTCCTAGCGAGGCACCATTCCACGGCATCGTGCCGGGGAAATGGGCAATGCCCCTCGGGTAGATCGACTTGCCTATCACTTTCGGGACTCCTTCCAACTTCAGGAAGGAGACCCTCACATTCGAGGTGGTAGGCTTCCGCGAAACCTACCACGCCATCTTAGGATGGCCATGCTACGCCAAATTCATGGCCATCCCCAACTACACCTACCTCAAGCTCAAGCTGTCAGGGCCTAATGGGGTCATCACCGTTGGCACGTCTTTCTTGAAGGCGTACGAGTGTGATGTCGAGTGTTGTGAGTACGCCTTGGTCATCACTTGCTCGAAGGACCAGGTGGTCCAGCTTGCAGAGGGCACCGAGGACCTGCCTGACTCCAAGCAGTCCTCCACTTTGTTCAAAGCCACGGAAGGTGTGAAGGAGGTCCCCCTCGACCTGAACTGCTCCGACGGCAGGACGGTGTGGATAGGTGCTACCCTATCCCCCAAATAGGAAGCGCGCTCATCGACTTCCTCCGCGCAAACAGTGACATTTTTGCGTGGAAACCCTCGGACATGCCTGGCATTCCGAGGGAAGTCGCCGAGCACTCCTTGAACATCAAGGTCGGCTCCAAACCGGTGAGACAAGGCCTGTGCCGCTTCGACGAGGAGAGGCACAAGGCCATCGGTGAGGAGCTCCAGAAGCTTTTGGCGGCCGGGTTCATCAAGGAAGTGTACCACCCTGAGTGGTTAGCCAACCCCGTTCTTGTACAAAAGAAGAATGGGAAATGGAGAATATGTGTTGAGTGTTGACTATACGGGTCTCAACAAAGCGTGCCCAAAGGATCCGTTTCTTTTGCCACGCATAGATCAAATAGTCGACTCAACCATAGGGTGCGAAACCCTTAGCTTCCTCGACACGTATTCCGGTTACCACCAAATCGCGATGAAAGAGTCCAACCAGCTCGCAACCTCTTTCATCACCCCTTTCGGGCTCTACTACTACGTCATGATGCCGTTTGGCCTCAAAAACGCGGGGGCTACATACCAGCGATGTATGCTCAAGTGTTTTGGGGACCTCATCGGGTGAACCGTTGAGGCTTATGTGGATGACATCGTGGTCAAGTCCAAGAAAGGCAACTAGCTCATCCCCGACCTTGAGCTGGCCTTCGAAAGGCTGAGAGACAAGCGCATCAAACTCAACCCCGAAAAATGCATTTTCAGGGTCCTGAGGGGCATGCTGCTCGGCTTCATCGTCTCCATGTGCGGCATCGAAGCCAACCCGAAGAAGATATTGGCCATCACTGACATGGGGCCGATCCAAAACTTGAAGGGAGTACAGCGCGTCATGGGATGCCTTGCGGCCCTGAGCCGCTTCATCTCATGCCTCGGCGAACGAGGACTCCCCCTCTACCGACTCCTGAAGAAGACCGACCATTCGTGTGGACCGCTGAGGCCCAAAAGGCGCTTGACCGGCTCAAGGAAATCCTGACGAAAGCCCCAATCCTGGTCCCACCGAACGACGGGGAGCCACTCTTGCTCTACATTGCGGCGACCACCGAGGTGGTCAGCGCTGCTCTTGTGGTGGAGCAAGAGGAGGAGGGACACGCCCTCAAGGTGAAGCGCCCGGTGTACTTCATTAGTGAGGTCTTGTCCGACTCCAAGGCCCGCTACCCCCAAATCCAAAAGCTCATATATGCAGTCCTCATCACAAAGAGGTAGCTGCGCCGCTACTTCACCTCCCACCCGGTGACGGTCGTGTCATTGTTCCCCCTCGATGAAGTGATCCGGAATTAGGACACCACAGGGCGGATCGCAGAATGGGCACTCGAGCTTATGGACCAGGGCATCACCTATGCCCCCCGAACAGCCATCAAGTCCCAGGTGCTCACCGACTTTGTCGCGGAGTGGACGGAGGTCCTAGAGCCACCGGTGCCGGAGAAGCATGAGTACTGGACAATGTACTTTGACGGGTCGCTAATGAAAGCTTGTGCCAGAGCAGACCTAGTCTTTATCTCCCTCCTCGGCGTACACATGAGGTACATGATCCGCCTCCATTTTCCCGCGTCCAACAACGTTGCCGAGTACGAGGCTTTTCTCAATGGGCTTCGCATCGCCATCGAGCTGGGCATCCGACAGCTGGACATCCGAGGCAACTCCTAGTTAGTCGTCGAACTGACTCCTAGTTAGTCGTTGAACAAGTGAGTGGAGCTGCCATGATCCCAAAATGATGGCATACTGCAACACGGTCCGCCAGCTCGAGGACAAGTTTGATGGTCTCGAGCTCAACCACATCGTGAGACGCTTCAACGAGGCAGCTGATGAGCTGGCAAAGGCGGCGTCCGGCCAGGGACTAGTCCCCGCCGGCATCTTTATCAGCGACCAGCATAAGCCCTCGATCTGCTATGAGGAGTCGAAGGAGGTTGGCAACACGTCACCTATCCCAAACTCGGAGGCCAACCCCCCCGATCCCGAGGTCATGGAAATCGATGCAAATCCAGCAGAGGGGCCCGACCCCCCGCCTGACTGGAGAGCCCCGTACCTTGATTACCTCATCCGCAAGTTGCTCCCGATAGACAAGGCAGAGGCGCGAAGGATCGCCTGTTGCGCCAAATCCTTCATCATCCTCGACTGGGAGCTCTACAAGCGGAGCCATATCAGCATCCTGCAGCGCTACATCCCAATCGAGCAAGGAAAGGCGCTACTCCAAGACATCCACGCTGGAGCCTGCGGTCACCACGCCGCACCGAGAACCCTCGTCAGGAACATCTTACGAAAGCTTCTACTAGCCGACGGCGGTCGCCGATGCCACCCGTGTGGTGCGCACCTGCGAAGGGTGCCAATTCTTCACGTGACAAACTCACCTGCCTGCCTAGGCACTCCAAGCCATCCCCATCACATGGCCCTTCGCGGTCTGGGGTCTGGACCTCATTGGGCCCTTTAAGAAAGTGCCCAGTGGCTTCACCCACCTGCTGGTCGCCATTGACAAATTCATGAAGTGGATCGAGGCTCAACCGATCACGCAGATCAAGTTCAAGCAGGCGGTGCAATTCTTCACCGACATCGTCCACCGCTTCAGAGTCCCCAACTCCGTCATCATGGACAACGACACGCAGTTCACCAGGAAGAAATTCCTCACGTTCTGCGATGATCACCACATCCGAGTGGACTGGTCGGCCGTAGCGCATCCCCGCACGAACGGACAAGTTGAGCAGGCCAACGGCATGATACTCCAGGGTCTCAAGCCATGGATCTTTGACCGCCTCAACAAGTTCAGCAGCCGATGGGTTGTGGAACTCCCCGCGATCCTATGGAGCCTGAGGACGACCCCCAGCAGGGCCACCGGCTTCACGCCATTCTTCATGGTCTATGGGTCCGAGGCAATCCTCCCCACAGATTTGGAGTATGGATCGCTAAGGGTCAGAGCATACGACGAGCAAGAGAACCAAGCATCCCTCGTGGATGCACAAGACCAACTAGACGAGGCATGAGACGTAGCTCTGCTGCACTCGGCCAGGTACCAGCAGGCCTTGCGACGGTACCACAGTCGTAAGGTCATGGGTCGGGCCTTCAGCATCGGCGACTTGGTGCTCCGCCTCATTCAAGACAACAGAGGTTGGCACAAGCTGACCCCTCCATGGGAAGGTCCTTTCATCATCGCACAAGTACTGCGACCGGGCACATACAAGCTAGCAACCCCCAACGGGCAGATCTTCACCAACGCATGGAACATCGAACAGCTAAGACATTTCTACCCTTAGCCATTATTTCCAAGCTTGTACATACATACTTCCGTCATCTTTCAGTTTGTGAAAAAAGGGCTATTTTGACTTGCCTTCGCTAAAGTTTCATCCCAAGCTTAGGGATACCCGACCCTAGCTCTGCCCCAGGGTCGCATATCCCTCGGGGGCTGTCAAGGACTCCAGCCCAAGACACTTGGCGTCTTCTCAAAACACCATTTTTTCCAAACTGACCCTCTTCCTAAACGTTTGGGCGTGAAAAGAAAGGAGTGCGCGAACGGCGCTCGGGCAAGACCTATCGGACTGCGAGAAACCTATGCCCCAGCGGCTACGTTGCCTCTACTCATCAGCACTTCCCGGCACATCCGACTCGCGCTCTGAACTTTCCAAATCCAAAAAGTAGAAAGAGGATCGAAAACTTTTTCAAGAAAATTGCATAAATAGAAAGGCCTCTCCAGCCATCACAAAAGCAAGTTTGAAATTTCCTAACTTATTTACATGTTTTTGAGCCGCTTGGCCCGATACAGTTAGCTCATTCCTGGGTCCTCTGGTGAGATGGCCTCATCCTCCAGGAGCTGCGCCAAGGCCTCCGCTGGATTAAGCACCGACGCATCAATCTCTTCCAGCTCGGCCTCAGAGTAGCCGGAGGCGTACCCCCGCCCATCGCGTCGAAGTTGATGTTGGAGTAGTGAGAGCCGAAGACGCCGAAGGCCCGCCTCACTCCAACATGGAGCGCCTCCTGAGCGATCTCACGGGCCCGCTGGTAAGTCCCGAGGACACGAGCCACCAGCGTGCTCGTCCCCTCCTCTTGGACCACACTAAGGTCCTCACAGACGATGCAGACGGTGTCCCGCAGGTTGGCGTGCTCGGCGCGCTCCGCATCGATAGCATCTTTCAGCCGTGCGAGGTCGCCCTCAAGGCCTGTCCAAAAAAGGCCACCAAGTCAGAAACCAGAGCAACGCTACAAGCAAGAGGACAATGAAATCCTTACCCTCAGATTGGGCTCTTAGCAGACATTCCCGATCGACCCCTTGGGACACAGCGGTCTCAAGCCCCTGCATCTGCGACTGGAGCCGACTGACCTCCGCCCCAAGGTCGGCCGCCATCTTCTCGCCCTCAGCCTTCCAGCCCGCGTAGAGGTCACGCTCCTACCGAGCCGTGTGTCGCTCGTGCCGGATATGCTCAACGGTGAAGATGGGAGCACAACCTAAAATAATTGTTACAGGACCATAATTATTGTAACTTATACCTTTGGAGATATAAATTATGTGTGCATGGTCTGGCGGACGACCAGCAATGAACGAGATGGCACTGATGACAATTGATAAAATTGCCAGTCATTGTCGCAATTCAGTCGGCATTTCGTTGTTCTGGTGCCAAGTGCCATGAATCTGCTGCCTATCAGCATGTTTGAACAGGAAGTAGCAGCAACAGGTATGTCCGGCTCCATGTCCTGGTTGGGCATATCGTCGAACAACATACCTCCGCCGTGATGTTGTGGCCGTGTGCCGGGCTGCCGGCGACCCACCGGTGGTCGCCTACGTCCTACCTCATACGTCCGCCGGTTAACCCGCTTGCTTCCTCCAGCAGTCGTCACCCGGCTTCGTCTCTCTCGTTCCATACTGCTTGGCAGAGGCACGGGCCAGTGCTTGGAGGGAGGGTGCAGCACGGAGTGAGAAACTAGGGAGTATGCCAGGTGGGATCGGCCTTCATCGTAGCTAGTCACGCTGACACGCACCCGATCCCTCAGCGCGACGCGCCGCCGTCTGCTCCCTCGTCCCTTCCACGCTGGTGAGGAGGTTGGAAACGCGACGAGAACAGGGGAGGGCGCGCGGGGAAGGAAACTGCGGTCATGCGACACGCGAAGGGTCGAGAAGATGCCCGGCCCGCGCCTATGCTTTGATTTCCACCGTTGAAATATGATCAGAGGATCGATAATCACAGAGGACGTGGCCCAATGAGGAGCCTGAGCTTGAACGCACGTCTCGGTCTTTAAAGATTTAGGGTTCCTTTGGACTATTTTCATAATGGCATACGTCCAATAACCATGATTATTGAGTCTACCGATCGATGATTGGATGTTTTGCTTTTTGTGAGAATTTTTAAAATTTCTCCTTTTCAAGAATGTACCAGATGACTTCACCTGGAGACTTTAAAAGGAGTCTCCAATTAGTAATAGTAAGATATATCTTTTTGGAAAGTATGTTGGTGTGAACTGTTTCATTGTGATTAAACTTCAATTTACGGCATTGGAGAGAAATCGAGTTGATCATCTTTTTCTCATTTGATTCATGTTTCTAGCTTTTCTAAAAATTCTTGCTATAAAAATGGGGAAGCTATAAATTACCTTTCAAAGAATGGTACAGAGGATCAACATTCAGATATAACTGTCCTTGATATGAGCAAAATTACTGATATAGGCCTGCCTAATATCTTGCTGTCAGCTAAGGTACCTTTAAGTTTTCCTTTTCTGTTACCAAAGCCCACCAGCCTACAGATGCTTTTGGTGTAACCTATTTATTATAAACTATTGTTGCTAAGTAATATACCTGTTCTGGTTTTTAATTATTTATAACAAAGCACAGTAGATCACTATACAGTTCATGTAGTCAAGATTTTTACCCTTCCACGATTAATGACAAATGTGATTTTATTTTTTATTTTTTGGATCTAAACATTGCCATGGCCCATGGAATGTTTCAGCTTGCGAAATTGTGACACTATGTTTTTCTGCTTTACGCAAAAGGTACACACAGTATTACAAAATACATCGAATGAGCCCAATGTGAACCTATAAAAGAGCAATTAACTGGACCAAATAAATCCAGCCCAGTTTACATTGAGAAAACCTGGCCGGCCAGTAAATGGCCTGTGCAAGCAATGAAGCACAGCCCCCTAGAATGATGGTACAGAAAACAAAGCAGAGCGTGCAGGCGCGTTCCAGATCCAGATGTGGTTAAATATAAAAAACATTCAAACAAATATATCTTTTCAGTATATTGGGCTTTAGATATCCGTTTCACATTTTATTTCACATACATGCTTATAGAGCTGCAATAGCACAGGATAATAAGACAGTAAAGCAAAATTAGTTATGAAGATACATAGGACTTACAGCACATACAGTCTCAACATGCTATACCAGAATAGTAGACAAAACCTGATCATGCTGTGACAACTAACACAAATTGATCAGACATATAAGTACTATCGGTGAATTTACTTACCAAGCTTGGCAATCAATTCCTTTAAAACAGAAGGACAGCTTTTATTCAGATACTCGAAGGCGTCGGTTGCAAGGACAGCCGTCAGATTTACAGGAGAGCTGAGGAAGTTGAAGCATGCCTTCTTCAGTCCATGGCAGTGGTGCTGCTCAGATAACGCCAAGATAGTTGCCAAAGTGCTTGCCTCAATGCACTTGCATAGTTTGTGTTCGCAAATCAGCTTGAGCCTCTCAAGGTTATACCTGTCCGCAGCAACAAGGAGATGTTGGGACATGCCACCTTCCGCTTCTCCGTTCAGCTCTGGCAACGAGTCAGTGTAAACGAAGAAGAGCAACGCCTTGAAAACATGTGCCTCCATGTCGTCTACGTGGACGATGCCTGCAGCATCACTCTCCTTCATTAGGCCAAAGAGCTCTGCGCTGAAGACTGGTGACCTGGCTGCAAGCACGCACCTATGCGCCTTGAATGTCTCGCTGCCAACCTCAAACACCACATCAGCGCCCTTCTCGCTCTGGAGGAGGTCGCCAAGATGTTGATGCAAGTCCGATGGGGGCACGGAGACGAAGGTCGCGGTAGGGGCCTCGGACATCTCCTCTGTGTGTAACTCATTGATGATGGCCATGTCGCAGCGGACCACGAAAGAATCGTCTTTGAGATGCTTCGATTTCTCCAGATCTTCCCTTCTAATGAACGTTGCGCGGCCCCAATTGCCGTAGCTCTCGAAGCTGCATACTGTCTCTGATGTCAGTGACGGAGTTTCCTCCTCCACGTCGTCGATGAAACAGAATCTATGTTGCACCTTCAGTGTCTTGGTGACATTTTCATCGAGGGAAAGAAAAAGGGATACACAATCTGCAGACTCCGAGGTATTTCCATTGGGATAATATAGGATGCACCAGCGATGGCCGCCCACAGTGAAGGGTCGGGACTTGATGTACTCTCCTGTCGGCGTCCCCTTAGTGCCGGAGTAGCCATCGATCTTGAGGATGTGGTACCCGCTCGCGGCGTCTGCGACGATGGCCGACATGGATCCGAACGGCTTGCTGCTGCCAGCGGTGGCCATGGAGTGGCAAATCTCGTGTATCAGCGGCAGAGCTATGCCTATTCCTGGCAGCTTTGCTAGCTCTACATTGCTATTGTAGGAGTTGTTGCGGGGAAGACGTGAACATAAAGCACGCTGCACGCGGTATTGGGCAGGTATTCATGGTAGCTATATAGCAGTCACAGTCAGTACAGCCCCCATATGGTTTGAGACGATTCCCTCAACGGCGCACTTAATTGCTTTATGTTCTTTATCTTTTACTTTTTATATTCTTTCAGTGGTTCCTTTCCTCGATTGATTCTTCTTTTGGTGACTCCTTTTCTTGATTGATCCTTCTCTAATTTCCACCGTTCCTTTAATGACTGACTAGCAAATATATGAGTGCGTTGCTAAGGGGAAGAACTATGTTGAAATATAGTGATAGAAATGATGGTGAATCGAAAAATTAAAATCATCTCCATTCAGAACTTATGTCCAATAATAATCGTCAATAATGGGATCACCTGGGTGCCAAAACTTCTTTTCCACTAAAATGGAACCGTCAAGTATAGTTGCTGATGTGTTGGTCAACCTTCTAAGGTAATGAGAGGGCCATGAGGCGTAAACATTACTCCCTCCGTTCCAAATTTTATATCGTTTTGACTTTTCTATATTTATGGATATTATTTTGCACCTAAGAATACACTGTATGTAGATGCATAATAATATCTGTGAACCTAAAAAAGCTAAAACTACTTGCAATTTGAAACGGAGGGAGTAGAATTTAGATTTTAGACTTATATCGAAGAAAATTACATTCAATCATGTGTATATGTGATAAGTGATATAATTCCATAAGAAAAATAAAAGAGCAGATAATTTCTTCCATATAGGGTTCATCAGAGAAAAAAATAAAAGTAAACAAGCGTCCAACGTGTGGGCCCGCTCTGTATAATTGGTAGTGGCAGTCGTTGTCGGAGGCACACGGAGGGCTTGCGGTAGGCGGGTGCCGCCGTGTTCCTCACCTTCTTGATCCGGTGGTGGTGCGTGATGGCCTGCGGTCGCCGGTGGTGAGAGCTTGCACGAGGAGGTACCTCCAGAACCTCGGGGGCGCCGATGTACGGCCACCATGGTGATGTGCAGGCGCCTAGCGACACTGCTCTCCACGATTCATCTGCAATTCTGATATTTTTCCATTCACTTTTCACAAGATTGAACCAGAAAAGGAAATTATTTTGTAGGATGCAATAGACATTTGTAGTTGAAGGTGCTTTGGTTTTTTTTTTCCTGAAAATTCAAGTTGCTTCGATTCATCCCTCTGTGATGTGATGTGATTGCATTTGATGATTATTATTATGCCCTCTCTTCATCTGTCCCGCATCGATTAGCTAGCTCATAGACGAGCCCCAGTCCCCCGTCTATGCTTTCGGGGTGCTCATCCTCGGTTTGGCGTGCAGCGACCCGAACCCGTCGCACCGGCTGAGCACCTGCAGCATAGACGTGCCGCTAACGAAGCCAGAGTTTGTGTGGCCACCGGAAGGAGATCACCTACCGCTCTCAGACTCTTCAGATGATGATGATGATTTCTGCTGTAATGGATCGGCAACGGATATCAGGTCATCGGGGCTCATTGGATCCACGCTGGATTGATTTGATTGTACCGGAAGAAGCTTGTTAAGCTCATAGTTTGCCAAGAAAATATAGATTTAACTTGGTCGATCTCCACTACCTGCATCCATCATTAGGAGAATTTGAAATACCAATTTTGCCCCTTTCCCATCCATCCCAAGTCACGGAAGCCTAGCCTCTCCCTGACCGCACCGAATCAACGATGACTGGAAGGGAGGCTCGGCGAGGGATGGAGACGGCGCTGCATTTCTGACCAGGAAGGGGTGGCTCTCCGGCTTGGAGCCTTGGACTGGGTTTGCCGGATTTTGCTTCGCTGTCGGCTACCAAGAATCATTTTCTTGGCGGTCTTTGGCTGCCAAGGCAATTCTAGATTCTGGTAGTGCCAATACAAGGCTGACTCAGACACGCATGTTGTACTACACAACCGGAGGTAGCCACAAGTCAAACAGGAGCTTCGATTGCCTTCTCGAGAATAAAAGATGAGCCTGCCGAACCAGGAGACAATAAACCTGCCCAGGCTGCCCGAGCTGTAAGCCTCTCCAACACAACGCCCGCCCCCCCCCCCCCCCCCCCCCCCCCCCCCCCCCCCTCTCGGTGCAGTGCAATATCTGCACTTCTTTGTTGCTATTTCGAGTTGTATTTGTTCGATTGGTGGGTGCCAAGGGGAGCCCGCAGGTCATTCAGATTCTGATGCTAATAGTCTCTTCCTACTAGTACTTCAATGTAGTATCTGTTAATCTAGCACTGTACGTACATCAGCACTGTATCGCGTTAATCTTCCTACTCAAACTTTTGATGAAACACATGCATGCATTCACCTAGCTGCAAATCCTATGCTCTTAGTAGTTTACTGTCGCAATTATGTGAAATCTGTGCAATTTTGTAGTCAAAAGGTTATGTATTTAGGAGTGCTATAAGACTATGTATGTAACGTCACTTTTTTTAAAGAAACTATGCATATGCAGCTAGGTTGTGAAGTGCTTGTGGTGGACCTATTAAAGAATTTGTAAACATATCCATATGCAGATTGTTTAAATTCAATTGGTGGTATAAAAAGCACCACTGACCAGCAGTGAAATTTGGGTCCAGGTAAGAGCAAGGGCAAGGTCTGTTAGCTAAGACTACCGGTATCCAGTCAACATTGGCATGAAAGAGATTAGATTTTATTCACAATGGCATTTACAAGATTTGAGTTTTTTAGGTGGCACATCAGGGATAAAAGTTTTAGCCAATGACATATAGGAAAATTTCCCTTCAGATTTAAGCAAGCAGGAAAGACAGTAGTTCTTTTCAGGACTCCTACCATTTCAATTTGCGACAAGACGGAGTACATTACTCAACCATTACAATAGCATCATGCATGACTCCAGATGAAGTCAGCTAAATCCAAGCTCATTCCTCTAAACTGGAGAGAAGCACACAGACAACAGTAACACGATTTGAGCAGGACTCAGGATGGAAGAAAAAAGAAACAAGCTTAAAAATAACCTAACGTACACATGAACGACAACTAAAGAACAATCCCCGGCCTAACGTGTGCCATTATTATTCACCAAAGCGCCCAGCATGTTGACGAGGCCCTGGCCGCGGCCGGGGATGTTGCGGCGGTAGCTCTTGCTTCCCGGCGGGACGAGGTCCTCGTTCCCCGTAACGGCGAACCACTGGTGCTTCCCGTTGGCGAAGCCGGGGATGGCGTTGTCGCCTGTCCTCACGGCTAACTTGGAATTGTCACCGCGGCCCGTCTGCAAGGCGACGAGCATGTAGCGCTTGCCGGCCGGCGGATGGAGTTGCGCCACCGCACCGAGGCTGCCGGCGGCGAGCGCAAGCGCGAGGAAGAGGAGCGCAGCAGAAGAACGTCTCCCTTCCATGCTGAATAGTCCTTCGGTGACTGAGGCACTGGGAGAGAAGAGACAGGAAATGGTATATATAATATAAGTGGCGAACTCGGCAAACGCATTCACGCATAACCCATTGGACATCAGTTCTAGTAGTAGTTGGCCCATGCAAGAAGCATGCCCCTCCCAGACCACATGGTTGTTCCTCATAAACAAGGTGTGTTGAAGAGAATAATCTACAGATGTTGACACAAATGTTGAGGCATCAGTCACTCTTCTGTTGCAGTAGTAAGGGCTTCAATGCAAGAGCACGAATGTTCTAGGGATTTCAGGATTTGTTAGCACACATTTCTACTAAACCTTTTGTATTTATGTCCTACTAGTAGAATGCCTGTGCTAACGCTACGGATTAATTTTGCAATGCAAACAAAGCAACAAAAAGATGAATATTATAGTTGTAATTTAAGCAACCAAAACCTTTTGGTATGGTAAGAAAATGAGAGAATAATTATATGTTGTATAACAAAAACAAAGAATAATTATATGTTGTATGACTCCAGTCTTCAAAACCACAAATTTGCTGTCCATAAACAGGTAATATGAATTTCATGTCACACTTTTGTAGACATTTTCCACACATACAAACATAATTTTCACAAATATAACTCCCAAATCTTTACACTACAGCTCAATATGCTGTACCTCCTCTTGTCACAAGGCATCCCACCCGCTTCACTATCGTCCAAAACATCTTCTACTTCTTGGTCTGAAACATCACCTTCAACCTCACTTGGGAGATAAAGAATGTAGACAAATTGTTCTAGTCTACACCTAGTCATTGTGACATGAGAGTCTGAACACAGTAGAGAGTTGGCTGAACATAGTAGATGCCAACTCAGGTTAATCTATATATATGGTAGCTACAATTCCAGAGATCAAACTAACCTAATTGAATATTTGGAATTTCTCTAGGACAGTTGAATTCAATAGGATACTGGCTTTCCCTAGGGCAATAAAACCACCATAGGACATCTCAATACAATTTTTCCCATTTTTATTAATGAGGGTTAAGACATGGACCTGATCTGTATGCATGAAGTAGGGGTGTAGAAGCATGATGTAGTACCTGAACTTTGTACTGCAAAATCATGATTTGATTAGGTTCTTCTAAGAAATATGTAGAAGCACACAAACAGAAATAGTGCAAATCAAATAAGCAAAGCAACACATATTTTTGACAATCAAGTATAAACTGAAATGTATTTAAGATCCATGAATAAAGAGATGCTACGGAGAGTTATTATATTATCGATCATGTAGCCATGCATTGGTTTCAATCAAGTATAAACTGAAATATATTTAAGATCCGTGAAAAAAATAGATACTATGGGAGTTATTATATTATTGATCATATAGCCATGCATTGGTTTCAAAATAGTATTAATGATATCTAGTTTACTTCACCACAAATTGTAGTGGAAAACAAAGAGACAACTTATAGTTGAAAACAAAAGGAGGAGTACGTAACTTCGACCAGGGGCGGATCTAGCGGTAGGATGGGTGGGACCTGATCTGTATGCTCGGACAATGGAGCCCCCTTGAACCCCTACATGTGTGGCGGATCCACTTCGGATTCGCTTGATCAAACAGGGTTAAGCCGCCTAACATGCGACACCCATGCTTAAGCCAAGTTAACACGAAATGCCGTCGGATTTCATCCGATTAACCACCTGAACAGGATCGAGTTTAGCAGACTCACACGAAGGTGAGTGGTTCCAGAGAATACAACGAGTCCACTGAGATTAACGAATTCACCTTTTAGTTCGGTCACAAAAACCAACATCAGAGTTTTTACAAGGTTCGAAGGTAAAACAGCAAAAGGTAAAACCACTAGCGGAAGCAATCGTCGGGGTCGGACGTCCCTGGTGAGGCCAACCGGGACATCACTGGTTCCTTTCCTCGCCGTCCGAGGAAGGATCCCACTCAACCGTCCAGCCCGGCGGGAGCTGGGGCGGCCAAGCGCCAGCAACAAAGGGGTCGGGAGCAGCAACTTCACCTGAAAAACAGGAGCCACAACAAGGCTGAGCTACTAAGCTCAACAAGACTTAACCGATAGGAGTAAAAACTACTCCTCCTTCTAGACATGTAGGGTTTTTTGGCTGAGGGGTGTGTTTGCCAAAAGCACTAAGTAACCCTATTTTCAAGTTTTAGCTCCAGTTCTAGATTCATTTACCAGTCTAGGTTTTGCAACCTATTCTAAGCATTCATAGAACCAAACAAGATGTATAGATATATCAACAAACATGTCATCATCAGATTCCTCATTTACTCAAGGTGACATAGCGATCAAGCAATCTCAAACTGTGAGAGGCAGACGAATCGATTCGAGTTCTTTCACCATGCATGGTGAACCTAGCCTCACGACATCCACGCACCCGAAGGTCGCTTCCTGTGTCGGCCTTCCCCATCAATCCCCTAACCCGTGTCGGGCCCATTTCCTTTGGTGCAAGGTTCCACAGACCCGGCCTCTGCCGTCCTGTGACCACGCTTGCCACCACGTGCGACAACCAGCAGGGGAAACTCCGTTCCAAGAACAATGGGGCGACCGCTCACGTCTAGGTTCAATCCGGTACTAGGCTTCCTCATCCCATACTAAGTATGAGGCTAGTACTTTCAAACACTTGATCACGAACACCACCACTGTCGGGCCTTAGCAAGATTTCATAGACAGACGGGGCAACCATCCGACCACCAAAGAGTTACCAAAACCCTGCCCCGTCCATCGTCCTTATAGTTATAACAGAAAGAGTAGACATGCAACTCCTACAACTCGCGAGTGACAGGAGGTCACTCGACTTTTACCGTCTCCTAGTTAAGCAAGGCAACTACTCGGTCCAACAGCTAGTGCTCAGATCAAGGGGATAACTAGGTCATGCATCTAGGGTTTCAAACAACTCCTATATGTAAATGCACAAGCATGTTACAGAAGGCATGCGCAAGATTGGTAAAACACACAGGGTTTTCATGCAACCGGGGCTTGCCTTCGAGCAAAGAGGAAGGAAACTGCTCGACTTCTGGGGCGACTTTAGCTTCGGAGGGCAGGAGCTCGGCTACACCTTCTTCTTCTGGCGCCGGGTGTAACTCGTAGAAGCCATCGGCGAGGTGCAGCTCTACACGAATGCAATGCAAGAGTTAGCATAGATAGTTATTTCAACAGCAGCACTGGCTCGCCTGAGCCCAGAAACTCGCGACAAAGAGCAGGAGGGTAGGGATGTTCAAGAGAGCTGGTGATGATCGAAAGGCAAGCGTCGGAAAGGAACTTATGCTCTGATCCTTGATCTAGAGGATATGGGAAAACTAGGGATCCTCAGACGCAAGCGCTGAAGGGTTCCTAAGTTTTACACATACACCCTCGGGTTGAAGAAAAAGATCACAGCCGAGCCCTCGGGCGAGGCGGATAAGGGTCAGCGGAACAGACAGGGTCGGGCGAGATGGAACCGGGATCGGGCGGATAGGAGAGGTCGGGTGAAGCGGACTAGGGTCGGCAACTCACCTTCTTCCTGAAAGGAAAGCTTGGGGTCGGGAAGAAGCAGGCTTGGGTGGAGGGACCAAAGCTTGAACAACGGCTAAGACCGGCAGTGCTCCGGCGGCGGCGATGCTTCTTGCAGATCACAAGTAAGCTTTTACGCAGCGCGGAGGAGCAAGCGGCTGGGTGACTTGGAGAAAACTGAGAGAGAATCTGAGAGCAGAGCTCCTCAGAAACTTGGTGTGTGGCGCTAGGAGCTTGAGCAGGGAGTAAGAAAATGGCTGAAGGCAACAATGGCGGAGGGAACTCCAGCGGCTGGTGCATTCCTTTTATAGCTGCTGGAACGGAGAAAGGAAGCGGCGCGGGAGAGAGAGAAGGGAAGCGGCGCGAAGGCCAGGGAGAAACAATGGAGTGCTCTGCCGGGGCGGCGATTGAGCGAAGAGGGCGGTGGTGCAGGACTCCGGGGGTGGCGCCAGCGGTCATTGGGTTCTGCCGTCAGGGCGGCGTAGGAGCGGTAGACCGGTGGTTGAGATTTGGCAGAAGGCGGGCGTCGTCGTGCGGAAGATATGATAGAAGCGACCGGTTTAACGGCGCTAGAATCAAGGGCGCACAGGTGAGAAGATAGGCAGCCGCGGACGCGCGGGCGAGCGCGGAGCAACAGATTGTCGGGCGGCTTCTGACAGGACGGGGAAAGGAGCTGTCGCGGCCGCGGTCAGGGTTGGTGATGGAGGAATCGTCGTGTACCGGAGACCAGGCGGTGCGACTGTGGTTGAAGTGATGGAAAAGACGGGCGACATCGGGCTCTGGGCCAGGATCTGGCAGCGTGATGATGGGCGCGGGAGGCAAGGCTCTGCAGAAAGGTGGCAGAGGGGCTTCCGCTGCCATTGGGGAAGAGGGCGCGAGAACCCACTCGGTCGCTTGCCAGAGACAAAACTGAGCGGCGGCGTCGGAGAAGACGAGCCACGCGGCAGGAAGACTCTGAAGCGGGCATGCAACTCGAGTGCGCCTGTCGCGGAGGATCTGGGGAAAAGATCTCGCGGGTCCACCGGTCAGATAGAACGGACGCTTGAGGAAGGCTAGCAGGATCCGACGGTGGGCTGAACTCGCCGGGGTCGGGATCGGAGCGAAGCGGGGAGGGGTCGGGTCTCCGGGGTCGGGATCGGCTGAAGGCTGAGCACTCAGGCGCGGTAAAAACAAGGTAGATGACTATGTTCAAGGGCTCCGATTAAGATTAACTCGGAAGATTAGGGGTCGATCGTCATAGCCTACCCCTCTTAAAAAGAATCTCGTCCCGAGATTCGGACATCAAAAAGCGGGGTGACGTTTTACCTCCTTGACGAGACAGAAAACCTGGGAAGCGCTTGTTCAGATATTCGTCCGTTTCCCATGTTGCTTCATCTTCGGTGTGGTTTCTCCAGAGGATCTTGTACATCTTTATCACTTGGCGTCGGGTGTGCCTTTCCTTCTGGTCAAGAACTCGATCTGGGTACTCGGCGTAGGTCAGGTCGGGCTCTACCTGAAGCTGTTCTTGCTCTAAGATCTCTGCTGGAACTCGGACACATTTCTTCAGTTGAGACACATGGAAAACATCATGTATGGCCGATAGCTATTCTGGGAGTTGGATCCGGTAAGCAACGGGTCCACATATCTCCACAATCTCATAAGGGCCAATATAGCGGGGAGGTAACTTGCCTTTTACTCCAAACCGTTGTACTCCTTTGGTCGGGGAGACTCGAAGGTACACATGATCACCAAGGTCGAACTGCAGGGGTCTTCTTCGCCGGTCGGAGTAACTCTTCTGTCGAGATTGGGCAGCCTTGAGATTAGCTTGAATTACCTTTACTTGCTCTTCGGCTTCTGCCACTAAGTCAGGGCCATAGACCTGTCTTTCTCCTAGTTGGGACCAGTTCAAGGGGGTCCGGCATCTCCGGCCATACAGGGCTTCGAACGGTGCCATCTTCAAACTAGCCTGGTAGCTGTTATTGTAGGAGAATTCTGCTAAGGGCAGACACTTGTCCCAATTCTTGTCATAGTGGATAACACAAGCTCTTAACATGTCTTCAAGAATCTGGTTGACTCTCTCGGTTTGGCCATCGGTTTGAGGATGATATGTTGAGCTTCGGATAAGCTTGGTGCCCATGGATGCTTGTAGTTGCTCCCAAAAGCGTGCCACAAACTGGACTCCTCGATCAGAGACGATGGTCTTGGGTACACCATGTAGGGAAACTATGCGGTCGAGGTACAACTCTGCATACTGCTTGACGGTGTAGGTGGTGCGAACAGGAAGGAAGTGGGCGGTCTTGGTCAAACGGTCCACTATAACCCAGATGGAATCATATCGTTGTGATGTAAGGGGCAATCCAACTATGAAATCCATGCTGATGTCTTCCCATTTCCAAGAGGGAATAGGTAGCGGTTGCAAGGTTCCTGCTACCTTTAAATGACTGGCTTTGACGCGTTGACAGGTGTCACATTCTGAAACATACCGAGCTATTTCCGGCTTCATTCCACTCCACCAAAAGGTTTGACGGAGATCATGGTACATCTTAGTGCTGCCAGGATGGATTGAGAACTTGGAGAGATGAGCTTCATCTAGGATTTGCTTCTTCAGCTCGGGGTCGGCGGGTACAACTATTCGGTTTCCGTAATGCACGCCTCCCGTTTTGTCCTGTCGGAATTGCTTATATCCCTCATCCTTTACTGAGATCTTACTGATGATCCGTTGTATTTCCTTATCTCTTACTTGTGCTGACCGGATTTGGTCTTCCAAAACTGAGTCAAGGATGATGTGACCAAGGGTTCCATGAGGAATAAGCTCCAGACTGAGTTTTTCCATCTCGTGACACAGAGTCTTGGTAGAGGCTGTTGACAACAAGCAGTTGCAATGGTGTTTGCGACTGAGGGCATCGGCTACCACATTGGCTTTGCCGGGATGATAGTGCACTTCCAATTCATAATCCTTTATCAGCTCCAACCATCTCCTTTGGCACATGTTGAGGTCGGCTTGAGTGAAGATGTACTTGAGGCTCTTGTGGTCGGTGTAGATGTTGCGGTGGGTTCCCATCAGGTAGTGTCTCCATATCTTTAAGGCATGTATCACTGCTGCCAACTCGAGGTCATGGGTCGGGTAGCTCAGCTCATGAGGTCGTAACGCCCGTGAGGCATAGACAATGACTCGATTGTCTTGCATAAGAACACATCCGAGTCCAGTGCCAGAGGCGTCACAGTATACGTCATACGGCCTAGAGGGGTCGGGCTGAGCCAAAACTGGGGCTGTGGTCAGCAAGTGCTTCAGGGTCTTGAAGGCTTCTTCACACTTGTTGTCCCACACAAATTTGACCTCTTTCTTCAACAACTCGGTCATCGGCTTAGCTATCTTAGAAAAATCCGGTATGAAACGCCGATAGTAGCCGGCCAGTCCAAGGAAACTTCTGATCTGGTGCACTGAGGCAGGAGGCTTCCATTCCATGACTTCCTGCACCTTACTGGGGTCAACGGCGATACCATCCTTAGAGATAGTATGTCCCAAGAACTTGACACTATCTAGCCAGAACTCACACTTGGAGAACTTGGCATAGAGTTGGTGATCTCTTAGCCGTTGGAGAACTATATGAAGATAGTCGGCATGTTCCTCTTCGTTCTTCGAGTACAATAGGATATCATCGATGAACACCACTACGAACTTGTCCAGCTCGGGCATGAATACCGAGTTCATGAGGTACATGAAATAGGCGGGTGCATTGGTGAGTCCAAAGGACATGACTAGGTACTCGTACAGTCCATATCTGGTGGAGAAAGCTGTCTTGGGTATGTCGCAGGGTTGAATCTTGATTTGGTGATAACCAGAACGAAGATCGATCTTGGAGAACACTTTTGCTCCGGCTAACTGATCAAACAAGACATCAATGCGTGGTAGGGGGTACTTGTTTCTGATGGTCACAGCATTGAGGGGTCGGTAATCCACACACATACGTAGACTGCCATCCTTCTTCTTCACAAACAGGGCAGGGCAACCCCAAGATGAGGTACTGGGTCGGATGAAGCCTTTTTCCAACAGATCATGTAACTGGGTCTTCAACTCGGCTAACTCAGCGGGTGGCATCCGATAGGGTCTCTTAGATATTGGGGCTGTGCCAGGAATCAACTCTATGGAAAACTCCACTTCTCTATCAGGTGGCATACCCGGCAAGTCTTCTGGAAACACGTCAGGGTACTCACAGATAACAGGGAGGCCTTCTAGACGGGCTCCCGATAGAGGGTAGGCACAAGGAAGTGCAGACTCAGGATGGGTCAAGGATATGGTAGAACTGCCATGGAAGGGTGAGCTAAGGTAGAGGGATCGGGCTACTGTATCTAGAACCACGTGATGTCGGGCCATCCAATCCATACCAAGGATGACATCTATGCCTTCTAAGTCAAGGGTGATAAGGTTTTCCTTGAAGAGGGTGGAGCCTAGCTAGAGGGGTACAAGAGTAACAATCTGATCCGACGTTATCCTTCCTCCAGGAGTGGCGATCACATAAGGTTCCTTAGTGTGACCGACATTTAGCCCACATCTTTCCCTAGCCTTACTTCCGATAAAGCTATGAGAGGCTCCCGAATCAAACAACACAACAACAGCTTGATTTAAAACAAGGAAAGTACCCGTCATTACTGGCGCACCTTCGGGGAGCTCGGTCAAGCTGGTGTAGTTGAGTCGGCCTTGTCGGACTTGCACCTTGGGCCTTCTTCCTCTGGCTGCCATGGGGTTTGGACTTTGCTGTTGACTCTTGTTTCTGGGGCAGTCCTTCGCAAAATGCCCTTCGTTACCGCAGGTAAAACAACGGTTACTAGCTGCCGGGTGGGGTGGCGTTGGCAGGGTCGGCCGGGGCACTTGCGGTTGGAAGCCTGGAAAACGAGGCGCTGTTACTGGCGGGGGTCGGGCGATCCACCTTCCCGACTGCTGGGGTCGGCCAGGGGCTTGTGGAGGAACCATCCGGAACCTTCGAGTCGGCGGACTCGGAAATGCCACAGAGGCTTTCCTCTTTTGGTCGGCCTTGAGAGCTTGCATGCAGTCCTCCTGAGAGATGGCCAGATTGACCAACTCATTGTAGGTGTCCACCTTTATGGGGTTCAACCTTTCCCTGAGCTCCAAGCTCAGTCCTCGGCGGAATCTGTCCCGCTTCTTCTCGTCTGTGTCTGCATGATAGCCGGCATAACGGCACATGTCGTTGAAGGCTTGAGCATAATGCAGCACATCTCAGGTTCCTTGGGTAAGGGCCAGAAACTCGTTGAGCTTGCGCTCCAAGAGACCTTCTGGAATGTGATGCGCCTTGAACGCCATCTTGAACTCATTCCAACTGACTACATGGCCAGCCGGCAGCATGGCATGGTAGTGATCCCACCAAAGCCGTGCGGAGCCACGCAGTTGTTGAGCTGCAAACCGAGCCTTGTTGTTGTCGGGGCATGGAGCAGTGAGAAGCTCGAACTTGGATTCGATCGTACGAACCCAGGCGTCAGCATCGAGTGGTTCTTGCATCTTTTGAAACAAAGAGGGCTGTGTCCCCAGAAAGTCCTCATACCGAGCGATATGCGGCTGCTGCTGAGCTCTTCCACCATGTGGCTGTTGCTGTTGCCCTTGCACCAGATGCCTTAGAAGCTCAGTTTGAGTTGCTAGGATTGCCTCCAGTGGCGATGAGGGTGGGGGTGGGGGAAGATCCTGTCACTGATCGCTACTGCCGGGCACAGAACCAGACCTAGTGCGATGCGCCATCTGCAAGAGTTAACGCTCCATTAATTTCATAACCTTAGATGTACTCCAACAAATGGAACATATAAATTAAATCCTTTAATGCGACTCTTGCCAATGGTGCAACACACGTCCTCATAGGGAAAACACACTTTTCCCATTCTCAGAGTAGATAACACTTATCTTGACCTGGTACTCAACTTCGGGCAAAACATGTCATATACAACTCGAGCCAAGGGGTCGGCAACGATCCATACTTAAAAAGGGTCGGACGAGGCGGACACTGCCTCAAAGGGTCGGCACACTTGGTCTCACAAGCTGGGGTCGGCCAACTGAACATGCTCTCAGAACACAGCATATGATCATGGCGCAACTTACTTAACCTAGCATCCACACCATACAAAGATGAAAAAGCCAGGCACCAGAATTAACTTTATATACAACGGTGTTCCAATCACAGGGAGTACTCGACTCTAGGCTAACCTATTACAACCTTTCCAAAATTAGGCTGCCGAGGAGTACAACAAAGAATGGTTCCTTGAGAACCCTCAATCTACCAATGGACACTATGAGTAGGAGAAGGGGCGCCATCTTCCTCGATATCCATGCTGGACGCTCCTTCGTCTTCCTCAGGGTCCTCCTGAGCTTCGAGCTGCATGTTGAGGGCATGCATATCGTCGAGCTCAGCTTGATGCTCCTCCAAATAGGCATTGGCAACTGCCAACTCCATTTCCATCTCCATCTTCTCCTCCGATAGCTCTATCATGCCGTCCACGAGGTCGGCGACTTCTCCCTCAAGCTCGGAGATCCGGTCTTGCATGTCGTGGATCTGGATACCCCGTTGAATAAGCTGGTAGGTTTGGCCTACCATATCTCTCCGTGCCGCTTGGAGGTACCCGTGAACATCTGCTGCTGTCCGGGCGAAGAGGGTCATGGCTCTCCCTTGAAGCTCTATTAGCCGGTAAAGAGCTGCCATGCACCTGATATTGGTGGAGATGGTGACCATGGCGCATGTGGTGGCTAGCACCTCAATGTTCCCAACGCGGTCAAGCCACGCCGGGTCCAGCCAGTTCCTAACGGGGAAAAGGCCGATCGGGTCGAGCGTGATCTCCAAGGGATGCAGCTGGCAGAACTGAGTGAGAAGCTGGAGGGCGGCAGACTCCCATGTATCCTCAGGAGCAAGGCCATAGGCTATTATGCCGAAAGAGGGCCAGTCGGGCCGCACAGGGGGAGGAGGTACCACCGCCTGCACTTGACACGTCTGGATACCCTGCTCCAGATATAACCGTCCGGCGTACAAGGGTGGGGACTGGTACCCAAACCACTTCAACGTGTCCCATAGAATCGCGGGAAAACCCTCGAAATGCAGACATGTCGACTGGAAAGTACCGTCCGCTCCAAAAAGAACATGCCCGGGAACAACCATCTGGAACCAAGAAACCGAAACCACGTGAGATAGACTCCAAGGATCAGGTCAGGGGTCGGACAGAGAAGCATTCGGTTGTAACCGAGGGCAACTGAAAGAACTAGAAATCCTTAGATCCAAAAAGAACTCTTCCGAACAAGGTTGCTGTTGAGAAGGAAACCTTACAGCTTTTTAGGTATGATGCATGCACGGCCTACCTTACACTTAACCAAAAACAACTGCCCAAACTCGGGTCTTACGCGGTCAGTGCCGGTGACAAGACAACAATTACGTCTCTCCCTATAATATCTAGTCAGGTCTAACAACGTCTCCTAAACGAACGCGGTTAGCATACCTGCAGAAAAACACCAACACACGAACCTTCCGTGCCAGCACCCACGGAAGTGTTCCCAAACATTACCGCTCACTATAGGAACGGCACCCATGCGTTTAAGGCTGCATGGACAGCACTCAACCGTGGAAATAGGTTCCCCTTGAATGGAACCATATAACCCTTCGCATACTCGTGATGCGGAATCAGCACACGTATGACAAACGTGGCGAACCAACCGTGCGGATAGGTTCGTTGGAATCGAACCGTACCAACCTTCGTATGGAGTACATACGGAACCTGCGCACGTGTGATAGACGTGGGCGAAAACAACCACGAGGATAGGGTCCTTTGAATAGAACTCCATATCAACCTTCGCATGCTCGTGATGCGGAACTCGGCACACGTATGATAGACATGGCGAAGTGCTGGAGGGTTAGCAAGATAACCAAGTAATTATTAGTCACCTAAAACAACCCCAAAATCCCCTAGGGCCTCTCGCACTAAAGCCATCCTTAACGATCGTACGAGATTTTTCAAAAGTTTCTTGCAACTTTTAGCTTTTCAAAGAAGTGTTTAGGGCTTGTTGTGTTCTCTGTACTGCTAAACCTGCTCTGATACCAGCTGTGGCGGATCCACTTCGAATTAGCTTGATCAAACAGGGTTAAGCCGCCTAACATGCGACACCCATGCTTAAGCCAAGTTAACACAAAGTGCCGTCGGATTTCATCCGATTAACCACCTGAACAGGATCGAGTTTAGCAGACTCACACGAAGGTGAGTGGTTCCAGAGAATACAACGAGTCCACTGAGATTAACGAATTCACCTTTTAGTTCGGTCACAAAAACCAACATCAGAGTTTTTACAAGGTTCGAAGGTAAAACAACAAAAGGTAAAACCACTAGCGGAAGCAATCGTCGGGGTCGGACGTCCCTGGTGAGGCCAACCGGGACATCACTGGTTCCTTTCCTCGCCGTCCGAGGAAGGATCCCACTCGACCGTCCAGCCCGGCGGGAGCTGGGGCGGCCAAGCGCCAGCAACAGAGGGGTCGGGAGCAGCAACTTCACCTGAAAAACAAAAGCCACAACAAGGCTGAGCTACTAAGCTCAACAAGACTTAACTGATAGGAGTAAAAACTACTCCTCCTTCTAGACATGCAGGGCTTTTTGGCTGAGGGTGTGTTTGCCAAAAGCACTAAGTAACCCTATTTTCAAGTTTTAGCTCTGGTTCTAGATTCATTTACCAGTCTAGGTTTTGCAACTTATTCTAAGCATTCATAGAACCAAACAAGATGTATAGATATATCAACAAACATGTCATCATCAGATTCCTCATTTACTCAGGGTGACATAGCGATCAAGCAATCTCAAACTGTGAGAGGCAGACGAATCGATTCGAGTTCTTTCACCATGCATGGTGAACCTAGCCTCACGACATCCGCGCACCCGAAGGTCGCTTCCTGTGTCGGCCTTCCCCATCAATCCCCTAACCCGTGTCGGGCCCATTTCCTTTGGTGCAAGGTTCCACAGACCCGGCCTCTGCCGTCCTGTGACCACGCTTGCCACCACGTGCGACAACCAGCAGGGGAAACTCCGTTCCAAGAACAATGGGGCGACCGCTCACGTCTAGGTTCAATCCGGTACTAGGCTTCCTCATCCCATACTAAATATGAGGCTAGTACTTTCAAACACTTGATCACGAACACCACCACTGTCGGGCCTTAGCAAGATTTCATAGACACACGGGGCAACCATCCGACCACCAAAGAGTTACCAAAACCCTACCCCGTCCATCGTCCTTATAGTTATAACAGAAAGAGTAGACATGCAACTCCTACAACTCGCGAGTGACAGGAGATCACTCGACTTTTACCGTCTCCTAGTTAAGCAAGGCAACTACTCGGTCCAACAGCTAGTGCTCAGATCAAGGGGATAACTAGGTCATGCATCTAGGGTTTCAAACAACTCCTATACGTAAATGCACAAGCATGTTACAGAAGGCATGCGCAAGTCTGGTAAAACACACAGGGTTTTCATGCAACTGGGGCTTGCCTTCGAGCAAAGAGGAAGGAAACTGCTCGACTTCTGGGGCGACTTCGGCTTCGGAGGGCAGGAGCTCGGCTACACCTTCTTCTTCTGGCGCCGGGTGTAACTCGTAGAAGCCGTCGGCGAGGTGCAGCTCTACACGAATGCAATGCAAGAGTTAGCATAGACAGTTATTTCAACAGCAGCACTGGCTCGCCTGAGCCCAGAAACTCGCGACAAAGAGCAGGAGGGTAGGGAGGTTCAAGAGAGCTGGTGATGATCGAAAGGCAAGCGTCGGAAAGGAACTTATGCTCTGATCCTTGAACTAGAGGATGTGGGAAAACTAGGGATCCTCAGACGCAAGCGCTGAAGGGTTCCTAAGTTTTACACATACACCCTCGGGTTGAAGAAAACGATCACAGCCGAGCCCTTGGGCGAGGCGGATAAGGGTCGGCGGAACAGACAGGGTCGGGTGAGACGGAACCGGGATCGGGCGGATAGGAGGGGTCGGGCGAAGCGGACTGGGGTCGGCAACTCACCTTCTTCCTGAAAGGAAAGCTTGGGGTCGAGAAGAAGCAGGCTTGGGTGGAGCGGCCAAAGCTTGAACAACGGCTAAGACCGGCAGTGCTCCGGCGGCGGCGATGCTTCTTGCAGATCACAAGTAAGCTTTTACGCAGCGCGGAGGAGCAAGCGGCTGGGTGACTTGGAGAAAACTGAGAGAGAATCTGAGAGCAGAGCTCCTCAGGAACTTGGTGTGTGGCGCTAGGAGCTTGAGCAGGGAGTAAGAAAATGGCTGAAGGCAACAATGGCGGAGGGAACTCCAGCGGCTGGTGCATTCCTTTTATAGCTGCTGGAACGGAGAAAGGAAGCGGCGCGGGAGAGAGAGAAGGGAAGCGGCGCGAAGGCCGGGGAGAAACAATGGAGTGCTCTGCCGGGGCGGCGATTGAGCGAAGAGGGCGGTGGTGCAGGACTCCGGGGGTGGCGCCAGCGGTCATTGGGTTCTGCCGTCAGGGCGGCGTAGGAGCGGTAGACCGGTGGTTGAGATTTGGCGGAAGGCGGGCGTCATCGTGCGGAAGATATGATAGAAGCAACCGGTTTAACGGCGCTAGAATCGAGGGCGCACAGGTGAGAAGACAGGCAGCCGCGGACGCGCGGGCGAGCGCGGAGCAACAGATTGTCGGGCGGCTTCTGACAGGATGGGGAAAGGAGCTGTCGCGGCCGCGGTCAGGGTTGGCGATGGAGGAATCGTCGTGTACCGGAGACCAGGCGGCGCGACTGTGGTTGAAGTGACGGAAAAGACGGGCGACATCGGGCTCTGGGGCCGAGATCTAGCGGCATGATGATGGGTGCGGGAGGCGAGGCTCTGCAGAAAGGTGGCAGAGGGGCTTCCGCTGCCATTGGGGAAGGGGGCGCGAGAACCCACTCGGTCGCTTGCCAGAGACAAAACTGAGCGGCGGCGTCGGAGAAGACGAGCCACGCGGCAGGAAGACTCTGAAGCGGGCATGCAACTCGAGTGCGCCTGTCGAGGAGGATCTGGGGAAAAGATCTCGCGGATCCACCGGTCAGATAGAACGGACGCTTGAGGAAGGCTAGCAGGATCCGACGGTTAGCTGAACTCGCCGGGGTCGGGATCGGAGAGAAGCGGGGAGGGGTCGGGTCTCCGGGGTCGGGATCGGCTGAAGGCTGAGCATTCAGGCGCGGTAAAAACAAGGTGGATGACTATGTTCAAGGGCTCCGATTAAGATTAACTCGGAAGATTAGGGGTTGGTCGTCACAACATGATTTTTAGGAAGAAGGAAGAAGAAGAGAAGGGAGGAAAGGGGGAGGAAGAAGAGGTGAGCCCCTCCTAAACTTAGAGCCCGCATCTGCCGCGGACTTCAACTACAGAGCACACTTGTATGTGTCCAACTTCCTATAGCTCGAAATGAGTCAGCTATGTCAAAGTCCCAAAAAAGGCATCAAAATTCAAAAACTTCAAATATTATCAGAGCTACTGAGCTAGCAAAGTCATTGATCTGAAGAATTCCATGAACGAAGCATGGTAAATTGATAGTGCCAGTAAAATCTAATTTTGTAGTCATATACAGTACGAACCTGAGTAGCTGTAGATGAAGCATCTGTTGCTTTGTATCATCTGAAAGTACCAATCTGATTTTTTTTCTAAAAGTAGCTGTAGATGGTTAGGCAGTATGGTCCTGGTCCATAGAAAAAGAACAAAAGCTAAGCAAGCTCACTATCAAAGAAATATCATCACCAGTTTTGTTGCCAATAGCTGGCGTTCCTATCTTTGCCTTCCCACTAACAGCGCCTTGAATCACAATTTATAAGAATATCACTAATTGGCTAATTGCAGGTGAAATTGGTTACCGCAAGCAGCTTATCCAACTGAAACTTAGAACACAATATAGACACTACAGTAAACGGAGCAAGATTGCTTATACTGTCTGACCAACCACTTTCAGCTCCTGATGCCTAGCCTCTTATTCTTAACGCGAAAGTATTTCATTTGCTAAAACATAGTAACATACAAGATTTGATCCATGTTAATTAGAAAATGGCCTAAATTATACAAGACAAATGTTTGATGATTCTCAGTACATCGGCAACTTCTGAATTTTTTATGATTCTCTATGGCAATACCAGATGGAGGGAAAACAAGAAATGCTCTTATTTGCATAGCTTTGAGCTCCTTGAAGAATGAAGAAACCTGCGACTTTGGGCAGGGAGATGTGGCTATGCATGTTGGAATGTGCGGCGGCGCGCCGAGAGGGACGGGGGGTCCACCTCGGTCGCGCTGGTCGGGAGCACGGCAGAGATGGCGGCCAGGCTGCGTAGCCAGTTGAAGGCCTCCTGCACAGAGCGCCAGACCAGGAGGCGCTCGATGCCGTGGATCACGCCATCACGTCCGGGTGCGTCACCACCGCGCCGCTGCGGACCTGCACCGCACCGTCGGGAGCGGAGAGCTCCAGCGGCTGAACCTTCTGCTCGTGCGCTCGAGGGCTCGACTCGTCTGTGACCTGGATGGGGCTCAGGCCGTGGAGCCAAGATTTGAGGATAGGGGGCTGAGACACAAGTGAAAAAACTATCTCATAAAAAAAATTAAAAGGACTATAATATAGCACGGCCGACAAAGGTATTCTAGAAACGAGTATGCTAGACTATAGGTATTCTAGCAACGAGTATGCTAGACTATATATATTCGATTGTATATGTAGAATGGGACCTCCTATATGTTGCCATGTAATAGTTGTTAGGTTGTATGACCCGAATATATATATATATTCATATTACACATTGATGTTACTAATTGTGATCATTGATCGAGCACTCGTAAAAGAATATCCAATAATAGAGAATACAGATGCGTTTGGTGATAAGAAAAGTGTATATGAGTAAATTATGCTTCAAAATAGCATGAAACGCAAAACATGAAAAAATAGAAGAAAGTTACATGTCAATTATATGTTTTTTCTCAGACTACCAGACCAAAAACTTGAATCAATTGTTTTCTTTTTCTCCGTGGACCAGTATCCAAAAGAATCGAAAGAAAGAAAGATTTAGATCTTTAAGATATATATGTACTCTGGTCGGAGAAATAAAGAACGGCAAGTCTCTGAGTACTGATCATGCTTTGGGGTAATTGTGAGTCTAATTGGGGCTCTAATCCTATGATTAACATAATAGTTTAGTGGCTGCTGTGGGGGTGTTACGGCAGCATTAGGGGCGCCAGGCCACCCCCCACTCGCCCCCCCCCCCCCCCGCCCCCCAACGCCAGCCACGTCCCTGCCTTGCCCTGCGTTAGGCCTCCCCGTCGTTGGACCTCTGGATCGACCCACACGGCGAGGAGCCCGTGCTCAGCGACCGCGGCGTCGTCGCGCCGGACCTCAACTCAGGCGGTGCGGCCCTTCTCCTCCTCTCCTCTGCTGCCGCCACCGCACCCTCGCCCCAGCCGTGCAACGCACCGGGCTTACACAGCCACTGTTGGCCCCCTCGTCGCCCACGTCACGCCGCCGAGTCTCACGAGGCGAGTCCCCCGCGCCTCGGCCGGCCATGCGCCCTTAGCCCCTGCGCCGCAACGGCCTACCGCACCCACCCACGGCTTCGGCCCCCTCGGCGGCCGCGTCGCGCCGCAGAGTCGAGTGAGGCGAGCCCCCCGCCAGCCGTCGTCTAGGGGCCTGTCCTCCTCGTCGTGCCACCAGTGGGCCCTCTCCGAGGTAGATCCACGCGCTGGTAGCCGCGTCCTAGCAGCACCGTGCCGATCTGGGCCAGAAGCCGCGCCTTGGGAGCGTCGCGTGGGATCTAGGCCGATGCCCACCGAGGACTGGTTGCGGCACCCGCCGCCGCTAGAACCGGGAGGGGTGTGTGCGTTGGGTGTGTGGGCCTGCGGTCGCAGGGTCTACGCCGGCGAATGAAGCGCACCTAGAAAAGAGTTAACCGGGCAGAGGGGCGTGCGGAGGGACTAGCCAAATAAGGACTAACGAAACAATGTGGACCGTTGGATTTGAGTGATGGGAGAGAAAACGATGTCAGGAGAGATCTTGATGGTTCATTTTAGAGTAAAATGCTTGAATGACTTAGCTTGTTTCAATTTAGCCATCGTGCTTAGAAAAGTGTAAGTCATGGTCATTAAAGTTGTTCAACTCCATCAATACAGCTACTAAGCGCAGTCCCAATGGGACATTGATGATAGTTTCTATCCCTCTTAATTATCATGCCAACTAAGCAATTTGCTGATGTGGCAGTAGATTTATTATGGATAGAGAGAGAAACCATTTTTTACAGAGGAAACCAAGTCCTCATGCGCACCAATAAGCCAAGAAACTAGCGAATCTGCATTGGGGAGACCCAAGTAGTTTCTTCTTACTTATTGCCGGATCCTTTGCGCTTGCACCGCTGCTACCCATCACTCGAGCTCCTTTACATGATGCACCGCTTGTACTAGAAGGGAGAATGATTGGTTAGATTTTCGTTTAGACTCTAGATAAAAAAGTTGTATTTTGAAGGATGATTTCTTGATACAATATCCTAGACTATGGAAACTAGGTTGGTTTCTTCCATTGGGACTGCCCTAACTCTCTAGCGATACTTATTCAATGATGTGGCATCCAATACTGAGTTTTTTTTAATAGAAAACACATGTACATTTACCCGCAATGGAATTAAAGAATTGCATGTGCTACATCGTGGATAGATTGGTGTCCAAATAATTGAAGTATATAATCTTTTGTGGCTAAATAAAATGCATTGAAGTTCCTGTACACGTACAAGGTTGTGCGTTGTTTGGCCGACGGACGGGAGCCATCGTAGGCGATGGATAGAATTATCCTCACGCGTTGCGTGGGCAAGTGTCGTTGTTTCTTTGCCGTCGCTGCTCTCCGCCTATGAATGGCACTAGGGCGGATCCGATCTTATCATCATAATAAAGAACGTGGACTAATAACAGGGGTCAACATAACGCATACGTTCGCCAACAACGATTATAGATAAAATCAAGAGAACCAGAGAGGAGGGGATAAATGAAAAAAGTTATAAATGAAAACGCATATGTGATGCTAGAGCAACTTTTAAATATATACATGTCTTTTTTGAAAAAAAAATTCAGTTAGGCCATCCTAGCATCATCCAAATCTGTATCATTAGAGAGCTAGTGACCGTATCGAAAGAGTCGAGCAACTTTAAGGTCACGATTTATACTTTTCTAAATACGATGGCTAAATTGAAATAGTATAATGTCCACGCATGTATTTTACTCTTCATTTTAACTGGGTTGAATCTTTGGGTGCACAAAATGGTGTGAACGGAGAAAAGGTTATCTCTGTGGGGGAACAAGGTGGTGTGTCCATAGCAAAGAGTTAACTGGTAGATTTAGTAGGTAGACTAAAACCGCTTTTGAAATAGGGCCTAAATTGTACTAATCCTGTTTCCATGCACAGCGTCTTGTGTGTGATCGGTCCGGCACTGCCCAAGCCACATGCTGCATAGTAGATGGCCAGCTGTACAAATCTTGAATCTACAGTTCCATAACTCTGTTGTTCTGTAAGAAGGGCCTGTTTGGAAGAGGCCGAATTTTCAGGATTTATTAGTACACATTCCACCACTTTCCAAACAGTTTCTAAATTGTAATCATGTTCTCTTCCTTCACCTCTCCTCTAGCACGAGTTAATCCGCATCATCAGATGTTGACACAAATCTTGAGCATTTATCTCTAAAAAACCATTTCCAAACAGGGCCTAATTGGTAATCATATTCTCTTCCCTCACCTCTCCTCTACCACGAGTTTTTATTCCGCCTCATCAGATATGCAGCAACTTTGGCGTAATTCATGATCAATATTTCATGTTGTTCTTCAAGATTTATGTCTAGAGACGGGGATCAAAGGTAAAGTGCTTATGTGTTATGAAGTTCTCGGTTTATAACTGATGGGTATGGTTAAAGAGCTACTAAGTTTAAGCTTACTTCTTACCAACATGCACCACTGTTCTGTGCCGGGCTTATTTCTATTTGATCACACAAAAGATCCGGCGATGTGGGCCCTTCCTCTATTTCCCCCTCCTATCCTTGCACATTAATACTCTCTTCATTCCAAATTACTATTTATTTTGATTTTTCTAGATATATAACGTTTGATATGCACCTAACCTTCATCGGAGACCATAATAGGCCGACTCCATTAGCAGAAAATCGCATAGCTCTGGAATCAAACTCTGGACCAGGAGGTTCCCAACCTTGAGACCCTCCGGTCCTTGCACATACAAAAGATCTTGCGTTGTGGGCGGGCGCACCATGTGTCGAGTGGCGACCATCTATGACGCTCACCGACGCTTGCCACTGTGACGCATGAGCCTAGGTTTCTTTTTTTTTCTTTCGATGAAACAGGAAGGAGTCCATCAGCTTTTTCAATGCGTAGGCCTTGGTACTGTCAAGTGTCAAAGCAGAGAAGCGGGCAGAGCCTTGAGCAGCCATATACGGACAAGTATTTTCATGTCTCAGGGGGTGTTTTGCTAAACTTTAGCATCCATCACATCGGATATTTGATACTAATTAGTAGTATTAAATATAGTCTAATTACAAAACTAATTGCACTATTAAATCTAATTAGTCCATGATTTGACAATGTGGTGCTACAGTAACTATTTGCTAATGATGAATTAATTAGCCTTAATAGATTCGTCTCGCGAATTAGACTCCATCTGTGCAATTAGTTTTGTAATTAGCTCATGTTTAGTCCTCCTAATTAGCATTCGAATATCCGATATGACCCTACTAAAATTTAGTACCTCGTATCCAAACACCCCCTCAGTCTGCCGCATGCAGCTGCCAACTTCTGGAGCCCACTGCACACACAGCAATGGCTACACCTTCCAATCTTTTATGTGTACTTTCTTCAGTGTAATAGCGAAGGATGTGGACCAAAGTGAGATCAAGACAATAGGTACACCTATGCAAATTATAAGAAGAAACTATATATGTGGATTTGCAAGTTTGTCTGCTAAGAAGGACTACACACCTAAATTTGAGTAAAAAAATTGGCAACCCAAAAGCATCTAGGTAGAATTCTATATTAAGGAATACGCATACCGACATAAAGATTATTAAAAAACAATATTGAGATTTGGAAAATCTTTAAATCTAGTTAGAAATTCTTGTATTTAAGTTGGAGAGCTTTTTTCCAATTAGATGTTCAATTTTTATAATTGAGGTAGAATCTATTCAAATCATGTTGATTTTTTAGGTGTAGACTATTCAAATTGAGATGGAAACTTTGAATGTAGTTGGACTTTCTTATTTGCTACATAAGAGTGATTAAAAGTAAATATGAACGTAGATGAATGGTTAGCGATGGTAGCAAAGGTTGAAATTGTAATTTGACTAGTGGAATGGAACTAAATTTCCTTTAGAAGGTGAAAAAACATTTTGCTGCAAAAACTAGAGTAGGAGTGTGGAAATTCTGGAATCAGGCTCAGTTGCACCTTTCACCATTGGTTTCAGTCTCTATAAGATGAAAGCTGACCTTGGAATCGGGCCAAAATCAGGCGTTCGTCAGGCCACGTCAGCCAATTTTTCGGACCGTCTAATCTCAGTATACATTTTTCTCAACAGTAGAATATAAGGGATTAGGAAGATAAGGAAGAGTTGAAAAGGAAGGTGAGGGCAATTGTGTCATTCTCCATGCCTTGGATTTTGCAATTTTTATGTTTTTTATTTTGCTAAACACAGTAGATGATGCCAGCTCGCTGAAAAGATTCTGGTGGCAAACAGAATGTATTTGGAAGACTTTTGATGGCTGTTTTGCGACTCGCAGTTTTTTAATGCCACAAATCCTAATTCAAAAGTAGAAGTAGGTGTAAGTATGCAATTTGACCTTCAAATAAAACCCATGCTCGCGCCCCTAATGTGGACAAGGCCAGTCATTTCACAAATTTGAATTGAGGTCAACAAAATTGAATCCAACACATCTCCAAATAGACAATTATTTTTCTCAATGGTTGAACAACTCTATACGAACTAGTGCCACCTACAACAAGGAGCAGAGGCTGCACCGGACTAGTTATTAGTAGTTAGTACTAAGTTCTGATAATCATCTCTCTCTCTGAGAATCAGTCATTGGTAATTAGTCAGTGAAATTGATGCCCATGGACTTTGTCACCCCGTGTAATAGTTTTAGACTTTTGAGGCTTGCGTGTGGAATAAATCAGTTCCGTCTATATTTTCGCTTGTTCAACCTTATAGCTACTTTATGTAGTATTTGGAACTGTATATATAGAAGCTGTGTGCATACCAGGCAGCACGACGCTTGACGAATTAGGATGGCTTTTCAGGTTAACCATTCTGATGCTTTTGTTGAAATATTTGCTAGGCTCATAGCACTCATAGTTTTGCTAATATCTTGCAGGTGTCATTTTTGCTTGGTCTCTCCTCTGTCCTCGCAGCATGGATCTATTCTGAATTCCTGGGATACAGGGCATCCTCATCTTATGAAAAAAAGTAAGTTACATCTCTGCAGAAACCCCTGGATTTTGCTCAGCTTTATTTGAGACTCAAGATCTGAATCAATATCTCTCTTCAATCTAAAGATTCTTAAGTCTGTCAATGTTTAAGGACGGATAACCTCGACTGCAACAGTTGTCAGTAATGTCAATTGTTGTTTAGACCTTACGGTAGTTACATCACGAGCAACTTGAACAACAGGCGTCCTAATTTTGCTGCGATTATTGTTTCATCATCTGCAGCCACTCTGATGCTTATTTGGGTAACCAAACCATTAAAGAAGATGACAAGACAGTGCTACTTGAAGGAGGCCCATGGAAACATCCATCCCAGGACAAGTCTGCCAAGGCAAATTTAATAAGGTGACTAAACGACTAACACAAAAACAAAAACCATCATGATTATATATATAGCACATACAGTTTGCCGAATGTTGATGTCTCTGTTTTTTTGTGAATTGTGACTTGTGAGCTGCAGGTTCATAACATTGAACAAGTCCTTTCTGCTTGAAAACAGGGGTGTGCTGAGAGCCATGTAAGGTCAATCATAAAGAATTAATGGTACATCTGCTCTAGGAATTCTGGCTACGTGATGAATGAGAATGATGGTCCTTATTTGTCGTTTAACCATTTCCAGGTCTGAATTTGGCATTATTCTGGTTTACTTTTACATCTGTGATCGGACAAGCATTTTTGCAGAAAGCAAGAAGGTAAGAATAAAGTCAGTCCTGTTACTTAATCTTGACACTCTCAGCAGAGTAGCTAGAGATTTGATGTAACATAAGTTTTGTTAGTTAAACTGTAGTTTTAGAAAGTTTCAGATATCTGAAGACTGTCCTTTTGACTTTTAGCGCTCTGATCTTCTATGGCCTCAGCACGCCCATCCCTGTTTTGTTTTCGACAGAGCTACAACCGTGACATGTTTCTGTTTTTATACATTCTCCTTATCATTGCATCAACACTTACTTCGCTTAAGAAGCACCACGAACCGTCAGCAATTTCAAGAAAATCCATTCTCTATCTTAATCGCCACCAAACTGATGAATGGAGAGGGTGGATGCAGGTTGGTGATCTTACTTGACTTATTTAGTTGTTTCAGTAGTGTGATTTTTAGCTATCTATATCACCATGGATTTGAAGAGAGACTTGAGCGTGATGGCATGTCAAATGCACTGTTGTATTTTTTTATAGTTGTGTTTTGTCTGCAGGAGTAGTCTAATTATTCAATCTGCAATTCCAGGTCTTATTTCTGATGTACCACTATTTCGCTGCCTCAGAAATATACAATGCAATTCGTGTATTCATTGCTTGCTATGTCTGGATGACTGGATTTGGGAATTTCTCCTATTATTATAAGAAGAAAGATTTTAGTATTGCAAGATTTGCTCAGGTGCCCATCCTAACTCAAATTTACCTGCTTTGATACTAATGATAAATTTGAGTTGTCTATATTTCTTGTAACTCCACCTTTCCATCACTGAACACTAACAACTTTACTTTTAATGCAGATGATGTGGAGGGTGAATTTCTTTGCAGCACTCTGTTGCATTGTCCTCGACAATGATTACATGCTGTATTATATCTCTCCAATGCACACCCTGTATACTCTAATGGTATATGGATCACTCTTTCTGTTCAACAAGTACAACGAGATATCATCAGTCATTGCTATTAAGATTGCTTGTTGCTTTTTCACTGTCATTTTTATATGGGAAATTCCTGGGGTATTTGAAATTTTGTGGGCACCATTTACGTTTCTCATAGGTAAGGTAACTCTGTATTTCTTTCTGTATGCCATTGTCATTTTGAGTTAGGGACTGAACAGAAATGTCCTTTTAGTTCAGGCTACAAAAATCCAGAGCCTTCGAAGGTAAACTTACCCCTGTTACACGAGTGGCATTTCCGTTCTGGCCTTGATCGATACATATGGATCATTGGAATGATCTATGCTTACTTTCACCCTAATGTAAGTATTTCAAATAGAAGATATATCTTTCATTCCCACTGAACTGTATGAACACGCATTAGATATTCAAGTTAATTTCCATACAGTTTTTCTCTTTGGTGTGTCTAATTTAAGCGTTCGCTCCATAATCCTTATGTTTACCTCATGCTAATCTAACACAGATCCTTCTGTCATATACAGGTTGAAAGATGGATGGAAAAGCTGGAAGAATCTGAGAATAAGGTTAAACTGACAATCAAGGGAACCATTGTGACAATTTCCTTGATGGTAACTTCTGACCAAATGTTTCCATCATCGTTACACCAATTAGGATGAGTTCAGGTTAATAAAATAACTAACTAGGGGTTCTGTTCTTCTAGGCTGGCTATCTGTGGTACGAATATATCTACAAGCTAGACAAACTTACATACAACAAGTACCATCCCTACACATCATGGATTCCTATTACGTATGTATAACAAATGTTATTGCAATGAAATTCCTATGATATGGTGTATGGCAGAAACTTCTCATTACAGTTGACCCGTATGTTTCTTACAGTGTTTACATCTGCTTACGCAATTGCACCCAGCAGTTGAGGAGTACCTCTTTGGCACTTTTTGTGTAAGCATTTAAAATTTTATGTTTCTTTTGGCCTTTGCAAAGTTATCAAGAGCTATCAAAACTAAAATTCGAGATTGGTATATATGTCTTGGTACCTTTCTAAGATCGTAGGAAAATCTCTAAATCTTTATCAACTTATTATCGGGATATTTGCTTTTATATAGTTTCAGTTACTCTATCTCTAAGTATTTAATCCCTTTTTTATAGTTGGCTTGGCAAAATTACAATGGAGAGTTATATTTCTCAGTTCCACATCTGGCTCAGGTATGGGACTCAGTACGTTTCTAATTACTGAAGGTAGTCGTTCAGTGTAATGTGTGTATGAATGTGCCTATAAGGTAATTAAAGATTCAACCGTGGAAATCAAAAGCAACCAAGTTAACCTTTCATACTAGAAGTTTATTAAACTGAACCCAATAGAGAATGTTCAGATGCTTTAGATATTCTGTTGTGTTTTCAGTTTTCAGACTGATCCATCAGTGGCTTCTTTTACAGATCTGGTATTCCAAATGGACAGCCAAAGTTGCTTCTATCTTTCATACAAGATTATCCGTTGCTTAACTTTTTGCTTACAACAATGATATTTCTTCTGGTAAGCTCCAGCTTCAAATTGATTTCCGTTCAGCAAAACCATCAAAAGATATTCATTACATGGCTTATATTGCAGATATCATACCGGGTGTTTAAGCTCACAAACATATTGAAAGAGGCTTTTATTCCGACCAGGGATAACAATCGTCTATGTCAAAATTTTATCGCTTGCATTGCAATCTTCGTTTGCTTATATTGCGGCTCATCTATTCTTCAGAAAATACGAATTGTATAGGTAACCACCTAGAACTTACAGAGCTCACAAACACCTGTCTTGAGGTACATATCTCGTATAACTCTACTCAGATCGCACATTGCTTTTTCAGGGATGAAGAAATTCCGAATGAATGAACTTGGTAGTTCCATTGCTTTATTACAAAATGGTTTGTTGATGTTAATTCATTTTCATAGTTGGTGATAGTTTTACCTTTTTTTAATGAAACGGTGATAGTTTTACTCTGCCTGAAGAAGCTGCTCCGTTGTGATACTGTTCCCTAGGAAACACCGACTGTAACAAACTGATTTTCAGCAATAGATCGAATGAACTTTAGCAGCTCCCATATCATATTTTAGAAGGCAAAGAAGCCATAGAACGCGGTCTCGATGGCCTCGACTCGCTGGCGCCAGCCACGTACGTACATGGTCAGGCAGTGCCGCAGTGCGCTGAGGTTCTGCTCGGCGCAGTGCCGTTGGGCGCAACAGTGACGTTGAGGCCAACAGCCCGGGTTGTCTGGGCTCTACGACCTGGCTGCACCGGCCTTACTGTTACGTCAAACGAGCATGGTAGAAAACTGAGCATCAATCCTTGTTGGAGAGACGTATGGATCTCGAAATATACGCGTGCACGGTGCATGGGATTCAAACCCGCAACCTCTTATCTCGTGTGTAACTTCCTTACCATCTCACCTACACAGCCCATCCAATCGAGTAGAGGATATGATCATTTCATATTCACCCGTGGGGGACCCTTTAATCCCTTTAATCCCGGTTGGTAGAGGTCTCCACCAATCACGAAATTTAGACCCGGGATGGTCAAAAAAATGACCGAGATTTTTGTTGAGGATGGAAGGTCGTTTTTCTACTAGTGGAGCTATAGTTGGATAGCCTCGGGCGGTTGAAGAGTATATTAACGTTGTCTAATAGACGGTCTCATGCATTGATATGTAATCTTGAGATGACTTAATAAACAATATGTGCAATCTATGTAATCTCTCTCTCTCTTCACCCTCTTTTTCCACATCAGCAAAAATCCTATGTGATACTGCACGAGATGACATATGAGACTGGTGAGGTGTAGCAATATACCTGCCCTTATGAATGGATGTTTAGATTTGGTCCGCATCACAAATTGATGCACTATATGCTAGTTTTTGACATAAGCGATATTAGGGATTATTATTTTATGGCATATGGATATATGTAGTGGGTAACACTTATCCATCATATTAGGTGGTGTTTGTTTCGTGCTTTCACTACTGGGGCTTCACTACCGGGAAAGCCCCTTTAGTTCCTAACCCCCTTTAGTACCGGTTGTGCAATCGGTATTGCTACTTCGATAGTAAAGGGAGTGCCCTTAGTACTGGTGAAATAATCGGTACTAAAGGGATATTAAAAAATAAAAAGAAAATCACCCTGCCTGAGCCCGAGCCCGAGCCCAAGTCCCGCCGGCTCGAGCACGACCCCCACCACTCCTCCCACCAACAATCCTTGACCGACCCCGCCACCCTCCCACCTAGCTGCCCCCCCCCCCCCTCGCCGACGCGCAGCGGGGCTGGCCACGGCACCTTTGGTCACCAGCGCCTCGCCTCCCCACATGAGCAGATGGGTGCCTCGCCTTCCACTGCCAACACAAATGAACAAGAAAGGCACGCATGAAATCAAATTAAATGAAGACCATGCATCCCAAGTCAGTAATCTAGCATCTCACATTCTCACTATAAGTAGTAATTACAAAGAATGCACAAATGAGCAAGAAAGGCACGAATGAAATCAAATTAAATGAAGACCATGCATCCCAAGTCAGTAATCTAGCATCTCACATTCTCACTATTAGTAGTAATTACAAAGAATGACCAACCTGATGCGGAGGTCTTGCAAGTTGCAACTACTCTACCTGTAGTCATGCTTTTACCTCTATCTATCTCCGAAGCAAGCACACACCATCCTCCGCGTGTGGTATTGGCAAGCGGACTCTTGTTAAAATAATGGGCTTGGCCCATTACAATTTCGGAATTGGCACCCTCAATGTTCCATGCCCCTTCTACAAGGACGCACGTCACACTCTCCAAGATTGCACGGTCTTGAAGAAAGAGCTCGGTGCCCTATGGAATACAAGCGGCCCCACCGCACTGACTACCGTCGGGATGACAACAGGCACGACTACCAACACCATGATGATGGCAACGTCAGCAATGACCGCCGCCACGATGACCGCTACAACGATGACCGCGACCGTCATCGTGACGACCGCGATGACCATGGCAACCGTGACAATCGCGAGCATGATAACCACGATGACCAGAACCGAGAGGAGCACTGCGACCAGCCACACCAAGATGCCCAATGGCCTGATGCCAACCAAAATGGGGATTTTCAGTGACCGGAGTGCCAAGTCAACATCATCGTGGGTGGCCACAACGCTTTTTGCAGCAACCGCCAATAGAAGCTACGCTAGTGAGAGGTGCACTTTGTCTCCATACAGCCAGTCCAGTATCTGTGCTAGTCAGAGCAGTCTATAACCTTCTCCAAGCAAGGTCACTAGGTCCATACCCCAGATCCTAGGTCGTACCCGCTGGTGGTTTGCCCAACCATAGATCGGGCGCTACTCCTCAAGGAATTGATTGACGGTGGCAGCAGTCTCAACATCATCTTCACCGAGACCTTGAAGTGCATGGACTTCGATTTTGAGCGGCTCCAGCCCTGTGAAGAACCCTTCTACGGTATTGTCCCCAGTTCCTAGAGTTGCAGCCTTCCTCCTAGGAAGTTTTGCCATCCCATGGAGGTTCATCGACGGAAACGAAGACTTCCCGATTCGGTAAGGTGAAGTTTCCATCGTCACCCTCGCCGTAAGAGTTTGGAGTCAAGGCAAAGTGAGGGACCTAAAATTCATCGTAGTCCAAAACCTGGGTAGGGTACGGGTGGGTCGTCAGATTGGATCTAAAATGACTATGTGAATTTCTGGGAAAACATGGCAGCCAAGTTTTTGAGGTCAAAGTGGGCGCAGGAAGGGCCTGGCCCAACATTCCAGGGCGTAAAGCCAACTCGGGAAGGTTGATGCATTCAGAATGGTACTGCTGATCTGATCTAGCCTCGTGATTAGATCAGATGACATGGGTGGGTAGGTTGCCACGAGGGTGTGCGGAACTCTTGTCGAAAGAGAGAGATCGCCGACCTGCTGGATGATCGGTGCAATGATCCTCGAGTGAAGACCGAGTTCCGTCGATGCAGATTCAATGGATGCTGAGCTGACAAAGGTGGTGGCGAAGTCAGACTCCACCGGCATGCTTCCGAAGCGAAGCTAGATTAGGTTGGCGAGGAAGTCATTCATGCTCTCGGGGAAGATGATGCCGGGACAGGATGCCATCGAGATCGCTGGGAGGATCTCACGATCACCCCTACCAGGTGTGCCAACTGTCGGATTTAGTGACTGGAAGTCCACCAAGGGACTGCCCAGGTGATAGATTTGTAGGCGGGCGAGATCGCAAGACCAAGAACTCAAATGGTAACACAGAGGCGTAAGGTTTAGACAAGTTCGGACCACCGAGGAGGTTTAACACCCAACGTCCTGTGTTCTGGTGGGTTGTATTGCTGGTATGAGATGAGTTGGGATGCCTTGCCCTCGGGGGTGTCTCTGGCCGCCTTACATAGGCTGACGATCTAGGGTTACAAGTCAGATAGGATCTAATCCTAGTCAGTTGTTACATAAAAAGCAACCTGAGTCAGACTACAACGCATATCCCGCAATATCCGGGCGGAATCTACTCGCCCGATCTTCGAGCTTGTGCTCCATACGTCTTCATGCCATGCCTTGCCCCGCACACCATGGTCAAGCAGGCCCACTTGCCAAGCTGACCAGTATCCTGGTCTGTAGGAGCCGTGTAGGAGCAGTGAGTACCCTTATCCTCACCATTAAACCACGTAAACACCACTAAACCGTGGTCCACCCGTGCACAAATATAACCCCAAAGATTTTTCATAATTGGATCCATCTCCTATGAACAACTACTCCCAAGGTAGCAAGACCATGTGCTACTTTATTAGAGTTTCTACTTTCTTGTAGGACTAAAAAATCGTCAGGTCAACTACATGATTCTATAGCACACGGATATGCCCTGCAGCAGCGCTTACATCAAAACTTGTCGATGTAGCTCTGACTGTATAACCATCAGAGCATCAATCTCAATCAGAACATGACCGCCACCGACCCAAGCACGACGAGGAGTATCACCGCGCACGACGTGCCCTTCTTCCTCCCTTCACCGGCACCCGAGATCCGGCCATCCAACCTCTCCAACGTCATGTTCCATCCACGGACGCCAACGATGACGTCGCGGACGGCGCCAGCGAAGAATCCGACGGACGCGTTCTGGGTGGTTCGGCGGCCGGCGGCGAGCCTGATCGTCGCGTCGAGGAGGGCCTCGGGCGGCCTGGACGACGCGCCCGTGGCGCCAGCAGCGACGTACACCAACAGGCGGTGCGCGGCGGCGTCGTACTCGATCCACACGGTCCTGCTAGGAGCAGTGCCGTTTGGCGTGACGGTGACGTTGAGGCCCACGCCCGGCTCGTACTGGCCGTACGCCCTCACCGCGCCGGCCTCGACGGCGGCGAGGCCGCCGGACGTGGCGGCGTCCGGGGCGAACGTGACGTTCCCGGGGCCGCGGAACCCGTCCCGGTTCAGGAACGGCGGGTAGATGTCCCGGAGGACGACGAACGCCACGGCGGAGGACCCGGCCAGCGAGAAGCTGGTGTTGAACGACGCCTCGCGCTCCGGCACCCCGCCGCCGTCGACGACGTCGCCGGCGCGCCAGACGCCGACCCTCTGGGAAAGGAGCAGGAAGCCCTCGGAGTGGTTAACGCGGGAGTAGTGCTCATCTGATGATGACGCGGGGCCGAAGAGGAGAGCGAGGCCGGTGATGGACGTGTTGGTGACGGCGACGATGTCCTCCGTTCTGGCGTCGAAGGCCGGGAAGCTGTAGGTATCCACGTCGCCGCCGGACGCCGCGGCGGAGGTCGCTGCCGCGCACAGCGCCAGCAGGACAAGCCTCTGCATTGTTGCACTGATCAGCATCTCGATTACGGTACTGTCTCTATAACATCAGGATGTATATATACATTTCAAGTGCTTTTAATGATTTTGGTCAAACCTGCGTGCTCAAAACAAAGCATGGCGGCGACCTGATCTCCTCTTGGCCAATCAATTGCGTCCACGCTTCCACAAACAGATTGTTTTTGCAAGTAATAAACATAGACAGATTAATATAGAACTGACAGACGCAGGAGGAGATGAGCACAAGCAATTCTTTTGAACAAAGCAATCATATATTCAACACATCGGTTGACTGCATCATGGCAGATACCTTAACAAGCGACGAGACATGCATTGTTGATTGGGCTACTAGCTAGTAGTAAAAAATTGCAAACGAGCGCTTGAGGAAGAAGAAAGCTGGATCAATGCTGCTTTTGAAGGAAAAGAGGGGTTATTTTTGAAATACAGCTAGCTGTCATATTCAACCTGGTAGATTAAAATTCAAGAAAATTAAATGCTTCTGAAACTCATTGTTCTCGATGCTATTTAATTTGCATCCATGGTTAGAACTTAGAATACTTTTACTAGCAGTTAGTACCAACCGCATGATGGCAAGGACCGAGAGGACACTGAACAAAGAAATTACAACATCGGAAAGCTTAACCTGTATCTATATTATTCAGATTCTAACTGGACAAAATTTGGTGTCCTTCAGCAAATCCACCCAGTAACATTGCGCTTCATTGTAGAGAGCATAGCGCGTGGCAAGGCGAGCTCTCATATTTTACATAAAAAGCAGGCGACATGCTGAAAATCTTGTCCTGATTTTAGCTTACTCAAGGTCCTTTAGTAAAATTTAGGTGGGGATTCCCCAGGTGACCCTAAAAAAAAGCACGCGACATAGCAAGAACCATAACCATACTATCTCTTGGTCTTAGCAGAGTTTTAAACCCCTAACTAAGCGAGATTACATACATACATACAACATTTTTTGTTAAAAATCTAATCAAACTGTGATCAAGGCATACATACTACTAATAAGCAATACTTGTTGCCACGGGCCCTACGTATCACTAAATGATGCCAAGCTACATCTTCGGCGGCTGCATGTTGCGCTCCCGCCGCAGCCTGGACTGCAAGCAGCACACCACCGCGGTGACAACGGCGGCCGTGGCAGCCACAGACCCGAGCACCGCGAGCAGTATCACCCACCACGCCGTGCCCTTCTTCCCGCCGCCCTCAAAGCTGTCCACCGCCAGGTGCCAGTCGCGGACACCGACGACGATGTCCTGGATCGCGGCGGCGAAGAATCCGACGGACGCGGTCTCGGTGGTGCGCCGCCCGGCGAGGCCGAGTGGCGCGTCGATGAGGGCCATGGCCGGCCTCGGCTCGCCGGCGCTAGCCACGCGCACGGACAGACGGTGTCCAGCGGCGTCGTACTCGATCCACACGGTCCTGCTAGCCGCGGTAACGTTGGGCGTGACGGTGACGTTGAGGCCGACGGCGGGGTCGTCCGGGCCGTACGACCTCACCGGGCCGGCCTCGACGGTCGCGAGGCCGCCGGCGGCGGCGATGCTGACTCCGTCGTCGGACGAGGTGTAGTTGGCGAAGCCGCGGAGGCCGCCCCGGCCGTGCAGCGGCGGGAGGCTGTCGAGGAGGAGGACGAATGCGACGGGCGCGGCGGCGGTCAGCGTGAAGCTGGTGTTGAAGGAGGCCTCGACGGCCAGGGCCCCGCCGGCGCCGGGGCGCCAGACGTCGACGGTGCCGGGGAGCAGGAGGAAGCCCTCGGTGCGGTTGAACTCGGAGAAGGCGCCGTCGTGTTCGAAAAGGAGGGACGCCGGCAGGAGGATGGCCGCGTTGCTGGCCGCCACGAGGTCCCGCATCGTGGTGGTGTCGAAGGCAGGGTAGCTGAAGGTGTCCACGCGCGCCGCCCCGGCGCCGCCGGAGATGGCTGCTGCCGCACAGAGGAGCAGGACGGCGAGCCTGTGGATTGCACCGGTGATACGATCAGAGAGCAGCATCGTGGTGGGCTGGCTGGCTAGCTAGTTGTTACGCCATCAGAGAACGGGGTTGGATAGATCACTTTATAGCTGCGGCTTTTTGCTTCATGTGTCCTCCATGCATTAAACGTTGACAAAGTCAAACAAGCGTACTGGATTTGATGTGCGCACGTGGTCGTATCGAAGGAAATGTCAACATCGGCAGCTTGAGCTGCTTTGGTCAGAGTCAAGCAGCAGGAGTACCTCTCACCTGTGATTAGGCAGACGAGAATGGTCGTACGAACTCGCTCAAAATGCTTGGCCAAACTCCTACATGCTGATTTAAATTATATATATTGTTGTCTTTCTCAAAAGAAAAAAACTTTTAATCACTTTTTATACAGTGTGATCGATGCACTCCTCTAAATTAATCTTCAGCTACTCCATGCAGGCTACTAGCTCATCAGAAACTAGAAAAACACGTACAAATCAAATTTGGACTTTGCTGTGGTAGTTACGGTGGGGTATTACTGTTGACGTTTGTTATTGACGTATTTTAGTGCTATTTAACTAGTATTTTCATAATTAATTTTATACTAACTCACCACTTGGCACCTCAAATAACCTCATTATTACATATTTGTTGTATTTTAGAGTATATTGCATTATGATAGGAAATACGACAAGTGGGTTTACATAAAGAGCTTAATGGATATTTGGACATGGATTGTCGAGGGCAGCCAGCACGAGAAAGGAGAGGACCAAGAGGGTAAGAGAGGGTCCAGTTTGATTGGCCTGGCCCATTCTTGGGCCCGATCGGCCTCCCGTTTCTTTAGCGTGACGTCCACGACATCTCTAGGGTTTTTCTATCGACCATTGACGGGTCCATAGATCCGGGATCTCCAATGGGTCCGCTTTTTCACAACGCTCGGTCCAAAAAGCGGCGCATCGACAACGCGCACCTGGGCCGACCCAGATACGTGACGCCAGGCCACAATCATGATCCGACCATCAACCGGCGCCCCCGACCAAGAGGCTGGGTCGGGGCCAGGACCACAATCCGACTCTGACCAAGTTTCCCTGACCGGGGATATGCCTCTGATCGGACCGACGCACATCGCTCCCTCCCAACCGGCATGGTCGGGACCGACCGGGATGCCTGCTCGGTGTGGACCTAGGGAGCAGGTGAAGCGGATAAGGGGAGACACTCAGGTCAACCGCCGTACAAAGGACCGTACCTCACCATGCCCTGCACACGCGCCGCACAGTGCCGCCGTGCCATGTTAGGCGAACACTGTGCTACCTACCCGTCATGACGGAGCGACTGGATGTGATGAACATGGATGGAGGGTGATGGCCATCCCGTACCCGATAACATGGGCACTAACAAGATTAGGCAGCACCCATGCACCCTCTCTCTCTGACTTGTAAGGCAGTCCCCTTGAACTATAAAAGGGGGCGCGCGCTCTCTCTCTCGATAGAAGACTCTCTGACTCTCTCCAAACACTTAGTGCACGTTTGAGCCCCCATCACTCTCCTCCACTCGAACTAGAGCACGACCGAGCCTCGAACACCCCCTTCTCCACTTCTCGCTCGTTTGTACCCCCACTGCAAACTTTGAGCACCTGGGCTCAGGAATACAATCAACCGACCGACCCTCGACTGGAGTAGGGCCTGTTGCCCGAACTAGTATAAATCCTGAGTCATTGTGTGCTAGGCCATATCCGATCTAACGCGTGGCAAACTACATATATTTACCTGTCGGCCAGATTCCACAGCAACAGTTTGGCACCATCCATGGGGAAACCGCCGTGCGTTCGCATTTTCGGTCATCGGATGGCTCACCTTCCCGCCATTCTCTGCATGGCGAGCTCGAGCGATATGATTCACTTTGGCTCGCTGGAGTTCCCTGCGCCCCCGCTCGGTGGGCTATGGGCTCCCCCGTCTTCGCGCCATTCCAGACCTTCCGCTTCGGGAGCATGGACTTCGCTGCCGACCAGCTCGGCGTACTCTGCCTCCGCAAGGAGGCGCTCGCCCCGATGTCCCTGGGAGGAGGAGCACCCTCCATGGCTTCAGGAAAACACTACACAAACACCATCTACCGCCGCCACAAGGAGGAAAAATAGAGAGAAGATTGGATCTATAGGAAGCTAGGCGAAGCGGAGTACCAGAGAAGGGAGAAACCTCCCAAGCTGATCGGCTACTTTGGGTTGTAATCACGGAACCTCTTGTTTAAGATCTATTTGTTATCAATCATATCTTGATGATGCTCTTTCTTGTAATGGCTGGCCAGTGCTACTTTGGGTTGCTTATTTGCTTACCTAGAATGATCATCATGCCATGTTCTTATCATCCCATAGTTGAGTACCCTCGTGTAGTGACAACATGCGAAAAGAAAAGTGTTAGGCATGGTTCACATCCACTCACGATAACACTTAGATCGAGTCATTTCATGCTTGGCGATTGCATCTACAAGTGATCTTAGATCTCTAGGATAAACATTTTATCTATCTTGTTTGCATCCATACTCTCTATCTACTTTAATCTAGATCACTTAGTTCTTTTGTTAGTTCAATCCTATCTTATACAAAGAACCTTCGGTTACATAGGTTAGTGCTTAGTTAAGTGTGCAAATCCACTTGTTCCACGTATTGATAACCCAAACCCCAAGGGAAGAGCTACAACTGATCCATGCACTTGCGGTTCACAAATTGGCGTGCTAAGAGGTAATAGAATAAATATTTATTTATATTCTTTTTATTTTAAAAAATATGAAAAGTATGGGAAAATCTTTCTAGATATAACTTCCATGCATGCAGGGTTGAATCATCTAATATGATAGGCTAAATATATCCAACATGCATCGGTTGCATAGAACGTAACGTGATACAAAGTTTCAAAGAGAGGAAAAAGATGTGACACGAGCACGTGAGAGGCCAAACGTGATGTACCATTTTCATTATTTTTCATAACGGGAATATGTGCAGGATGGTCGTTTGTTCTAACGTGAACGTGACTTGGTGTCAAAGGAAAAATAGTGCATATCGTTTTAATTTTTTTCCCTCACATTGAAGGTGAACACGTATAGTTTTCATAATTTTTCATAACGTGAACATGGCATCATGGTTGATCATATAGAATCTTATTTTTCCCTCCGTGAATGGATAAGGGATGAAAATAAGCACTGCGAGATTGCCAGCCTTTTTCTTTTTTTTGAATTATTTTAATTATTTAATTATATCTTTTATTTAAAAACCGACGGCTGTGATTCACTCGAACTCTTACCTCCCAAGAGGTAATCCGGAGCACCGTAGCAAGGCCCAACAAACTTCTATTACTTTGAACTGTAAGAAAATGAGAAACTGGAATTCAACCATCCGGTCTACTTCAGGGAATCTGGGAAGTAGGCCTGCAAAACTAATCAGATTCTCCTAACTGTTGCAGAGCTGCAGGGGTTCTGTATATTTGTCAGTTCAAGGAATAGTTTATTTTGCCTTATCTGCTTAAACTTTGTCTTAGCTATGAGTAAGCCAATGGTTCCAAGTGAATTTTGTGTTGAGAGAAAATATAGAAATAAAAAAAAAAGTACTAAGGGAGCGGGAGGAAGGTTGGGTGGCCAGCTGCTGCATCCGTGGAGTAAGCAGCCAAGGTTCGAATCCTGTTAGGCGCATCTTCACTAGAGTGGAAAGTGGTCCGGCCGAGGTAAACCCGGTGCCTAGCGTTCTAGGGGGCTACTCTATTCTTTGGCCCCTATTAGAAAAAAAAAAGTACTGAGTCCATTAGCAATGTTGACTGTGATCCAATTAAAACTGTAGGTTCTGTGTAAACTACCCTCAGCTTTATTTTAGATTCGGTGGACATCAGCAACCAGCTGGGGAGTGCTAATAGCAACTAGAAACCTTATCCTGAACATATTTTCTGCCATATATACCGTGGCACAACCTGCAGTAACATTCTGATTTAAGTGAATGACTGGAGGATTATTTAATAGTGTCTGCTTCTTCTATCTCTTTGGTGCTGCTGTAGGATGTCTAATTTTCTAGTACGTATTCCATGAGTTATGGCTTGCCTCAAACAGCGAAGCATGATCCTAGCTGTATATGGATTAGAAAAGGAATGTTATAAAGAAAAGGTAGCACTGAAGATTCTCAAAATTTCCCACTTAACTACACAAGATGGCAAGAACGGCACCGTGCAATTCAGTGCACTTCAAACTATTACATCTCGACTCAGATTTTTTGAAGATATTGATTTAAAGTATGCATAACATTGTCTATATTTCAATATTTTATTTAGGATAAAATGCAAATTTCAACTTCATTTCAGATGCTCCTATTTTGGTTATAATGGGTCGAATTTCTTCAAATTATCGAGTTTGCATTGATCATACATAGTCGTGAACTTCATGTTGGAGCATTGCATATCATTTATGTCGTTGCTTCGTTTTCTAACACCGTATAGGAACACTCTAAATAGGAGTAGCGTATTCAAATGGAAAGTAAATAGAATAAATTGATTATCTGTCAAAACTATCATTGAAAGGGTATTTCATCGAAAGAAACATAAATGATTGACATGAGAACAAGAAATGATCAAGTCTCAATGCTTGCTTAAAAGCACTGCAGCTGGGGCTCCTATCTTTGAACTGTAAGGACTTTGAAGACACCAGTTAAAATCCATATCATAATTTAGTCAACGGTGACATGGTGCGAGTTTTGTTTGCTATTTTATTTTTCTCTTTCTCTAGTTCCTTCTCTTTGTTATTCTATATTTTTATAAGATTGTAATATAGTATAATATCAATGAACTTTAGGGGATAAGTGAATAAACAGTTGAATTTAGATAAATAAAATATTTAGTTGTACATTAGTAATAATTTGCACCCGCAGCCAATTTAAGCTGTCCAAAGTGCAATGTGTGTCTAGGATTAACCAGGCACTGCTGCCACTTTTAGGGCATTTTTTCCTTTCTTCTTCTTTACCAAGCATTAGTGAGCTTTGGAATTTTTTTTATTTTTAACCCTTTTTTAACTAATATTTAAAAATAACTCACCCAAACAAATATTTGCAGATATGACCCTTTTGGTCACGCCGGTCCGCGTGGCGCGACAAGAACACTCTGTCGCGCCACATGCAATGGCATGACAAGGTGTGCCACGTCGGAGAGCGTGGAAGGGATCTGCCAGCGCATAATCTATTTGGAAAGCTTGTCACGCCACTCCTGCCGGCGTGACAACACACTCTTGTCACGCCACCCGGAGTGGTGTGACAAGGTCTGACTTTAAAAAAAGCATAACTTTTTCATACGAACTTGGATGAAGATGATTTTTATATGAAAATTGTAGCTCTCGACGAGATCTACAACTTTGTAATTTTAAGTTTTTTATTTAAAGTCATTAAGATACATTAATAATTGATCTAAACTTTAGACAACATATTGAGCGTCTGATCCTGTTTTCGGTCATCTCCAACTTAGCTTGGTTCATCATGGTTCCACCAAATAAGTTCTATACAATACATTATCTATGAAATTATAGGAAATAGATAAAGTTAATATGTCAAAAACTACTACAACTAAAATGAAAGATATATAGTTATCAAATATGAAACATATATAAATAAAGATAACAGAACTCAAACTTCGCTTTATTTATATACCTGGTTTGAAGCAGAAGCCTTTATAGGAGTTGTAGAGTAAACTTTAGATCACAACTTTGTTAATTTGAGTTTGGGCCAATCCACCCTGGAACATTTTCAAATTCGAGCTCAAAGTAAGCACCAACCTAAATGCAGCACACAGCTCTAAGTTTCAAAAACAGTGAATGTCTTCCATTTTGGCATGTGAATTTCTACAAAATTCAAAACTAAACTGGATCTAACCTTTTATAAGAGTTTTAGTATGAAGTGTGTACTATAATATTTCCCATTTGACCCTGGTCTAAATCGGAGCGGAGCCATTTCAAAACTTGAGTTAAAGTTCGGCTAAAATATTAAAAACAGCTCCATTTCAAATCCTGCTAAAGGGGTGTTTGGGAGGAGGGGGCTAAATTTTAGCCCCCGTCACATCGAATGTTTGGACACTAATTAGGAGTATTAAACCTAGACTAATTACAAAACTAATTACACAACCTCTAGGCTAAATCACGAGATGAATCTATTAAGCCTAATTAGTCCATGATTTGACAATGTGGTGCTACAGTAACCATTCGCTAATGATGGATTAATTAGGCTTAATAGATTCGTCTCGTGATTTAGCCTAGGGGTTCTGCAATTAGTTTTGTAATTAGCTTATGTTTAGTCCTTCTAATTAGTATCCGAACATCTGATGTGATAGGGCTAAAGTTTAGCCCCTGGTATCCAAACACCCCGTAAGTCTATGAAACCCGCGTTCCCGAGTATTTTGAACTCGTATAAGTTCAATTTGAGAACAAAATTGCATACATCGTCAAATCCTGTGCAGCCTCTGCCTAGTCAACGATCTTTGGTAATTTCGTTCTCAAATTGAAGTTATACGAGTTCAAAATACTCGGTAACGCGGGTTTCAGAGACTTAGCAGGATTAGAAATGGAGTTGTTTTTAATATTTTAGCTGAACTTTAACTCAAGTTTTGAAATGGCTCAGCTCCGGGGTCAAATGGGAAATATTGTAGTACACACTTCATACTAAAAATCTTATAAAAAGTTTACATCCAGTTTAGTTTTGAATTTTGTAGAAATCACATGCCAAAATGGAAGACATTCACTGTTTTTGAAACTTAGAGCTGTGTGCTGCATTTAAGCTGGTGCTTACTTTGAGCTCGAATTTGAAAATGTTCCAGGGTGAATTAGCCCAAACTCAAATTAACAAAGTTGTGGTCTAAAATTTACTCTACAACTCCTATAAAGGCTTCTGCTTCAAAACAGGTATATAAATAAAGCAAAAGTTTGAGTTCTGTTATCTTTATTTATATATGTTTCATATTTGATAACTATATATCTTTCAGTTTAGTTGTAGTAGTTTTTGACATATTAACTTTATCTATTTCCTATAATTTCATAGATAATATATTGTATAGAACTTATTTGGTGGAACCATGATGAACCAAGCCAAGTTGGAGATGACAGAAAACAGGATCAGACGCTCAATATGTTGTCTAAAGTTTAGATCAATTATTAATATATGTTAATGAATTTAAATAAAAAAACTCAAAACTACAAAGTTGTAGATCTCGTCGAGAGCTACAATTTTCATATAAAAAGCATCTTCATCCGAGTTCGTATGAAAAAGTTATGATTTTTTAAATTCAGACCTTGTCACACCACCCGGAGTGGCGTGACAAGAGTGTGTTGTCACGCCACCAGGAGTGGCGTGACAAGCTTTTCACATGGATTATACGCTGGCAGACCCCTTCCGTGCTCTCCGACGTGGCACACCTTGTCACGCCATTGCATGTGGCGCGGCAGAGTGTATTTGTCGCGCCACGCGGACCGGCGCGACCAAAAGGGTCATATCTGCAAATATGTGTTTGGGTGAGTTATTTTTAAAATATTAGTTAAAAAAGAGTTAACAAAAAAAATATTCGTGAGCTTTGGCTTAAATACAAAAAGAAGAAAAAGGAGAAAACGTCTAGAGCCAAGTTGTTCACCATGTACTTCTTCCTAAGAGGAAGCGACTCGAAAAAAATAAATATCAAAGATCTGTAGAAGTCATGTGATAGCCTTACCACATCCGAAAGCTGATAATGACCCTATTGGAAAGATCAAGCAAGAAGCTTAATGACTACCATTTACACCTTCTTGGTCAAACTGAAATAAGTACGATAGTCATTCTTGTTGTCTGCTGTATCCTGTATTCTTTGATTGAGGCAGTGGACTAGTACTAGTAGACAACAAATACGCCATGGGTTCGTAAAAAAAAAACAAATACGCCATGGACATAACTCACTAGCTGCCTGCTGCGCTATATCCTGTATGCTGGGCCTGCTGGCTCCATGTTCCCTCTCTTTTTCTTTTTTTTTGAAATAAACTGGCTCGATGTTCTCAACCACCGGTTGTTGGCACGCAGCTATCAGAATCGATAGGGCTGGGACTGGGGCCACATCCATCCGTGCATCGTCTTCTCGACCTGATCATATGGATCATCCAGCTAATTAACACACCTTTCAGGTTTGCCCAACCGCAAAGCTAGCTGAGCGCACGTTCCATGGAGCTGCTTTAAGTATGGATCAAGTATTGTTCTAGAAGTAGTACACACATTATGCGAGGCATTAAGCTAGGTTAATTATATGGAGTAGGAGTGTGATCGATCATATTCAATCGAGCTTGGTTGATCTAATAACTATTGAGTTGTATGCACCAATCAATTCAATCCAAAAGTTTAAGCTGATAGTGAAAGGTCCCTCAGGCCACACGTGGAAATTGGAGTGGGCTACAATTATTTTATTTAATCACGCTCGTCAAGATTCGAACTCGAGATCTCAGATTCTGATACCATATTGAGTTGCATGCACCAACCAGTTCAACTTGTCGACATTGTCTTGGAAACATTGTGGTTTTCATTTTCTTTTTTGGAGTTTGACCAGTCATTGACCGCAGCTATTTAATTTTAAGAAATGCAAACGTGTGGGCGTCCCTTAACTAGGTATTGTGGAAACGTGTGACCGTAGCTATCCAATGCCCTGAATTACAGAGATATTAGCCACAATTTTGCCAGATTTGTGTTGGCGTTTAATTTGATGTCACGCATCGCTGGCCACTGCCAAGGCTTGCCATGGTTGAGTGATGTGTAACTTAATTATTTGTGGAAGTTAAATTACAGGCATTTATATTGAATTACCATCTCAGAGAGGTTTCATATAGAGAATTACTTTATAGTATTTTTAGGGTGTAAACTTATATTTCGAATAAACTCCATGAATTTAGATATAGGGCTCACCATTGGAAAGTGGAAACACGCTCTTATATTATTGGGTTGAATGCTGGTTCTGAATATTAATTATTCTATTCTCGTCTAGTACAACAAATATTTAATTTATTCGTAGTAGTTAAAACCACCTCAGAAGATGATTATTGTTCCTAACAACCTTTGCCATCATTGACAAGAAACTCGTCAGCCGCATCACTCGATCACTAGCAGTAGCTGCTTACTATACTAGTGAAGCAGAGCAGAGCAGCAGGGGAAGCAGAGCAGCAGCGATGCCGACGCTGCGGCGGCGCAACCCGGACGTGCACGTGAAGGCGCTGGAGGGCATCGTCTCCGCCAACACCTTCTTCACGGTGGCCGTCTTCATCGGCATCACGGGCACCATCACGCCCTCCGCCGCCATCCCGCCCGCCTGCGTCGCCGGCGACGACATCGCGCGCAACTTCTTCCTCTTCGAGATCCTCTCCTTCGGCTTCTACCTCCTCTCCAGCCTAGTCGCGCAGGGGATGAAGCTCGCCGTCACGCTCCTAGCCGCCGACGACTTCTACGGCGACGGCGACCAGAAGCCCCCGCCGTCCGACGACTGCGAGGAGATGCCGGCGTGGCGCGCCGCGGGGCCGAGGGAGCGGAGGCGCGCCGTGCTCAGGTTCGCGCAGCCGATGATGCTGCTGGCGGCCGGGTGCTCCATCATGGGAACCTTCTTCCTGCTGCTGTCCATGGTCGACGCCATCCAGCTCAAATTCGGCATCGTCTCCTGCGGCACCCCGCTCGCCGTCGGCGCCACCTTCGGGCTCTCCGTGCTCGTCGTCGGTGGGCTCATCTTCTACGGATCCACCGTCGCCTACGCCCTCACGCACTACCTCCCCTGAATACCGGCGCCTGCGCTCTGCTCTCTCCCTCTGGGCTAGTTTCTTTTACCTTTTCTTTATTTTTTTTCTTTTACTTTTTACATTACACAAGGAGTGAGTGATTATTAACAGTGGATTCTGGAACTTTATGCACAATTGAGAAAGGATTCCCAAACTAGGGAAATACATTTTTTTTGCATTACAAGGATATCGTCTCTTCAAAGTAGAAAAGGTGGTCGGCAAACATGATTGTGCTGCCTTCTATTACTGTACCAAACTACTCCATAGTACTAGTTTAGTGATGGGATAGAGTAAGTTGCCAACTTTTTTTAATGATAACTTGGTATGCCATATTTCCTGACTCTAATTCCACTATTGATAAGATACTTATACATAGAGCGTACTGAGAAAGATCTATTTGCATGACCATATAAAGATATCTTTGCCCTTCTGCAAATTTATATTTACTAGTCTTGATACCATATTGTCATTCTTGTGACCTACTAAAGCCCTCCTAAAGGATATATTTAAAGGTGTGCAACTGTAGTATATTTTCGACGAGCAATATTATAGAAGGACGGGTACTGTTATGTCAACGTCTGGTTACCCAACTAAACGGTGCCAACGGAACGGTGTGATACTGGTGTATCATTATCTACTTTTATGTATTTAGCAAAATTACTGATAAAAGATTATATTCAATCAACTTGCATTTTTCATTAAGAAAAACACTAAAGTTTAGTCATATTTAGTTGGCCGGCTTGTTGAGACTCAGTTGTCAAAGAATTTGAACATTCCTAAAGATTATATGTGTACCTTATTGCAAATTAACGCGAATACTAAAGTTTAGTTTTATCTAGCTGCATCATTGGATACTACTCCATATATAAGAACAACCCTGCTGTAGTGTGAATTTTTGAGGCAGGGTTCCCAGAGCATGCATGGTTCAATTTCTATTTTTGATGGTATGGACTAATAAACATCATATCGAAAAAACTTCACTTGATAACTGGACATGATTTCTCCATCAAACCTTATTTTTTTAGGGTGGACCTAATTCTTTCTAAATCTATCCCTTTTTGGATTTGTTCTATATATACATCGCTCTCTCTCGCACCCGTGAGTTATTATATGTGTACCTTATAAGCGTGCGCGCTCTCTCTCTCTCCAAAATCATTTTTTCACTCCGTTGGAGCCAAAAAAAATGGATTTCCCTAGTTGGGCCCTTTCTCCATTGCACGAATTTTACATATACATGGAAGCTGCTCAATTGCTGGAATATAGGTACACTAAAGCACAGGTCCCACTATTCAGTGAAACGGCATCGCCCTGCTAAAGGCCAAAGTCCACCTCAAACGGCTCATTTCTCCAGTCAACAGTAGCGCACGCACGCCACCCTGCACTCTCACTCACTCCAGCTCCTTTGCTTCGACATGGAGCCCAAAACCCTCGCCGCGGGGCGGCGACCAAGCGCAAGGAGAGAGCCGCACCCGCGGCGCTCTCCGCGTCCCGGCTGCCGAAGCGCCAGTCCCGGGAGCTCGCCGTCGTCGAGCCGCCGCTAGCTTGCACCGGGTAGCCGCCTGGCCGCCCGCAAATCGCGGGGCAAGCCCGCGCGGAAGAAAGCGCCGCGCCGCGCCGTTGATCCTCCGCGCCAGCAGGAGCAGGAGGAGGAGGCGCCGCCCCCTCCCCCGCTGCCACGGCCGTCGCTGGAGTAGGAGATCGAGGCCGTCCTATCCCGCGGCGTACACGTCCCCCACCTTCGCCGGTAAGCCCATGATTAGCCAGCACTAGCTTTTAAATTTTAACTTGATTCAGTTGCAATCAAGTTTGCCAAATTAGTTCGGTCCTTGTACTTGTACATATCATCCTTACCTTTGCCGGTAAGCCTTGCCAAGAAATAGTTGTCAATGTGATAGGAGCTACACTCCCATGGCAGTTTTGCGTATAGATGCAATAATCAACAACCATATTATTCAATTTTTGTGTTCACTCTTTTCTGAATGCACGCGTATGCTCATTTTCCAGAATTTGAATTAGGCTAAAATTGACCTTTCGAAATTTGGTACCAATTACCAAATAAACATGTTTTGCATGATATTGCATATGAGCAGCACCGTCAGTACATTAATGCATTTCATCATACAGCCAGCCTATGGAAAGTACAGTATAGAAAAAAAAACACAACAAGACATGTATTGCAGTTCATACCTAACTTTCGAGACCTGCTCTCTGTGCATACTGGCACTTCCTTAGGCTGTTTGTGTGGTGATGCCCAATGCATTGTCATGTTCAAATTGTTACTTGGAATTAATTGCACAGTGTCATTTTTAGCCAATTTTCATCTAAACACTAAACGATAGTCGTTGGGTAACCCCTCGAGTAGCGAGTAGGGCATGTTCAACAACTTATTATTTTGGTTAAGAAATGATGTGTTCATAGGCTCACATAATTTCTACGCAACTGGGAATCATACTTTACCTTGTGCATTATGTGCGTTCTACACTTGTACCCAGAAGGGGCAACCTTTAGCTTTGCATGAGGCAGCTTAACCTAATATGTAGCGTGATCATTCCAATTATTATGGTACATCATATTCACCTATTTGCTTCAACCCGTGCATATTTTAGATTACTCTGACCATGCTAAGTGGTACCCCCCATCTTACTATGGCGTGTTTACCCTGTCACAAAATATTATTTAATCATCATTCCTGAACTCTGATAATCTGTTATTCATTTGGGGTCTAATGCTGATTGATCTAACCTCAATTCTTTCCAGGTAGACTTTGATTTGTGTTCTGATTGCTACAATGAAGGAAAGTTTGATGAAGGCATGTCAAAAGCTGATTTCATCCTTATGGAATATGCAGAGATTTCAGGCTCAGGTGGTTCTAACTGGACTGACCAGGAGACATTGCTTCTTTTGGAAGCGTTAGAAATTTTTAAAGGAAAAGAATGGGATATGATTGCTGAGCATGTTGCTACAAAAACAAAAGAACAGTGCATGCTATACTTTCTCCAAATGCCAATTTTGGACTCCTTTCTAGAGGGTGAAGATTTCAATGAAACACCTCAGAAGATCATACAAAAGGAGTCAGCAGAAACTGGCACTTTTGATGTATCTAAGGAAATGGATGTAGATGACAATGCAAAAGGAAAAGAGAGCACTGATGAAAAACTTTCAAGAAAGCAAATGCTAGTTCTTCAGAAACAGAAACAAAATTAGCTCACTTTGTTTCTGCTAAAGAGGGTACCATGAATCCTGGTGATAATGATCTAGTTGCATCTTCCATTGTTGATGAATCAAACAAATCTTCATTGATGGATCATGAAAATAAGAAAAATTCAGCTGATGTTGATGTCTCTGGGGAACACGCATCCAACTTTGTTATTGATGTCCTGAGATCTACTTTTGAAGCAGTTGGTCACTTTCTGTATAATGAAGACTTGGGTTCATTTTTCTGAAGCAGGAAATCCTGTTATGGCACTAGTGAGTAGACATTTCTGCATTTATTAATCTTTTGTTACTTACATAACAAGAGTTTTTTTTCTCAAAACACAGCAGAGCTGCGTATCAATATATTATTAAGAAGAAAGGGTTGAGAAACCCAAGGTACAGCCAGGTTTTTTAAGGAAAAAACCTGAGCAGAAAAAACCATCAACTTACATACATAGGACTAATCACCTGTTACCAAGGGGAAACCTGTTACATAACAAGAGTGCTCTTTGATGTTTGGATAAATAACCTGCAGGCTGCATTTTTGGCTTCTCTTGTGGAATTTGATGATGCTGTTACTTCATGTTGTAATTCACTGAGAGCTATATCAGAAATATCTCCTGCTTTCGAATTGGCAACTGGGCACTGTTTTATTCTTCCAGATCCACTGAGTAACCACGAAGATCCCACTTGCAATTTCAGGTAGCGTAGTTCATTAAGACTCATGTTTAGCATCGATTTGCAATTGCCAAATTTTACTGATAAAAATTGGAACTTGTGGCTCTTGCGCAGGCGATGAGTGCCAAGGAGAGGTGCTCACATTGCTCAAAATGTGAAGAAAATGCTTTAGCTCTGGAAAAGGAGAATGCTACATTCACCTCACAGAAAGATCAACTAGAATTATCTAACATAAAGGAATCATTTGTTGAAGATCCCCAAGCGGAGGTCATATCCAATAGCACAAAGGATTCTGATAATCAAACTGCTATTGTGGAGAGTAGTGTTGCATCTGATAAGATGAGAGATGGTCTAATACCATTCCATGTTCTGCTACTTCAAATAATACAAACGAACCTAGTTCCATAGCTTCCCAAGAAGCCAGGGCAGCAAGTACAAAGGACACAACCAACCCTGAACGAGTAGAAGGGGACAAACCAAGTTCTAAGGATTTACCGGATGATGAGTCACCTTCACATGGAAAGGTAGAGCTAGAGGAGATTGAACATGCACCTGCTGCCTCATCTAGCATGCAACAACACGAGTCCAACCAAACTGGAAATGGAAACACTGAAGGTACTTCATTCGACCTTTGTAATTATTGTTTACATTGCACACCATTGAGGAATGTGTCTCAGTCCCATGGTTTTGAACTCCTGCAAGTGGGGCTATTGACCGGTCATCAAATTCCTGGCCCCAACCAGGATTAAGAAACTGGCGAGCTTCAATTGTTTTATGGAAAGCTGTGGTTATCCAAAATATTGGATAAAAAACAACAATTTCAAAATAAGATAATTTTATTGCAGCTGGTGCTTATTTACTCCCCCTATTTCGTTAATAGGCAGCCCACTCCTATAGACAGTCTCCAGAAACTAAATTTGGCAATTGATGATGTTTGTGATAGATTACTAGTGACTATAACTTACTGTCATGTGGAAGTAACCCATTTAAATCGCAGATGTAATGGGATCTTGTGTGTGTGAGAGAGAGAGAGAATTAACATATCAAAGTTGCATAACTGATGACTGTGAAACAAGTAATGGTAATTAGGTGAACATGGCTGCCTGCCTAGGCTAGCTCACCGCTCCGTGTTAGTACAGGGGGAATCCCAACAATTACAAGAGTTTGATTACAACTTGTGATACAAGACAGATGGTTTAAACCTTCTCTATCTATACAAGATCTATCTGTAGCTCGAGGATTAACCAACACATCTATGTATCCAATGTCATCGCATTCATATGATGTGTTAACACAAGACTCTTTACGAGGAATATACCTATCCTTTAACAGCCTCCCTCAATCTTAACCAGGCTTGCTTCTGAGGTTTAGATTGTCTCTGAATTTCTCAAACTCTCCAGATGAAACTGCCTTGGTGAAACCACCGGCCAGCTGGTCTTTAGACAAAATAAAGCGAATCTCCAACTGCTTCCTTGCTACCCTTTCTCTTACAAAGTGAAAATCAATCTCAATATGTTTAGCACGTGCATGAAAATAGGATTAGCTGATAAATATGTTGCACCAAGATTGTCACACCATAGACAAGGAGGTTCCTTTAATTTCACACCTAACTCGGACAGTAACGCTTCTACCCAAATAGTCTCAGCTATTGCATTAGACAATGACTTATATTCTACTTCATTGCTTGATCTAGACACAATTGCGTGTTTCCTAGCGCTCCATGAGATTAAATTTGGACCAAAATAAACAACAAATCCACTAGTAGATCTTCTATCATCAATGCTACCAGCCCAATCTGCATCAAAAAAAGCACTTATCAAAGTAGAAGATGACTTACGTATCTCAAGCCCAATATTGATTGTCCCTTTCACATACCTCAAAATTCTTTTAACAGCCGATCGGTGAGTAGTTGTGGGAGCATGCAGAAATTGACACACTTTGTTAACAGCAAAAGCTAAATCAGGACGCGTGAGAGTTAAATATTTCAAGGCCCCAACAATACTACGATATCTTGTACCATCTTCTAATGACAATAGAGTACCATCTTGACAAGATAATTTTTCCGAGACTCCTAAGGGAGTGAAAGAAGACTTACAATTTGTCATACCAACTCTCTTCAAAACATCTGACACATACTTTGTTTGTGACAACATAACGCCTCCCTGAGTTGGTTTGACTTCAATCCCAAGAAAATAATTCAGATTTCCTAGATCTTTGAGAGCAAAATCTGCTCATAGATCTTTAAGTAAAGCTGAAATTGCATCCATAGATAACCCTGTTACTATGATATCATCAACATATATGAGCATAAATATGGTTGTGTTCGACCTGAAGTAAATAAATAGTGATGCATCAGATTTGGACGCTCTAAACCCAAGATCAAGCAACTTTCAACTCAACCTTGAATACCAGGTCCTTAGAGCTTGCTTCAACCCATAAATAGCTTTATCCAACTTACACACATAATTTGGAAATTTTGCATCCTCAAAGTCTAGAGGTTGTCTCATGTAAACCTCTTCCTCAAGAACACCATGGAGAAATGCATTTTGTACATCTAACTGCCTCAAACACCAGCCTCTTGAGACTGCTATAGTTAGTACAAGTCGAACAGTAGCAATTTTCACAACAGGCCTGAATGTGTCTTCATAATCAATACCATATATTTGTTTGAATCCCTTAGCCACCAATCTTGCTTTATAACGATCTATACTCCCATTAGCTTTTCACTTTAATTTATACACCTATTTGCAATCAATAAGATTGTTACCTTTGGAGGGAGGAACCAAGTGCCAAGTCTTGTTTTTATTATGAAGCGTCGTAAGCTCCTCTTCCATTGCTTTTGTCCACCCGTGATCACCAAGTGCTTCCTGTAGAGTATGCGATTCTCCTGTAGAAGAAAAGAAACCATATCTAACAGTCCCATCAGTATACTATTTTTGTTTAACAATGCCACTTTGAGATCTTGTCCTAGGTCGAGGAGAATTTGCTGTTGAATCAGCAGAGTTCGGAACTGTAGAGTTTGGAGCCGTAGAAGATCCATGAAAGGATATAGAATGTTGACTAGAGGGGGGTGAATAGTCGAACCTGAAATTTTTTACAACTTCTAACTATTTTATCAGCGACTTCCAGAGTTTTCAGAGATTGTTCCGGAAATTCCGCAACTTACGAAATTTTTGGAGAAACAAGGATTTGAACTACAACCTTATGAAATACTTGCTAAAATGTAAATCGTTGAATATAGGTTAAGCAACAGGTTATTCTAGGCCGTTGGGACAAGATAGAACAGCCGGAAATGTGCTAGGAATGTAGATCGAGCATGAAATCTAGAAATATGTTCTATGCTTGAATATGAACGAAATTAATAACAACAACCACAAGAGACACAAGGATTTGTTTTCCAGAGTTCAGCTTCACACCTTGAAGCCTACATCTCCGTTGAGAACCCACGAAGGGTGGGCCTTTCACTCCTAAACCACTTTCCTCCCTCTAGCGACCACAAAGATCAAGCTAGAGTCACTTACTCAATCGTCAGGGTAATACAAACTTCCCGTGGGCAGCCACAATCGTTGGATGCTCTACAGGCAACACCTAGCCAGCTAGGAGCTTGAAGCTCCAAGAGTAACAAACGTGAAACCACCGGCTTGACAGAACAAGGTGTTCAAGAGATGGGAAATCAGCTCACTAGCACTCTCCCTTGCTCTCCCTTGAATCCCTTCTTAAATCCCCCACCAAATCTTCACCTAAAGGTCAGGAGGGGAGTAAAGAGGGGCTTTGAATGTTTCTGAACAGCTCAAGTCAGTGTTATGTCGAGAGAGTGACTGTGGGAGGGGGTGAGGGGGTATTTATACCCCTTCACCCCGAAACTAGCTATTGGGAGTTAAGTTCTGGAATTTTCCGGAAACTCCGGAACTCCCGGATTCTTCCGAAACAATTTTTGGAAATCTCTAGACTTCCGGAATTTTTTCGAAAACTCTGCAAACTCCAGAATATTCTAGAAGATTTTCCGGAAAATTCCAGAGCTCTCTAGTTAGAACCAATCTAAGTATCCCCATGTGATGTGCAGGTGCAAAGGTGTGTCTCATAGGTTTTTTAGGTCATCTTGAGCACCTTTTTCAATGTAAAGACTAGAGATTACGCATCCCTCTTAATAGTGCGGCATTCCTAGACTCAAATTCAAATCAAAAATAATTTTAGCCTTCAAGGTATGCCTTGTATCTATTCATTTCCTTTTGAGGGGTCAATCACAAGTGCTCCATGTCTATCATTCCTTTTAAACCTTCTTATGCACTTGAAAACTTCATTAGACACTTAAGCTTGCATCATTAATTCACCAAAACCCACTTAAGGAGCCAAGATACTCTTCAATCCGAGAGAGAAAATCTCCACCGAAGCCGAGATGCCCTGTCCTAGCACGGGCGCGGCGATGGCCCCTGCCTGTCCTAGCGTGCCACGCGGCTGGGCGCTAGACTCATCGCGGGGCGCGGGTGGAGACATGGCGGCACGCGGCGTGCTCGGGCTAGCGAGTGGAGACCGAACGCCATGCAGCATCGACTATCTAGCTAGCGGGATCGCTCGGGCGGATGAGGAAGGCATAGGCGCTAGCGGATCCACCTAGAAATCAGGGTTCATAGGCACTTGCGGAACATCGTCATTTTCAGAGACAGCCAGGTCTCTGTTATTGCATGGAAAGCTTCCTATTTCTTGCCTGTTTTGGGTGATCCAAGCATCATTTTGCGCCAAATTTTCTCCAGATTGCTCTTGCACATGTGACACAACACTAGAACCAAGATTATGATCATCAGTAGTATTAGCATTACAACTTACATCCTCAGAACTATTATTCAAAAGATAATCCAGTAAAAGAAGAATTTCTTGATGAAGGCGAGCACCAACGTTTTCATGGAGAGTTTCAAAAGGAAAAATAGATTCATCAAAGATTACATCATGGGAGATATACACATGACCAATTGGAATATTAAGACACTTGAATCCTTTGTGAATAGAGCTATAACCAACGAAGGCACATCTTTTTCAGCGAAAGGCAAGTTTTCTTGTGTTGAAGGGCCTAAGATTTAGCCAACATGCACACCCAAAGACACGAAGAGAGGCATAGTTGGTTTTTTCTTGAAGAAGAAGCTCTACTGGCATGTGATAATTGATGACTTTGCTAGGAAAAAGATTAATTAAATAAGTAGCGGTTAGGAAAACTTCATCCCAAAATTTTAAGGGCATTGATGCGTTTGCAAGAAGAGCAAGCCCAACCTCTATTATATGCCTATGTTTTCTTTCTGCAGAACCATTTTGTTGATGAGCATGAGGACATTAAACTCGATGGGAGATGCCAATTTTCTGGAAAAAGGAATGCAACCCCTCATACTCTCCTCCCCAATCTGTTTGCATGGATAAAATTTTCCTATCAAACTTGTGCTCAACAAGTTTTGGAAATTATGAAAGACTTAGAAAACTTCAGACTTCTTTCGAAGCAAATAGATCCATGTATATTTACTATAGTCATCGATGAAGCTCACATAGTATGTATGTCTACCAACAGATTCTAGAGCTGGACCCCATACGTTAGAGTGAATCAATTGGAGAGGAAAAGTAGACACATTATTTGAATTTGCATAAGGTAATTCATGGCTCTTGGCTCTTTGGCAAGGATCACAAACTGAGTTACTACTAGTATCATTTAGAAAAGATAATTTATTATTCTTTAGAACATCCTAACAATAGGAAAAGATGGATGACCCAAACGACTACACCACCTATACACGGATGGCTTATTGACTCCAAACTGTACTTTATTTGTGCTTGCTTCAGAAGAGCTTGAAACTAGGGGATAAAGGCCTCCTTCACACCTGCCTTGATGAAGAATTTTCTTTGTTGCTCGGTCCTTCATGATGAAAAGATTTGGATGAAATTCAAAGAATATATTATTATCAAAGGCAAGACGATGAACTGAAGCAAGACTTTTATGAGCGCTAGGAACATGCAATATATTTTTTAATAAAAGGTTGCGAATTGGGGTATGTAAAGTTAAATGACCAATACTTCTGATTTTCATACCTGAACCATTCGTTGTGTGGACTTGATCATGGCCGCCATACTAGTCATGTACCATCATCTTGTCCAATTCACTAGTAATATGATCAGTCGCACCGCTGTCAACACCATAGGCGGTTGAGCTTGATTTGTTGTTGTTCAATGGCTGGAAATCTTCTTCAAATCTGTGCCAACATTCAAGAGCGGTGTGATTGGTCCTACTACAGATCTGGCACTGGGGCCTGCTTGACTGTCCTCTAGATTTGAAGTTGTTGTTGGAGGAGTTGCCGCACCCTCCAGAGCTGCGGCCGCCTCACCCTCGCCCGACTTCCACTAGATCCACCATTGCAATGAGGGTTGAAGCCTCCCTGACCTCTAGAAGCTGAATTTGCTGAGGATTGGTAGTGACTTGCTGAACGCTGATCAAACACGTCCAGGCGCATCTCATATGCCATGACTTGAGCATAAAGGTCATTGATAGAGATGGGATCTGACCGGCCCAAGACAGAGGAGACAATGGGATTGTATTCAAAATCAAGACCATTCAAAATAAAGGATATCGTCTCATGATTGTAAATAGACTTCGCTGCAGCAGCAATTTCATCTCCTATGGCCTTCATCTTGTTGAAGTACGTCGCGATGTTCATGCTTCCCTTCTTGAGGCTTGCAAGTTGCATCTGTAGATTGGTTACTCTCGTGCATGTGATTCTGCCGAGTACATGTCTTCCAATGCCGCCCAAACTTCGGATGATGATGTCAACGTAGCTACCTAGGCAAACACTATGGACAACAGGGAGTTGACGAGATGGCCGAGTACCTGCTAGTCTTGCGCTAGCCAACTCTCATACGCTGCGTTGGAGATGTCGTTCTTCTTGTCATCTTGGATTGTTTTTGTTGGTGCCGGAATTGAGCCGTCAAGGATGCCAAGGAGGCGAGCACCCGTGATCGGCGGCAACACCTGGGCCTTCCAAAGAATGAAGTTCTCTCGCGTGAGCTTCTCGGAGACGGGTGACCCAAGAGCACTTGACGACGACGACGAGGAACTGGAGGCCATGACAGTAGATGTATTTTGAGGAAGTGGCTCTGATTACCATGAAAGAAGTAATGGTGATTAGGTGAACGTGGCTGCCTGCCTAGGCTAGCGCACAACTCCGCGTTAATATAGGAGGAATTCCCAATAGATTAGAAGAGTTTGATTACAACTTGTGATACAAGACACATATGGTTTAAACCTTCTCTATCTATACAAGATCTATCTGTAGCTCGAGGTTTAACCAACGCTTCTATGTATTTAATGTCATCACGTTCATTTGACATGTTAACACATGACTCTTTACAAGAAATATACCTATTTTTAACAGACTGATCATCAATACTTACAAAGTTTAATTCACGTATTGCATGAGGTTCCTATATCATGTAGCATAGGGAGTCATTGGCATTTCAGTTATTAAATATTATATGGAAAGTGACTTGTAAATGCAGCTTAGCTTTTATATCATTTCCCTATGGTAGACTGTTTCCAAAATAGTTTCTGTGACGTAGGAATAATTTGGCTCGTATATGATCACAGAACCTAATAGCAACAAAAACATCATTGCTGCTACTGCTGCTGCTGATCCCGTAATAAGGCTACCTGCCGTTTCAGCAGCTGCAGTGAAGGCTATGTTCCTCGATCGCGGAGCAGGAGGAAGATCATCTTCGGCAACTAGCTAGCTGCACTTGTGATCGAAAAACAAGTAACTCATGTGGCAATGATTCTATACCGTTTACGTTACCAACAAAGTTTCAGATTCCAATGTCACCTTTTGTTTTTGACTAGGCGTTTGTGCTAGGAAATTTCAGAAAATACTTATACCTGTTCTTTGTTTGTTTAACATTGTGCGCTTTGGCTCACTGACGTCCTTTCTCATGCAGTTTAAGAAAATGGAAGCTAAGATGTCGTTTCTTTCTGATGTTGAAAATCTGGTCTTACGATCGACAGAATTGACAGAGAAGATGCGGAAGAAGCTTATGGTGGAGCGGAGCGTGATAATCGCTTCTCTAATGGCTGCCGTGGCATCCAGAACAAACCAGCATGGGGCTCCTGGGACTACTGTCTCTGCCGGTAGCCCAGGTTCAGCAGCTGAGGCGCCCTTGAAGCCTAGCTGCTGTGCTGACCCACTGATCCAACTTCTAGAAGTATATAAAATGATGCAGGGCTGGCTTTTGTTGTCGCGCTAATTTGCCTGGTAAAAATCCAGTGTTAGTGTTACTGCGTCCAGGGTAACTTAGGGGTGTTTGATACTACCCGCTAAAGTTTAGCACCTGTCACTAACCCTGCAAATAGTTTGGGCTGAAATAACTTTAACAGTTTGGATTTTACTTTGGGCTTCCTTAGCTTGGGTGCTAATGGGCCAACACTGCTAACAAATTCACTTGGTTTGGGCTCCACCTCCCTAGCAGTTTGGTGTGGTGTGGTGATGAATAGTTATTATTGGAGTTCTAATGGGTCGTACCCGTGGGTTCCAACTGTTAAGAATCCGCCGGCCTATCCTACCACCTCCCGACCTCCGCCTGTTCTGTTCCGTTGTGTTCTCCGCCTCACTGACTCCCACCGGCCACCGCCGCCACCTCCGGTCCTCCGCCTCGCCTCCCTCCCTCCCCCTCCCGAGATCCCGCCGCCACCTCCGGTTCTCTGACTCGCCTCCCTCCCTCCCCATCCCAAGATCCCGCCGCCACCACCTCTGCCTCGCCTCCCTCCATCCCCCTCTCGAGATCCCGCCGCCATCACCTCCGCCTCGCCTCCCTCCCTCCCCCTCCCACTCCGCCACCTCCGCCTCACCCATAACAGCACCAGGCCACGCCTCCCACCCAACCTCGGAAAGATCCGGCGGCGGCGATGGCGGCGGCGGTTCCCTCCTCCTTTCCTCTAGCTCTCAAGATGCAGCAGTGAAGGCTCCTTTCTATCGTCTGCGAGATATCCTCGGCAAGCCTCTCTACTCCGTGCTCCTTCCTGAATCGCGTGGTATGTTCCCCTTTTCTGATGAACAAGTTCTTGTCTTCCTTAATACGGGTCAAAAGGAAGTTCTATAATTGTTGTATAATTGTTCAAGTTCTATAACTAAAGGAACTCTTTCGAGCAACAAGGACAATACAAGAAGCAAGACTTTTTCAAACATACTGGTTCGTGCAGACAGAGACAAGAAGAATTGAGGTGGAGAAGTTAATTCGTTTGGTACTTTCTTCAGCTATTCTTGTTTAATTCATCATTGTTTCCATTCTTTCCTGTGTAAAGGAAGCCTTAGTTTATACCCACTTCTGTGATGGAAAACCAGCATGGATGTATTAATGATAAGCACATATTTTGAGTTTATACCCACCATCTACCACTGAACCTGGAGCACCATTACTCAGATGCCAAACTGGTACATCATAAGCACTCTACTACTGTATGATTTATTCAACACAACTGGGAAAGCACATCATCATAACTCATGTTAATCCTAGAAGCCGATAAATGTTTACTTGTATGGTGATGGATGATTAAAATAAAATCTGGTAGCAGTTATATGTTGCATACAATAGAGTTCGTGGGGGAAGACCATGGTAGCAACAGTAAGAAGGGCAGAGTCTGATCCCTTGACCCCTTCGAATTGCATAGTATCACAACAACTTCCGGTTTCAGGTTTGCATAATTTGAACTATCGTCTGCTTCCCTGACAGGCATTGCACAGTTCAGTTTGTCTTAGTTGGAGGCTGCTACAAACGACTTCTCAGAAGATAGTTATGATAAAAGAGGCTACTACAAGGTACTCCCTTGCTTCGTTTGCTAATTTTGTGTTGGATTTTCGGACAATCATATAAAGTCTTGTTGTCAATTTGTCATTGTGAGTTGCTGTTGACATTGCTTCCTGTTTCTTGACAAGTGATACTGTCATTTTTTCCACAATAAAGAGATGGAGTATAAAATGTAAACATACAATTTCTGTTTGCTTGACAAGTGATACTGTCATTTCTAGTTCCATGTTGGTGTTACAGTGAAAGTTAAGTTTCTAGGCTGTTTAAATAGAACATGCTCTGTTTAAATAGAACTGTCACTTAAGTTCTGATAAGCCATAAAATTGTTAGGGATTCTTCAACATGTCTATTAACACATCGGAAAGCTCTGATGACTCTAATTCAACTCAAACACGTGCAAAAAGGTCCAAGGTGTGGGAACATTTTGAGCAGAATCTTGTGGAAGTGGATAATTGTTTTAGAGCTGTTTGCAAGTATTGTCGAATGCAGTTAAGCACCAAATCTGGAACTAGTAGCCTTAGAACCCACATTTCTCAATATTGTCATGCAATTGGGGAAGCCGAGAGGAACAGATTCATAGCAACCTTAAAGAAGCCCATAGAGAACTTTGTGTTTGACCCTCAGTTTAGTCATGAGCGTATGATAGAGTTTGTCATACATGCTGAAATCCCATTTAACAAGTTTGAGGATCCATACTTCAAACCATGGGTTCAGTCCATGCAGCCAACTCTAAGTGTTGTGGGACGGCAAACTGTTCACAATGATTGTCTAAAGAAGTACCAGAGAATGAAGCAAGATATTCAGAATGAACTTGAAAGCCTAGACTCCCATGTGTGCTTGACATCGGATTTGTGGACATCAATTCAAAACTTAGGCTACATGGTTGTAACAGCTCACTATATCACTCCTGACTTCAAGATCAAGAAGAAGATAATAAGTTTCAAAGAGGTCAAATATCCACACTCAGGGTTTGCTATCGAAGAAGCACTTGTCAGCTGCTTGACTGAGTGGGGCATACGAAACAAATTGTTTACTCTCACAGTGGACAATGCTAGTAACAACAACACTGCATGTGACCTGTTGGTAGATACTCACAAGTATGAGTTGATGCTTGAGGGTGCACATTTGCATGTGAGATGTTGTGCGCATATTCTGAATATTTTGGTTCAAGATGGGATGAAAATTATTCATGAGGGGATAAAGAAGATTCGGGAGCTCTTGAAGTACATTGTCTCTTCTCCCTCAAGAATGCAAGCTTTTAATGAAATTGCAGTGGTGAATGGTCTTCCAACAAAACATGGTATTGCTCTTGACATACCCAACCGTTGGAATTCCACCTTCAAGATGGTTGCAGAAGCAATCAAGTACAAGACCGTCCTGAATAGCTATGCAAATCAACATGTAGAAATTCCTCCAAATGAACAAGAATGGAGCACAGCTGATTCAATCTGTAAGTTTCTTAAAACTTTTGAAGAGGCTACAAAAGCAATATCGGCTCATAGGAAACCAACTTCATACATGTTCTTACCTTTAATTGTTTCAATTCGAGATGCCTTGGATAACCCTTCTTGGCAGACAAGTGTGGCACTACAAGACTTGGCTACAGGCATGAGTATCAAGTTTGAAAAGTATTGGGGTAGAGATTTTGATGAGTCAAACCAGCCTATTGCTCGCAGAAATAAAAAGGATTATGATGTCAACCTTGGAATTGTTATTGCAACAATGTTAGATCCGAGGGGAAAAGCAGAATATGCAGAGTTCTTCTACCAGAAGATTTGTAGCAATATAGATCAGATTGATTCAAGTGTTGATGCTGCTCTAGTTTGGATGAAAAAATACTTCCTGGAGTATGAGCAACGCTTGAGGAGAGTTAGTGCATACTCTGTTACATATGCAAGTGAGGGCAGCATTTGTGTGGGCTCACCGGTGCTTGCGAAAAGGCAGCTAGGATCAGAATTTACAAACTTCAAGTCAAGTCGGAGAAAGACTCGTCCACCAAAATCTGAATTTGACATCTACTTTGAAGAAGATTGTGTGGAAGACATTGAAAACTTTGACATTTTGGCTTGGTGGAAGGCACATGCTGAGAAGTTCCCGATCTTATCAGTTATGGCACGTGATTTCCTCGCCATTCCTCTTAGTACCATTTCTTCCGAATCAGCCTTTAGTCTTGGAGATAGGATTCTTGGGGAGTCAAGAAGCTCACTAACTCCAGAGATGTTAGAAGCCCTTGTGTGTGGGAAAGACTAGTTATTCAAGGAAAAAGATGCAGACAATGAAGGTATACCCTCATTCTGTTTTGGCATGTGTGCATATTTCCATGTTCATTTACTTACTATATGCTCATTATATTGCAGGTCAACAAATTAGTGAAGATCAGACTAGTGAAATGGTCACCTTTGTCACTCCATCAGGTTTTACACAACACATACATCCTATTTTAAACATCCTTTATTTCTGTTTTAACATGCTTTATTTCTGTTTAAACACACACTAAATGGATGGACTCATATATGTTCTTTTTTTCACTGTTTGCTACTACATTTAATAGTTTGAGTGTTTTTTTTAGTTGCTAAGTATCAGTTGATCTATATTTGCATCTTGATGTGCTGTAGGTCTCGTGTAGCTAAAAAGCCTGGAGCTTTCAGACACTGAAGTTGGGAGCAATGAACTTCGACATCTCTCAGGTTTGTTTATGCTAGCAGTATCATAGGTTTGAGTTCACTGAAGTCTCTTAATCTTGACAATCGATGCTCTGGTAAATTGAGTTCACCGGTCTATTTGAGTCTTCTTTTTTTTCTTAAATAAAAAAGGAACAAGCAGGAGTTCTGCTGTTCATATATTAATAAAGAAGAGGAGCAAAGGTCTATTTAAGTCTTGAATAGTTGAATGCATATTACTAGTATGTTGAATTTAAGAGGAGATCCATGTTTACTCGAAATAGTAGATATTACTGCTGATTCTGGCTTATATTGCAATTCACCCTGTGAGTTGGATGAGAACTTGGTCTATGCAGCTAATGGAGAGCTCATCAGGGTGATGCTTATTGCTTATTCTGGTTTTAAGTTAGCTGTTTCTAGTGTCTTGCAGAGGGGAGAGCAAGATGGTTGTAACATTTTTTATCTTTTGGTCCCTGTACCATTGTTTGCGTGTCTGTTTAAGAGCTAATATAGAGATTGCTGTTAGGCATGTTGCCAGTTTACATTTTGATCTCATTTGCTTTGCCTGATGTCATATGTCCTGCTTAATTACTTGGTCTCATTTTGATCTGTGTTCCTCTCCAGTTTGGCCGCGCTCTGCTGCTGCTGCGTGCTGGAGGAATGCTGTGGCCTCTTCTGAGATTTTAACTCTTAGCTACTTCTAGTCTTGGTACTTGGCATTCAGTCCCAAGCAATTGATGCTAGCATTATGGAGCATCGTCTGAGTATAGAACCAGGCAGTATTGTGTCTTCGTCTATGCTTTGTAATAAAGGCTTTTATGCATCCTTTTGGATTGGACGTCAGGTTTTTGGAAGAACATCCTGGCTTGCTGTGGAGTGTAGCACCAGCACCCGATCAGAGAACAAGCGTGAACAGCCTGTATATATATGTAACATAGGTCTTTGCAACTTGTTTGACTACTAGTAGCTATCTAATGGGTTCTTATTGGGTTGTAACCATATTTGGCAAGCAGTTTGTATAACTTATGCACTGAAAAGTTTGGGGTGGTATGGTGTGTGATGGTGGAAGTTTGATTTGGAGTGGGTTAAATTTATATATTTGTGAGAATGGGTTGGTGGGGTTACAGTTTGGGTTCCAACCCAATTAACAGGTTGACCTGTCACGTCGGATGTTTGGATACTAAGTAGAAGTATTAAAAATAGACTAATTACAAAACTAATTGCATAGATGGAGTCTAATTCGCGAGACGAATCTATTAAGCCTTATTAGTCAATGATTTGACAACGTGGTGCTACAGTAACCATTTGCTAATGATGGATTAATTAGGCTTAATAGATTCGTCTTGTGAATTAGCCCAAGGGTTCTGCAATTAGTTTTATAATTAGCTCATGTTTAATCCTCCTAATTAGCATCCGAACATCCAATATGACACTGCTAAAGTTTAACATCTAGTATTCAAACACTCTCTTAATTTTAGGGTCACGCTAAGGGTGCGGTTAAAACCAAGACCCTGTACATAGCTTGTTACCATGCTATGTTTAACTGAATTTATGTAGGAATGTAATCTCACCCGTACGGTAAGTATTACACTGGTTGAAGATATAGGATTCGATGCTCGTGTGGACTGCGCTGCATAGATGCTCACAGTACACTTTCAGCAGTATGTTGGCTTGTTCTTTCATCCTATCCTTCTAATTCATAGGGGAGAATACATCTGGCACCACTGGTAAAGCATTAAAATCCATAAAGATGGCATCGATAAAAACGGGTTCTAGGAAACGGCACTGAAGATTTGGTTCAAACACTGCCATCATCCTCCTCGATCTCTATTTTCATTATTGTTCAACGCAACACAGCTTTTACTTGTACGAAATGGCCCCACTTTTAAGTATGCCCACGTGTTGGCCAGGGCCGTTTTATTCCAAGTCCTTTACTTGAAATGCCGGAATTCCGTGGTGTTTAGAAAATTCCGTGCTAGTACCGTTTTGCTTCAATCTCAAATTTTTGTCACGTCTTTTTTCAAAAAAAAATATTGTCACGTAACACAGAATTTAGCAAATGTAGGCCAAAGTCTGAACATGCAGGTAGGGTGTGTCGCACGTGTGTGGGTGGACAGGTGGTGCCGTGGTGTGGTGGGGGTCACCCAAAGGCCAAAGCCAGCCGAAACGTCCAAGTCAACCAACGCAGCGGGCAAGCCAACCGTCCCTTCTCAAAAGCTGCTGGGCCGAGCCGGAGCCACAAGCCCAGCCCAGTCAACCATGAAGCCGGCGGCGGCCCGGCGGCCGCTGCTGCTGTGCGCGCTGGCGGCGGCGGCGGCGCTCTCCTTCCTCCTCGTCGCGCCGCCGCCGCCGCTCGCCGCGCACCTCTCCACCCTCCTCCTCACCTTCCCGGCCTCCCCCTACGCGCCGCGCCCCAAGCTGCTCTTCCTCCTCGCCGGCCAGTCCAACATGGCCGGCCGGGGCATCGCGCCCTCCCCGCTGCCGCCGCCGTTCCGCCCGCACCCGCGCGTGCTCCGCCTCGCCGCCTCCAGGCGCTGGGTCGTCGCCGCCCCGCCGCTCCACGCCGACATCGACACCCACAAGGCCTGCGGCCTCGGCCCCGCCATGCCCTTCGCGCACCGCCTCCTCCGGGAGTCTGGCGGCGACTCCTCCCTCGTGCTGGGCCTCGTGCCGTCCGCGGTGGGCGGCACCAGGATCTGGATGTGGGCGAGAGGGGAGCCGCTCTACGAGGCCGCCGTCGCCCGGGCGCGCGCCGCACTGGGCGCCGGCGGAGGGACGCTCGGCGCCGTGCTCTGGTTCCAGGGGGAGAGCGACACCATCGAGCTGGACGACGCCACGGCCTACGGTGGAAGGATGGAGCGCCTCGTCAACGATCTCAGGGCCGATCTCGGCATCCCCGACCTGCTCGTCATACAGGTCAACTTCTGCTTCCGTCGTGGCATCAGGCCAAATTTGTTTCTTTACGGGAAAACTAGTCTAGGCATTATTGAGCCTACTAAAAGTTGGCTCCTTTCTGATTAACATCAGCGCCAGTACTGCTTGATAGCGTAAACACTCTTTTAGGCAATTGGTGGCCTTACTTTTACTGAAAGCAAGTGATAAAGTTGATCAGTTTAGGTCATCAGCCTGGTCATTTCGAAGAATTTTGCTGAAATTCAGCTTAATTTCCATTGCTAGTCAAACAGTGTGGATGCTACAAATGCTCTGCTCAATTTCCATTCGTTTCCATGCAAATTGATTGCTTGAGGAACTAGTAATTGGCTAAACAAAATTTGGCTGTTTTATGGGCAAAATTGTCCCTTCAATCCAGGTGTACTTGCTGTTCCGGGCTCATCTTGACTAACTATAAAATTAGTAGCCCGACGATTGGCCTTGTATGGGGGAAAGAATGCTGAACATGCCACTATGCCAGTCACCCTTCCTCATGTACGCTACTTTCACTCTACTCTTTTGCATTCACTTGAAAATCAAACCAGATTGAAAGGGTCATGTCTTTGACATACTCCAGCTGGAAACCTATGACCCTTTGAGTCCTTAGAACTCACTCCACATGAAATTATTGCAAAATGTTAAGAGATACATGACCCGAGGAACTACTGATAGAGAGCTCCCATACATTTGACCATCACTCTTTGTGGAAATGAAACATAGAAACACACTGAAACTCTGCATCGAGTACAACTTCTGTAGTAGATCAAGTTAAGTTAATGCATTTTTTTGTGGGTGAGGAAGTCATCATTATCTCATAACTGCAGGTTAATGTAAATCAATTGGTTGATTCTTAGATATGCAACATGTAGTACATATGAAAACCTCCATGCAAGAATGGCATGACTGAAAACATGTTGTACTAAAGTTCCAACATAAGTAACAAAAAGTTGCTTGTGACTCACTGAAAGTACTCTAGTTGTCAATGTGCTAACTAGGGCCACCCTTCTGTGAACCATTGGAGTAAAGAATGGAACATTCATTTAGCTACCAAGCCTTTTAAGGAAATAGTACATCCTACCAAATGGCTGATGCCATATGAAATGGCAGCATGCTAAAGACAACCAAACTAAACGCAATAACTTTGTTTTAAGAAATTTTGTGGCTCTTGCCAAGCATCTTTTTAAATAATGGTCTTCCTCCAAGCAACAGTTAGTATATTACAGGACACACTACACACTACCTAATAACTAGGTATGACTTTTACGGGGGTGCTTGGATCCCTTGCTGGACCTTGCTTTGCCTAGCTAGGCAAGAAAACTTGCATTTGGTTTCTGAGCAAGCTCTTCCTGAAGTCTGTGATGGCAAGCTTTTTGCTTGCTTCTGAGGGAGAGGGATTTTTGCTAGGCCTTGCTCGAGCTGGCGAGGTGAGGCTAGGCTGGCCAAGGTACCAAGCGCGCCCAACATCACTATCATATTTCTTACCTTTGACTCAAAGTGGTTATGTTTTTGGTCTTTGTGAGAATAGCACAGGACTGATGACTAATTTGAGATTTTCATTTTCTGATAAAAGTATAGTAGATCCTTTTTATCAGGTTTAATGATCCATTTTTTCCTTGAACAAGCTTAATCCGAATGGTCCAAGGAGGGCACTTTACCACCAGGAGCTAGGAGATTGTTGCTAGTCACTCTGCAGTTTACCCTTTAAGGCACTACCTTTACCAGCGGTCAATTCACATGTTTTTTGTGATTCTGGGCTTTAGTTGAGATATGAACTGGAGTCCAGTACAGTACTCTGTCTAATGAAGCTTCAGTGAATATGATGTAGGGAAAATAACATTGGTTATTCTTGTTTCTATGCCTCAAGACTAACTTTGTTTACACATGTACATTCTGGTTACCCCATTGATCTGGATATGTTTATGTGTTAGTAAAGTTCTAAAAATCTGTGAATAACATGTTCTGGGATCTTAAGCTCTGAACATTTAACGAATCTACACCCACTTACCTCTGTTTTCAGCTTTATTATCCTTGGTGAAAAGATCATTTATTTTATTTTTCCTACGTCAGTGTATCCAGAGTGAGAAATAAGAAACTGTTTTGTCACTTGTTCCCTTCAGGTTGGTCTTGCATCAGGAGAGGGGAATTACACTGATATTGTAAGGGAAGCTCAGAAAAATATCAAACTTCCTAACGTCATTCTTGTGGATGCAATTGGATTGCCACTCCGGGACGATCAGTTGCACCTCTCCACAGAAGCTCATCTCCGGCTGGGTGACATGCTGGGCCAAGCCTATTTGAAATTTAACTCATCCACAGATTCAAGACAATGATGTCGATATTCACTGAACCTGTTGTTAGGTGTAGGGTCAAATGACGAATACCATCATTCTTTGGGGATATTCTGTTGTAGAGTGTAGATCATTGTACAAGAGGAATGAGTTTCTACTCATGGGTGCACATGTAATAAAAGGGTGGATACCCGGTAGAAACTTAGCACAAATAGTTCAAGTGTTGTATATTACACAAGAAAAACAGAGCCCTCCCCTCCATTCAGGAAATACAATTTGCCAGCATTTTGTTAGTTTCTGATGGAGTCATTGCACATTTAGATCATGTTTGCAAACTATGATCATATTCGATGATTGGAAATGTATGGAACCAAGGCTGTGTTTCAATGGTACGATTTTAGCTCTAGCGTGGTCTCGAACGATTACAGGTCTATTTTGTTTTCTTAGAAAAAGAGAATGCAATAGTAATACTCCCTCCTAGGAGGATGAAAATGGATCGGATATGAACATATGTACGCGGATACAAATACAAAACAGATTGGATATGAACGGATGTATGCGGATACAAATACATATAGTTATTTTTTTCTCGGATCGAATTCGAATAGGAATAGTGCCAAGATTTGTCAACTATTGATATTCATCCTATTCGGATATTAGAAAATTCAACTTTGAGTATCAAATATGTACGGATATTGAATGTCCGGATTCGGATACGAATTATCCATTTAAGTGCCTAAACCAATTCGGTCCCTACTCCCTCCGTTCTCAAATATATGACATTTATGACAAGCTTTGAACTAATTTACTTGTTCTAAACGTCATATATTTATGGATGGAGGTAGTACTATGCAGAGATTTACAAACACATTTTGCATATATCTTTGTAAAACTCTCTAAAACCCATACATATAACGACCAGCATTCAGCTGCAAAGTTTCAGATTGATTTTTTTTGTATTTATTATGGTCTCTATCATTTATCATTTGAAATCCAAGTTCAACCGTGCTCAACGAGCCAAGCCGAGCTATAGTGAGATTGTCTTTCAAGTCGAACCTATTAATTTCAATTCCATATATATGGTCGTGATCCTAACATCTATATATGAATCTAATAGAATTGTATATATATGTCGGATCTGGCTACTGTTAATGCAAAAATCGGACGGTAACCTTCGTGTACTAACACACGAAACCTGAGAGATCTGCTTCGCTCAAGTACAAGTTGACCCTCTCGATCCAAGGCGTGCCAGTCAATTTGACCTACCAATTGACAAGGACAATGAAGGCATTAAATCTGAGAGCGAATCGGCTGGTGTTCCGATTAGCTCCAAGAGATTGTAAACGGCCAAGTAGCCGATGCAGAAAAAGACAATCAGCTAGGTCAGCTGATGTATGCGTAATCAATGCAAAGGAATTGTTAAAAAACAACCTAAACAATGCTACACGAACCGCACTTGAAACAGATCTAGTCGGCTATAGAACAATTCTTGATTGAAAAACAGGATAAGCAGCTGATTGGAATCTATTCCAAGCTTGGAAGAACCCGTGAAAAAGGGAACTTTGGCGAAGTCGCCGACTTGAAAGTAAATTGTGAATAAAGTGAATTTGTTTATTGGTGTGTACATCTTTTTTAGATCTCTCTGGGTCTCTATTTATATCCCAAACTCAAGACTCCTACTCCTGGTCGACTACGACGCACTACAATATCTATAACCAAAGAAACAAACTTTCTAAACAAAACGACTCGTATAAGAGTCGAAAACGAACTTGGACTCTATTAACCAACCCTATATCCACTATCTTGCAACCTCCTCGTCGATCAAGACTTTTTTTTTTGCCTCTTATCGGTCGAAGCTCCAGCACCTCTGATCGGCTGGAACCCTCCTACTTGCATCGGCTAGACCCCATCGGTTCCCATTGGCTGAATCCTCCTGTCCTCATTGGCTGATCCTCCAGGACTCCATCGGCCAATTTTACTAGCCATTGCTCCTATATCACGCATCAGCATCTCTGCTTCCTTTTGACGCCAACTTTTAATACGTGTCAATAAATAACGTCAACAGCTACATAATAGTTATTTTGTGGCTGGCTATAGAGAATGACTATAATCTATGTCCAGCCATAAAATAGCTTATTCTGCACATCCAACGCATTAGATACACTGACGTTTGGTTCCTCACACGGCCACAGTCCTCCCCGTCCAATTGCCGCGGCTTCCTTGCTTGTTCCGTTTCCATTTGCATGAGCTACAAGCCATCCAGCCAGGGCGAGCGAGCCGACGTGCAGGCTGCATGAGCCGGCCAGGTTTTTCTAGTAAATGACCGTTATTACCGTTGCATTTACTACTAAATAAAACATGCATGCCTATTATTTTGTCTACATGGTTCATGTGAGCGCGCTGCAGGGCTACAGAATGTGCCTGAGTTCTTTTTGTTCACACGTGCATGCCAGTGCACAATGGTTACGAGAATGGCTCAGGTAACATATCGGAATTTGCTATTTGGTAGCACGTGAATTACGACAATGGCGCAAGTACTACTACTTTGGTTATTTTGGACACAACTTACTATTTGTTTGTATTTACATGTAGCAGTATCAATTTACTACAGAATAAGGTACGATTTGTTATATTGAAGTTACGAGGAACCAGTTACTATAACAAAGATTAATTTATCATGCTATTTTATAACTAATATGGTTTCAGACAACAATGTAGTCGACTTACTAGAATTGATATGTCCATTTTTGTATGTCATAATTTATTATAAATCAATTGTAACATAATTTAGACTAGGAGTTACCACAACTATTTAGCATCAAGATGCTTTGAGGATAGGTCAAGATGCTCCGAGGAATAGCAGGATGTAACTCAATGGAAATAAGAGTAGGATGCAATACAAATTATGGTAAAACCATGGTGGCATTTGCCACAAATGGTGTAATTTATTTACTATAAAATGGTAGCTAAATTTTTTTTTAGACCAATATGTTAGGTATTGTGTAGCAGTAGCACAAGTATGAATTCCGACAACGGCAGGGACAATGTACTGGAATTTGAATTGAATTAATAGAAAAATATGGATGATATAGGGCATGAATTACAACATCAGTTTTAGTGACGTAAATGATGTACTGGACAAAAACAAAAGTACATTAAACTGATTTTGTGATCTTGTGGGCGATGCTGTCCAGAATGTGCTCCAAGCTTAATTCTGGCTAATGCTGCTCACCTTCATGATCGGACAGCGAGCACTGCCTGTACCAGAAAACAACTAGTTAATATATGCTAACCTGCCAGTTAAACCAATTATATGCTAACCTGAAAGGAGAAACTACTGAGCATGGAGAAGAACTACTAACAAGCAATTTCTATATCAGTTTGTACAAACATTCGGCAAAAAAATCAGAGATTCGGTCATGGTAGTGTGGTTTGATGAATCGGACAAGTAAATGCTATCAATCGAGGAATCCGGTGGCCATCAATTGATTGATGGCTGTGGTCAAATCGGATTTTGGAGAAAATCAAAAGGTCAGCAGAAATCAAAGTAAATCATGCGGGATGAATTGGGGAAACAGGTTGTTACGAAACGGTTGTGCTTCTGTGTAGCTGGAATAAAAGCGCAGATACAGCAGCTAACAAAGAAAATAATTAAATATTGAAAAAATCATGTAGATCTAGACTAGGGGTCTGTTTGGATCCAACGTTCTAAATTTTAGAACATGTCATATCGGATATTTACATATTAATTAGAAGTATTAAATATAATCTAATTACAAAACTAATTGCACAGATGGAGTCTAATTCGCGAGACGAATCTATTAAACCTAATTAGTCCATGATTTGACAATGTGGTGTTACAGTAACCATTTGCTAATGATGGATTAATTAGGCTTAATAGTTTCGTCTCACGAATTAGTATAGGGGTTCTACAGTTAGTTTTATAATTAGCTCATGTTTAGTCCTCCTAATTAACGTCCGAACATCCGATGTGACCCTCCTAAAGTTTAATACCTTGTATCCAAACACCCCCTAGATCGATGGAAACACGAAAGGAAAAATGAATATGTTATACGTTGGTGGAGTGTTGGGACACGCCCAATAACCGAGCAATCTCGAGCAGCGTGCATCGACAAAAACTTTCTAACCTCACAAGATAGAGGACAATGGACAAAATTCATTTAACCTCGCAGGTTCTAAACTAACCTATAAACTAGGTCCTCGCAATTCGTTTGCCATTTCGACTTCGAGACTAATGGTTATCTGCTTGATAGCTAAGATACCCTCAAGCGCTCAAAGCTAACCTTGAGCACCAAACTTTTCGCTATGTTTTTCTACTCAGGGTCAGGACTAATCTGTATGCCTCGAGGTTGGAGACACAAGGCTAAGGAATTCCCTCAACACAAGGCTAAGGTTGTGAAGCAGAAGACTTAAACTGACGCAGAGAAGAAGCCCCGAGGTTAAGGACTCAAAGGCGTGAGAAGCGTGAATACATGAAGGCATGAGAAGCATGACTACATGAAGGTGTGAGAAGCGTGACTACAAGGAAGCGTGAGTTGCGTGACCACGTAGGAGAGTTCAATTTGTACATGTTACCCTAAAGACCTTTATGTAGGGTATATCCTAGGAATGTAGTAGGTGAGGAAGGACATTTACGGTATGTAAAATGACCTCCAAGTCACTATAAAAGGGGAGCCCTACCCCGTTGTAAAAGGCGGATGGTTTTCAAGAGATTGTAAGTGTTTTACCCATTCCATCAGTTGTGCTCGAATTCCTTTGAGACCAACAAAGCGTCCACCGTGTTCTCAACAACGAAGCAACCCATGATGCCACCAAAAAAGAAGAAGAAGACTGTTGAGGGTGAGAGAGAGCAGTAGAGACAACTCGTTCCTGTTGAAGAAGACAACATGAACACTTTAGAAAAACTGAAAAGAATAGAAGCCAGCCTAAGAACAAGGAGTGAGAAAAAAAGAGCTGAGTAGGAGACCTCGAGCCAAGCGCAACCACAAACAAGGACACAAAATGATCCACTTGGAGAGATGGAGAAAGAATTAGCCTTGGTACTAAAGCTACTTGAAATGTTGAAAAAAGAAAAAGAAAAATTCGCTCAAGAGCTGCAAGCTCAATGACTAGCAGCCAGCAAAATAGCAAAATTGAATGAAGCAAGAAAACAGCTAGCAGAATTGCAAGAAGAGCTGGATGAGCTGCAATACCTGCACACCACACCACCACAACCGCCAACTTCTTGAACAACATGCCACAAATGACACACCTATCCCACAGCCAAATTCTAGCCTTGTTGGACATAACACCACAACGATGACAAACACCTGCATAACAACTGACAAAAATTCTCCATTATCTTTGAGCTTGCAAACAGTTCCGTGGCCTACAACTTGCAAGGTGGTCACATTGCCAAAATTCAATGGGCAAAATAAGCCTCGCCAATTCCTAATGAGCTACAAGGCTGCAGTAGCATCTGCTGGAGGAGATGATGTGGTCTTAGCCAAATCCTTAATCATAGCCTGCGAGGGAGCAGCGCTTATTGGTACTCACTACTTCCACCACAGTCTGCATACAGCTGGATAAATCTCAAAACCAAGGTGATACAAAATTTCCAAGGTTTCCATTGGACAGCTTCAAACCCGAGTGACCTATTCCATTGCATCCAAAAAGACAAAGAGCCTTTGGCTAGCTATGTCAAAAGATTTGTGCAGTTAAAGTCATAAACTCCTGATGTGGATGAAAGTGTAGCCATAGCTGCTTGCATCCGAGGGCTAACTCCAGGCCCAACAGCCTCGCACCTAACAAGGGAAAGACAAAAACCATGGAGGTTCTGTTTGCTAAGCTGGAAAAGTATTGCAGATTAGATGAAGATCACAAAAAAGAGTGATGGAGAGAAACCACCAAAGGCAAGCCGAAAAAGATCAAAATTGGCAAGCCTCGAGGTACAACTACGTGTAACATCAGCACCCATACCCAGCTCAACAAGTATTGTCAATCGAGGGTGCTCAATCCTCGCAGCAACAAAATCAAAATTATAACAGGCATCCTTAGCAGCAGCAACCACCAAATTTTGGTAGTGGACGGAGAGGTAGTTACACCAAAAGAGGAAGAGGCCGAGGAAGAGGACAACAACCAACCTCGAATGTTCTACTGCACCTTCCATGGCAAGCAAACCACAGAACTGACTTTTGTCTAGAAATTAAAAAAAACCTTGGAAAGAATAGCTGAAGAGAAAAAAGCTGCTGTGGCACCCAAAACCATCCACCATACTTCTTTTGGCCACAACAACCATACTTCCCAAACACTAACCTCATAAACTTTCAACCTACTATGATGTGGCAACATTCACCACAATTCCAGCCTCAAACTTAGCAAGCCTCACAAGCTGCGAGCTTCGCATCCTCTCAGCCTCTACACGATATACCACTACCTTCACCAAAGCTATCCAACGAAATTCCTAAAGCCGAGGCTAACAACACATAGAACAACAACCCCAATGCTTTACCCACTTACAGCATGATAATGCCAATATTAGGAGGATCCTCGCAACTTGAACACCCAAAAGACAGTCCAAACGCCTTGCCCACCTATGGCATGATAATGCCAATAGCTGGAGGATCTCTTCTTGAGTTCAAAAATAAAAGACAAAAGAGAGATTACTTCAGGCAAGTAAATACAATCATACGTGATGGGCCTCCAGCCCAGCTAGAGTCGGCACACATGCCCATCTCTTTCATAGAAGAAGATTTCAAATTGAAAACAGCCTCGCATAACGATGCGATGGTGATTATTAATTAAACTAGCCCTTGAACATGAATAAATGTTTCTGGAAGAATTTGTGAAGATATGATTCTGAAATTTCTACAAATGCTTCCCTTTTGCACAAGTGATCTACTGTAAAAATTTGAGATGCATTTGACTTCTACAGCATTTATTAAAAATCAAATAATATTAATTTGCAGAACATGAAGAATTATTTTTAACTTAAGTTTCATCAACAGTCTAGCTCCACAAATTTTACAGAAGGGTTACCAACACCAATATATATTACTGTAGATTGTTTAGAGTTTTAGGAGCATGCAAACTATTTATTACATAATAAAGACCTTAAACAACATGTATTTTCTTAAGCAATCTAAAAGACATATTTTACAGGAGCCATTATTTTTACTAGTCACACATGTACATCAGGAACCTAACAAAATTTACTTTGCATGCTGACCTATTTTCCACTATTTATTACGCAAATAACAAGATTAAAATAGAAATTAATTATTTGAATTTAAAACAATAGGGCAAAAATTACAGATCTGAATATGCATGTCAAAAGGAAGCTAACAAAAGTGGTTTCATTTTTTCAGAGCATCCTATGATTTATTATGCATTTAAATGGCTTTTATACAAAATAATTTCTAGGCTAGATACATGACACTAAAATGCTCATGAATATTTTTAAATGAAACTAGACATCATCAGGAACCTAGCAAAATTAGTTTCATATTTTTCCCAGGTTTCTACATTTTTCTACACATTTCCAAAGTTTTAGCCATTTAAATGGATTTTAAATTCAAATCTGAACTTTGCGTTTTACAGATTGGTCCTTTGAAACTTTTAAAGTTTCACAACTAGGCTCCTATGTTCTTGCGCTGAGGACCTTGGACAGATTTGGGGTTTTGCAATGTCGTGGGGCTTGGCCGGCGGTGCTCCGGCGGCGCTCCGACAGGAATTCCGGCGAGGATAGGGCAAGCTAAGGGCACAGGTGTGTTGAGGGGCTCACCGAGGGTTGGCGGGTTGTGGGAGTCACGAGCGGAGGAGGTATGGAGGCGGCGGTCGACGGTGAGGTCTCAGGCGCGGCGGGGGTGTTTCTTCTCCGGTGACGGCGGTGGCAGAGGAGGCCGAGGGAGTGCTCGGGGAGGTGTTGTTGGGCGCGTGTGGTGCTCGAAGGGTTCAGGGAGCTCTGGTGAGGGTCGAGTGAGGTGGTTTGATGGCGAGGGGGCACTGGCGAGCTCGGGAGGGGCTTTTATAGCGGCAAAGCGACATGTGCGACTGAGCGGTGCCAGGATAAGCTCGAGGCATGGTTGGGCGAGCGAGAGGTGGCCGGGAGAGGCGCAGGTAGAGCAGGCACCGGGGTTGGCCGCCGGTGGCGTGTGGGGCGCGGGAGCGCATGGGCAGCGGGCAGCGACTGGCTGGCGGGGATTGGCATGGAGAAGAGGTGATAGTGTGGCTGGGGACTGGGCGAAGGCCGGGCTCGTTGGGTCACCTCACCGGTGGGGGTTGGTCGCCAGCGCTACACCAGCCGCGCGGCGCGATGTGGCGCTGTGCGACGCGCCGTGCGCGATCACCCTGATCCGGTGCATGTGGGCGTTGCGTCAGGCGTGCGAGGGCTGGGTCTTTCCATTGAAGTTTATCCAAAAATTTGAACAAAACTTTGAAATCTTCAAATCTAAAAGTTGGAGTTTGAACCTCGTGCTACAACCTCTACGAAAGCTGTTTGGTCTAATTCTCAACAGATCGGGAAATAAACTTGTGCAAATTTTGGTAGAACGCTGGCTACGTTGAAATTTGAATTTGCCCAAATTTGGCCAACTTTTGATCCAATTTTTGAATGCCTTCCGCTCAAAATCAGAGGAAGTCCAAATTATGAAAGTTTCTTGACTTGAGAAGTTCTACAACTTTATATTGGCCAAAAGTTGAGTTTACATATGAAATTCTTTTTTTAAATCCATCCCCAAATAATTGCATTTTAGGGTGTTTTTCAACACTTAAGGAATTTGAAAGGTTTTTGAAACTTGACACTTGTCCATTTTGATTCATTTCTAATTTCATTCTTAAATGCTCTTATTTGGCCCCTTTAAATTCTAGGGATGTCACATATACTAGCAGATGCTTCCTGAACATTTATTCATGTCGAATGCTAGTTTATTTAGTAAAGAAATTGCTACTAAGAGTTTGCTAAACAGTACAAAAACACCACCACCTACTGTCCTTTGAATAATAAATTTCTAAAAATTTTATATGTGTACACAATCACCATCACAATAAAATCTATGTTTTTTTTCCAACCAAGCTTGTTTTGTGAAGAAAAGAAATAATTATAAACTTGTCCACGTGAATGTGGCCAAAAGAAAAAGAAATGTGTATAAACTTGTCTAGGTGAATATGGCCAAAAGGAAAGAAATATTTATAAACTTGTCTAGGTGAATGTGGCCAAAAAAGAAGAAATGGTTATAAACTTGTCTAGGTGAATGTGGCCAAAACAAAATACACCCCATATATTTGTAATGGTTAACGAAATGAAACCTACATCATGAAAGAATATAAGAGAAATGTTATGCATATGCATCTCGTGTAGAGATAACCTCGCCGACGGAATGTACGAGCTCATCCCGGAACGCGAAGAAGGACAGCAGGTGGGTGAGCTGATGGGTGAGCTGAACGGGATCGAGGCAATCCAAGGTCCAAACCAAAGTTCAGAAGAGCCCAAGGTTGATTTAGGACAAGAAGGGAAGCCCCGAAGCATAACCCTGGTTTCCCAAATTTATACAATATTCTTGTTACTTATGGTAATCAGTAAGCCTAGTACCTCATTGAGCTAGGTCATGGACTTTTTCCCCGCTCTCTCTAGAAATAGTTTCCCTTGGTGCATCATGTGGGTACAAGTGCGGCCACGGCACGATGTCGTCCGAGGACCGATGGGGCCTTGTATCCAAGGGAAGTGGGCCTCTGACATGCACCGGGGATCGATGGGAACCGTTGATAATGTGTGGACCCGTCTGGTATGCACATATCGTGTGTTTAGGTCCACCTTACAAGGTTAAGAAATTCGATTCGAATCGTCTGTTTCTCGCAGTTATTGAGACTACTTGATCACTATGCTGCACTTAGTAAGAAGGTGAACAATGATGATACTTAATATTGAGGCTTGGTTAAATTGATTGTTCTAGCATGCTTGCTTAGAATAGATGCTTATCTAGAATGGTTAATCAACTAGAATTTGATGCTAAAACTTTAAAGCAAGGACCCACTTTAGAAGCTTTTGGCAAAAACAAACCCCTCAGCCAAAAAGCATTGCATGTCTAGGAGTCAGTGGAGTAGATACCACCTGACGGGTAAGCCTTGCGGAGTATTAGTATACTCAGCCTTGCTTGTGGTTTTGTTTTCAGGTAATGCAATTGATGCAATAGTTGCTAGTGTGACATGGCTGTACCAGCTCCCTCCGGGATGGACGGTTGAGTGAGACATGTCCTCAGCGGGCGAAGACCGTGGTGAGTGATGTTATGGATGGCTTCACAATGATATCATAAATCATCGTTAGATCATCGTTTCTTTCCACTTCACTTGATCTCTGAACTACTTTATGAATTTGAACTTGGTTTGTAATAAATAAATATGGACCTCTGTAATGTTCTCATCTGGATTGTTATAATCTCTAGGCTCATCTTTGTACGAGTATTGTATGCTTGTTTCAATCGCAAATACATGGTTGTATCGGGTGAAACCTGATAGACTACCATCTTGATCCGATTAAAGTGTTTGGTCGCATTTATGGCGATGTTTAGCTCACTTTAGTCTGGTTAATTTGCGTGGTTCTGCCACAGCTAGTTTCAAAGCGAAAAGCATGCACCAGAGAAAGCAACGAGCCTTAAAAACTTATTTCGATAAAACTTGCCCAGAAAAATCGCGTTTGAAAAGTGCGTTGGTTCGTTAGGATGAAATATAGTCTGTGAAGCCCTAGGGGATTGTGGGTTGATCAGGTGGCTAACTAACTTATGGTTATATAATACTGACTTCTAGCACATTACTTTCAGACAAAACTTACTTTCTTGCACAATGGTTGCCGCAGGGGTACGACGATTGCTGTAACGTACCCACGACACCGTATGAAAATATGGTGGAGGTACATAAAAATATGGTTGGCGCAGGGGTACGATGATTGCTGTAATGTACCCACGGCATCATATGAAAGTATGATGGCAACACATAAAAAGTGAGCTTTCTGGAGTGAATGGTAATGAATGGGGACGCTTTCATGAATGCTAGCACGAAAGGTTCAATTTATGCTCTGGATGATCTTCTGCTAGTACACTAACCATGATTACATTAAGTTAAGAACGGTTAGAGATTCAGTTAGAGATTATAGGGAGAGCCGTAATTTATGCCATGTCACCAGCACTAACCCCGTAAGTCCAAGATATTGGCAATTCTTTGAATTTTGTGAGGACATACAGGACATGCATGCATCATGCTAAAAACCTACAAATTGGTTATGGGCAGCATATCAACCTAGTGTCTCTCTCACAAAAACTCTTGCCAATCACCTAAGGATTTTCTAGCTGTCCACAAACTGTAACTACCTACTGTTGGAATTTTTCGGGCTATCAAATGATCTTTTTTTTAAAAATGTTCTATACAAAATTTGTTCCAAATTTAGCATGAGTTATGCTATAAAATTCTCATAAAATTTGGCAAAGTATAACTCAAGTTATGCTCAAATTGGTAACCGACTGTTTGCCAGAATTTCTGGGTTTACAGCTGACCGAAATTGAATTGTTTGACTACATTGGGATTAGTTTTGGTCCATTTCCATAAAAGCAAAGTTGTAGATAACATAGTGGATAATATTCTCGTAAAATTTCAAGATTTTTAGATGAGTATCTTAACATTTATGGTCAGTTTAGTGGTGCTCAGTTCCAGAAAATTCCAGATTTGACAGCCGTAAAACAAAGTCATTTTATGCAACATTAACGATGGAATCTGGGGAACGCGTCTGTTGGCGCCCAAAAGTGGCAGCGGCACTGATCAAGCTCAAAGCTGATCCAGCGAGCACCCACCGGTCTGACCAGTGGCCCCGACCGGTCAGACCGGTCAGCCTGATTCCAAGGTGAGATTTGGAGTCTTGGTCAAATTGGAGATAAATTGGGATTTTCTTGCGGGAAAAGACCTCCCACCCTACAAATATAAAGGGTCCTGGCCGATTGAGGGCTATCACCCAATCGTCACACAAATCTATTTACCTTTTTTATCTCCAAACCCTAACTTTTTCAACCCCCTTGCTTTCCTCCTTCGTCTCGACAGCGTTTGAGGACGTTCTGAGTGGCCTGACCGATCTTAGAGCAACCCTAGGTGCACCATCTCTGATGGGGTCCCTCTCGAGGTGGTGTTTCTAGGCTTTTGTGGCATCCCTGTACCGGACTAGTCTGACCAGCCTGCCTGACCGGTCTGACCAGCCAGGAGCAGAGGCTCCGACGAGGTGATCAATTGGTGCACACATGAGCCAACACACTCATATTTTGACTGAAAATGGCGTCAACACATTTTGGCGAATCTGCTAGGGAAAAAAGATCTTGTTTTACAACTGTTCTGGAAAAACCCTAGTAAGATGGGATCTACTACGAACATCGACAAGGACAACATCATCACGGCGTCCATGGAGGATCTTAGCGAGGAGAAGCAGCGAAACATTGCGACGCTCCTGGAATACATCAAGATGCGATAACTTATGGGTGTCAAGAAAGATCGCAAGGGCAAGGTGACGAGAGTGCAGGACTTCGAGTTGCCCGCGATCAAGATGAAAGATAGCATGATTGAGGAAGTGGGCAATGTGAGTAATCTTCCCCTCGATCAGTCCGCTTTTAATGAAGAGTTCTGTAAAAACCTTGCTGAGCAAAATTAGGTTACTGCTTCTTTAATGGCACGAATAGATCAACTGGTAGAAAGTAAATCTGTTACGTCTAATAAAGATGTTTTTTTCAAGTTGATTCATGTGGGGTCATGCATAAAGTGCATCGGCAAATCCAAGGGCTACTCCTGAAAACCCTAAGTATGGCATGCCGTTGAACTTCTACGCGGGACAGACGCTGCCCCGGACCGAACTGCCAAGCCGAACATGGCTGAAGTGGTCGACCGGTCTAGGTAGGCAGTCTGACCGGTCAGGCCTCCCAAGCCGGCCAGTTAGCCATTGTCCCTGAAACGCCCGCGCTACTCGCTATTGTGCCTAGTTCATCCATTAGGGATTGACTAGAAGGTTTTGAGCTTCATACTATTGCACAAGTGCTTATGAAGGCTTCGACAATGGAGCTTAGAATTGCTAAAGAAAAGGATAACTTTAAGTCTCGTCGGTCTAATACACATGCTATTGAGTATGATTCCGATAATTCGAATGATGAAGTTTATATTACTAAATTTGTGTGGCCTTCTAAAGCTAAATCTTATTCCCGTGCATCTCTTAAGTCGACCCAAAAAAGTCAGCAAGAAGAAGTGAAATTTACTTTCGATGTTTCCAAGTGTAATCGTATTTTTGATGAATTGCTTAAACTTGGACATCTGAAAATTCCTCATACTATGCCTCCACTTGAAGAACGGAAGAGAAAAGCATATTGCAAGTTTCATAATACTTTTTCTCATGCTACTAATGATTGCAATGTGTTCCGTCGTCAGGTTCAATCGGCTATAAATGAAGGCCGGTTGACATTCCATGAGATGCAAGTGGATAAGGCACCGTTCCCTATCAATACAATGGAAATATAGCAGCCCAAGGTACTGGTTTGGCCACATCAAGCTGAAGCCACTAAGGGTAAGAATGTGGTCATCGGGGAAGAGAAACCCGATTTGAGAGGAAAACAGTTGACAAGGGAAGTGGTACATGAACACCAGATGGTAGAGAGTCATTCAAAATCACTATAAAAGCCTCTGGGCACGGGGGGCAAGTGACGTTGTTGGCATCGGGTCAAAAGTCGCTCAAGTCTGCTGGTCAGGCCAAACTGGTCAGATCGGTCTAGGGGACCGCTCAGACCCAGGAATGCCCCCAAATGCTGAAACAAAAGCATCCAGATATTGGGAGTCGGAAGCTCAACTTGGCAAAGGATCATGGGAGCAATCCTAGGGAAAAAGTCACTTTCGATATGCTTCTAGACAAGTATACTAAAGAAAAGGCCGTTACAAGTGATCGGCCAGTAAAAAAGAGAATGAGGTTGCCTACTCATCAGGGGAGACAAGGCTCGCTGCCGAGAGAGATTATTAAACAGAGAAGTGACCATGTTCAACCAAAATGGTACCCCTCCACATCCTGGGCTCCTCCGGCACCAAATCCTTCGCGCTCGGTGTGGGATGACAATGGGATAATGTGGGTGCCCTACCAGTTCGTGCAGCAGCTGTCTTTCCATCCTAGATGGGGAGGTTCTAGAAAGTCAGCTTTGGACAGGATCTCATCCTCATGCAAGGCCATTGGGCACCCTGCTCATCTGGTCAGGGTCCATAGACTCGCCTGGTCAGACCAGTCCACCCTGACCGGTAGGACCAGTCTGTCCAAGCACCCTAGACTCCTCCCCCGAAGCAAGTATATTGCCCTAAATAGAGGGGGGAGGAGGCTTAGAAGATGAAAGTAGACTCAGGGAAGGGCAAAGAGAAAGCTACTATCCAGATTGGGTCTATGGATGTTCCCATTGAGGCTAATGCAAAAGGACCGATTGGCACAAGCAATTTGGTCACGTCGTCTAATCAAAAGGTTCCCGTTGCTAATGATCATGACGCTAGCAGTAGCAGGTCAAGCTCCAAGTACTTCTTGCCAAGGTGGTGTCCTCCCGGGTTGACTCGCACACAAAGGAGAAAGTTGCAGAGGCTGAGGTTGCAAGAGAAGAAGGAATAGGAGCTAGAAAAGCAAAGGGATGAGGCATTCAATAGATACAGACCCACGACACCTCAAAGGAAGGAGTGGAGACTCAAGGCTGCCGCCCAAGCTCCACCGATCAGATCGGATGAGGAACCGGTCAGACTGGTTGAGGCGTCTATGCTGACACCCAAGTCGGTCAGACCAGTCGAGCAAGTGTTGCCACCCGGGTTCGCTTCTTCGGTCTCTACGGCTTGTGATGATGAGTCGACATCAGTTCGTGACTTCAAGGATGATGAACAACTCGATGATTACAATACCTCGCCTAAGAGCATGACCCTGGATACAAATGTGATTCATATGTCGATGGATGGTTATGTGATATCGGAGTACGATTTGGCTGACCTTGACTTTGGGCCTAAGGAAGCTGTATTCCAGAAGCCTAAAGCTACTGAAAGTCATCTGAAAGTGCTGTATGTCAAAGGACAAATGGCTGGTTGAATCCATCGCCCTTAGATTTATTTCTTGGTATGCAAGCTTTACCAAGAAACAGGGGGGCATGTGTTGACGTCCAAAAGTGGCAGTGGCACTGATCAAGCTCAAAGCCGATCTGGCGAGCACCCACCGGTCTGACCGGTGGCCCCGACCAGTTAGACCCGTTAGCCCGAGTCCGAGGCAAGATTTGGAGTCCTGGTTGAATTGGAGATAAATCGTGATTTCCTTGCAGGAAAAGACCTCCCACCCTATAAATATAAAGGGCCCTGACCGATTGAGGGCTAGCACCCAATTGTAAAACAAATCTATTTACCTTTTTATCTCCAAATCCTAACTTTTCCAACCCCCTTGTTTTCCTCCTTCGTCTCAACTGCGTTTGAGGACGTTTTGAGTGTCCTGACCAATCTCAGAGCAACCCTAGGCACGCCATCTCCAACGGGATCCATCCTGAGGTGGTGTTTCTAGGCTTTCGCGGTGTCCCTATGCTAGGCCGGTCTGATCGGCTAGGAGCAGAGGCTCCGACGAGGTGATCAACTAGTGCATGCACGAGCCAGCGCACTTGTGTGTTGACCGAAAAAGGCATCAACAGCGTCATAACAAAGTTGTGGCCAAATACCTAAGGGATATTCTGGTAAAATTTGGAGAGGTTGGGATAGGTACTTCTCGAGTTATGGCCATTTTACTATCCATCAAGAAATAAGTTATCATTCTTGGATAAGAGGTTTTCCTAGCTCACATACTCCCTCATTTTTGTTTTCTTCCAGATGGCTAACCCTGTTTACATCATGGTGGATATGTACGGGCGTGTTCACTTTGAGTGCCTATACTGGGAGGGCTTTCCTTCCATTTTGTGGGGCATTTTGAGCTCGGTGGGCTACATTACCCGTCCCCGCTACATGGGACAGGAGTTCGAGGAGCACGGAGTGCCGCGTTTCCGCGTGCACCTCACGCTTCTCCCCCACCCAGCACACCTCGAGTGGCCTACCTTGGAGGTCGAGACTCTTGGGTACCACCTTGACGACACGTGGGTGGCGACTGCTCTGCAGGGGCTCGCTACCTTTTGTAGTCAGCACCCGAAGGAGATTGTTGTCACCCCTGTGGGTCTGTTTCCGGCAGCACAGACAGACGATCCCATGTGGCTTGATAGAGTAGATCACATGGATCTTTTGGGGTTCATTGGTCCTGAGGAGACGATCCTTACTTCCGCATAGTGCATGAAAGCACAGTACCATTTCATACTCTCCAGAGCAAGACGATAGCTCAGTTGTCTGATCTGGAGCACGCAAATTAGATGATGGTGAATGATAGGAGCAACCAGACAGATGGTTGACAAGGACACGAGGATCAGACAGTTGGAGGTTTAGGGGGTTAGGGGGCAGAGCTCTAGACAGAGCTAAGTGACAGGGCAGCTACCATTTACCTCTTGGAGGATCAGATTCACGACCTGAACATGGAGTTAGAGGACGCGAATGATCACATTGAGATGCACCACGAGCAGGAGGCAGCTATGCAGGCCCATCCGGCCAACATGGGGGAGGATGGGGAGGACCCAGAGAGGTAGAGGGTATCTCCGGTATGGACATGGAGAGCAGAGCGCCACAGCTACCACCTTGGGGAGCTCACTCCCCGATGCTCAGTGTGTCTTCTGTCAACAACTTGGACGATTTCTAGATGCTTCGGATAACCTTTGTGTATACTCCTCAGTGCATCCTAACTTTTGGACCATGGACGTAATAGGCTAGCATAGAGTTGAGTATTCTTTTGTGTAGCCGATGCTACGATTGTGACACCATGACAATGGGGGCATGTCCCAAAAACTTGACTTTTGATGTAATCAACGTGTCATTGCCAACTTTCTGCAGCAGGAACATGTTTGCCTTTTTAACATAGTTTCCTTTCATCTCTGGGCTGTTTGATGGATACCAAAGTTGTTGGGAATTTCATAACCTAAATGCTCACAAAATTTCAGTATAATTGGACTTGCCTAACTCGAGTCATGAGTAAAACATTGCAGCTCGGCCTGCTGAAAAACAGCCAGGACAGAGAGGCAAAGATGGAATTTTTCAGCCTAGTTAACCCTTGAATTGAATACCAAAGTTGTAGCATACTAAATTACATACTCAATGACCAAAGATGAGAATTTATGGATGCTTGAGTCAGGAGATATGAATTTTCTCCTAAGTTACAGTTTTCTGCTCACATTATTTAACTGCATCTTGAACTTTAATATTCCACACATATTTTACCTTGTTTCATCTTCTTGTGAGCAAGTTTGAAAATTATGTGACTAATAGAAAGGTTCACCCTTGCAGATGGTGTAGGGTACACATCAAAACCCTAGTGGTTTTGGAGCTAGTGGCAGCGGGCAATAGTAGCCACCACCACCACCCCCGCCTTCTATGGAGGCAATATTGGTTGCCCAAACTGAGTTGCTGCGACATCTTGTCTAAGGACAGTAGCACCAGGGTGGGCGAAACGTCCATCTACCACATGTTGCGAGCTACCAGGATTTCCTCGACACTCAGCCCCCTTTGTTTTTCAAAACAGAGGAGCCTTTGGACGCGAATGCTTGGGTTCGCACCATTGAATCCAAATTCTCTCTACTCGCCACTGTTTGTTCTGATCAGAACAATTCAAAGTTTGCTGCACCACAACTTAGAGGCTCAGCACATTTATGGTGGGATCATTACCATGGCATGCAACTGGCAAATCATGTTATTTCCTAGGAGGAATTCAAAACTGCTTTTAGGGGCCATCATATTCCAGAGGGACTGTTGGATAGAAAATTGAATGCTGGCACTGACTTAGGGCACGCGCACTGTGCTCGAATATGCTCAGACTTTCAATGACTTATGTCAGTACAAAGGCTATCATGCTGACACGGATGAGAAAAAGGGGGACCGTTTCCGTCAAGGTCTCATAGATCAACTGAATCCCATCAAGAGAAACAACTTTAATGAGTTGGTGAACTTAGCAATCTCGCAAGAGGATTGTATTATGCCTCATCATGCAGACAAAAATAGGAAGACCCCAGTTGCACTAGCTAGTGCCCCAAGCCAGAGGTATCGGATAGTCCAGAACACTCCATCTAGGGCTCCCCAGAGAGCCCCATAGCCTGGACGTTGGGTGATCAGGCCACCGCAACAGCAGGGAGCTTCACATTTCCCTAATTTCCAACAGCAAGGCCCAAGGCCCAATACTCCGTAGCCAGGTCACCCTGGCAATGGGAATCATTGCTTCATTTGTGGGAGTCCTAATCACTTTTCCTGAGAGTGTCCTCAGAACAGGCCCAGAATCAGGGACAAGGCTCCAATCAGAACAAGGGCAAGAAGCAGACAGTCCAGGTCAAGCAAGGAAGGATGAATTTCACTACTCTCGCCGATCTTCCCAAGGGTGCACCGGTGATGATGGGCACTTTCTCTATCCATAACCGGCCTGTGATTATATTGTTTGATTCTGGTGCATCACATAGTTTTATTGGAACCAAATTCAATGGTAAATGTGGATTGGATTTCTGTCACACAAAAGGGTCTTATATGATTTCAACACTAAGCGGTAAAATTGCTTCCAACGGAATAACCCGTCGGGTGCCAGTCAAGTTGGGTAGTAAAATTTTCAAAACTGACCTTATTATTTTGGGACTTGAAGGCATATACATTATTTTGGGGACAAATTGGATGACTTAGCACAAAGTCACATTAGACATTGCAGCATGGACCGTCGAGATAAATTCACCAAACATGGAGCGTCCACACTTTAATTGCCACCCCGAGAGTGCATAAATTTGTGCGCTTTTCTAGCAATAGGGTCCCGACTAGAAGAAATTCCCGTGATATGCGAGTACGCCGATGTTTTTTCGAATGATTTGCTAGAAATGCCGCCGGATAGGACATTGAGTTTGCCATTGAACTACAGCCAGGCACTGCACTTATCTCAAAAAGACCCTATCGAATGACGCCTATGGAGTTGGCAGAATTGAAAACCCAACTTCAAGAGCTACTAGACAAGGGTTTTATTTGCCCAAGCACATCACCTTGGGGCTGCCCAGCTCTCTTTGTCAAGAAAAAGGATGATAGTTTGAGGATGTGTGTAGATTACTGAGCTTTCAATGCGATGACTATCAAGAATAAATATCCGCTACCCTGTATTGATGTCCTCTTTCATCAACTAGCCAGAGCCAAGGTGTTCTCAAAAATTGATCTCCGCTATGGATATCATCAAATTAAGATCCGACCGAGTGACATCCCTAAGACCGCCTTCTCCACTCGATATGGGTTATATGAGTACCTAGTCATGTCTTTCAGGATCATGAATGCTCTTGCATACTTCATGTATCTCATGAATTCGGTGTTTATGCCTGAGCTTGACAAGTTTGTTATGGTTTTATAGATGACATCCTCGTTTACTCCAAAAATAAAGAAGAAAATGCCCAACATCTCCTTATTGTTCTCCAATGCCTTAGAGATCACCAACTTTATGCCGAATTCTCTAAATGTGAATTTTGGTTGGATAGTGTGAAATTCTTGGGACACACAATCTCTAGTGAAGGCATAGACATTGATCCAGACAAGGTACAAGAAGTGATGGATTGAAAGCCACCCACTTCCATTCATCAGATCAGAAGTTTCCTTGGTCTAGCGGGCTATTATCATCGTTTCATTCCTGACTTCTCAAAAATTGCTAAGCCAATGATGGAGTTGTCAAAGAAAGAATTCAAGTTTGTATGGAGCAAAAAGTGTGAAGAAGCTTTCCACACTCTGCGAAAACTACTAACTTTAGCACAAGTCTTAGCTCAACCCGATAACGCGAGGCCCTTTGATGTTTATTGTGACGCCTCTAGCACTAGTCTCGGTTGTGTTATTCTGCAAGATAATCGAGTCATTGCTTATGCTTCACGTGCACTTCGACCTCATGACCAGAATTACCCAACACATGACCTCGAGCTAGCAGCGGTCATTCATGCTCTAAAGATTTGGAGACATTATCTGATGGGTTCTCACTACAACATCTACACATATCACAAAAGTCTCAAGTATACCTTTACCCAAGCCGATCTGAATATGCATCAAAGGAGGTGGTTGGAGTTAATTAAGGATTGTGATCTTGAGGTGCACTGTCACCCCAGGAAGGCCAATGTGGTTGCAGATGCATTAAACCGCAAGGCTCATTGCAATTGCGTTTCCTCATAATCCTTTACAAAAACTTTGTGTCATGAAACGAGGAAGCTTAATTTGGAAATTATTCCTCAAGGCACAATGAACCACATTTCTATCGAACCTACTTTGCATGATCAAATTGTTATGGCATAGTTAGATGACGAAGGTATAAAAATTATAAAGCAAAAGCTCTCTCAAGGGGAAGAGAAATATAGATGCTTCCGCTGAGATTGGAAGGGAGTTGCATGGTTTCAGGACCGCATGGTTGTTCTAGAGAATCCCGATCTCCGAAAACAAATCCTGGATGAGGCACATCTTTCCAAGTTCTCTATTCAACCGGGTAGCACCAAAATGTACCAAGGCCTCAAACAAAATTTTTGGTAGACTGGGATGAAAAGAGAGATTGCTAAGTATGTGCCGGAATGCGACACTTGTCAAAGAGTAAAGGCCAGCCACTTAAAAGTTGCCGGTACTCTTTAAACATTGCCTATACCATCATGGAAATGGGAGGACATAATTATGGACTTCATTTTTGGTTTGCCCAACACCTGTCAGAGGTATGATTCCATATGGGTTATAGTTGATAGACTTGCTAAAACGGCACATTTTATTCCGATTCATACAACCTACTCAACCAAGAGATATGCCAAGATATATCTTGATCGCATTGTTTGCTTACATGGAGTGCCCAAAACAATCATCTCAGACTGAGGTACTCAGTTTGTGGCACACTTCTGGGAACAGTTGTAATCTTCTCTTGCCACTAAACTAATCCATAGCTTGACTTATCACCCTCAAACAGATGGACAAACGGAAAGGGTAAATGAAATCCTTGAAGACATGCTTGGAGCTTGCATCATTCATTATGATAAAAACTAGGATAAATGCTTGTCTCTAGCGAACTTTTTCTAATAACAACAGCTACCAAGCTAGTGTGAGGATGGCACCATTTGAGGCCTTGTATGGTTGTAGGTGTGAAACTCTGTTGAGTTGGTCCCAAGCTGGAGAGCGGAAAATATTCAGGCCAAAGTTGGTAATTGAGGTAGAAGAAAAAGTTAGGGTAATACAAAAGCACCTTAAAGCCGCCCAATCTAGACAAAAGAGCTATTTTGTCAAGAGGAGGAAACCCTTACAATTCAATGTTAGTGATCACGTATACCTTCAGGTTTCACCAACCAAAGGTGTGCAAAGATTTGGAGTCAAGGGAAAACTAGCCCCTCGATATATTGGTCCCTATGAAATCTCTGAAATATGTGGACCTGTGGCCTATCGAGTGAAACTTCCACATAGACTCTCATCTATCCACGATATCTTCCATGTCTCTCAACTTAAGAAATGTGTTCGAATTCCAACCAAGGTTGTCGAATAAGAGGAAATATGGGTAGAACTAGATCTTTCATATGTTGAGTTTCCCTCCAAGATTCTTGATCGTAAGGAAAGAAGGACTAGGCAACAAGTGATAAAAATGTTTAAAATACAATGGAACCATCATACCGAAGATGACGCAATGTGGGAAACCGAAGAATTTCTCAACAAAAATTTCCGCGGGTTCCTACTCGGATAGAAAGGTACACACACACACACACACACTAGTTTTAATCACCCAAATCTCGGAACAAGATTCTTTGTAAGGGGGTAGGCTGTGACATCCCTAGTAATTAAGAGCAAATCAATAGGAAATTGAGAACAAACCAAAGAAAAGTCAGAATTGGCTAAGTACTAAACACCCTTGTAAGGGTGCACTTGGGAAGCAAATGAAAACAAATTTTAAAGAAGAACTCAATTTTTGGCCAATATAAAACTGATAGATCTTTTCAAATTGAGCAACTTTCACAATTAGCACTTTTCTTGATTTTGAGTGGTAGGTGTTCATAAACAGAGTTGAAGTTGGGCCAAAATTTAAATCAAATTCAAAAAGAGTTTTGGCCTATGTTCTACCAAAGTTCTCCCAAATTTATCTCCAAATCCATCAAGTTTTTCATATGTTGGCTTTTAGAAAAGTTGTAGCCCATACTTTGAACTCAGACTTTTATATTGGGAGATTTAAATGTGTAGTTCCAATTTTGAGAGAAATTTCATGTCGAAGCAGGCCCCTTCGCATGCCAACTGGGAACGCAACGCGCTCTGGGTGCGGTCACCGCATTCGCGGCGTGCTTGCTGGCACCACGTGGCGAGGCGATAGCACAACATGCGCCAACAGCTTGCCCAACCCCCGTGCGTGCTATCCCCTCCCCTGCACGGCACAATCTCTGACCACCAACCACTAGTGGCGACACACCCCAGCGCGCCGACACAAGCCACGGCCTCCCGGCCATTCCCGCCGCGCCAATGCGTAGAGAGGCTCGCCTGAGAATCTCACCTATCCCCTTCCCTTTGCCGCTTATAAAAAGGGATAGTGCCCATACCTTCGCCGTCCGCCATTAACGCCGCCCGAGCCCCTACTCCCGACCCTCACCATCGCCACCCAAGTGCCTCAGTGCCTTTCCCAACCACCACTCCACCTCCCCAGCCCCACAGACCTCCACCACCACCGCCACCCTCGCCGGAGCTCGAGCCGAAGCAGCCGCACCACCACTGCTCCGCCGCGAGACCTCACCAGCTCACCTCCGACCCCGAGCCCTACACCGAACTAGTCGCTGGTGAGTCCCTTGTCACCCCCGTGCCCTTAGCCCACGACCCCATGGCCCCACTTCGCCGGAATCACGCTCCCCGAGCCGCCGGCCAGCCTAGGGACCCAATTGCAATCGAAGTTTTGATTTCAGGGTCTCTAGTGCAAAAATGCAGGGGCACAGTTCTAAATACTGAACGGTTCTAAGGGTCGTTCTGTAAAAGGGAAAATGCCAATTTGAATAAAATGCATAGAAAATGGTTGAAACTTTGGAAATTCGTATAAAATCATAGAAAATTGATAAAAATGTGAATCTTGTTTATTGAGTTTCTGATGATATCTAATTTATTTCAAAAATGTTTATGTGCATGTTACTATTCTATATCTGGTGCTATGATTTATTTTGTCTAAAATTCATTAAATGCTTTATAAATCATATGGTGGTCTAAAAATTGCAAAACCAATTTTGTTAGATTCCATTTATCATGAATGTTCTAGATCTGCAACTTGTGTTAGTGGAATCTATGGTTTTCATGCTGTTTTAAATATAAATGCTTGTTGCTTTCTTAATATTGTTATTTGCATGATAATTAGTTAAAAATTGATGAAAATGCGAAATAAAGTTTACTAGCTTCCTAATGCTCATATTGACTAGTAAAAATACTTGTCCTTGTGAAATATGTGTTTACGTTGTTTACCAAAATGCATGTTGTTTAATCTCCTTATTGTGGAATAAATAGTTTTCCTACTTATAAAATCCTAATAAATTCACAGTAGTATTTGATAGTGTTGAAAACCATTCTGTAAAATTTTTAGAGCTAAACTGATGGTAGACCTCTAGTTATAAATCATTCTTCATATCTACCATGTAACCATGTTTGATTTTTAGTAAATTCTGTAGTTGTCAACTCCATCTTAAATTTTTACAGTAGATATCTTGTGTAGGGGGAAGCTCTTGTAAGTCATTCATGTTCATATACTTGCCGATGCTTCCTGAAAATTTATTCATGTTGAAAGCTAGTTTATTTAGTAAGGAAATTGCTACAAGGATTTGTAGGCTCACAAATGATTATTTATGCTCTTCATCAATAGCATGATCATCCCTTAGAGTTTGCTAAACAGTACCAAAACACCACCACCACCTACTGTCCTTTGAATAATAAATTTCTAAGAATTTTATATGTGTACACAATCACCATCAAAATAAAATCTATGTTTTCTTTCCAACCAAGCTTGTTTTGTGAAGAAAATAAATGATTATAAACTTGTCTAGGTGAATGTGGCCAAAAGAAAAAGAAATGTGCATAAACTTGTCTAGGTGAATGTGGCTAAAAGGAAAGAAATGTTTTTAAACTTGTCTAGGTGAATGTGGCTACAAGAGAAGAAATCTTATGCATATTTATCTTGTGTAGAAGCTAACCTCGCCAACGAAACGTACGAGCTCGTCTTGGAATATGAAGAAGGATAGCAGGAGGGTGAGCTGAACGTGATCGAGGCAAACCAAGGCCTGAACCAAAGTTCGGAAGACCCTAAGGCTAATATAGGACAAGAAGGCAAGCCCCAAAGGATAACCCTAGTTTTCAAAAATTATACAATATTCTTGTTACTTATGTTTTTGCATTAAGTCCATAGGAGTTGTATTGAAACCTGTCTTGCATGATCCTAGTATCCATGTTTGAACACTAGCATGATAGGTCGCTCAGTTGCTATGCTAAATAGGGACATGGTAAAAGTCAAGTGATATCCTGTCACTCGCGAGCTATAGGTGTTGCATGTTTTCTTATGTTAGAATCATAAGATTGACGGACGGGGCTTTGTGCCATGTTCCTAAATTTGTTGATGCTGCATCTGTATAGAGAAAAATTTCTAAGGTCGAACCGTGTCGATGTTTGTGGTCAAGTCTTTGAACGTACAAAACACATGCTGACAATATGGTAATCAGTAAGCCTAGTACCTAATTGAACCGGGGCATGGACTTTTTCCCCACTCTCTCTGGAAACGTTTTCCCCTTGTGCATCATGTACGGCCATGGCACTATAACATCCCTAGTTCAAGTAAACTTTGCAAAGGCTAATTAGAGTATTTGAACACTCAAATCATCACTATGCCTTAAGTAGCTACTTGTAAATTTCAAATTTAACTTGTAAAGCACCAAAAGGGCAAATTTAAAGTCAAATAGGGCCAAACAAGAAACTAAATGTGAAAACCAACAAATTAGTTTGGGAAGGTACAAAACACATCCAAAGTTCAAATCCCAAATTTTGAAAACGTTGCAGATTCTTCAAATGTTCAAATATGCTTCAAAAAGCACGAATTGGGGGTAGTTTTTAAAAACAAAAATTTATATAAGAACTCAACTTTTGGCCAATATGAGGGTTGTAGAAAATGTCAAGAAAAACAATTTTTGTTATTTGCACATCTCTTGATTTTGAGTGTAAGGCCCTCAAATTCCAAATCAAAAGTCAGCAAATTTGGGGAAAATTTGAAATTCAGCCATGTCCGACGTTCCACCAAAATTCTACCCATTTTATCTCCTCTTATGTTAGGTTTTTGACTCATGAGACTTTGTAGGAGTTGTAGTGTAGGATTTGGACAACAACTTCTATATTTGAAAATTTTCAAGTGTAGTTCAAATTTTTGGAGAAAATCCGGTTCAAACTGGCAGCCCTCACACGCCACACAAATCCCTGGTGTATGCCAGTGCATGGTTACCGTGCGTCTCGCTTGCGATGTTGCAACATGGCACCACCCAACCGGTGCAGCTCCATCGGCAAATGTTCGCCGGCGACAGGACGTGACCTTCCCCGAGGCTGCCCAGTCACCGTGAGTGCAATCTTTATCCTCTGTTGTGCATCTCTTCCCCGATCAATGTCCGCGACGCGCCCACGTGCACCCCTGTCGCGCCTACGAGCTAACCGCCACTGGCTCCGCCGATTGGCCAATTCCGGTGGTGAGGCGACAACATGAGCTCCTCCTCCCGACAAGTCCCTACGTGCGACAAAAGGAATCATGCATCGCCCCATATCCTGCTCTGCCACTCCTCGCCGCCCGCCCACGTGCGCAGCACCGCCGTGGCCCACCCTGACGCTTCCAGCTCCCTTCTGCCTATCACCGGCCCTCCCCGTGCTCCCCGGTGTCCCCAGCAAGCTTCATCCAGCCCCTCCTTAGACCCCTGGTGCCTTTAAAAGGCCCCATTGCCTCCCCGACGCTTCACCATGCGCCATCTTCCTCCGCTGAAGCTCCGCTGCCGCCAGAGAACCCCACCATCAAGCACCACCCTCCGGCCCTCGTCACCACCTCCTAGCCCCTCCAGTGAACCTCCTACGCCCCACTCGAGCTTCCAGAGCCGCTGCCCAGCCTCCTTCACCAATGCCGGCGTCGGAGATGACTCCCCGCCGCCGCGCCTAAGGCCTCGCCGTGGACCGCCGCCGTCAAGCCTTCTCCGCCTGCATTTCCTTCACCACATCGAACCACGGTGAGCCCTTGCACCCACCTATTGCTGCTGCTGCTCGCCGGAATTTCACCGGCAAACCGCTGGCGAGGTCCATGGACCTATTTGAAAGTCCCCAAATCTTTCTGAGGTTTAACCCGTAAAACTGCTGGGCCTATCTGTGAGGATTCAAAAGTTCCAAGGGCCCATCTGTAAAACGGTTTAACCTTTTCTGTTTTATTGTGGATTTAAAATGGCTAAAATTTGGAAATGTGTAGGAGAATGTAGAAAATTTCTAAAAATATGATTCCAACTTTTTTAGACTCTTGGTCAAGAGTAGTTCCACAGAAATATATTTGTGGACATGTTACTGTTGTAGATTTTAATTAAGGATTTATTTTGTGTTTAAGCCAATAAATGCTTAGTAAATCATGGAAAAATGATAAAAATATGAATCCACCTTTGTTGAATCACTTTTGACATGCTTGTTCTAGATATGAATTTTACAACACTAGTTTACATGTTAAACATATTGTTTTGAGCCAACTACTTGAATGCTAGGCTTAATCTTGTTATTTACACTATAAATGGAAGAAAATAGATAAAAATGCAAGATCACCCTTGTTGAGTTACTTATACAATTGGTTCCCTAGGAAAAATTTTAGTTTCTGTTTTATACATGTTTTACCTTGCTTATATTTTTGCACATGGTTTAATACACTTAAAATAGGATAAATAGTTGGCATGCTTTATAAACCTTGGAAAATTTACATTAATCTATGTTAGTACTTGGAAAACTCCTGTAAAAATTTCAGATTCAAACTGCCACTGAAACTTGAGATAAAATAGATCTATGAAATCTTCCATAGGGTACTTTTTAAATTTAGTAATTTTTGTAGAGGTCAAATGAGTCCCAAAATTTTACAGTAGCTCACGGATATGGTTGGGCAGCCTCTGTAATATTTGAAGGGCAAGTATATTATTTAATGCAACCAAAAACATTTATTGAAGTTAATAGCTAGTTAAATGGAATAATAACAAATATTGAATAAGAAGGGTAAAATGGTAAATGTTAAATTAAGTTGTTTAAAAATTCAGAAAATGGATAACTCTCCAAATGGAAGTTGAGAAACCCTAGAATGAACCCACCTTTCTTTCTGAAGTTCAAGTGTTCAAAACTATATATATGTACACAATCACAATCAAGCTCGAGGTTTAAATCGCAAAAGTACTTTACTTTAAGAATAAATCAAGTTTGAAACCTTATCTAGGTGAATGTGGTCATTATGAACTTTATACTTCTATAGTAATATCTGAAATGCATCCTGCATATGAAAAATATGAATCTTGAATTATTACATATGCATCTCGTGTAGAAGCGAATCTAGGTGACGGAACGTACAAGCTGCTTCCGACAACGAGGAGGAACCTTCTGCGGAGCTGCATTAGATCGAGGCTGAGCAAGACCCCAGCCAAGCATCCAACGACCCACCTACTAACCTAGTTCAGGAAAGCAAGCCCAAGAGCATAATCTCGATTTTTAAGTTTATGCAATGACGGGTCCATAGACCCGGGGTCCCCAACGGGACTGTTTCCCATAAGACTTAGCCCAACAAAGGGCACAGCGATAGCAAGTGTTTGGGCCGGCCTTGCTGTGAATAGTTAGGCCAAGGCCACGGCTAGCCACCGACCAGCTTCCCCTGAACAGGAGACCCAGCCGGGGACCTACCAGACAAAGTACACCAGGGGTGGGATCGTAGTCCGACCCCAACCAATGTCTCTCGACTAGCTCTCCTTGGCTGGGCGCTCCTGACGTGTTCTTCCCGACCAAGTTCCCACCGTACCACTTGCGACGACCCCCCGACCAGGAATGGCCACCCGAAGTAGGCCCTGACAGCAGGTGGGACAGATAACAAAGCAGCCCCCGGGTCAGCCAGCCGTACGCAGAGCCGTACCATGCCACGCCGTGCGCACGTCTGCACAGTGGCACCGTAAACCTACCCGCTACGGCGTGATGGCCTGACATTGCAACATGATGACCTGATAAGGAGAACAGGGACCGAGGATGGAGGCCATACCATATCCACCGGCATGGGATTCGACAAGACTAGGCAGCACCCGTACACCCACTTTCTTATTCTTCTCCTAACCTATAAGGGCCACCCCTTGTGTTATAAAAGGGGGTGGCCCCCTTCCCTCTCTCTGACCGACTCCTTTCTCACACACATACATGCTCACACTTGTAATGCACTACACTCCCAACAATTAGCTCATGTTTGGGCTTCGACCACACCAGGGCTCAGACACCCATCTTGTTCCTCCTCACGTTTGTACTCCCACTACAAACTTTGAGCACCTGGGCTCAGGAATAAAGTCGACGACCGACCCCCTAACTGGATGTAAGGCACGTTGCTCGAACCAGTATAGATCCTATGTCATTGAGTGCTAGGTCATATCGGATTAACGCACGGCAAAACTACGTATAATTATTTGTCGGCCAGATTTTGCATTGACATGAAATATGTATGATACTTATGTTTGCACATTTAAGTTCATAGAAGTTGCTTGAAAACTTAGCTGCATGATCATAAGTACCTATGGTTGAACACTAGCAGGATAGGTCGAGTAGCTACAATGCTAAATAGGGACTCGGTAAAAGTCGAGTGATTTCCTGTCACTCGCAAGTTATAGGAGTTGCTTGCTTACTCATGTCGGAACCATAAGGATGACAGGCGGGGCCAGGCAATTGGTCTGAATTGGTGGATTGCCCCATCTGTCTAATGATAAATGTGCTAAGGTTGAACAGTGACAGTGATTGTGATCAAGTGCTTGAAAGTACTAATCTCATAGCTAGTATGGGATGGGGAAGCCTAGTACCTGATTGAACTGGGATGTGGGCATACCTCCCCACTTTCTCTGGAACTTGGTTCCCCTTGTGCATCATGTGGGTACAAGTGCAGTCACGGTACGGCATCCTTCCAGGACGATGGGGTATTGTATCTAAGGGAAGTGGGCCTGACCACGTGCCTGGGGATTGATGGGGACGACTGATATGTGTTGACCTGGCGTGGTACGCATATGTCGTGGGGTTAAGTTCACCTTGCAAGATTAAAAACTCAATTCGAATCGTCTGCCTCTCATAGTTTGAGACTACTTGATCACTATGCTGCACTGAGTATGAAATGGAAGCAAGAATGATTACTTAATAATGATGTTTGATCTAAATTGTTTGATCACCCTGCTTACTTAGAATGAATAAGCAACTAGAACCTGATGCTAAAATTTGAAAGTAAGGACCTACCTTAGATGCTTTTGGCAAAACAAACCCCTCAGCCAAAAAGCCTTGCATGTCGAGAAGTCGGTGGAGTAGTTACCACTTGATGGGTAAGTCTTGCTGAGTATTAGTATACTAAGCCTTGCTTGTGGCTTATTTTTCAAGTAATATGGTAGACATTGATGACTGTGCTGCTAGCTTGACTTGGCTGACCCAGCTCCCTTCGGGTTGGACAATCGAGTGGGACCCATCCTTGGTTGGTGAGGATCGCGGTAACTGATGACATGGCAGACTTCACCATGGCATCGCTGCATCGATGTCTAGTCTATTGCTTATTTCCGCTGCTTAAACTCTGAAAACTTTACTTTATGCAATTTCGAACTCATGTGGTGTAATAATTGAAGCTGGGACCTGTATTAATCTACATGGATTGTTGTAATCTCTGGACTCACCTTTGTGTGAGTATGCTTTGTTTCAATCCGAGACAAGTGGTTTATCGGGTGAAACCCAACATACTACCATGTTAACTTGATTAAAGTGTCGGTTCACATGTGAGGCAAAGTTGAGTACACTTTAGCCAAGTTAATTTGGGTGGTTCTACCATAGGCACGGCATCGTCCGAGGAATAGTGGGGCCTTGTATCCAAGGGAAGTGGGCCCTGAACATGCACTGGGGATAGATGGGAACCGTTGATAATGTGTGGACCTATCATGGTATGCATATGTCGTGTGTGTAGGTCCACCTTGCAAGGTTAAGAAATTCGATTCGAATCGTATTTTTCTCACAGTTATTGAGACTACTTGATCACTATACTACACTGAGTAAGAAGGTGAACAATGATGGTACTTAATATTGAGGCTTGATTAAATTGCTTGTTCTACCATGCTTGCTTACAATAGATGCTTAGCTAAAATGGTTAGTTAACTAGAATTTGATGCTAAAACTTTAAAGCAAGGACCCGCTTTAGAAAGCTTTTGGAAAAAACAAACCCCTCAGCCAAAAAGCCTTACATGTCTAGGAGTCAGTGGAGTACATACCACCTGATGGGTAAGCCTTGTGGAGTATTAGTATACTCAGCCTTGCTTTGCTTTATTTTTAGGTAATGAAACTGATGCAATAGTCGCTAGCGTGACTTGGCCGTACCCCGCTCCCTCCGAAATGGATGGTTGAGTCGGACATGTCCTTGGCGGGTGAGGGCCGTGGTGAGTGATGTCATGGATTATCATTAGATCATTGTTTCTTTCCGCTGCACTTGAACTCTGAACTACTTAATGAATTTGAACTCGGTTTATAATAAATAAATATGGACCTCTATAATGTTCTCATCTAGATTGTTGTAATCTCTGGGCTCGTCTTCGTACGAGTAATGTATGCTTGTTTCGATCGCAAATACGTGGTTGTATCAGGTGAAACCCGATAGACTACCATCTTGATCCGATTAAAGTGTTTGGTCGCATTTAAGGCGATGTTTAGCACAATAGGTTAATTTGAGTGGTTCTGACAGAGCGAGTGGTGATGGTTGGTTAGCATCTCAAATCAGCACTTTGGCCTCTTCAAGCTATCAATTCGCATCCCCCTTAATAGTACGGTGTTCCTAAACTCAATTTCAAAAATAGAAATTATAAAAAGGTCTTCTTTTAAGCTTAACACCATTCTTCAGTGAAATTGAGGTTCTTTTCTTACACCTTTGCACTTCTTTAGAATTTAAACCTATCAATCACTTGATAAAATCATTAGTCCCTTAACCAAAACCCACTTAGGGGGCCAAATGCACATTCACCCGCCCCCGCCATCCTGTGCCCCCTCCCCCCCCCCCGAACCGGGCCCCTTGTTTTACTATTTTTGTTTCATTATAATTGCTTCATTACTGGTTTTATTTACTTAGCTTCAAGTAATAAACTTATACTTTTGATATTCCTATTAATATGGAGTAATTAAACTTAGAGTTATGCTTCAAATATTTATGCGCAATAAACTTATCTTCAAATAGCTTAAAGTAATTTCCAAATCCATTTACCCGATATTCCAATTAATAAAAGATGCAATTTCCCTTATAATATGATGTGCTCATGCATTTCTAGATTTACTGATGCAAAATTTTTAGGATTATCTTGTAATTTTTTCCCATTTATATGGATGCATTGGAATGTGGACGTTAAGTTAAAAACAAATCAACCGTATGTTAAAGTCAAACTTTAAGAGATAGACCAAGTTGAGCCTTCCATTACGAAAACCAATGTAAACCTACTTAACCTGACGTTAAATGTAGAAGACTAGAATATTGCTAGACAAAATGGCACAAATGTTTTTTATGCTCATCCAAATATTCATGCATAACATCATATATGTAGGACCAAAATTCGAATATGTTTTTTTATTATTCTTTTATAGTTTTATGCACTACTTTATTCAACTACTAGAATAGTGAAGTTTTGGTTTCATGAAATCAACAAAATCAAATTTTGATGTGTATGATTCATTGATGCTACATCAAAGTCTACAATAAAAATTTTAATTTAATGTATCTATGATTTCATGTGGGTTTAAATTAGTTGAGATGGGAGACGAAGAGGATGCAAGGTATATAATGGAGCAGATTATTGCTGGTGGTAGTAGCTCCAACGTTCCAATAACTACACCGAGGATGAGGGTAGCCAGGTGGCCATGTTCCTCAACATGTCCCATGACGGCAATGATGAGCCCGAGCACCGCATTGATGACAATGCGGAACAAAACCGTGCCATGATGGAATGTTTTAGCGAGGTAGATATTATTTTTATTATTTTATCCCATCTATTATTTCATATCCATTATTACTATGTACTAATTAACGAATCTTGAACTATTAGCCCTCTGGATCGACGAAGCGAATAAGCCACGAGGTCGTACAAAGATAATTGAGGGAAGGCTTCACATCACGGAAGTGACAAAAGGGCAAGCCAATTGCTCCCGAACATGTGGCTAGAAAGTTCATGAATCAGTGTTGGACTATTGTAAGGGACAACGTACCCATCAACATTAGAGAATGGAAGGGTAAAAAAGATGATCCATACGTGCTCCTGTAGACACAAAAGATATGTTGTGGGCAGATGTCAAGAAATACTTCACACTTCCTGAAGGCGTCGAAGAAAAATATGTGAAAGAGAGAACATGATGAAAATGGCAACCCAATTCCAGATCTTCAAGAAGAATTTTGATGGCAACTTTATCAAGAAGGCCCGAACTCATTTGTGGAATACAAGATGAGCAAAGATAGTGCAAATAAGGTTCGCGTCAATGTTGCCAATGCTAGCAAGAAGGATTACCATCATCATCTAGGACGAGGTGGTTACATGAGTGCAATTCCCAAATGGAAAAAGATGGAACAAGACCTATTCGATCGAGGTATCGTACCAGCAACAATTTCCTAGCCCGATCGATCAAAAAATTGGTATTACGCTCATGGAGGCAACTTGAGCCAAAAGGATGGGACACATATGTTTATTGAAACAATATGTCAGAAGGCTGAAAGGCTTATCCAAAACATTGAGGATGCTAAAGCGGGGAAGTTGAATGTTGATAGAGAGAATGATGAGCTCACTTTGGCGCTCGGGAATCTTGAACACACAGGACGTTACCGAGGCTACGAGGTCACTCCATGCAGGTTCGCTTTCCATAGGGACATCAACTCATACAGAAGCCGCAAGCGAAGAAAGGAATAACAAGAGGAGAGCTGGCGACACATGTTAGAAGCCAAAGTGCATTCACAAGAAGTAAGAATGCAGGAAGAAATTAATCGTCGAGTGGCCTTGGTAGTTACTGAGATGGCCCAATCTGGAGCACTGCCAGATCCCAACTTTGTCAGCCCTTCTCAACACCGAAGCAGTTGTGCTTCCATAGGGATCCCCCGATGAGCACATGCCAAGATTACCCGTGGACAACCAATAGTACACTGTGGATGACATCACTCAGCACACCTCATGTGAGCTGCATAGACCATTCAGCAACATCATGATTAAGTTATACATATATATAAATTATGCAACATTCTCAGTTGATCCACACCTCAGGAGTTTAATAACTTCTTTATTTCTCCTATATGTACAGGTGGTGTACGGGAGTGCTTTACCAATCATGCTAGGGCAGACAAGCCATGGCATGGAGATTCGACTTGGCTACTCCAGCGTTGGCCTAGAGCAGATTTGTGATAGTTAATATGAAGGCCTAGAGCTTGACCTCCCGGGAGGTGACGGGGAAAGGACACTAGGAGATGCACTTCGTGGGATCATTCTATGGTGCAAACACAACATCATCATCTCCACCAAGGAGGCATCATTGCTCCCCGTAGATCACCCGTAGCGACCATCTCCTCAAAACCCAAGACCATCATCTCTAGCACATCCACCTGTAGGACTGTCATCACCATTGGGACCGTCGCATCCTACTCGATCACCGTCTCTATCTCCATCGAATCCTGGTGGTGCGAGCGACGACACCCTCCCCTATCACCATCACCGGGACTAAGATCCGCAGCGAGCAAGGAACCTGCAGCACCTCTCAAGAAGCCGCGACCACCGCCTTCCAAGCCAAGGTAGCCAAAGGCAAAACAACCTGTTAAGAAAACAAAGAACTCCGAACCCATTCACAAGCTACCAACTGATATGATTACTGAGGAATTGCGGGAGTTATCGCAAGCAACGGTGAAGGAGTTCTTCAAAGCATGCGCTGAACAAAGGAAAGCAAAGGAGATTGAGCCAAAGCCAGTAGATCTAGAGAAATTAAAAGTTTTTATTTGCATGCCAAAAGAAGTAAAGAGGACTGTACTATCGAACTATGAGTGTTCGTTAGTTAAGTCTAATCAGAAGTAAAAATATCGAGGAGCATCGTCTTCCAGTCGTACTGTCCGCTAGCTCGGGAACCAAGCAGATAAAGACGCTCAAACTATAGTAGCAATGCCCTTAGAACAACAAATCCAATTTATTGGATTTATGCAAGATAGAGGTATGTCGCTTGCTGAAGTTCTAGGGCAAGCTGAACCGCTAGGTCTAGAGCCAATTGTACCTAAGTGGCCCTTTAAGGTAGGCAAGCTTCTAGTAAGGTCTGAATTAGTACGGAAGCTCTCCACGAAGATGTACGAATTCCATCAATAGTACATGGAGCAGCCTGCCAACGATAGGCTCATGTTCGCTCTTCGGGTTAAACCTATTGATTTTTTCGGCAAAGGCGACAAACTCATGTGGATAGAATTCAAGGATATATATGAAGTGTACTATCATGATACTAATAGTGGACACAAATAATGGATACTAATTTGCCTAACCAACTTAATTGGCTGGAGACTACACTATGCTGCTGATCATGTACGGTGCAGTAGAAGGCTTGTCCACAGGAAGCTGAAGAACAAATGGCACAAGGTCTTCAGCTTTGGCTTCAGATATTGTCATGTAAATAGGGAGACAGACCTTGTGTCCAGCTCCGAGGATCCAATAGAAAAGCAGGTTCTTGTATGATCGGACAAAGCCGTTAGTGAGATAGTAAGGGTGGCAGTAATGCAGAGGCTTCCTCGGCAGGCTCAAGATGTTATGCAGACCATCCCACCTGAAATGCAGGTCAAGTGAGAATTATGTGGCTGAATTATGCATTGAAGAAGCATAAATGTGAAGATGAAGCCTCAGTTGAGTCTCTTCACCCATGCTTCCGCGCCGAGTGTTGAGCAGATCACATCGTACTTCAAAAGAAAGAAAAATGTGAGTAGTTAGCAGTGTGAGTATATGCTATATAAGAGTTGAAGAGATGGAATTTGTCAGGTATCTATGAACCATAACATTCTCTAAAAAATGTCCAAGTAAAAAATCTTGAGGAATCGTTGAATAATGTCTTTGCCCCTCACCTGTCCGTTGTACACCGTCACGTTCACTCCATAGGACAGCAGCTCATCAACCTGCAGCAGATTCATCCCCAGTATGAAACTCAAAATTCACCAAATCAAGTAGAGTCAATAATTTGTTTTCTTGCCTCATTGATCGCTGGCTTCATGAAGTCGTTGGCCAGAGCGTCAAAGACCTGCAGAGACACTTCTTGCCAGCTGCACAGAGACAGAGTTGATCAGACAACGAATTGAACAGGGAGACAAAGATATTGATCAATGTACAATGTTTTCATCTAAGATTGTGGCATGTAAGAGGAGAACCACTCACATGAAATCTTTGGGGATTATCTTAAACTTTTGCTTGAGGAACCCGTTTACAGTGTCGCCGACCGTGTTGGAACCATTGTTAGCCGCCTGGCTGTTGCCTGGTGACAACAATGGTCGTGCGGCTGAATCTGATAACACCGAGCTCACGGTGGTATCAAGCACGAAGTTCTCCATATTCTGCCAAAGTCATTAAGGGAGCCTTCATTAGTGTGTGCCAAGCCACCCTGCTCTTTTCTGCAGTTGTGCAGAGTTTAGTTGTAATAGGAACATGTTGCTAAGACTTAGTGGCCACTGATCGTGATCGACACTTACAACGTTGCCGCTCCTGGAGTCGATCATATCGAGCAAATTAACCCACGTGGTATAAGCTGCCACGAACTGCCCCGCCGCCATCTGCTGCTTCACCTTCACAGCCATCCTGAGATAAGCCCAGTTTCAGTTAACATCATTAGTAGATCGATCGATTAGGCTGCCGGCAATAGCTTACATGATGCCCTTGCCCACGGCGTTGTCATCCAGCCTGGAGACGCCCTCCAGAAGCCAGGGATACGACAGCTGCAGGCATCAAGAAAACGATTTCGTCATAATTATCAAAATTCATGTGATGGATCGAAAGTTTTCAAGAACTTATTTCCTCACCGCATAATCATCCGGCGATATCCAGCTATCACCGAGCACAACACCTGTGGAAAAAGGCCAGCCGGGGAAGAAAATAGATTAATTCAGATCGAATCGTAATGTCCAGGTAGAGGAATGATCCAATGAGCAATGAGAATCAGTGTTTACTAACCTCCAAGCGTGAGCTCGAGAGTGCCAGCACGGATGGCCCTTGCAACCAAGACGCCGGTCTTACAGCAACTCAAAGAGTTCCCTAAAAATTCTTCCCCAAAATAAGGTATTGGGAGCTATGCTAAAATTTTTTCCCCCAAACACATACGAGGCCATAACAGAACGCTAAAAATTACTCCCCAATATTTGCCACGTCATCGTAACTGTGCCTACCTCCAGAACAAAGCTCCCCTCTGCCTCCAGAACAGAGCTACATCGCTCCTTCGAGCAGAGCTCGCCGCCGGCCAAATCCGCCGTATCCAAACCGTCCTTGTTCAATTCCTCACACCAACAGTTTCCCCTCGTCATCCCGCATCCATTTCACCCATCACGGCAAGCGGCAGGCTGGGCAAGCTTGAGGGGCGGCGCAAGAAGGTCAGGGGATAGGCCCGTGGCAGCCACGACGAGCTTGACGTTCGGCGCAGGGAGGCCGGGGCAGCGAGCGGAAGCAAATCCATTAAATCCAGCCGCAGTCATGTGTTGATTCTTGCTATCGCTATTGATTCACTCCACCAGGTATGGATTCTTGCAATTGGGATTCAATTTCAACTATCCGAGAATCAATTCGTGCTCGTTCACAATTAGCTAGCTTGCAATAATTCTGCGTGCAAGCAGGTGGCAGCAGGGACATGGGTGAACGAGCTGCAACACGCATGTGGAGATCCTGGCGGAGCCGACCATGCGCGAGCGGAGCTCCAGTGGCCAGATCTGGGTCGACCTCCAGTGACCATGCGCAGGTGGAGCTTCGAACGCTGTGGTCTGACATTGAGCGAACGAGGGGGCAAGCAGCAGGCACCGACGGCGAGTGGGTGGGCAAGCTTCACATGAGCGACGAGCGGGACTGCGAGCAGAGCGAGAGCACTAGGCGGCGGCAGACCACGCGCAATAGCAGGGCCAACACCGGTTGCCGGAGAGCGCGAGGGCGGCGGCAACGACGAAATGCAGGTGGATCTCACTCGATGGAAATCACAGTTCTCCCCCAACGCCAATCTGACGGTTTCTTCGGTCCTCGGAGCACGAGTAGACTTGGTTTACCATCGCCTCTCGATTCCGGCACGGGGTGAGCAGGCGGCGGCCGGGGCGATGCGAGCGGTGCGTGCGCAGGGCAAAAAAACTAGCGCGAGAACGGAGCTCGGGGGATTGGGGAAGAATGCCGGTCGCGAAAATATGTGGGGCGAGAGGGTGTTTTTTCGCGTCGCTAATTTTTTGGGGGAGTTTTAGGTGGACAGTTGGAGTTCGTTTTTTCTCTTTTTTTACTTAAAAAAGGTATTGAGGGTAAGATCAGTAGTCTCTTGAAGTTGCTCCTAGCAACGAGCTTGCTGCCTTGAAGTTGCTCCTAGCAGCGAGCTTGCTGCCATAGGACTCACCGACTAAGAACAGAGGGCTACTCTGTAGTGTGGGTATCTCCTTGGCGAGCTCCTTTAGGCGCTCAGCCAAGTCCTTGGCCGCCTGCAAGTTGGTCTTCGCTAGCGTGCTTAGGTCGTCCACATAGCTGAATCCGACACCGACTGGGTTCTCCTGCCGCACGCCATCATCACAGTGGCGGATCTAGGATTTGGTATACTGAAAAAAAATCTTATTCAATTCGATAAAACCATTTACAATTCGATAAATTCAAAGATTAAGCTAGAAACAATAACAAATCACAATATAAATAGTTTGAAATATAGCATTAAAGAAACTTACAATATTACTTGTGGATGATGAGAAGTTTTCGCGCAATGGCACAAAGTCCCACGCGCAGTCGCGCAGACGTGCTGGCCGGCTTGGGTGGCTTGGTACGGCGGCCGGTGGCATTGCTGCGTAGGACGGGAGGAGCCGTGGCGATCTAATGTCTGGCGGGCGAAGGGGTCATGGTGGCGCTGCGGCAGAGGAATCGTCGAGTCGTCAAGACATGGAGTCTTGGAGTTGAGCCCTGTTTGTTTCCGATTCTAGGCGGATTCTAGTAAAAAAAATCCAACAAACCCTCCCAAATGCCATGATTCTTATTCGATTCCACAGCAATCAGATTTTCTCCCGAGCAGAAGTATAACGTGAGGTGAGAATCGGGCTAGGGTGCCACTTGTGGGAAAATCCCACCGATTCTAGCACCCCCTCAAATCCGCACCCTCCTACTCATCCTCCGCACTGTCGGGCTGGTTAGCGCGCCGCCGCTGGCCCCTTCGCGCCCCGCCACCAGGCCCTCTGCTCCCCACCATTAGCTCCTCCCGGCCGGTCAGTGCGCCGCCGCCGGCCCCTACGCGCCCCGCCGCCAGCCCCACTGCCGACCCCTCCCGGTGGGTTAGCGCGCCGCTGCCGGCCCCTATGCGCCCCGCCGCTAGCCCCGCTGGCGACCCCTCCCGGCCGGTCAGCGCACTGCTGCCGGCCCCTCCGCGCCCCGCCACCAGCCCTGCTGCCGACCCCTCCCGGCTGGTCAGCGCGCCGCTGCCGGCCCCTCCGCGCCCCGCCACCCGCCCCACCGCCGGCTCCTCCCGGCCGGTCAGCGCGCCGCCGCTGGCCCCTCCGCGCCCCGTCGCCAGCCCCGCTGCCGACCCCTCCCGGCTGGTCAGCACGCCGCTGCCGGGCCCTCCGCGCCCCACCACCCGCCCCACCCGTCGGCTCCTCCTGGCCGTGGCGTTGGCGAGGCGATGTCCCTTGATGTAGCCGTTGGAGGAGCCGTGTAAAGGAAGCACCGCGCATGCCGCTAGTGGTGGCGTGGCCCCGCGGTCGGCCCCTCCTGGCCCGTCCACCTCATGTGCCGTCGGCCGCCAAGCACCACCCTGCTGTCAAGCTCTCTTGTCCCTAACAAAAAACTCGGGTTGCCAAACACTCTGCTTCTCCTACTAGCAGATTTTGTGGACAGTAGCTTTTCAGGGTAGCTAGATTTCCAGAGAATCGCTACTCAGAAAAGCTGAAACAAACAGGTCCTTGGACTGACACGTCGAATCGATCTGCTGGGCCTAGGTGCCATGGCAGAGCCGCATAGGACCAGGGTCCTGGGGGATGGATCACGGGAGGAATCGTCAGTCGTGGGCTCTTGCCTCCTAGCGGATTGGCTCCTGCGCGCCTGCGGGCTGTGGGTCGGTTTCCGCGTCAAGCAGAAAAGGACCCACCAAACCAGGCGGCAGGTGCCAAGCTGAATCGTCACGGGCAGAAGAGGAACCAGGCAGGTGGCAGGCGCGACGGATGTACTCTATACCAGGTAAGTAAGGTGCTGGGGCCTAGGGTATGCTGGGGCCCATCCAGCATACCTTGTAACTCCGCCCAAGCATCATCGTCACACATACATCAGCTCAGGAATAGCAACCATAGGAGGAGGAAGAAATGGTGGTCTCCTTGACGTACCACGAAAATGAGATCGGCCTTCTACAACCACGTCGAATTGTGTGGGTTCAAGTCGACGTCAAGAGGCCCAATCTCTGCGAAGTTTCCCTGCCCTATACCCGATTGTCCCTGATTCAAAAGAACACACAAACGATGCTATTAAATGGGTGTTTGGCAACATTCCACTACAAAAAGCACACCTCGACTCCACCAACTCCATCCTTTTGCAGCTCCACTTCACCAACTCCACAAAAATATGGAGTTGTTCTATGTGTTTGGCTAGTTGCGGTGTTATAGCTTCAGAAACCTAAGGACTTATTGTGAATAGTATATTTTACCCGTTGCGAATGGTCCCACATGTCAGTCTCTCCTCTTTTCCCCTTTCCCTTCCTCTGCTCGCGCTTGCCTGGCGGACTCTAAGCTTCACCTCCTTGTCTGGCCCCACACAGCATCGGTGGCGGCATGTACAGCGCCATCCCCTCCTTGATGGCAGCCGTGCGGGGCACCGCCTTGCTTGCCACGACCGCCTCCATCACAAGTCGCCACCCCTTGTCGCCAGTGGGCACGTCCGGCACTCTAGCTCCGTCAGCGCTTGCGCCCAAGAGAGTGCATCCGAATTACAGCTCGGCCCTAGCGGTGGCGGCCGTCTGGACACATGACACCGACATGGCTTGGTGCATGCACAGCACGAATAGGCGGTGCTGGTGATGGAAGCATCAGCTCCTCATAGAACTCGTCTGCCTCAATGTCAGAGTTCACCTCACACCACTCCCTCTCTCTCCATCCACCTCGCGCCACTCCATCCCCCACACCTCTACCTCAGATCCAGTGCAGGTGTAGCATCCTAGCGACCCAGGCATGCTTGCTTGAAGGTGTTGGGGCGAGCTCCAGCTCTCTCATGCACGAGCCATGGCAAGCTTTTGCCCCTCGTCGAGAGCGGCGGCGCTCGGCACCAGGGGGCGAGCTGCTGCCCTGGCCAGATTCGGTGGCGTGTGGCCCCCCAGCCAAGCTGTCCCATGCGGGAGCGGCGGGGCGAGGCCTCCCTAGCAGGAGCTCCCCGTCAAGGCGAGCGCGAGCCCTAGCGGCGAGCGCCGCCACCTCGTCCCCCTCCACGACAAGGTGGTGGTGCGGCTCCACCGTGGGGACACGGAGTGGGAGCAGCTTGCCGAGCAGTGGCCTGGCACATAGGTGCAGCCGTCCTAGTGCGTCGTCGTGGCGTGGTACGTGATAGAGCGGCTGCAACCATTTTCGCTGGAGATTGGGACCTGCCGCCTGCAGCCCCGGCGCGGCATGGGGTATTTTAGGTATGCCCTAGAGGCAATGATAAAGATGATGATATCCTATTGTATCCATAATTTATATTGTGTTCTTTGAATATCCATTAAAGACTACTTGAATTGATTTGCAATTATGTGAATTGTGTGTGAAACTCTTTACTTGTATGGTTATTCTAAAAGTTGTCCCTAATCGGAGTTCATGTGAGAACGTATATGAATATTAGACTAGCACATGTATTAGTTGATGACTATGTTTCACAAGTCATGGACATGAAGATGTCAAATTAATAATGTGGGCACGTGTAGAGATATGTGCTAGGGCTCACCCAATGCGAGTTACATAGTTCTCTCTTTACACAATGTGTACGCTTTGTCCTTAGACCTGAGATTGTCGCATGTACTAAGATGTGGATCGACTTACTTAGGGGCTATCAAACGCTACACTGTAACTAGGTAGTTATAAAGGTAGCTTTCGGGTTTGTCAAGAAGCATGCTGTGAGGCATGGTCAGTCAAGATGGAATTTGCCCCCCTCTACTTGAGAGGGATATCTCTGGGCCCCTTGAGTCATTGGATCCGGAAATGCATGACCATGCTACGTGAGGTTAAGAGTTAACCTAGAGAGGGATTTCGATTCACAGGATCGAGAAAGAGAGGTCGGCTTGAAGCTAGACCAAATATCATGAGGCAAAGGGAATAACATGTATGTGGTGTTGTGATGGTTCGTCTGACATGATCTCCGCGTGTGCATAGGAGTTAGCACGTCTTTCTAGAGGCCGCTACTAACTATTGGCCGAGTAGGAGTACCCGCTCCTTGTCTATGCGTATATGAACCTATAGTGTCACACACTTACGGGTCTAGAAGCCCAATGAGGATATGGTGACGTGTGATCGACTACACTGCCCCGACGCACTTCATCAACTTCCGCATTTGCGCATCTAGTGGTAATCCAGTGATCCATATACAGCAGTTTTCCTGGTTTACGCTGTAGAAAATTTTATTTTTTGCATTAGCGTAGTCTACCTCGTATCCCTTCATGGGGCACGGAGGCGGCACCCGCAGCCATTTTCGCTGTCCACAAGCGGCGGTGCTAGTTCGAGGAGGGGGCGATGGGAGAACAGCCGTGTTTTGTTATGTTTCGTGAAGCGGTACATGTGTAATCAGTGGCATGGTAGGTAATTACCCCACAGCTCCATGAGAAGATTTGAAACTGAAGTTTTTGGAGCGCCGTACCCACCAAAAATCTGGATCTGACCCGTACCTCCACCTTTTTTCTGGAGCTAGAGTTGTTGGAGTTAGACGTGTTTGGCTGCGAGTTTTTTGGAGTTGGTGGAGTGGAGCTAATTTTCCTGAAGTGAAGTGCTGCCAAACACCGCTAAAACTTTGTACCGGAGAAGAAAGGTCAGCCGAGTTTCAGGCTTAGCATTTGCAGTGAGAGGTCGAATACAGGAATACACACTGGGCCGCCTTGAAGCCAGAGGATAGTTGGCCATGGTTTCATGGGCGATGACACCCGCTGCAGGCTCTGGATGTACCACCAGAATATGTGCGCTTCTGGAAAACGGCGAACGAGAGGCGAGTTATAGAAATGACATCAAAAGTAAGTCAATTGTGTCACTGTGTCAGTGGGTTACTTGGCCGGACTTCCACGTATCCCCAGCGTTCCATGCCGTCTGCTGTTCCAGAGGAAAGGGAAGCCCCGCCATAAACTTGGGTGAGGACGAGGAGCCAGAAAACAGCAGTGATGCCTCCGAACGCCATCTAACATGCAGGACAAATCTTTGTAATATTAGATTCTTCTTTAGGTAAAGCCATGTTTGATAATTTTCAAGATCGTGCATTGTTGACATGGGTGGTTACTTTCATGGGTTGTGAACATCACAGGGGATGGTTACTTCCATGGGTACACGAAAGTCCTTGTTCACTCAGGTCTTGTTTCCATTACTATTTATTAGTCAAATTCATGTGCTAGTTAAAAATCAAATTAAAAATTAATATATCTCTAATATAGAGCAACTGTAATTCAAATAAAATTAACTGTGCAATTAGGAACAAAAAACCATGTGTTAGATATCTTGAAGACACATGAGCTTTTATCTCCCTCTTAGATGCTTGCAAGACACAGGTACAAAAGGCCAAAGGAAACGAAGAATAACAAGTACAAGGTACCTAAACATGGGGAGAGATCTCCAGTATAATGCTACCCCACTGCCACGACGGTGCCACCAAGAACTAGCAGTAGTAGCTCCTAGCGATGTAGGCATGAACTGATCAAAAGCTTGTTCTCATATCGGCAGGACAAAACCATGGGCAGGCAAACTTGTTTCTTCATAAACTTATGAACCTCAAGCGTCCAGTAAGGTTCTGGTACTGACAAGGAGTCAAGGACACTGCTATATTAGCATCCAAAAACTATAGCTCCACGAGTTAAAATTTTGGACTAGAAGAACTCGATCTACTCTAGTTCACCAACAACATCATATCAACTCATAGATCGATCACATGAAAAAGTGTCCTGCTAGATTGAACCAGTACATGTGTTTGATAATTTTCAAGTTATTGTGAACAAGGGTGGTTACTTCCATGTGTGAACGTCACGGGGGTGGTTACTTCCATGGGTGTTAACACCAAAGTTCTTGCTCATTCAAGTCTTGTTTCCTTGCTGGTTAAATTCCTGTGCTAATAAGTAGGACTCCAGCAGATAATTGTCTTGCTTATACCAAGCCTAGTTAAAAATCAAATTAAAAATTACTATATCGATCTCTAATATATGGAAGGTGCAAATCTAATAAAATTAACTGTGCAATTAGGAAGAAAATCACGTTTTAGATGTCTTGGAAAGGAAGAATAACAAGAGGAAAAAAGTTCAAGTACAAGGTACCTAAAACATGGGGAACGGGATAGAATTTCTGTAAGTATATAATGCAACCCCACTACGACGACGGTGCCACCAAGCACTAGCAGTAGTAGCTCTTAGCGATGTAGGCATGAACTCATCAAAAGCTTGTTCTCATATCGGCAGAACAAACCACGGGCAGGCAAACTAACTTGTTTCTTCATAGCCTAACTCATGAACTTCAAGTGTCCAGTAAAATTCAAATGATATTTCTAGCAAACAGCTAGTTTTGTTCTTTTGCCGGAGGAAATGCCATATTAAAATGAGGCAATGTTTTAATTACGAAAAATATATATCCATTGAAATAGCACATGTAATCAAAATGCAATTGATCTTTTACATGTAGTTTTGGTGCACAGTCCAAGACATAAAATTCAGCTTTTATTACAAAATCAATCAAATTACGGCACTTCAGGAATATGCAGTATATGTTTATAATAGGGCATCCAAAATTAAGGAGCAATGAAATGCAGTCAACACATGCCCGGAATGACAAGTCACCGCAGTTTACGCGTGCGTGACTCCTGTCTGCCGTACGTTCCTGCATTAGATCGATCGTAGCCCTTAGCTGCAGGATGGGCTCACAGCAAAGGCGCTGGTTGGAAATTTTTGCGTGAACTGCTGCACCTGGAGCGTCAGCTGGTCACCAGCACGATCGACTTGTCTTATCCCAAGCCACCCAAACTTGATCTGCACCCTCACCCCATACACCTCATGGATTGATCCAGCTTGGATGACGCCGCCGACTGTGCTTGCAAAACGAAACTTGAAATCTTGGCCACCGAAGGTGATGGGGAAGTCGCACTCGCCAGGGAGGGTTACCTCAATTTTACCATCTAGGTTGAGATTGTATGACTGCACGCCCTTTGGGAGAAGGCCACGTGGTAAGTTGTTCTTCTTTAGAATGTCGTACGCCGTCGCGGCCGCATCTGCTGTCAAGTTCACCGAAGTTGTTGCTGCTGTAGCATATGCCACATGAAGGATGGCAGCCACGAGGACAATAAGGAGAAAGTGACTGAACATTGTTACTGCCTGTGAATGGGTTTTTTCTTGCACAAGTATGTTATCAAGCTCAGCCTGATGGGATAATCTAGTGTTTATCTGGTTCGTGTGGCTTTGTGTGCGTCTGTGTTATATAGACCAATTACCAGGCATCCATGCAAGTCCCAATTAATCAGAGTTCAATTGCATTTATTTTTGTGGCAATGACATTCCATCAAAACGTCCACGATGTAAAGGAATTATGCTACATTTTTAATTCCTATTATTTCTAGTCAATTAAGTTCCTATTGCAACGTCTCTATAATGCTGCATGATTTTCCGTTTGTTTTGCAATGTTACTCTATTTTAAGTTGAATTATTGAGTCCCGATTTTGTGGATATGACATAATGGATTTTTCATGTACAAGTCTGTTTGATATTTTCAACATTAGTAATCATGAAATTCTCAAGACATGGTTCTGGAATTTGCGATTCCAAATTAAATATTAATTTTCAAGTTACAGCTACACGTTCTTAGCTTCTTGGAAATTATATTATGTTTAATTAGTTACATTTTGTATTATACAAGCTTGGATTCCATTGCATGAATGTAAGCATATTGTTGGCGCTGAAAATCGGCCGATGATCCTCAGCATCGGACACACGACCCAGGAGAATCTGCTTAACTCCTGTTCGGGTTATCGCCCCGGTGCGGTTCGCGCGGCGTGTCAGTCAATCTGACCTGTTAATTGATAAGAAAATAAAAATATTAAATTTCAGGAGCTTCGATCAGCTAAAGTTCCGATCTATCTTTAAAAGCATGTTGGCGAATCGGCCGATTTACTGTAGAGGTGACCAGCTATAAAACAGCCGATACCGTATAGCGATTGTAAAAAAAAGCTACTAGAGCAAGCTAAACAACGCTAGAGGAACAACACTTGGGATAGATCTAATCGGCTGTACGATAACAAAGAACGAAAGCAATAAAAGCTGACAGTTCATATCTCAAACTGGATAACCAGTGATAAAAACTAAAATAACAGGACAAATAAAATGATTGTCGTGCCACACGAACGTTGATTTAAAATTAAGTAGAGTACCCAGTGCATTATTGTTACTGACAAGAACAAGTGACCTACGCCTACCCCCAAGCTAAACTAAAGATGATATAGTAGTTTGCATGCGTCGTGGTTATGTTGATATCGCATAGACGTTGACGATTCATATTTTAAAGAAGGGTTAGCTGTAAGCATCTTATTTCTTTTTTTTAAAGAGAGAAGGGAAGTATGCAACCATCTTATTTTCCTATAAAGGCGGGGGGCTGGGGACCTTGAAGTAGCTGCGAGTAGACATAGGCAAACGATGGGGAATCTTCTGCTCTGCCTTGTGCTTTATGTGCAGGTGCTCGTCGGCACCGTTGCCGCCGCCGGAGCTCGGCCGCCGGCGATGTACGTGTTCGGATCCTCCATACTGGACGTCGGCAACAACAACTACCTGCCGGGGGGGGCCGTCGGCAGGGCCAACAGGCGCTACAACGGCATCGACTTCCCGGCCTCCATCCCCACCGGAAGGTTCAGCAACGGCTACAACATCGCTGACTATGTTGGTATGCAAAATTTTTTCGTGTTCATATATACCTAAGTATTACTGTGCATGAACCGCAATGCGAAATTTCATCTGTCCATGCTGCGCTTGTGTGTGCTGCAGCAAAGAACATGGGGTTCGCGTGTAGCCCTCCTGCCTATCTGTCGCTGGCACCCGACTCCTCCGGGCCTCTGGTCCACACCGCTGTCGCTTATGGAATCAGCTATGCTTCCGGAGGAGCTGGGATCCTTGACTCCACTGTAAGTACTTCAACATGGTGATATCAAACTTATAAAGAAACTTCCTCCACTTTAAGTAACAAACCCATCAGTTTTTAACTGTTTTTAATATGAAAAAGTCCAAATTACTCCCCTCAAGTATAACCAAAGTCTACATAACCCCTTAAGTACCACCTAAACTATACTATTTAGTTCAATTTACCCCTTAGCACAATTTGTCTTTTCTATTGCTCCATGCGCAAGTGGAGTCTTAAATTCAAATTTTGCAAGATGATAACAGACATCATAAGACATATTACAAAAATATATTACGAATTTTGTATCATTATTTTGATAGTGTAGGATATTTGATAATAAAATTTATCCTTCAGATACAAAATTATATAAAAAATAATGATGAAAAATTCATAAATATTTTTAAATATAGATCATGATGTTCACTACCACCCTGCAAAGTCTCAAATTAAAATTCAACTTGTGTATGGAGGAAAAAAAAGGAAAAATTGAATTAGGGGTTGAACCAAATACATAGTTTAGGGGGTAAATTTAACCAAAATGTAGTTTAGAAGGTTACTTGGACTTCCACTTTCACTATACTTAAACGGAGTAATTTAGACTTTTCCTTTTTAATATATGATGTTTCGATCAAGTTATTTAGTTGATGTTTTAAAAACAGAGGGAATGATTAACATACACGTACACACGTGCACACATATACATTTGAATTTGGTGATCATAGAAATTATGGTGTATGCATATGCAGAACACCGGAAACACAATCCCATTGTCGAAGCAGGTGCAGTACTTCGGTGCCACCAAGGCTAAAATGGTCGCCGCGATAGGCCCCTGTGCGGTGAATGCCCGGCTCTCTAGGGCCATCTTCGTCATCGCCATTGGCAACAATGACATGTCTGTCTCCGCGGCTGCAGAGCGGGCGCAGAATAAGTCAGCTACTGACCGAAGGAGGGATGTCGCCACGCTCTACGTCAACCTCGTCTCCAACTACTCTTCCGCCATAACGGTACAGTGCAGTAGACTAGTCATGCATGATTATGCTATAATTTTCTCAAAAAGAACCATGTCATCCATGCCACTCTATCTAGAGAACACTCGGCATTTTTCCCCTTTAGCCCATACCCATATTTTGCAATTCATAAAACTTTTTGTATCACCTTTAGCCCATACCAAAATGATCTTTATATCACTTTTAAAATTCATGAAACTTTTTGTAGCATTTGAAATCTTAAAACTAAAATAACCAAAATAGGTTACATTGAAGAATTCTGATTTTTAGGGCACACAAACACTTTTCAACTCGTGCAACATCATCATGATTGGTTGCCTGAATCCTTCCAACCAGGCCCCAGGGACATACTGATTGGTTGCATGCATGTACATAGATTTCAAATAGCAGATGCAAGATGAGTTTGATTCGTTGCCTAGATTGAAACAGATTCAACATCCTCTTGCATGGAAGTGGTGAGGTTACCACCAGCTTGTCCATGAGGCCAACACCAGGAAACAACCAGTATTACATACATTTCCAAAGCGGAAACACAATGATTAATGCCTGAACTAATATTATTGCATGATCTAATAATATGATTACATCTTTAAAATCTAAACCACCCTTCTTCCTCTTGAGTTTAGCTGCATCTTGAACATTTTCCATGGAATGCTGCCCTATAGCCTCTCTCTTGATCATGGCACTCCTCCCAGGTGGAGAAAACATAAGGAAATTAACAATAAAAATGATAAGTAGGTAGTAGCTAAAATGAAAACAGATGAGCAATTAACAATCTAAAGAAGTCCACATATCATCATTGGCAATAGGCATATGCTCAGAATAGGACTACCACATGAACAACAAGGTACCACATGAATAGGCAGTAGTGAAAATGCAAACAGGAACAATAGAGTAAAATGGAGAACATAGCATCATTGGCAATGGACAAGTATGCTCAGAAAAATTCACAGCAATGAGATGAAACCAATACGCAAAATGAAACAGATGCAGAGTAGTGTAAATAAGTTACTAATCATCATTGGCAATGGGCATATGCTCAGAACAACCACATGACCAGATTGTCATGACATCAATTCCATCAGAAAGGTTGATCCAAGATAGTGTCTCATACATATCAGGTAACTCATAGTTGAGTTACAAATCCAAATAGTCTAGGGTATAAAGTACTGGCAGCTAGAGTGCCATATAGTCAATTACCAACTATAACGTAGAGTAAGTAAAAGAGAGGGGGTTAGCTCACACTGGAGAATGGACCTATCATCCACTGCATTAGTCCTAGTTGCAATTGAGCCTAATGGCTAGTCCCCTAGGGCCGCCCCGTGACCCCTTTCGTATCGGGTGGAGCCCACCCAATACTAAAGGGGTCACGGGTACATTCTCCTCGTGTCTCTCCTCTCCCCACTTATCTCTTATCTCTTCTCTCTCACAGGTACCTTATCTCTTTCTCTCACACTTCTCTCTTCTCTCACACTTCTCAGGCTGGGGGAGGCGAGGCGCAGTGCACACAGGTGGTGGACGGTGGCAGGAGGGTAGGAGCACGGGCGGGCAGGGGCGGTGGGGGCGGGATGGTGGTGGGGCAGGGCCGATGGGGGCGGTGGGTGGGCAGGAGCGGCGGCGGTGGGACGGTGGGAGGGTGGGTGATGTGGAAGGGCGGGAGCAGCGGGCGCGGCGAGAGGGCTGTTGTGGCGGCGGTGGGAGCGGTGGCAGCGGGAGGGTGGGGGTGGCGGGGCGGGGCTAACGGGGACCGGTGGGGGCCGGCAGCGGGATTTTTTTTTTATTTTTAATACCCCTTTAGTACCAATTATTTAAACCGGTACCAACCTCCCCCCCCCTAGTAGTGAACTAGCAATACTAGTTGTGCAACCGGTACTAAAGGGGGGTTACCAACCGATAATGATGGGGCTTTCCCTAGCAGTGGATGCACAAAAGAATGCAGGATCAAATCAACTATTCACTGCTCAGGAAAGGCAACCAGAAGAGCTCTAGGAGAGCACATGGCTCACAGCTTAAGAGAAGCCACCAAGAGAGCACAAGGTTCACTGCACAAAAGAATGCACTAGCAGATCAGTAGGCTCATTGCACAAAAGAAGCCACCATCCAATTAGCAGGCTCACTACACAAAAGATGGATCAACCTGGAATAGACCACCACCCTCTAAATGTAGTAGTGCTTGGCCAAGAAGGTCCTCAGCCACAGCACACGGTGAGAATGATTCATCTTCACAAATACAATACCATGAGCCTTGTTGTCAAGAAGGTGTGAATAGGCCGCCATCAGTGCTTCTTCAGCGAATCCAGGCATGAACATGACAGCACCATACAGCTCAGGGTGGACATCCTCAACCTTGGTCTAAAGAATGGCATTTGCAATATTGTTCATTGCATCGGTCGTGCCAGTCATGACAACAATGTCCCCCTCACTAAGGATGGGCCTCTTCCTCTTTTTGCTTGCATCAGACCCAGCACCAGCATCCTGAGTCTTGGGTGCCTCTCGAAATACCTTTTTCACATCATCAACCTTCATGGCATCCGAGTCAGTCTTAAGTGTGTTCTCAGCAAAGTCAAATGGGGAGCCTAAAGCCTCACTAGATCCCATGGCAAACTTGCCTGTAGTTAGGCCATTGCCAAATATGATCTACATCTGCTGGTAGTTCTCTATTGGCTTGTTCAATAGATCAACATCCTTAGGGTGTGCCTGAAATGGATGTATGGAATGGTGAGAATAGGAAGGATATAAACCAATGAAATTCATGAACACAATACACTTGGTTAGCCTAAGACACCTTGATATACCTCTTGTAGTACTCATCTTCCAAAGTGATCATGAAGTTATCCTCATCCCACAAAGCACCACTAAGTTCTCTAAGCTTGGTCAAGGTGATCCACCTCTGCCTCCACTTGCGCAAATGGTTGTAAACCTGGGTGCCAATCACCTCAATGCCTGAGAACTCATGCACAGCCATGGCAACTTTGTTCAAGTGCACTTCCTTAAAACCTTTGTTAGACCTCACACCAGTGGAGATCAACTGGCACATGCGGCGAAGCAAAATGCGAACATCACATTGGTCCACCTTATTGCAGCCCTAGGCTGCTGCTCAATAGCCCCACCAACCTGGCCACCAGCCTAGCCACCAGCACTAGCAGCAGCCTTGATAGCAGCTTGGGCAGCAGCTTCGGTAGCCTCAACCTCCTCAACCAACTCAAAGTGGACATTCTCTTGTGCCATCTCCTAATGCATATGGTGCCACCCAAGTTAGATGTGAGGAAGGGAGCATAATACGGCAGAGAAAAATTTCAATTAAATGTAAACATGAAACAAGTAATCATCATTGCATAATACCCATTACCTCAGTTAAGTAAATAGAATAAATAATCATCATTGCAAAATGCTCATTACCTCAGTTAAGTAAACAGAATAAATAATCATCATTACACACTTGTCCAATGCATCAGTTATAAGGAAACAGAAGAAATAATCATCATTGCACACTTGTCCAATGCCTCAGTTCAAAGTAAATGGATTAAACAAGCATCATACAAACTTGTCCAATACATAAGCTTAGGAGCATACATTATCCAGAATACAAAGTGCAATAATCTACTACATGTATCTAGATGTGAGCATTACCCCTGTTTGCCCACATTTGATTAGCCCATTCATCTCTAATAGTAGCCCATGCTGCACTATCATCCATAGCAACCCCATGCCCATGACCAGTGTTGGGCTCCCAAGTGGACTCAAGAGGAATAACCTCATCAGTACCATGCCTAAGTATCCAATTGTGTAAAATGCAACATCTAAGGACCAACTTGACTTGTGTCTTGAATGGATGAAAAGGTTTGTTGTCAATAATGCAGAATCAATTTTTTAAAACCTCAAATGCCCTCTCAACTGTTACACACAAACTTGAATGCCTCATATTGAACAACTCTCTTGGATTGATTGGATAGTTTCTACCACCAAACTCATTAAGATGATATCTAGTGCCTCAGTAAGGAGGAAGAAATCCTAGACGGCATGCATATCCAGCGTCTACTAGGTAGAATTTCTCTAGAAAAAGTATACAAGTGGATTAGCCTTATAGTTATGTCGTTTGTGACTTGATTTATCTACCCATGCTAAGTTAATTACCTTGTGGGACACTTAGCCCATCATCCTGCTCTAGTGCATCAGCAAGAATAGTAGCGTCATGTGCTAACCCCTCCCAACCAGCCAAGATATATGTGAATTTCAAATCAAAGTCCACAGTAGCTAGCGCATTTTGAGTTATGTAGTGTTTCCCACTCCTAAATGTTGCTTGCATCTTGGCTGGCACTCTAGCATAGATATGAGTTCCATCTATTGCCCCAACACAATCCTACATTGAACCCAATAATATCTGGTTACATGACATGCACCCAAGAATGCAACAGTTATTGTTACCACAATGACTTAGCAATTACGTTTATGGATACCATCTTGAGCTATTTCTAATCTTAAGTGGTTATCTTAAGTGGTGTCTCAGCTGAAGGAGCCTTAACAAGTCCATGCCTAAGTTCCCAACAGCATATAACACTTCCTTGAAATATCTACTCATTGTCCCAACTGACCACCTCCAGGATTGGTGTATAACTCTAAACCGCTAGTTATGCCCAACAACATGAAGTAACATTGCAACTTGTTCTTCTACGCTGCTATGTATGCTGTCTCTAAGTAAATTTCTTTCCCTGAGCACATTGCATAGGTGGAAAAGGGGCTCTCCTCATCCGAAGCATGTTTACACACTTAACATTATTGCAGTTATAAATTATATCCAAGTTTTTTTGCCTTTCCTAATCCGTTGCACTCACTGGGGCATAAGTTATTTGAGGGCGTGAGCATTGCCGCAGTCTAAGCCTATTGAATAGGAATGCATACATAGTAGCAATGATAGCAGCAACATGAACAACAAGCATGCGTCTCTAGTCTTCCAAAGCTATCTAAAAAATAAAACAAGCAATAGATCCTAAGTGGTTGCACTGGAATGAACATAACTGACAGGTAACAACATGGACAAGTATACTCAGATTTAACAAAAAAACATCATTAGCATGGATAAGTATGCTCAGATTTAACATAAAACATCATTAGCATGGACAAGTGTGCTCCGATTTAACATAAAAACATCATTAGCTTGGGACAAGTATGCTCAAATTTCACATAACATCATTAGCATGGACAAGTGTGCTCAAATTTAACATAAAAACATCATTAGCATGGGACAAGTATGCTCATATTTCACATTATTTACATCATTACCATGGATAATATGCTCAGGTAAGTTCCATCCAGAGCACCGCAAGAATAAGAGGAAAACAACAATATCACTTTCTTCACATAAGCAGCATCCAGAGCACCGCAAAATCATTCAATCACAACCACAAGATTCGGTCCGAGAAGTGAGAGGGAGGGGGTCAATCTTTTTTACCACAGCAGGAGCAGCACGAAGCTAGTCAACGCACATATCTGAGGGGAGGAGAGGAAGGAGAGGAAGATTTGCAATCCTAGACAAACAGCAACAAAGATAAGCAACCACATCACTACAGAAACATACAAGAAAGCTAGTCAATGCACAGATCTGAGGGGAAGAGATGGGTAGACAGAAAGAGGGGAAGCAAGAAGAAATCACTTGCCTTCGCACACAGTTACCATGCAGGAACAATCACCACTGCAAATCAAGAGCACGAAAGAGAGGAGATGTTAGAGCCTCAATCGATTCACCAGGAACATGGGACAATGAACAGATATGAGAGAAAGAGGAGAGCTCACCTGCAAGGGCGAAAATCACGATTGAGGACGTGAGAGGAGGGGGGGAGGATATATAGGCAGTGGATGGCGCGAAAATGGGGTGATAACCGGAATTCTTCCTGCGTGCACACGCGCAGCCATTTTCGCCGCCCACACGCTCACCCGCGCACCGCTAGCGCTTGGCTCCGCAGAAACAAGGGTTCCGACCGTATCTGGGAAGCCAAGCTCGGGATGCCCCCTTGCACGTCGCGGGCTAGGCCTGCAACCAATCAGCCCAGCCTTGCATCCGGGGAGCCAGGCTCAGCCTGCGTGTGGCCAACCAATCACTCCCGTGCTGACTGAAGGAGGGATGTCGCCACACTCTACGTCGACCTTGTCTCCAACTACTCTTCCACCGTAATGGTACAGTACATTAGCCTAGTCATGCATGATTAGAGCAACTCCAAGAGGTTGCTAATCTTACCCTCAAGACTCTTTTTAGGTAAAAAAGGAGAAAAAACGAACTCCAACAGTCCACCCAAACCTTCCCCAATTTTTTAGCAATGCTAAAAAACATCCTACCACCGCGTATATTTTAGCGTTGTCATTCCTCCCCCAATCCTGATTCCCGCACGCTTGCGCGTCCCTTCCGATGGGCCCAATACGATGACGTGGCCTGTTTTAAAATATTGGGGGCTATTTATTAGCGATCTGCTATGGAATGATATGTTTTTGGGGGAAAAATATTTTGGAAGAACCCCCTATACATAGTTTTGGGGAAGAATTTTTTAGAGTACTCTTGGAGTTGCTCTTATGCTTTAATTTTCTCAAAAAGAACCATGTCATCCATTCCACTCTATCTAGAGAACACTCAGCATTTTTCCCCTTTAGCCCATACCCATATTTTGCAATTTGCACCCTCCAATAATGGTCAAGGTGCCTTCTTTCTCTGGTCTTCTCCGTCACTTTGGTAGCATTATTCCCTTTTGATGGAATATTGGCTTAATTACGCATGCAGGAGCTGTACTCGATGGGCGCAAGGAAGTTCGCCCTCATCAACGTCGGCCTGCAAGGCTGTGTGCCAGCGGCGCGGGTGCTCAGCCCGATGGGCGAGTGCTGGCACAGCCTCAACCAGCTCGCCGCCGGCTTCAACGACGCCCTCCGGTCCCGGCTCGCCGGCCTCGCCCCGAGGCTGCCGGGACTCGTCTACTCCCTGGCCGACCTCCTCGGCTTCACGCGGGACACCTTGGCCGACCCGTGGGCTTCGGGGTACACCGACATCGTCGGCGCGTGCTGCGGCAGCGGGCGGTTGAGCGGGGAGGCGGAGTGCTTTCCCAACTCCACGCTCTGCGCTGACCGCGATCAGCATGTCTTCTGGGATCGCGTGCACTTCTCCCAGCGGACAGCATTTCTCATCGCCCAGGCGTTCTACGATGGGCCAGCAAAGTACACCACTCCCATCAACTTCATGCAACTGGCCCAGTCCAGTTATTTAACCACGAAAGCATTAGTAATTTGAGACTTTGAGCAGATGTGATGAGACAGCAGGCCAATTGAAATGGAGAATCAAATCACGAAATGAAAATCCAGAGAAGCTTGTGCTCTTGTTTCTAGTGCCATTAATGAATTTCATTGGCAAATCACACTATACCACAGCCCGTAGTGCCGACTACATTGTAGTCGGTATAGGTCGTTGTAAGGACGAATCATCGATCGGTATAGAGTTATGCTGACTCCAGCTATAAGTCGTTATAAGTGGCATCGGTATAAATCTATACCGACCAACATGTTTATACCGACCAACAGTTCAACGCTCTTAGGAGTTTATACCGACCAACGGTTCAACGGGGTCATTTGGATATATCAAAAAAATTCAAAATAAAGATTAATCTAATATCCCTGTACACACATCCATCACAAAGCAAGCGACCACATTAGCTATAAAAGCTTTGATTCAATTCATGTAGACACATAACAACATCAGTAGCTTATGATGTCCCTCAATCATACACATCCTAGCTGCATATTTAGGTTGTTTGCCTCCAAAACAATAAAGCCATCTCCAGATAATCAAAAACAAATCAAACACTAGATCAACACTTTGATCACCTTGTCGATAAGCTGCTTCCTGACACCACCATGAAGTTCCTGAAACTCAACATTGGTATGCAATCAGCAACATTCTACAAACATTGGCATGCATACTAAAAGCCTAGAAAAAATAATTAGCAAGAAGACATCAATTTAGTGCTTAGCAAATGTGGATAGCAGTGATGGAAGAAAATATGTCAACCTTGGACAATGTCACTTCCCTTTCAATGCAATGATAAAACCGAGTGCCCTTTGCAGTGCAACTAAGATTTTATTGCATACACATTACTAAGATTTTACTGCATACACATTCGCAGTATGCGAGAATATTGAACACTGAACACCAAGCAACTCTAGCCAAAATGTGTTGGATCTCAGCTCAGCTCATGCATGCAGGTCATGATTGTCATATTTTCTTTTTGATCATGTTTTTTTTCTAAAATTATCACTGAAAACTACCTATTGATATGCAGCTTGTGCAATGAAAAATAACTGAAAAATTGAAGCAAACGAGTATGTGATGTTTTGAATCTCCACAGCAATAGATAGCATTACGTGCTACCAGTACGGGACAACCTGAATGGAAATGCAACAATTGTAACTGGTACATAGATACTCCATTGATTATACTTATGGCATTTTTGGAAAAATTTCCCATACAAAAAATAGTTCTACCTTTTCCACTGTGGCATCCCAATTATCCACTTCAGCATGCCGATTGGAATTTACACAATGCACCACAAACTTCCGGCAAACAAATAGACAGCTACCATTTAGCATAAAACAATTAATGCAGCTGCTTCGTTCTGAAATATGAATTTCGTTTCCTATTAAAACAAATCCTTCTTCAAATTTAATTTTATTTAATATCTGGGCACAAAGTATTAGTCTAAGAAACAATGTATATCCTTATTTGTATTCTTAGCAAAGACATCACTCAAAATCCAGTTCGATAGCCTGCGCATACATCATCAATAGCATCAGAAAAACATATTACTTGCTACAGTCTTTTTGCCAATTAAGTAAAATCTACAGATGCAAAGGGTTAGACAATTGTACAAGGACACTCAGAATGTATACGGATAAGCTTTCCAGCAATTATCCAACATATATTTCTCACACAACTACTCCACTGGGTAGCTGCATGCATTCTCATACTTAGTTGTTTTGTTATATGGAATTGAAAACTACGGACCAATAAAACTATACCAATCTGTAAGCCAAATGACATTTTGATCACTCAGAAACAACAGTTAGTTATAGTGCAAGGCAAAAGCCTTGGAGCCATCAACAAGCATGCAAGGAAAAAAACACAAAGCTCTGCTTATTGAATAAACACGAAAAAAATAAAAACATATTTGTTAGGGAGACATATTTCCACTGACAAGCACCTTCTGTATAACCCGGCACCCATACATCTGAAAACTGAGAGCAAGGACACGTCCAATAAGTTGACCAGCCATTTCCTTTATCCGGGTAGTGCTTCCATGCTCAAAAAACTGAGAAAAAAATAGATCAATGAGAATTAACAGAGGATATAACACAGTCAATCTCAAAGGATATCTGAGAAGTGCTCTCATGTTCCTACCTTTTGAACAACATAATTACCAAATACATCAGTCATCAATGTGAGAGCTTGAGGCATGATTTCTGAAAAAACCATGTCTTTTTCTTCAGTACTGGCTGTTTCTAGCTTTTGTTGTATGAACCGGCTCTCGTATTGATTCGCACTGGTTGACGCCAGATTTTGACACGTGTTTGGATCGGCGTCAGAGGAGAGGAAGACGACCGATGCGGCAAGGAAGAAGCTACAGTTGGGAATCGGCCAATTAGAGCTACAGTGTTTCGGCCGATTGGCTGAAGGAGTCAATGAAAGCTGGCCGATTGGGAGCCAGAACGGCTTGGCCGATGTGGGCCTAAAGTGGGCTAGGATGATGATTAGCTGAAGAAGAAGATTGGCTCGTAGGAAAGATAATAACCAACTCCGATACCGGTTGCGTTTGTTTGTAAATATTTGTTATCTTTAAAATTAGAGATAGATCCTAGTCGGTTAGGAAATCAGTTGTAACAGGGTATAAATAGCTGCCTCGTAAGGTTTGTAAAAAACAACACATCAATCAATACAACAAATCCACTTTTTCTACGTACTCTACTTTCAAGTCGGCGACTTCGCCAAACCGTTTTATTTTCACGAGTTCGTACGAGTTGGCAGGGCTGCATCAACATGACATCTAGCCAATTTGTAAGTTCCGCTTATCAAGTAATATCTAAGCTTTAACTTCGGGCGTATCGCTGTCGTTTCATTTAGATTTATTCACCAGTTATCGATATTAACTAGAATTATAGGTTTTACTTGTTATTTTAGTTTTTATCATCAGTTATCTAGCTTGAGACACGAACTGTCAGCTTTATATCATTATTTTATTTATCATCACATAGCCGATTAGATCTGTTCCAAGTGTTGCTTTTGTAGCGCTGTTTAGGTTGCTCTAGCAGTTTCTTTACAATTGCTACGTGATCATCGGTTGTTCTATAGCCAGTCATGTACACAGTAATTCGGCCGATTCGTTGATACACTTTTCAAGATAGATCGGAACCTTAGTCGATCGAAGCCCCTGGAATTTAACGCTTTTCTTTCCTTATCAAGCAACAGGTCAGATTGACTAGCACGCCACGCGAACCGCACCAGGGTGATAACCCGAACAAGAGCTAAGCAGATTCTCCCGGGTCGTGTGTCCGACGCCGAGAGTCATCGGCCGATTTTTAGCGTCAACACACTTTTGGCACGCTCGGTGGGATCGAAGCAAGATCCAACATGTCGAAGGCTACTGAGATCTCGGAAGATAATGTCATTGAAATCATTGAAGTTGATCTCAAGGATGACCAGAGGGAAGAGGTGGCAAAAGCTTTGGAAGACTACAAGAAGGCATGCCTCCAGTCCTATAGTCGCACCAGAAGCAGGGAAACCGTCAGAAAAGCTGCTCTTCTAGCTCCTCGCCATATTACCGTCGCCGAAGACTCGGGAAAGATGTCTGAGATGATCCAGCAATCTGTTTATCAGGCTATGATCGATCAGTCCAAGGTGATGACCAACACAGTACACAACGCCGTCATCAGCTCCATGATCAACGGTGTGGCTCAGGGGTATCAGGGACCAGCTTGCGCCCCTCCCATCATCGCACCAACCAGAGGCTTCTCGGCGGTGCTAAATATGTCTTAGTCGGCTCCTCAGCCGATGCAGATGTAGAGTGGGGGGGTACAACGCCACAATGCCCCTGGGATATAACGGTGCAATGCTCTATCAAACATAAGCACTGTTTTACCATCCACCGGTTCCCTCTGCGCTACCGCCGTTTGTAACCTCGGCGCCATGGGGAACAACAGGAATACCTGCTGATTTGGATCCGTCCACTAGTTACAGAAAAACTCCAGTACAGACATCGTTTCCATCAGCCTCTTGGTCGACAGCTCCGCAATACCAGCAAACCACCCCAGAAATCAGCAGGGGGGCAAGCGCTCCAGATTCGCTCAGAACTGTGATGCCAATAATATTGTACGATGAGGCGGCGGACACACTACGTCAAGTTGACCCCATGCGACAGCAGCCATCTGCTCCTCAGCCGACGGTCTAGTCGCAAGATCTGCAGCACTTACCAGCCTACCATCCAATTGTGGTGCCGCAAGTTCAACAACACATACCGATTCCTCAGCTAGTTGTGCATCAGCAACAGCAACATCAGCAACAAGTGGACTGGACTGCAAGGATAACGAATATAATACAAGACCAGTTTGGGTTGAAGCTGAGGGTGCAGACTTATAGATACAGGACGCCCTACCCACCCGCTTATGATCTGTTGCCGTTCCCTCATCGTTACAAAGTGCCCAACTTCACCAAGTTCTCGGGCCAGGACGACACATCCACGGTGGAGCATGTTAACAGATTCATTATCCAGTGTGGAAAAGCTGCTGCACAGCACACTTTGAGGGTGCGTTTGTTCTCATCATCCCTATCCGGATCAGCCTTCCAATAGTTTACGACACTGCCACCCAACTCCATAGTCACCTGGGCCAATCTGAAAAAGCAATTCCACAAATACTTCTATGCGGGGGTCCACGAGATGAAACTCTCAGATTTGACTGGCCTCAAACAGCGAAGCGATGAGTCGGTGATCAGCTACTTACATAGGTTCAGGGAGGTCAAGAACAAGTGCTACAGCCTGGTTTTGACCGACACCCAGTTGGCCGACATCGCTTTCTAGGGACTCCTGCCGCACATCAAAGAGAAATACGCTTCCTAGGAGTTTGAGAGTTTGAGCCAAATTGTTCGCCAGTTGTCTGGCCAAGAAGTACGCCTATTTGACCAACGAACAAACTTCCAGAAAAAGGTGGCGTACGTGGAAGGGTCCGAATCGGAGGAAGAGGTAGAAATCGGTCTGGCAGAATGGGTAAAAGGGAAAAAGACAATATCATGCCCGTTTGGTAAAAAGGAACCGGAAATGTTTGGTTTCAACACATTTAAGGCCGATAAGATCTTCGACTTGCTGCTACAAGAGGGACAAATCAAACTCTCACCCTACCACACAATTTTGTCGGCTGAGCAGCTCAAGAAGATGAAGTATTGCAAGTGGCACAATGCCACATCTCATGACACCAATGAGTGCAAAGTCTTCCATCAACAGATACAGTCGGCTATTGAGCAAGGAAGACTTGAATTCGAGGTCCCCACCAAGCCAGCAAAGCCGATGAAGATCGACCAGCATCCCTTTCCTGCTAACATGATTGACGCCGGACGAAAACGCGCTCCAGACCAAGGTGCTGATGTCAGAATCGGCCAGAAGAAGCGGCGTGATGGACCCCAGAAATCAAGCTTCGGCTGACGATGTTAAAGGAAAAGGGCGAATGGAGACCGAAGAGGCCACGTCGGCCCGTCACGTCCCAGGATCTACTTAACAAGTATCAGAGGCAATGGGAGGACACGAGGCGCCACGAAGAGATGATGCGCCAACACGAAGATCATTGGAGGTGCCCATTCTTCATAAACTATTGGGAAAATAACCTCAGACTGCCGTCGGTTGATAATTGCCCTGAATGCAACGGCCAGTATCGCAGTGGCCGCCCGTTTAAGAGGTCACACTCTGGAGATCGAGGACGAGAGCTGATCAACAAAAACAGACTAGAGCAAGAAGATTGGCGCGTTTCAGTGCGTGATCGGCTGGGGGGAAGAGTATATGAGCGAAATTGACTGGGGGGCAGAACCAGTGCACATGATCAGCTGGGAGAGATGGCCGGCGCAAGAGTCTCAAACGAAGGCCCTCTAGGGTGGGAGCCGGACTGGGAACGCGCTAAGCCGCCAAGCAAACTAGTCAACCCCAGATGGTGCCCAAACGGTCTAACTAAGTCCCAAAAAAGAAGAGTCCAATGTTTGCGCCAATGGGAATAGCAAGAAGAGGGACAAAGGCAAGCGCTAGACAAGAGAGGAGTCAAATCTCAAGTTTGGCGTCCTAGAAGAAAAGCCGACGAAGAAAACGGTGCTCAGGATTCGGCTGCTGACGTCAACATGGTGTTCATCTTGCCAATGGAGTTCATGGCTCCCGTCGACCACGACAACACAACAAAAATAGAGGGGCAGATGGCTCAATAGGCTCTGGAGCCAATGACCACCACTTTTGAAAAACCCGAGGATGAAAAATGCCAACATCTCAAGGCTCTATTCCTCAAAGGGCAAGTCAACGGACGACCGGTCGCTAAGTTGTTGGTGGACGGAGGCGTTGTCATGAACATCATGCTGTATGTGATGTTTCGCAAACTATGCAAGGGGGAAGAGGACTTAATCAAGATGGATATGATGCTCAAAGACTTCGAAGGCAACATATCTCCGGCCCGAGGGGCACTCTGCGTCAACCTCACCATCGGCAGTAAGACCCTACCCACCACTTTATTTGTTATTAATGGCAAAGGGTCCTATAATATGTTGCTCGGGCGAGATTGGATCCACGCAAACTGCTGCATCCCGTCTACAATGCACCAATGCCTCGTCCAGTGGATCAGTGACACCATTGAAGTAGTCACCGCCGACTCCGCCTACAGTGTTGCCCTAGCTGACGCGCAACAATGGAGCTACGAGCACGTCAGATGCATGTCTAGTAGGTACTGTGACACCGATTTCTTGAAGGTGTCCGATTTCGGTCTACAGCCGATCCAAGCAGTCGGCTCAGAAGAATCAAATTAAATGGATCAGTTCATCCGAGAAGACGGAAAGCTTGGGCACGGGTTTACGTCGGTCGATTCATTGGAGATGGTAGACCTTGGAGACGGTAGCAAGCCAAGGCCGATGTATATCAGTGCTAGGTTAGACCCCGAGTACAAGCGTGAGATAATGAGTTTGTTAAGAGAGTTTAAAGATTGCTTCGCTTGGGAGTATCATGAAATGCCTGGACTAGACCGGTCCATTGTCGAACACCGGTTGCCTATAAAACCAGGGTATCGGCCATATCAGCAGCCTGCTCGATGTTGTAATCCTAGAATTCTACCTGATATAAAGGCCGAGATCACAAGATTGATTGAAGCAGGGTTTATTCGGCAGTGTCGTTATGCCGAGCGAATTTCTAGTATTGTTCCTGTATACAAGAAGAATGGAAAACGTGTGTGCATTGACTTCAGGAACCTTAACCAAGCTACGTCGATGGATGGATACCCGATGCCGATGGCTGACGTGTTGGTAGATGCGGCTGCAGGACACAAAGTCATCAGCTTTACAAATGGTAATGCCGGGTATAATGAAATACTAATGGCCAAAGAAGATATCTCAAAAATGGCTTTCAGATGCCCTGATCATCTCAGTTTGTTCGAGTGGGTAGTCATGACTTTCGGTTTGAAAAATGCTGGAGCTACATATCAACGGGGCATGAATTATATATTCCATAAGCTTATTGGTGTCCTGGTGGAGATCTACATTGATGATGTCATCGTTAAGTCAAAGGGGCATCAGCAGCATCTGGCCGATTTGCGCAATGTATTGGAGTGCACAAGGAAGCATGGGCTGAAGATAAATCCTAACAAATGTGCCTTTGGCGTTTCGGTCGGCCAATTTCTGGGCTTCATGGTCCACGAGCGCGGCATCGAGATCAATCAGAAAATTATAGCCGCCATCAACAAGGTTGTGGCCCCACAAGACCAGACCGAGCTACAGTCCTTAATTGGCAAGAGCTACATCATCCGGAGGTTCATATCGAACTTATCTGGGCGCATTCAAGCATTCACCCCTTTGTTGAAATTAAAGCCTGACCAAGTGTTTATCTGGGGCGAGGAACAACAGAAGGCATTACATGACATCAAACAGTACTTGGTCTCCCCTCCAGTGTTGGTCCCTCCACAAGCTGACAAGCCGTTCAGACTATATCTATCGGCTGATGAGCGAGCTATCGGCTCGGTGTTGGTCCAGGAGTTCGAGGGGAAAGAAAGAGTAATTTATTACATCAGCAGAAGACTTTTAGACGCTGAAACCAGATACCCTCCGGTGGAATGGATGTGCCTTTGTCTATATTTTTCCTATACCAAGCTCAGACACTACCTGTTATCAGCAGAGTGCGTAGTCGTATGCAAGGATGACGTCGTCAAGTATATGTTATCACTGCCGATCCTGAAATGGAGAATCGGAAAGTGGATTCTGACCCTCTCAGAATTTGACCTGAGGTACGAATCGGCCAAGGCGGTCAAGGGTCAAGTAATGGCCGATTTTGTAGCCCAACACTGTGGACCAGAAATTACTGTTGTCGAACCAGCTCCGTGGACACTATACTTCGATGGGTCTTCGTGTGGGGCCGGGTCAGAAATCGACATCATCCTCATATCACCTCGGGGGACAAGTTATGATTTCTCTCTGCCGAGTGAGGCATCCGCTACAAATAATCAAGCAGAGTACCGGGCTGTTCTGAAAGGCATCCAACTGTTGAGGGAGGTTAAAGCCGATGCGGTGGAAATATTTAGGGATTCCATGCTTATTGTGGACCAGTTAATTGGGAAATCTGAATGCAAGGATGATATTCTGAGGATGTATTATGAAGAGTGCCTCCAGTTACTGAAGGAATTCAAGTCCGCAATTATTGAGCATATTCCAGGGATTACAATGAGGAAGCTAATAGGCTTGCCCAGCATGCTTCCGGATACTGGCTGATTCAAGGTTGTTGTGGCCTTGGAGCTTGCGGCCGATGACTAAAGGAAGGAGATCGCCGATTATCTAAAGGATCCGTCCAAAAAAGTCGATCGACGAATACGCTTTCAGGCTACGAAATACGTACTGCTTGAAGATGATCTGTTTTATCGGACGATCGATGCGGTACTACTCAAGTGCCTTGGAATGGAGGAAGTGAAAACTCTGATGGGAGAAATTCACGAAGGTGTATGTGGGGCCCATCAATCGGCCTTCAAGATGAAATGGATGATTAGGAATAACGGTTATTCCTGGCCGACGATACTCGAAGATTGTTTTAAATATTATAAGGGGTGTCAGGATTGTCAGAAATTCGGTAACGTGCAACGAGCACCGGCTTCGACTATGAACCTAATAATAAAGCCGTGGCCATTTAGGGGTTGGGGAATTGACCTCATTGGACAAATTTATCCTCCATCGAGTAAAGGACATAAGTTTATATTAATGGCTACTCTTTATTTCACCAAATGGGTGGAGGCAGTTCCTCTAAAAATCATAATGTCGGCCAACATGATTGAGTTCATGAAGGAGCACATTATCTATCGGTTTGGTATTCCTCAGACTATTACAACTGACCAGGGGTCAATGTTTACTTTGGGAGAGTTTGAGGAGTTCACTGCCGATATGGGAATCAAGTTGCTAAATTCTTCTCCATATTATGCTCAGGCCAATGGTCATGCTGAATCATCCAACAAGGGGGTAATCAAGTTAATTAAAATAAAGATAGAGGAACAACCAAGGTGGTGGCATGCAACTCTGAATGAGTCCTTGTGGGCCTACAGGATGGATTGCCACGGCGCTACCAAGGTACCCCCTTACCAATTAGTGTGTGGGCACGAAGCGGTGCTACCTTGGGAGTTGAAAACTGGGTCTAGGCGCACATCACTTCAGGATCAGTTCATGGCCGATGACTATTCTATCCTCATGAAAGGGGAGTTAGAGGATTTGGCGAGTCAGCGATTGAGGGCCTTGATCAGTATTGAGGAAAATAAGAAAAAAGTTGCCAGATGGTACGACAAGAAGGTGAAGGTCAAACAATTTTCCCAAGGAGACTTGGTCTGGAAGTTGATCCTACCAATAGGGTCTAAGGATCCCAAATATGGCAAGTGGTCGCCTACTTGGGAATGGCCGTACAGGATTAGTCGATGTGCATCAGGAAATGCATACATATTGGAGACTATTGAGGGAGAAGAATGGATGAAGAATGGACACCTCCAGTGGTCTTCGTGCCGGCGCATCATCTCTTCTCGACGCCTTGTGTCTTCCTATTGCCTTTGGTACTTGTTGAGTAGATCTCGAGACGTGATAGGCCAACGAGGCCTCTCCAAGCTTCCATCCTCTATTTCTGCTCGGCCTTTTCCTTTAACGTCATCGGCCGAGATCTAGTTCCTGGGCTCCACTGCTCCGTTCTTTTGGCCGATTCTGACGTCAGTACCTTGGTCTGGAGCGCGTTCCTACCGCCGATGTCAACCATGTTGGCTGGGAACGGATGTTGGTCGATCTTCATCGGTTTTGCTAGCTTCGTGGGGACTTCGAATTGTAAGTCTCCGTTGCTCAAAGGCCGACTGTATTTGCTGGCGGAACACTTTGCACACATTGGTGTCATGGGATGTGGCATTGTGCCACTTGCAGTATTTCATTTTCTTAAGCTGTTCGGCCGACGGGATTGTGTGGTAGAGCTAGAGCTTGATGTGTCCTTCCTATAGTAGCAAGTCCAAGATCTTATCGGCCTTCGATGTATCGAAGCCGAATGTCTTCGGCTCCTTCTTTCCAAATGGGCATGAGATTGGCTTTTTCCCCTTGACCCATTCTGCTAAGACGATTTCCTCCTGAATCAGATCCTCCCACGTACGCCACCTTTTTCTGAAAATTTCTTCGTTGGTCAAAGGGGTACACTGGAAATTTTCCGGTGTACTATCTGGCTCAGACTTTCGAACTCTTGGGAAGCATATTTTTTTGTGATGTGCGGCAGGAGCACTTGAAAAGCAGTATCGGCCAGCTGGCCTTCAGTCAAGACCAGACTGTAGCACTTGTTCCTGACTTCTCTAAACCTCTGTATATAGCTGGCCACTGACTCGTCGCTTCTTTGCATGAGGCTAGTTAGATCTGACAGCTTCATCTCGTGGACCCCCGCAAAGAAGTACTTATGGAATTGTTTCTCCAAGTTGGCCTAGGTGATGATGGAGTTGGACGGCAGCGTAGTAAACCATTGAAAGGCCGACCCAGAGAGGGATGATGAGAACAACTGTACCCTTAGAGTGTCTTGTGCAGTAGCTTCTCCGCACTGGATGATGACTCTATTTATGTGCTCCACCGTAGATGTATAGTCCTGACCCAAAAATTTGGTGAAGTCGGGCACCTTGTACCGATGAGGGAACGGCAACAGGTCATAGGCAGGTGGGTACGGCATCCTATATGTGTAGGTTTGCACCTTTGGCTTTAGCTTGAACTGATCTTATATTATATTAGCTATTCTTGTGGTCCAATCCACCTGCTGCTGTTGCTGCTGATGTACAACCGGCTGAGCCATCGGCATATGCTATTGAACTTGCCGCACAGTGTTTGGGTGGAAGATTGGTGCATGCTGCAGAGCTTGCGGCTGGACAGTCGGCTGAGGAGCTGACGGTTGCTAACGAGCAGGGTCACCGTGTTGTAGCGCATCTACTGCCTCATCATACAATACTATTGGCACTGCATCTTTGAGAGGATCTGGAACACCTGCCCCCTGCCGATTTCCGGAGAAGTCTATTGATACTGCAGGGCTATCGGCTGAGAGGCCGATGGAAATGACGTCTGCATCGGAGATCTTGGAACGTAAGCTGCTAGAGGTACGCCATAACCAGTGGATGGATCTAGACCGGCAGGTATTCCCGTCGTTCCCCACTACGCCGATGTCGTCAATGGCGGTTGCACGGGAGGAACAGATGCAGGCTGGAGTGGTACTCATGTTGGAGAAGGCGGTGCATCGCTATAACCCAGGGGCAATGTGCCGTTGTACCCCCCCCATTCTGCATCTGCATCGGCTGAGGAGCCGATTGGAACATGCTGGGTGCCGCCGAGAAGCTTCCGATCGGTGCGCTGATAGGAGGGGTGTAGGCTGGCCCCTAATATCCTTGCGCCACACCATTAGCCATAGAGCTAAGGATGGTGTTGTACACTGTGTGAGTCATCACCTTGGACTGATCAATCATAGCCTGATAAACAGACTGCTGGATCATCTCGGACATCTTTCCCGAGTCTTCGGCGATGGTGATCCGGTGAGGAGTCGGGAGGGTGGTCTTCTTGATGGGTTCCCCACTCCTGGTGCGACTATAGGATTGCAGGCATGCCTTCTTGAACTCTTCAATAGCCTTTGCCATCTCATCCTTCTGGTCATCCTTGAGATCTGCCTCGGTGACTTCAATGACGTTGTCTTCTGAGATTTCAGCAGTCTTCTGTTTCAACATGTTGGATATTCATTTGTTCCCATCGAGCATGCCAAAAGTGTGTTGATGCAAAAATAGTGGTCCCGACTCCTGCGCCGAGCACACGATCCGGGAGAATCTGCTTAGCTCATCTTCGGGTTATCGCCCTGGTACGGTTCACGCGGCGTGCCAGTCAATCTGACCTGTTGATTGATAAGAAATAAAAGATATCAAATTCTAGAGATTCGATCGGCTGAAGTTCTGATCTATTCCAAAAGATGTATTAACGGGTTGGCCAATTTAATATAAGGATGACCGACTATGAAACAGTCGATAATCATGTAGCAAATGTAAAAAAACTACTAGAGTAACCTAAACTATGCTACAGAGACAACACTTGAAACAGATCTAATCGGCTGTATGATGATAAATAGTGTATTGATATAGCCGACAGTTCATACCTCAAGCTGGATAACTGGTGATAAGAACTAAAATAACAGGCAAAACCTATAATTCTAGCAAATATTGATAACTCATGAATAAATCGAAATGAAACAACAGCGATGCGCCCGAAGTTAAAGCTTAGATATTACTCGAAACGCAGAACTTACAAATTGGCCAGAGGTCACGTTGATGTAGCCCTACCAACTCGCATGAACTCGTGAAAAGAAAAGGATTTGGCGAAGTCGCCGACTTGAAAATAAAGTTGCGCGGAAAAGTAGATTTGTATTGATGTTTGTTTTGCAAGCCTCACGAGACATCTATTTATACCCTATTACAACTTGTTTCCTAACTGACTATGACTCAATATTCTATCTCTTATTCAATAGTAACAAATATTTACATATGGATACAACTCGTATCGGAGTTGAACACCATTCAATCCTCTATGGGCCAATCCTATCTTCATCTTGTTACCGCCTTGGCCCATTCAGGCCCATATTAGTTGAGCTGTTCTGGCTTCCAATCGGCCAGTCCCCATCGATCTCCTCAACTAATTGGCCGAAACACTGTAGCTTTACCGGCCGATTCCTCTAGCCATAGCCTCTTGTTTAACTGCAACGGCCACTTTCTTCACCTCTTGACGCCAACCCTGACACGTGTCAAAAACCGGCGTCAACACTACCTTCAATTCATCCTCTCTTTCCCATGTTGCCTCATCCTCTGCATGGTGACTCCACTATACCTTGCACATCTTGATCACTCTGTTCCTGGTAACGTGTGCTAAAGTATCCAAGATTTTGATAGGATATTCAGTGTAGGTGAGATCATCTTGTACATTCAACTCCTCCATATGTAAATGTTCCTCTGGAACTCTGAGGCACTTCTTTAGTTGAGAGATATGGAACACATCATGCACATTTGAGAGCTGATTGGGTAACTCCAATCGATAAGCTACTTCTCCCATTCTCTCTAGAACTTTGAAAGGTCCAATAAAGCGAGGTGACAACTTCTCTTTAACCTTGAATCTGCCCATGCCCCTAATAGGTGATACTTTGAGATACACGTAATCACATTCCTCAAAAGTCAATTCTCTCCTCCTAGTGTCTGCATAACTCTTCTGCCTAGATTGGGCTATCCTTAGGTTCTCTCTAATGATCTGATCTTGTCTTTCAGCTTCCTGGATAATTTCTAGCCCAAACAACTAACTCTCTCTTGTCTCACTCCAATACAAAAGGGTTCTGCACTTCCTTCCATATAAAGTCTCAAATGGTGCCATCTTGAAAACTCGGCATAGGGAAAATCTTATCCCAACTACCTCCATGATTTAGAGCGCAGGCTCTTAGCATGTCCTCTAAAATCTGATTTGTCTTATCAGTCTGTCCATCTATCTAAGGATAGTAGGCTGAACTGAAATTCAATTTAGTATCCATGGATTCATGAAATTTCTACCAGAAGCAAGATTTGAACTGAGTACCCCTATCAGACACTATCTTCTTAGGCACACCATGCATACACACAATCCTAAACATGTACAACTCCGCCAATTTTGATCCAGTATAGGTGGTTCTCACTGGAATGAAGTGTACTACCTTGGTCAACCGATCCACTATTACCGATATCGAATCACATCCATCGCGAGGGCATGGTAAACAAACAATGAAATCCATACTGATTTCCTCCCACTTCCATTCAAGCACCTTCAATGGTTGAAGCAATCCAACTAGTCTTTGATGTTTAGCCTTAACTCTCTGGCATATGTCACACAAGGCTACATGTGTGTCCACATCCCTCTTCAATCCATACCACCAATACTTCTTCTTGAGGTCTTGGTACATCTTGGTGCTTTCAAGATGAATAGAGTAGGCTGAATCATGAGCTTCCCTCAAGATGGTGTATCGGAGATTTCCCACATTTGGCACACAAATCCTTTTCCTGAACCATATAGTTCCTTGGTCATCCTCATGAAATCTAGAGCTTTTCCTTCTTCCATAAGTTCCTTGATCTCCTTGATCTTGGCATTCTCAAGCTGTCCCTTTCATATTTCCTGCTCTAGAGTTAACTATCCCCAAGTTGAGTCTCTTAAACTCCTTCATCAATTCATCAGGCATCTAAAATGCTAGAGTCATGTTAGCATCACCCTTCTAACTCAACACATGTACAACCAAATTTTCTTTACTAGGGTGATAATGAATCTCCAGATCATAATCTTTGATGAGCTCCAACCAACAGCGCTATCTCAGATTAAGGTCCTTTTGAGTGAAGATGTACTTCAGACTCTTATGATTAGTGTATAATGCCTCCAAATCTGCAAGGCATGCACTACTGCTGCTAACTCCAAATCATGAATAGGGTAATTCTGCTCATGTTTCTACAATTGCCTAGATGCATAGGCTATAACATGTCCCTCCTGTATAAGAACGCAGCCTAAGCCCTGTTATGACACATCACAATAGATATCGAAACTCTTTTGCAGATCTAGCATCACTAGCACTAGAGCTGTAGTCAATCTCTTCTTCAACTCCTCAAAGCTGGCTTGGCAGGCTTCAGTTCACTTAAATTTCTTTCCCTTCTCCAACAGTGATGTGACACGCTTCACTATTTTAGAGAGTCCTGAAATGAACCTGTGGGAAGAGTTACAACTGATCCGTGCACTTGTAGTTCACAAATTGACGTGCTAACTGCTGTCAACACTCCATCCCGAAAAAATAAGTCATACTAGGAATTTTAGGATAGATTAATAAGGAGGGACAACAAGTCATATTTAGCGCTAATTGAATGCTACATGCTCACATGCACATACACACATACCAAATTGAGTATAACGACTTGATTTTTAGGATAAATTTTAAATCACAGAATGATTTATTTTTTGAGATAAAGGGAGTAGTACACATCTAGATAGAAATAGGAATATGTTTTTATATATACTTGGAACCATAGATTTTAGAACACCCAATTCACCAACCCCTCTTAGGGTGTCACAGGGTCCCTTCAATCATGTTGGCTTTACTTTTATTGATTAGCCTAAGGGGCATGTACTGGACTCGTACTCTTATTTCTAGGATGTAATAAATATTAATGTGCTGTAATTGCGGTATGGATGTGATATTACGCTGAGATGAATTATGTACTTGATAGTTACTATTCCACGAACTGTCATAATGGTACAGGAAGTCGGATTCTCGGACACGAGAACATGGTTCTTTTCACCTACGTCCTCGATTCCTTTTTCCTCCCTTTTTCCTACAAATGTGTGCTTCCATCATACAAAATAAGGAGGTTATACAAGCTACTTAATGTTATAAGAGGGTCAGGAATGACTACATGTACCGGTACCGGAACATTTAGTGAGATACTTACAATGACCACAAGCTCATGATATGGACATCGAGGGCGGCCTGTTGGTAGAACTCATACAATTTAATCCACAAAATGCATTCTCCCTTGTGAAAATCATGATGCATGTATCTCTCCCCCAGAACATCACTGCATGCAACTGCCGCATTGTCATGGGTAACTTTGGAACTTATCCTGGTTCAACCAGATCATTCCCCAACTCAAACCTACATACAGGCGGCGTCAGTTCCAGACTGCTAACTTCATACTCCATTCTTCCTCTATCGTGTTATTGTCTCGTAAAAATACCGCCCTTCCCTCAACATTGATTTGGTGTACAGCTGCGCCTGCTTCAGGCACAAAACTTTTGGACCCGGTTCGCCCTGAAGTCTGACTTCGGATACCGAGGATTCCCTATGGAAACAAGGCCATCTCTTGGAAACACTGTACTACCAATTTGGGAATTGGCACCTTACGAGGCTGTCATTTGAGGAGCGATGTTATGCTCCCACTCACCATTTTCTACTTAGACCCTTGATGAGACGAGCCTGACGGATGCGACCTTCTCGAATGGTCGCTTCAATTTATGAAAAATGAAATCATGGTAACCTCTATCCTCAAGTCGGAGCCATATTAGATGCTTCAATTTATGAAAAATGAAATCATGGTAACCTCTATCCTCAAGTCGGAGCCATATTAGATATTTGTCTAATGTGTCTCTTTGGAGATATCCGATAAAAAAAATTCTTATCTAATGTGGAGTGATTTTAGAAATAAGTTTATGATGACTTGTAGGATGAATGTCCTTGCATCACAAACTTAGTAATGAACCGAAATAAAGAACATTAATCACGGTTCATGACATCATAAACCTGTTTATGAAAATATGTTTATGACACATTTCAGCAAATCCCGTGTAGTGCTCCCTCATCCTCAATTCCTCCCCTGTCTCGATTCCCATGGAAAGTGTCTGTTTCGAGAGACAGGGGAGGAGGACACTGAATAAGCTAGAGTCGCTCTAGAAATACAAATTGGTGGGAATCTTATTCCACTCAACGTCAAATGGGACCATATTCGCGAAATATTCAGTGTCCTCCCCTGTCTCTCAAAACAGACGGACCACTCGTTTTCAGGTAGCTAATAAGCTAAGAATGTCATTGCATTCAGCATCTGAACCGTCAAGCTCACACGATTGATGTGTCCGAACTGTTACATAGCCTACGCCTACATTCATCTTCCTCCAAAAGGACACGACTAAACAATACCGGCATAAATAAACACCAGTGTTGAGCATAAACGGAGAGAGATGGAAGCTTGACGAACAAGATGAGGAAGAAGCTCACACCATTGTTGTCGCTCCTGCTGTTGGTTGTGACAATCGCCTCATGTAAGCAGCTAGCTGCTTCTTAATTACAAGTTTTCTCTATCTACATCTGCTGGATGACGACAATGATTATCGTTCTTGATTGCTAGTCGTAGCTGATAAGTAGACTGGTGTGTATATGCAGTTGGTGAGGTGTTATCGGTGGAGGTCGAAGGAGGAGCAGACGCGCTGGCCTGCGACTTCGTCTTGGAGATCTGCTTGGGGTCCTGCTGGAAGTAGGGTGAGTGCATGCGCTGCTGCAAGCACCTCGGCTTCGTCCACGGCAGGTGCAGCCTCAAGCACGGCGACGGATGCTACTGCTGCCACACCCCCGACGAGAAATGATGAGCAGCTCATCGATCGTTCAGCATGCATGTCTACTCCATCCTACTAGTTACTCGTATCTCTGTAATTTGTCCAATGCAAATACGTCCTGTCTAAAACGTTTGTTGATGCTTTTGAAGTTGAACAAAAACTGGCACCACGGTTGTAAATATAATACCCCAATAGCTAATTTTGGCGCTATATATGCATCGAACGCATGAGGTTATTAGACTTGCAGATCTTGAGATTGACAAAAATCACTAGAAGCTCTTTTCGTTGCAGAAATCATTTTTCCACATAGGGTTTGCTAAGAGATATCCACCAGCATAAATCTTTTTTGACATACGGTTAGCTGGATTCGACAGTATAAATTCTTTTTCCATGTGCGGTTCCTTAAGAGATATAAAACGCCAGTAGCGATCCATTTCCTATATGGGCACTACTACACAAATGCATATCACCGACGGCCCCAAACCTTGCATCACCGACGGTTTGGGGATCCAGCAGATTTAGATCGGCGTTGCATCACTACCGGTTTGGGGATCCAATGGATTTAGATCGGCGGTGATAGGGATGCCTATCACCGCCAGCCCCAAAACCGGCGGTGAAGCCAAATTAAAATAAAAACAAAAAAATCACCCTGGCCAGGCGCTGCCCGGCCGTGCGCCGCCGCACGGCCGGCCGCCGTCGTAGCCCCATCATCATAGAGAGAGAGGGGGTGGCTCACCTAGGAGGTCACCGGATCTGGGTGCCCCACCTGCCAAGCCACCGCGTTGCCGCGCTCGTCACCCGCCACCGCAATCGTCGGATCTGAGAGAGGAGGAATGATATGGTGCATCGGGGAGGGGGTTGTTGAGCCCACGCAGCTGCGCTCGTCGCCCCGACCTTCTTGCCCCACCACCGCTCCTCACTACTAGTGAGGGGCGAGTGGGAGGGAGGGGAGAGGTGGCAAAGGGAGAGGGGGATCCGCCGTCGGGCACCGGAGAGAAGAGATCGAGAGAGAGAGAGGAGTGGCAAGTCAGAGAGGGGATGGAGAGAGAGGTTCGCGAGTCAGAGAGAGAGAGGGGGGCGGTGAGAGAGGTGCACGAGAGGCGTCGGACACGAGACAAGATTTAACGCCGTTCAATTGGTTTTTCGGGTCCACGACCCGCTTCCACCGCCGGTGCGTCTTAAAGTCCGGCAGTGATGCTATCACCGCCGGGTTACTGGTGAGGATATGACTCCCATAGATACACACAAGACAAAGAAATATTCTGAGAAAAGCTTGGATCATGAGGATGAGACATGTATTGATGCAAATATTCCAAGAAATTCTATTGCATCAGATTTTGTGAATGCTTCAAGTACATCCATAGAGCATGAACTCTCCAAAAGACTTGAAAAATGTGAAAAGGTGACTTCTTTCCAACTGAATATGAATATTTAATTCACAAGAATATGACACTACCTCATATTTGTTATTTTATATTGTTCGTGTCAGATATTAAAGAATCTTGGACACGCACATATCAATGGTGGGCTCCGCGGGAGGCGAGGGAGGTATGAGTGCGCATGCATAGCACATGCAGCAGTTCTGTCCATCAAGATGAACGTGAATTCTGCATCAACTCAGAAGGTTCTATGATGCAAGGCTGGCATATTTGCAAAGGAAATGATGCCTTCTTTCCAAAGGATGTGCATGATTTGGATCATTCTACAAGGAGATATTGCAATTTTGGTGGGAGCTGTCCAAGGTGGCGCGCGGAAATTTCTTATATGAGGAGTCTATGTTTACAAGGCAGGTTAAGTACATATCTATATGGTCTAGGACCTTCCTAGGGTGTGAAAGACCTCCTTGGCATGTTCCACTCGGACTCATGGAGCTCCAATCACGAAAACTAAGGATAGAAGAAGTTTACCTCGGTTCGGAATCGGTTTGGACCCACCAGATAGACACGAAGCAAAAGTTACGTAACTTATGCGTATGAACTCGGATTGAGGCATTATATTCAAGTACTTCATGAAAAGCTGATCAAGTCTACTATCAAATGGATCTGGCCTCAAGTCCATATCTTCTTGGAGTCGCCCACAATCGTTGATTTATTACGGAGACCTTTTTCTGCCCATGTTGTAGTGTCACCCTATTTTGGCCCGATGGGCCTTGTATCAAGTTGGCTCCAATATGGACATCTCCTAGGGTTTGAGCACAACCCCAGGACCCCCCTATTGTTCTCCTAGGTATTAATAAGTAGAGCTACCACAAACAGATTGGGTTTTATTTAGATGTAAGTTTAGATATTGCCACTTCCTTGTAGATGCGTGTGTCGACTATACCACCATTCTACTTGATTTAGAACCCCAACTTTGTGATTTCAGATTAGTTTTTATCTCCATATTTGCAATTGAGTTGTTTGTTCTTACTTGTTCCTCGATTGCTTGCAGAAATTACCCTAGTGGTTTGGTTGATCGTGCTCCACAAGATCGCAGCGACCATTGGAGGTGGTGTATCGGGTGCTAAGGCGTAGCATCCTTAGATAGCTGTACTCGGGCCGTGAACATCATCTACATCCCCAAATCGAGTTATCCTCCTTCTCTCATTGAAAGATCCGGATTCAACCCCCATGGGTTCACATCAGTTACAACACCAACCAGTGGTGAAAGTCATTTTCACCACCGGTTTTAAGTCAGATGGGGCTATGGAGCATTTAAACCAGCGGTGATGCTATATCACCGCCGGTTTTAGTTAAACTGGTGGTGATAGCTAGACAATGATGACTATTTATATAGTAGTGGGGTTCCTTAAATATGTACATGCCATTAGAAATCATTTTTCCTGTTGAGGAGGCACTAGTCGATCATGATCTAGGTGGGGTAGCGGAGCAGGAGTGCAGTAATGTGGGCGACGAGGCCAAACTGGGGTAGTTGGGCTCCGCCACGTCTAGGACGATGAGGACATGGACATGCAACTTTGATGTTAACCACCTGGACTGGGAAGGGCAAGGAGCGAGTGGCAAATCGGTGGCAGGATGCGCCGGCGTCAACGAGCGCCATTAGGGAATCTTGTTAAAATCGTTAAGTACCAAATATGACCATCAATATACTCAAGAATAAAGGAGGATTGGTATTTCTTACACACATATTTGGTTTTGAATAATATAGTTCCACTTGTCTTTGGAGGTTATTTGGTTGCAGGTGAAATAACACAAAAGGATGGAGAAAACACACCCAATGGATCCTAGAAGCACACCTCCAACCAATGGGAGGTTTCCACATATGCATCCCATGGATTGAAAGGCTCAAAAACTACCACAACCGCCTAAATCCACCGGATAACACACACAATCGTTATTGGGACCCACATGTCAGACTACCACGTGAAGGCGGTTGCAAGAGGGGCCACCAGGAATTCGGTCGAACCGGCCAAACTGCCTCTGGCTCCCCTCGTGATCTGCTTCCATGTGGCGACGGGTGATGGCTTCGCTACGTCGGTTATGAAAGATTCCCTTGAATATTCCTCTTGTAAACCGCCTCTTGGAGCCTATAAATATGAGGGTAGGGGCTCCATTTATGACACACACCACAAGTTAATCACTCTCTCCCTCTTAGTTTCCAAGTTAGTAAAGTTAGGCTAGAGTAGCTCTACTTCAGGTTATAGGTCTCCTTGGAGTCTAGGGTATGGCTCTTGTATCTTATTTTCCTATGTTGACTTTATTCTATTCAAAAGTATTTATCTTTATATAGTGTTATGCTTGGTTCTTATATGCATGAGTTAGATATATATTCTTGCTATGTTGATGTGCTAGGCTTATACGCTCGTATGCTAGTCGTATACCATTGCTATCGTAGTGTAGGCTTATATACTCTCATGTGTGCCTTGAGACCATGCTTCGGTACAGCTCTGTGTGCATATATACCTTGTATAGCTTAGTTGATCTATGCTACATCATTGGTTTAATGGCCATGTTTATGGTGGCTTCAGCTATTGATACAATAGCCCACTATGGCTAGAGTGTTGTTAACAATGCAAGCATGGTGCTTGGATTGCTTAGCTTCATTGAATATGAGTTTGCCTCATGGGTCACGGAGGTAGGCCGCAGGTGGTGACAGCCTTGTTGGTCCTTTGTAATCCTCCACGTTCGGGTACGCTGTAGGAGTTCGTAAATTAGCAGTAACTTTGCTGGGCGGAACCAGTACGGATACTGTCTTCCCGTGTGTGCCTGGGTGCATAGCCTGAGTGCTAGACAATGTATATGTATGTTATGCTTGTATGATCTGTGCAGTATATAGAAAGTACATATGAACCTAGAGTTAGCTCTTAGTCCTTCTCCCTAGCTTAGTTATCTTGAGATGATTCTTGTGTGTGTCACACTACATATCTATCATATCTTACCCTTGCCTTGAGTATTGTCTCTATCCATCTATGGTACACTCATACGCATAGTAAACTATTTTGATCTACCCGCCTCTGAGAAATACGAAATCCTTGGGAATACTCATGGGTAAAATGCTACAATGGTATATCCATACGCTTTGTGATTTATTCATGATCATTAAATATAACAACACGGCTCCAACATTTGAGCTAAGATGGTGCTAGAGATGAGAGAGAAAAAGATTCCCTGATGCTGTACATTGGACCACCGGTGCTAGCAAAGAAAAGGCTAGCACCAGGAGCAAAACTGGGCGTCCGGTGCTAGGGATTAAAAAATTCTTGCATGTGTGACAGCTGGGCAGCAAGCGGGGAGAGATACCTATAAGATGAATTGTTTATTGGAAGTAGGGCCCGCTTAAGGATGGTGCTAGAAATCTTGCACGTTGGAGCAGAAACCTCCCTTAGTTTTATACGCCAAAATTGCCCTTAGAGGTCACAGAAATGGAGGAGCAGGAACTGGTGATAGTGTCATCATGGATGAACCGCTCGAACTTAAAGAGAAGTTCGAGATCCTTGGTATGGCCGTGGCAGCAGAAGAGGAGGGCACGACACGGTAGGATCATCAGTCTTCCGCTAGCTGATACCAGGAAACAGATAGAGAGCCGACGAATCTTGTTTGTATTCAACAAGTGTATTTCGACAAGGAAGTGCCCGGATCGGTAAGTGCCTCTCCTAATCCACTTCACCGCACACGGCGCGGTATCGCGGGAGCACGACGGACGTACTCGGAGAAGAAGGCAGGTGCAAGGCCGTACTCCGCTAACAAATTTACTAATTTCCTAGCCGGACCTGGACGGTTTATCTTGTGCTACACTCGGTCACGATCGAGATCAAGTTGGACATAAACGCAGGCTACTAAAGAACATTACGGAGGCGCGAGCCGCTCTCGACGTCGTCGATCAGTTGTTGTTGTTGTTTGGGGTGCTCGATCGACAAGAAGAAGATGCCAGCCGACGGAGAGGAATACAGCTTTTGTGCGCTCTGCGGCACCTGTGTCGTGCAAATCCTCCTCCTCAGCATGATGATCCTCCTCCTCGCCTACGCCCTCCTGTATCCTGTGAAGGTGACCGTGAGCGACGCGTCCCTATCCCGCTTTGCCCTCAACGGCACGGCGCTGTCCTACGACCTCTCGCTCGCCGTCTCCGTGTGCAACCCCAACTGGGCCATGCGCGCCGCTCGACGCCGAGCTCCTCTTCGCCGGCCGCCGCTTCTACGGTGCACGGCTGGTAGGCACGGGGCACTCCGTCAAGCTGGAGAAGAGCGGTGAGCTCCGGTTGAGGGCGGTGGGGCAGGCGGAGAATGCAGCCGAGGTGCTAGGGAGCGACGGCGTGGCGGAGCTGGTCAAGGAGACTGTGGCGGGAGAGATCCAATCGCTGGAGCTCAAGCTCTCCGGGTATTTCAGGCCGGCCGCTCTGCGCAGCTCGGAATCTCCCCACCGCCCTGCGCTGGATCTGGCTGGCGACGGCCACCGCCCAACGCCCTTCCTGGCGTGCTGCTTTCTCGGTAAGCTGACTGATTCTCCTAACCGCCGCCACCTCTACTAAGGGCTGGTTTGGGAGCCCACTTTCCCGCGGGATTCTCAGCCTTTTCCCCACGGAGAAAGCTCACGCTGAAATCTTCCACGCATGAGTTTTCCGGCCCATTTGGAAACCAACTTGCGGGGAGTTTTCCGGCCCATTTGGAAACCAACTTGCAGGGAGTTTTCCGGCCTGAGCGACCCAACATCCGCACGGAAAGCCCCTCGACCTACCGCGGCTTGGCGATTTTTCCCGTCAGTCTCACACCCTTGACTCGTCCGTCTTCCCCGTCGAACGCCGCAGTCGCCCGCTCCTCCGCCATCACCCTCCCACCTGCTCAGCGCCAACGACCTGCCGCACCTCTGCCCTCCCGCCTGCTCGGGTAAGTCCTCCGCCAGCCTCTCCTTACCATGCTAGGGTTTCTCCTCTCCTCTTTTCACCTCGCAAAAGTTCTTGCAGATCTTACGGCGGCGCAGTTCCTATGGCGAATGACGACCTGACGCAATTCCTACGACGGTGGACTTGCTCGATTCAGACTTTCCTGCCACCTCCACCTCCACATCAGCCATCAGATAACTGACCACACCAACAAGTACTTAGATTAGGGCTGCTTGAAAACAATGCTAGTGTAGATTGTGATTAACAGCGAATGGCGTCTTCGCATGGTTGCTACCATGCTTATGGTGACAAGTGATGACCAATCGAGTTTAGAATTTAGATGCTTGACTGAAGTTAAATGTTATCTCGATATGTTGTTACTGGTAACCAATGAACGTGTCATGTGCGTCGCTTGTTGGTGTATTGCTTTATGAAATATTGCGATGCTTATTTGTTCAGTTAAGCATCCTTTGTTTTCTGGGAAATTCAGTGCGACATTTGTCCAATCTGTTGAAGAGAACGCACGCGTGCGCTTCTTAAATTTTGTTAGGTTCACCTAATCTATATGTTCTCGTGACCGGTATTCTTTATCAGAAAAATATTAGTTCATTGATAATCTTGCTGTGATTTTCCTTCCCAGCAAACTATCTTTTATCGGTTCTTCCAGCAGGGAATGCTGCTTCTGTTCCTGTCTGTCACTCCAGCTCTGCGTATTGCAGACGAGTGCTTTTCCTGAAAATGTCGCCATGTTTTTAGCATAGCTTCTAATAAGTACCCGTCTAGTTCAGTCAAAGACTGGAAAAACCAATTTTGCTTGGGAGGAGCAAGTTAGGCACTTCATGTTGGAGGAGGAGGAAAAGTATGTTCTGTACTTTTTCCTAGCATAATTCCGTACCTACAAGAAGAGAAAATGTCTGTGCACACATCTTCTCTTCCTGGTGCCAAAAAGGTGAGGAAATTCTTGAAGGGCATCCGAGATGGTATAAAGTCGAGTTTTGAATGGAGCCTGAAATATTTAAAGCCACAACGGATTTTCTTAAAAGAGAGAATTTGCTCCGTGACACACGAGGTGTTGCTGTTGAGGAGCAGCTTCGAATGTTCATGTTTATGCTCTCACACAATGCTAGCAACCAAAGGCTACAACAATACACCGGTGAGACAATCCATTGAAAAATAACAGAAGTTTTCAAAATATTTCATGCCTTAACTCATTGATTTGTGAGACTTCCAAATTCATTCCAAACTCATATCAAAATCACGACAGATCCTCATTTTATACAGCAACAGATCAATATGATGATGTGTCGGAGGGGGGACAACAACTATCCAAGTGAGGCGGAGTCAAACGATGGCAGTACTCTAAGAGATCAGATTGCACACCAAACTTGAGCTGCTTATAATAATAATAATTAGTCTAGTTTTATTCATGTTTTGCTTATGTAATTTTTGGAACTTTCTATTGCAAATATTATTATAGTAAATACCTTTTTTAATGCAATTGTTATCTTTATACTTGAATTTCTTTTTTTAGGCACCTTGATCCTGCTTACGTTTCTTTGTACTTCATCCTAACATGTTTTGAGAAATTCAGCCATGGCAGGAGAAGCTGATAGGGCTGCTTGGAACTCCGCTTATGAGAAAGGTCTTGTTGAAATATTACTTGACTACAAAGATAACCCTAAATATAAAGGTCAAAATGGTTGGGTATCGGAGGGCTGGAGGATTATCACCAGCGAGTTCAATGAGAAGTTTCCCATCTTCTTATTTTAGCCGTCTTCTCATTTTGAATATATTGATGCTGGTCGAGAAAGATTAAGCTTATATGTAATATTCTGCTACTTTGATAGATCTGCTCCGTTCTATTCTCCTGCTGCCGCCGCTCTGTTCTCTTCTCTGTTCTGCTGCCGCTGCTCTGTTGACCGCACCAGCTGGAGCAAATGAACCCTGCGGGCAATTTCCAAATACCACAGGGGCTTTCTTCCCCAGCGGGTAAATTTCCCAGCGGGATTCACATGCACTAGGAAATTCCTCGTAGGGGCTTTCTTTCCTGAGGTTAATTTATTTCTGCTACCAAACTAAGTCTAAATGTGCTGCTGTTACCGCGCGCTGCTGATCCTAGGTTTATTGTATCCTTATCCACCCTAATCGCATTCTTCGATTGCCTGCAAGATTTCGTTGCTCTGCACCGGGATGTGCTGTGGGATGTCCTGCTGACGATCCCGCCCGATGAGCTCCGACTCCTCCCACCCTTCTTCCCGTGGTGTCGCTCCATCACCTGCGACCCGGCCTTCGTCGCCGCGCACAAAGCCCGCCACCCGGAGACGATCGTCGTCGGACACAGTGTGACACGCGAGGGGGTGGACGTCCTTCTCGTAGGTTTGTCGTCATGCAAAATCTTGAAGATCATTAGCACCACAGATTTGTGCACGGTGGTGCCCACAAAGCTTGATCTTTGTCAAGAAGCCGCACAGTGGCCGTGCCACTGTCATCAACCCCGCTACTGAAGTTGCCCTCACCTTGCCGACGAACCTGGCTGCCAAATCCCGATCCCATGGGAAGCCCTTGCGCAAGTACTCTGCCACGTTTGTGTTTGGGAGAGTCGACGCGCAAGTGTACTCCGTATCCTCACTGATAAACCGTGTCCCGATCAGCTCTTTGAGGTCCTAACGCTAGACAACTGGGGCTCTACATCGTGGAGGGAATGGCAGGTTCCTCCTCTGCTTATATATTTCTGAACTCGATTCGGAAGAACAATACTCAAAACTAGGCCTGGTAGAATACGATCCAGAAACAAACACTTTGGATTCAGAATTAAAGGATTTCACGGATGTCGACCATTTTGGCGTCTATCCAGGAAGCTTGTCGAGTGTTGGGAATGGTTAGAGTTGGGATCTTACCATGGAATGAAGACATGTGGGGTTTAATCTCCTAGACGCACGATCCACATTGCCTGGAATTCCTCTGTTGTTCATTTGCTGTTGTCAACTTGTGGTCGCATCACGTACGCGTGGTTTTGGGTGGTTGTTTCGATGGAGTCTGTTTACATGACCTAATCAATTTGTTAGGAACCTGATGGCTTTTGAGAGCGTGTCCCTTTGTTGTTTTAAGGGGACAGTCATGGGTAGAAAACTCGTCTTTAGTCCCGGTTGGTAGAGAGCAAATTTCCCGAAAATCCATCCGGGATAAACCAATCGAGACAAAGGGAGATCTTTAGTCCTGGGTCTTTCAACCGGGAGTAAAACCCTCCTTTAGTCCCGGTCTGCCACGTCAGGAGCGGACAGGACCCGTAAAGGGGGGGCCTTTAGTCTCGGTTGGGTTTTCCAACCGGGACTAAAGTCCTGCTTGAAATTTCAGATGCGCGCCATGTAGGCACCTGCATGGCGCCTGTAATTTCATGCATCACGTACGTACTCCAACCCTTTTGTTAACTTAGTAGTTGAGACTTTTTTATAATGAAATCAAACTAGTATTTAAACGAATCAAACTAGTATTTATACAATTACTATATATACAATTATATATATACAATTATTAGCATACTATACAAAGGCAGTGTTCCTTTCCATCTTGGAGTAGAGGAGAAACCGAGACTGACTGGTGGACCCGCAATCTTTCCCCGGATCTCCCGAGGCAGACGCGCCCGAGCAGCATGCGCCCGCTTCAGAGCTTCTCCGCCGTGTGGCTTAATCTCTCCGATGCCCGCCGCTTCGCCCAGTCGCCGGCCGCGACAGGATGGATCCACGCGCCCTCCTCCCCAATCGCAGCGGAAGCCCCTCTGCAACCCTTTCTGCATCGCCTTGTCTCGCTCGCGCCCTCGCCGGCCGCGCCAAGGTGCCCCGTCGCCGCCGTGGCAGAGTTTTGCCGCTGCTGCGTCAGACCGCCTCGCGACCCGCGCCCATCATCTCTCCCGGATCCCCGGCTGCAAGCCCCGATGCCTTTCCAGTTATCCCGCCCCTCCATAGTCGCGCCGCCCACGGATTCGCTCCGTGACGATTCCGCCCTCGCCAACCACAACTCCGGCCGCGACAGCTCCTTTATCCGCCTCGCCAGAAACAAGCCCCGCCAAGCCGCTGTTTCGCGCTCGCCCGCACCGCCGCTCGTCCTGTCACTTCGCCTGTTGCAACCTCGCTTGTGGCGCCTTTCCCCCTGTCACACCCCGATCAAATCCGCCGCTCGACGCAACCAGACGACGCCCGCCTTCGCCAAATCTAAATCCCGGCAAAACCGCACCTGCGCCGCCTTGTCTCCAGTGCCCAATGGCCGAAGACCCTGTCTCCAAAGCTCTGTTCCGCCACCCATCGTCACTCAATTGCCGCCATGGCAGCGCACTCCATCCTTTTCTTCCCGGTCTTCGTGCTGCTCAAAATCTCTCTCTTCCGCGCAGCTACAAAAAGGCATACCAGAGTCCCACCGGAGTTCCTTCGCCATTGCTGTTTCGCCACCCCTGCTCTAAGCGCACTTGAGCCCTGCTACTTGAACTCTTGAGAGTTCCCCTCTCCGCTCAAACCCGCTCCTCCCCCAACCTGTCAGCCGTCTGATCCTCCGCACTGTGCTAAAGCTTTCTTGTTGCTCACAAGCAGCTCCGCCGCCACCGGAACACCGTCAAACCTCGCCGCCACCCAAGCCTTAGTGCTTTAGTCTTCCACCCAAGTCTGTTCCTTCCTGACCCCAAAGCTTCACCAGTAGACCCGAAGGTAAGCTGCCGACCCCTTACCGGTTCGCCCGACCCTTTTTCCGTCTCGCCCGACCCTGTCTGTTCCGCCGACCCTTATCCACCTCACCCGAGGGTTCGGCTGTATCTTTTTCCTTGACCCGAGGGTATCTGTGTAAATTTTCGGGGACTTATCTGTGCTAAGTCTGAGGACCCCGACACAGTTATTCCTCAAGTCTAAGGGTCAGATCACAAGTTTATCCCCATCCGACCCTTTTATCCTGTCTCCACCAACTAAAGTAAACTCCCCCACCCTTTTCGGTAGCCTTGCTACAAGTGTCCGAGCTTAACTTGCAAGTGTTGTTGAAATAATCGTCTAAGCTTTAACTCCTACATTGCATTCGTGTAGAGTTACACCTCGCTGACGGCGTCTACGAACTACACCTGGTGCCTGAAGACGGAGCTGTAGCTGAGCTACCAATCCCAGAAGCCGAAGCAGCCCCCGCTGAAGACCAGTTCCCTTCCACCCCGCTTGAAGACAAGCCCCGGAGCATGAACCCAACTTTCTAAACTTGCACATGCCTTCCTTCTTATGACTGTGCATTTACGTATAGGAGTTGTTTGCAACCCTAGATGCATAACATAGTTCCTTTGATCTGAACACTAGTCTGTTGGGTCGAGTAGTTGCAATGCTTAAATAGGTATCGATAAAAGCCGAGTGATTTCCTGTCACTCGCGAGTTATAGGAGTTGGTTGTTCCTCTTCTGTTTACAACTATAAGGACGATGGACAGGGCAGGTTTTGGTTAACTCTTTTGGTGGTCGGCTGATCGCCCCGTCTGTCTATGGAATCTGTTAAGGCCCGACAGTGGTGGTGTTCGTGATCAAGTATTTGAAAGTACTAACCTCATACTCAGTATGGGATGGGGAAGCCTAGTACCTGATTGAACCTAGACGTGAGCGATCGCTCCACTGTCCTTGGAACGAAGTTCCCCTGCGGCCGCACGTGGTGGCAAGTGTGGTCACAGAACGGCAGAGGCCGGGTCTGTGGAACCTTGCACCAAAGGAAGTGGACCCGACACGGGTTAGGGAATTGATGGGGAAGGCCGACACAGGAAGCAACCCTCGGTGGTGCGTGGATGTCGTGAGGTTAGGTTCACCATGCATGGTTAAAGAACTCGAATCGATTCATCTGCCTCTCACAGTTTGAGACTGCTTGATCGCTATGCTACACTGAGTAATGAAGGAATCTGATGATGACATGGTCTTGATGATGAGTTTATATACATAAAGTTGGATGTATGTTTGCTTAGAGTAAGTTGCCAATGTAGACTGGTGAATGAATTTAGAATCTGAGCTAAAACTTGAAAATAAGGATCTACATAGTGCTTTTGGCAAACAAACCCCTCAGCCAAAAAGCCTTGCATTTCTAGAAGTGGTGGAGTAGTTCGCCCCACCGGTCGGTTAAGTCTTGTTGAGCTTAGAAGCTCAGCCTTGTTTGTGAAGTTGTAGCTTCTTAGCTTGCTGCTAGCACTTGGCTGCCCCAGCTCCCTCCGGGTTGGACGGTCGAGTGGGATCCTTCCTCGGACGGCGGGGAATAGGATCACTAATTTCCTGGCTGGCCTCACCAAGGACATCCAACCCCGACGAGTAGCTTCCGCCGTGCTTTTGCCTTTTTGTTGTTTTCTTTCAACCTTTGTAAAACTCTGATTTTAACCAGTGTGTAATGAATGGTTAATACCTTGGTGGATCTGTTGTATTCTCTGGAACCACTCACCTTCGTGTGGGTTATGCTAACTCGGTCCTGTCAAGTGGTTAAATCGGATAAAATCCGACGGCACATCGAGTTAACTCGATTAAGGCATGAGGATCGCATGTTAAGCGACTTAACCGTGCTTTAGTTGAGTTAATCCGAGGTGTTCCGCCACATAAACTTTTGCATAGAGATAAAGATCCAAAATTATTACAAGCCTAGCATGTCTTGCATGTCTTGGTACTCCACTGGATCTTTCCTCAACGAATCAAAGACAGTGATGTGGCTTCTATCAGGTTCAATTATAATGAGGACCCAATGAAAGCTGCGTACGTAAATGTTCATATATATTAGAACTAACTAACACTAATCAAGTAAGGAAAAAGAAAAAATGAAAGTAGACGGTATACATACACTTACTTGAAGTTGTATGGAAGTAGTATGAAATCCTTGAATTTTTGTTTGTCTAGAAAATTGTATACTTCCATGTTTTATCCGGCGCATCCTGTATCTGTTTTTGGTTAACTACAGATGGATCCATGAAGCCAATATGGAGGTACGCTTCTCGTCAGCAGTCTGAATTACCTTCCTACATAAAATGGAAGACGAAGTTAGTATGGTGACGCATGCAAAAAAAAAATAATGATATGAGCCAAAATTTACATGTAGATAAACGGGGACACTTACAGAACTCAGGCGCTGATCAAAAAGATGTCCAGGGCATCATGATGGTACACTTCGTATACATCCTTGAATTCTAGCCACAGGACTTTCTTGCCTTTGTCGTAAAAATCTATCGGTTTTACCTTAAGGCCGAACATCTCCCTTGAGTTGGCGGACATCTTCATGTACCATTGATGGAATTTGTACATTTTTATTGATAGCTTCCATTCCAACTCAGGTCTTACCAGAAACTTGCCTAGCTCAAAGGTCCATCTCGGTTCAACTAGCGGTGCAGCTAGCAGCTCAACTTGCCCTAGACATTCATCAAGTCCCATACATGTTTCTTCCATGAATTGCAATACTTGTGCTTGTTGATCCAAGGGTATTGCTGCTATCTTTTTAACGTCTTTTTCTGGTAGATGCCCGAGGTTGGGGACAGCACCACTAGAAGATGACTTTCCTTTCCTTTTTTTCCTCTCATCAGCCTTGACTAACACCCGTTCGTAGTTCGATAGTAGTGGTATCCTCTTCTTGGCTTCTTCTTGCATCCTGATAAAAAAATTTAATTCTCTTCGATCTACTGGTGGTGGCTCCATCTCCCTTGCTTTTTTTTCTTCAGCCTGTTTCTTGAACCACTCACTGGCCTCTGCTTGGATTTTGGCCCAGTGTTCCACATGAGTCATTACCTCCCAGCGTTCCTCATGAGTCACTTCAGGCTCCTTTTTTTTCTTCTTTCTCTGTCTTGACTTGGGAGGTGGTGGTCGCAACTTCTTAAGTGGTGTTGTAGGTTCCTTGCTCAGGGCTACTCTTAGTCCTAGCGATGGTGATTGAGGAGGGGTGTCGTTGTTGTCGTCATCACTCCCACCACAAAGATGTGGTAGAGATGGAGACCTTGATTGAGCAGGAAGTGACGGTCCTGGAGCAGGTTGTGCTGAAGATGATGGTCTTGAGCTTTGAGGAGATGGTCGCTGCTGGGGATCTGCGAGGAGCGGTCTTGAGCTCTGTGGAGGTGCTTCCGTGCCAGGGATGATGATGTAGAGTTTGCACCATAGAATGATCCTGTGAAGCACATCTCCTAGTGTCCTTTCCCTAACGCCTCCCGGGAGGTCGAGCTCTAGGTCTTCATATTGGCTATCAGCGATCTGCTCTAGGCTGGCTGTGGCGGAACCACCTCGGATTAGCTTTATTAAGCAGGGTTAAGCCGCCTAACATGCGACACTCCTGCCTAAACCGAGTTAATACAAAGTGCCGTCGGATTTCATCCGATTTAACCACTTAAACAGGATCGAGTTTAGCAAACCCACAGGAAGGTGAGTGGTTACAGAGAATACAACAAGTCCACTGAGTTGAACGAGTTTTACCCATTTAGTTCGGCCATAAAATCCAACATCGGAGTTTTACAAGTTTTCAAGAACAACAGAGAAAACACTAGCGGAAGACTTCGTCGGGGTCGGACATCCCTGGTGAGGCCAACCGGGATATCACTGGCTCCTCTCCTCGCCGCCCGAGGAAGGATCCCACTCGACCGTCCAGCCTGGCGGGAGCTGGGGCGGCCAAGCACCAACCAGAGAGGGGTCGGAAGCAGCAACCTCACCTAAAAAACAGGAGCCACAACAAGGCTGAGCTACTAAGCTCAACAAGACTTAACCGATAGGAGTAAGGGCTACTCCTCCTTCTAGACATGCAGGCTGTTTGGCTGAGGGGTTTGTTTGCCAAAAGCTCTAAGTTACCCTATTTCCAAGTTTTAGCTCCGGTTCTAGGTTCATTTACCAGTCTAGGTTGTGACACCTATTCTAAGCATTCATAGAACCAAACCAGATGTGTAGATATAACAACAAACATTGCCATCATCAGATTCCTCATTTACTCAGGGTGACATAGCGATCAAGCAATCTCAAACTGTGAGAGGCAGACGAATCGATTTGAGTTCTTTAACCATGCATGGTGAACCTAGCCTCACGACATCCGCGCACCCGGAAGTCGCTTCCTGTGTCGGCCTTCCCCATCAATCCCCTAACCCGTGTCGGGCCCATTTCCTTTGGTGCAAGGTTCCACAGACCCGGCCTCTGCCGTTCTGTGACCACGCTTGCCACCACGTGCGACAACCAGCAGGGGAAACTCCGTTCCAAGAACAATGGGGCGACCGCTCACGTCTAGGTTCAATCCGGTACTAGGCTTCCTCATCCCATACTAAGTATGAGGCTAGTACTTTCAAACACTTGATCACAAACACCACCACTGTCGGGCCTTAGCAAGATTTCATAGACAGACGGGGCAACCATCCGACCACCAAAAAGTTACCAAAACCCTGCCCCGTCCATCGTCCTTATAGTTATAACAGGAGAGTAAACATGCAACTCCTACAACTCGCGAGTGACAGGAAATCACTCGACTTTTACCGTCCCCTAGTTAAGCAATGCAGCTACTCGGTCCAACAGCTAGTGCTCAGATCACTGGGATAACTAAGTCATGCATCTAGGGTTTCACACAACTCCTATACGTAAATGCACAAGCATGTTACAGAAGGCATGCGCAAGTCTGGCAAAACACGTAGGATTTTCATGCAACCGGGGCTTGCCTTCAAGCAAGGAGGACGGGAACTGCTCGACTTCGGGGGCGACTTCGGGTTCGGAGGACAGGAGCTCGGCTACAGCTTCTTCTTCTGGCGCCGGATGAAGCTCGTAGAAGCCGTCGGCGAGGTGCAGCTCTACACGAATGCAATGCAAGGGTTAGCATAGACGGTTATTTCAACAGCAACACTGGCTTGCCTGAGCCCAGAAACTTGCGACAAAGAGCAGGAGGTTATGGTGGTTCGAGAGAGCTGATGATGATCAAGAGGTAAGGGTAGGAAAGGAACTAGTGGTCTGATCCTTGAACTAGAGGATGTGATATACTGGGGGTCCTTAGACGCAAGCGCTGAAGGGTTCCCAAGCTTTACACATACACCCTCGAGTTGAAGAAAAAGATCACAGCCAAGCCCTCGGGCGAGGCGGATAAGGGTCGGCGGAACAGATAGGATCGGGCGAGACGGAACCGGGGTCGGGCGGATAGGAGGGGTCGGGCGAGGCGGACTGGGGTCGGCAACTCACCTTCTTCCTGAAAGGAAAGCTTGGGGTCGGAAAGAAGCGGACTTTGGGTGGAGGGACTAAGGTTTGAACAGAAGCTAAGACCGGCAATGCTCCGGCGGCGGCGCTGCTTCTTGCGGATCACAAGAGAGCTTTTACGCAGCACGGAGGAGCAAGCTGCTGGGTGACTTGGAGAAAACTGAGAGAGAACTCCTCAAGAACTGGGTGGGTGGCGCTAGGAGCTTGAGCAGAGAGCGAGAGAAGGCCGAAGGCAACAAGGGCGGAGGAAACTCTGGCGACGGGGGCATTCCTTTTATAGCTGCTGGAGTAGAGGAAAGGAAACGGCGCGGAGAGAGAGAAGGGAAGCGGCGCGAAGGCCGGGGAGAGGCAATGGAGTGCTCTACCGGGGCGGCGATTGAGCGAAGAGGGCGGTGGTGCAGAACTCCGGGGGTGACGCCAGTGATCATTGCGTTCTGCCGTCAGGGCGGCGTAGGAGCGGGTAGACTGGTGGCTGAGATTTGGCGGAAAGCGGGCGTCGTCGTGCGGAAGATTTGATAGAAGCGACCGGCTTAACGGCGCTAGAATCGAGGACGCATGGGTGAGAAGACAGGCGGACGCGGGTGCGGGGGAGAGCGCGGAACAACAGATTGTCGGGCGGCTTCTGACAGAGCGGGGGAAAGGAACTGTCGCGGCCGCGGTCGGGGTTGGCGGTGGAGGAATCATCGTGTAGCGGCGACCAGGCGGCGCGACTGCGGCTGAAGGGACGGAAAAGACGGGCGACATCGGGCTCTGGGGCCGGGATCTGGCGGCGTGATGATGGGCGCGGGCGGCGAGGCTCTGCAGAAAGGGGTGCAGAGGGCTTCCGCTGCCATTGGGGAAAGGGGGCGCGGGAACCCACTCGGTCGCTGGCCAGAGACAAAACTGAGCGGCAGGCGTCGGAGAAGACGAGCCACGCGGCAGGAAGACTCTGAAGCAGCCATGCAACTCGAGTGCGCCTGTCGCGGGGGATCTGGAAAAGATCTCACGGGTCCACCGGTGGATAGATCGGACGGTTGAGGAAGATTAGCAGAATCCGACGGTGGGCTGAGCTCACCGGGGTCGGGAGAGGAGCGAAGCAGGAAGGGGTCGGATCTCAGGGGTCGGGACCAGGCGGATAGCTGAGCACTTAGGCGCGGTCAAGCAAGACAGATGACTAGGACCAAGGGCTCTGATCAAGACTAACTCGGGAAGGTTTAGGGGTCGGTCGTCACAGCCTACCCCTCTTAAAAAGAATCTCATCCCAAGATTCAGAGATCAAGGGGGGGTGTGCTGTCCTTACCTCCTTGAGGGGATAGAAAACCTGGGAAACGCTTGTTCAGATATTCGCCCGTTTCCCATGTTGCCTCATCCTCGGTGTGGTTTCTCCAGAGGATCTTGTACATCTTTACCACTTGGCGTCGGGTGTGCCTTTCCTTTTGGTCAAGAACTCGATCTGGGTACTCGGCGTAGGTCAGGTCGGGCTCTACCTGAAGCTGTCCTTGCTCTAAGATCTCTGCTGGAACTCGGACACATTTCTTCAGTTGAGACACATGGAAAACATCATGTATGGCTGATAGCTGTTCTAGGAGTTGGATCCGGTAAGCAACGGGTCCACATATCTCCACAATCTCATAAGGGCCAACATAGCGGGGAGCTAACTTGCCTTTTATTCCAAACCGTCGCACTCCTTTGGTCGGGGAGACTCGAAGGTACACATGATCACCAAGGTTGAACTGCAGGGGTCTTCTCCGCTGGTCAGAGTAACTCTTCTGTCGAGATTGGGCAGCCTTGAGGTTTGCTTGAATTACCTTCACTTGCTCTTCGGCTTCTGCCACTAAGTCAGGGCCATAGACCTGTCTTTCCCCTAGTTGGGACCAGTTCAAGGGTGTCCTGCATCTTCGTCCATATAGGGCTTCAAACGGTGCCATCTTCAAACTGGCCTAGTAGCTGTTATTGTAGGAGAATTCTGCCAAGGGCAGACACTTGTCCTAGTTCTTATCATAGTGGATATCACAAGCTCTTAACATGTCTTCAAGAATCTGGTTGACTCTCTCGGTTTGGCCATCGGTTTGAGGATGATAGGTCGAGCTTCGGAGGAGCTTGGTCCCCATAGATGCTTGTAGCTGCTCCCAAAAACGTGCCACAAACTGAACTCCTCGATCAGAGATGATAGTCTTGGGTACACCATGTAGGGAAACTATACGGTCGAGGTACAACTCTGCATACTGCTTGACTGCGTAGGTGGTGCGAACAGGAAGGAAATGTGCTGTCTTGGTCAGACGGTCCACTATAACCCAGATGGAATCATACCGTTGTTTTGTAAGGGGTAATCCAACTATGAAGTCCATGCTGATGTCTTCCCATTTCCAAGAGGGAATAGGTAGCGGCTGCAAGGTTCCTGCTACCTTCAATTGACTGGCCTTGACACGCTGACAGGTGTCACATTCTGAAACATACCGAGCTATCTCCGGCTTCATTCCACTCCACCAAAAGGTTTGACGAAGATCATGGTACATCTTATTGCTGCCAGGATGGATCGAGAACTTGGAGAGATGAGCTTCATCTAGGATTTGCTTCCTCAACTCGGGGTTGGCGGGTACTACTAGCCGGTTTCCATAATACACACCTCCCGTTTTGTCCTGACGGAAATGCTTATATCCCTCATCCTTTACTGAGATCTTACCGATGATCCGTTGTACTTCCGTATCTCTTACTTGTGCTGACCGGATTCGGTCTTCCAAAACTAAGTCAAGGATGGTGTGACCAAGGGTTCCTTGAGGAATAATCTCCAGACTTAGTTTTCCCATCTCGTGACACAGAGTCTTGGTGAAGGTTGTTGACAACAAGCAGTTGCAATGGGGTTTGCGGCTGAGAGCATCGGCTACCACATTGGCTTTGCCAGGATGATAGTGCACTTCCAATTCATAATCCTTTATTAACTCCAGCCATCTTCTTTGACGCATGTTGAGGTCGGTCTGAGTGAAGATGTACTTGAGGCTCTTGTGGTCGGTGTAGATGTTGCAGTGAGCTCCCATTAGGTAGTGCCTCCATATCTTCAAGGCATGTATCACTGCTGCCAACTCAAGGTCATGTGTCGGGTAGCTTAGCTCATGAGGTCATAACGCACGTGAGGCATAGGCAATGACTCGAGTGTCTTGCATGAGAACACATCCGAGTCCAGTGCCAGAGGCGTCACAGTATACGTCATACGGCCTAGAGGGGTCGGGCTGAGCCAAAACTGGAGCGGTGGTCAGCAAGTGCTTCAGGGTCTTGAAGGCCTCTTCACACTTGGTGTCCCACACAAATTTGACCTCTTTCTTCAGCAACTCGGTCATCGGCTTAGCTATCTTGGAGAAATCCGGTATGAAACGCCGATAGTAACCTGCCAATCCAAGGAAACTCCTGATCTGGTGTACTGAGGCAGGAGACTTCCATTCTATGACTTCTTGCACCTTACTGGGATCCACGGCGATACCATTCTTGGAGATAGTGTCCCAAAAACTTGACACTATCTAACCAAAACTCACACTTGGAGAACTTGGCATAGAGCTGGTGATTTCTCAGCCGTTGGAGAACTATATGAACATGGTCGGCATGCTCTTCCGCGTTCTTCGAGTACACTAGGATATCATCAATGAACACCACTACAAACTTGTCCAGCTCGGGCATAAACACCGAGTTCATAAGGTACATGAAATAGGCGGGTGCATTGGTGAGTCCAAAGGACATGACTAGGTACTCGTACAGTCCATATCTGGTAGAGAAAGTTGTCTTGGGTATGTCGCAGGGTCGAATCTTTATTTGATGATAACCAGAACGAAGATCGACCTTGGAGAACACTTTTGCTCCGGCTAACTGATCGAACAAGACATCAATGCGTGGCAGCGGGTACTTGTTCTTGACTGTCACAGCATTGAGGGGTCGGTAATCCACACACATACGTAGACTGCCATCTTTCTTCTTCACAAACAGGGCGGGGCAACCCCAAGATGATGTACTGGGTCGAATGAAGCCCTTTTCCAACAGATCATGCAACTGGGTCTTCAACACGGCTAACTCAGCGGGTGGCATCCGATAGGGTCTCTTAGATATCGGGGCTGTGCCAGGAATCAACTCTATGGAAAACTCCACTTCTCTATCAGGTGGCATACCCGGCAAATCTTCTGGAAACACATCAGGGTACTCACAGATAACAGGGAGGTCTTCTAGACGGGCTCCCAAGAGAGGGTAGGCACAAGGAAGCGAAGACTCAGGATGGGTCAAGGATACGGTAGAACTACCATGGGAGGGTGAGCTGATGCAGAGAGATCGGGCTGATGTATCTAGAACCACTTGATGTCGGGCCATCCAATCCATACCAAGGATGACATCTATGCCTTCTAGGTCAAGGATGATAAGGTTTTCCTTGAAGAGGGCGGGACCTAGCTGGAGAGGTACAAGAATAACGACCTGATCCGACGTTATCCTTCCTCCAGGAGTGGCGATCACATAGGGTTCCTTAGTGTGACCGACACTTAGCCCACATCTTTCCCTTGCCTTACTCCCGATAAAGCTATGAGAGGCTCCCGAATCAAACAACACAATAACAGCTTGATTTAAAACAAGGAAAGTACCCGTCATTACTGGCGCACCTTCGGGGAGCTCGGTCAAGCTGGTGTAGTTGAGTCGGCCTTGTCGGACTTGCACCTTGGGCCTTCTTCCTCTGGCTGCCATGGGGTTCTGACCTTGATGTTGATTCTTGTTCCTGGGGCAGTCCTTTGCAAAATGTCCTTCATTGCCGCAGGTAAAACAACGATTACTGGCTGCCGGGCGAGGTGGCGTTGGTAGGGTCGGCCGGGGCACTTGCGGTTGGAAGCCTGGAAAATGAGGCATTGTTGCCGGCGGGGGTCGGGCGATCCATTTCCCTGACTGCTGGGGTCGGCCAGGGGCTTGTGGAGGGACCATCCGGAACCTTCGAGTCGGCGGACTCGGAAATGCCACAGAGGCTTTCCTTCTGGTCGGCCTTGAGGGCTTGCATGCAGTCCTCTTGAGAGATGGCCAGGTTGACCAACTCGTTGTAGGTGTCCACCTTGATGGGGTTCAACCTTTCCCTGAGCTCCAAGCTCAGTCCTCGACGGAATCTGTCCCGCTTCTTCTCGTCTGTGTCCGCATGATAGCCAGCATAACGGCATAGGTCATTGAAAGCTTGGGCGTAATGCAGCACATCCCGAGTTCCTTGGGTGAGGGCTAGAAACTCGTTGAGCTTACGCTCCAGGAGACCTTCTGGAATGTGATACGCTTTGAACGCCGTCTTAAACTCGTTCCAACTGACCACGTGGCCAGCCGGCAGCATGGCACGGTAGTGGTCCCACCAAAGCCGTGCGGAGCCACGCAGCTGCTGAGCTGCAAACCGCGCCTTGTTGCTGTCGGGGCATGGAGCGGTGAGGAGCTCGAACTTGGATTCAATCGTACGAACCCATGCGTCAGCATCGAGCGGTTCTTGTGTCTTTTGAAACAGCGGGGGCTGTGTCCCCAGAAAGTCCTCATACCGTGCGATATGCGGCTGCGGCTGTGGTCTTCCACCATGTGGCTGTTGTTGTTGTCCTTGCACCAGATGCCTTAGCAGCTCAGTTTGAGGTGCTAGGATTGCCTCCAATGGCGATGGGGGCGGGGGCGGGGGAAGATCCTGTCGCTGATCACTACCACTGGGCCAAGAACCAGACCTAGTGCGGTGCGCCATCTGCAAGAGTTAACGCCCCATTAATTTCATAACCTTAGGTATACTCCAACAAATGGAACGTATGGATTAAATCCCTTAATGCGACTCTTGCAAATGGTGCATCACACGTCCTCATAGAGAAAGCACATTCCTCTCATTCTCAGCATAGATAACCTCTACTTGACCTGGTACTCCACTTCAGGCAACACATGCCACATACAGACTCCTATGATCTGATCCACTCAAACCAAGGGGTCGGACACGGTCCGTACTTGAAAAGGGTCGGACAAGGCGGAAACTGCCTCAAAAGGTCGGCGCACTCGGTTTCACCAGCTGGGGTCGGCCCAGAAACAGGTCCTCAGAACACAGCATATGGTCACGGCGCAACTTACTCAACCTAGCATCCACACTATACAAAGATGAGAAAGCTATGCACCAGAGTTAACTTTATATACAACGGTGTTTCAACACAGGGAGCACTCAACTCGAGGCTAACCTATTACAACTTTTCCACAATCTAGGCTGCCGAGGAGTACAACAAAAAGATGGTTCCCTGAGAACCCTTAATCTACCAATGGGCACTATGAGTCGGAGAAGGGGCGTCATCTTCCTCTATATCCATGCTGGACGCTCCCTCATCTTCCTCAGGGTCCTCTTGAGCTTCGAGCTGCATGTTGAGGGCATGCATATCTTCGAGCTCGGCTTGGTGCTCCTCCAGGTGGGCATTGGCAACTGCCAACTCCATTTCCACCTCCATCTTTTCCTCCGAGAGCTCTATCATGCCGTCCACGAGGTCGGCGACTTCTCCTTCTAGCTCGGAGATCCGATCTTGCATATCGTGGATCTGGATACCACGTTGGATCAGCTGGTAGGTTTGGCCTACCATATCTCTTCTTGCTGCCTGGAGGTAACCGTGGGTATCTGCTGCCGTCCAGGCGAAAAGGGTCATGGCTCGCCCTTGAAGCTCTATCAACCGGTAGAGAGCGGCCATGCACCGGATGTTGGTGGAGATGGTGACCATGGCGCAGGTGGTGGCTAACACCTCGATGTTCCCGACGCGGTCAAGCCATGCCGGGTCCAACCGGTTCCTGACGGGGAAGAGGCCGATCGGGTCTAGCGTGATTTCCACGGGATGCAGCTGACACAACTGGGTGAGCAACTGCAGGGCGGCGGACTCCCATGTATCTTCCGGAGCGAGACCATAGGCTATTATGCCAAGAGAGGGCCAGTCGGGCCGTGCAAGGGGAGGTGGTACCAACGCTTGCACTTGGCACGTCTGAATGCCCTGTTCCAGATATAACCGCCCGGCATACAAGGGCGGGGACTGGTACCCAAACCACTTCAGCGTATCCCACAGAATCGCGGGAAACCCCTCGAAATGCAGGCACGTCGATTGGAAGGTACCGTCCGCTCCAAAAACAACATGTCCGGGAACAGCCATCTGGAACCAAGAAAACCGAAAACCACGTGAGATAGATTCCAAGGGTCAGGGGTCGGATAGAGAAGCATACGGTTTTTAACCGAGAGCAACTAAGAGAAATTAGAAATCCTTAGATCCAGAAGAACTCTTTCGAATAGGGTTGCTGTTGAGAAAGGGAACCGTACAACCTTTTAGATATGACGCATGCACGGCCTACCTTACTCTTAACCAAAAACAACTGCCCAAACTTTGGGTCTTACGCGGTCAACGCCGGTGACAAGGCAACAATACGTCTCTCCCTATAATAACTAGTCGGTTCTAGTAACGTCTCCTATACGAACGCGGTTAGCAACCTGCACAAAACACCACACACGAACCTTTCGTGCCAGCACCCACGAAAGTGTTCCCAAACATTACCGCTCACTATAGGAACGGCACCCATGCGTTTAAGGCTGCATGGACAGCACTCAACCGTAGAAATAGGTCCCCTTGAATGGAACCATATAACCCTTCGCATACTCGCGATGCGGGATCGGCGCACGTATGACAAACGTGGCGAAACAACCGTGCTGATAGGTTCGTTGGAATCGAACCGTACCAACCTTCGTATGGAACACATACGAAACCTGCGCACGTGTAATAGACGTGGGCGAAAACAACCGCGAAGATAGGGTCCTTTGAATGGAGCTCCCTATCAACCCTCGCATGCTCGCGATGCGGAACTCGGCACACGTATGATAGACGTGGCGAAGTGCTGGAAGGGTTAGCAAAAAAACCAAATACTTATTAGTCACCTAAAACAACCCCAAAATCCCCTAGGGCCTCTCGCACCAAGTCATCCTTAACGATCGTACGAGATTTTTCAAAAGTTTCTTGCAACTTTTATCCTTTTCAAAGAAGTGTTTAGGGCTTGTTGGGTTCTCTGAAATGCTAAACCTGGCTCTGATACCAGCTGTGGCGGAACCACCTCGGATTAGCTTGATTAAGCAGGGTTAAGCCGCCTAACATGCGACACTCCTGCCTAAACCGAGTTAATACAAAGTGCCGTCGGATTTCATCCGATTTAACCACTTAAACAGGATCGAGTTTAGCAAACCCACACGAAGGTGAGTGGTTACAGAGAATACAACAAGTCCACTGAGTTGAACGAGTTTTACCCATTTAGTTCGGCCATAAAATCCAACATCGGAGTTTTACAAGTTTTCAAGAACAACAGAGAAAACACTAGCGGAAGACTTCGTCGGGGTCGGACATCCCTGGTGAGGCCAACCGGGATATCACAGGCTCCTCTCCTCACCGTCCGAGGAAGGATCCCACTCGACCGTCCAGCCTGGCGGGAGCTGGGGCAGCCAAGCACCAACCAGAGAGGGGTCGGAAGCAGCAACCTCACCTGAAAAAACAGGAGCCACAACAAGGCTGAGCTACTAAGCTCAACAAGACATAACCGATAGGAGTAAGGGCTACTCCTCCTTCTAGACATGCAGGCTGTTTGGCTAAGGGGTTTGTTTGCCAAAAGCTCTAAGTTACCCTATTTCCATGTTTTAGCTCCGGTTCTAGGTTCATTTACCAGTCTAGGTTGTGACACCTATTCTAAGCATTCATAGAACCAAACCAGATGTGTAGATATAACAACAAACATTGCCATCATCAGATTCCTCATTTACTCAGGGTGACATAGCAATCAAGCAATCTCAAACTGTGAGAGGCAGACGAATCGATTCGAGTTCTTTAACCATGCATGGTGAACCTAGCCTCACGACATCCGCGCACCTGGAAGTCGCTTCCTGTGTCGGCCTTCCCCATCAATCCCCTAACCCGTGTCGGGCCCATTTCCTTTGGTGCAAGGTTCCACAGACCCGGCCTCTGCCATTCTGTGACCACGCTTGCCACCACGTGCGACAACCAGCAGGGGAAACTCCGTTCCAAGAACAATGGGGCGACCGCTCACGTCTAGGTTCAATCCGGTACTAGGCTTCCTCATCCCATACTAAGTATGAGGCTAGTACTTTCAAACACTTGATCACAAACACCACCACTGTCGGGCCTTAGCAAGATTTCATAGACAGACGGGGCAACCATCCGACCACCAAAAAGTTACCAAAACCCTGCCCCGTCCATCGTCCTTATAGTTATAACAGGAGAGTAAACATGCAACTCCTACAACTTGCGAGTGACAGGAAATCACTCGACTTTTACCGTCCCCTAGTTAAGCAATGCAGCTACTCGGTCCAACAGCTAGTGCTCAGATCACTGGGATAACTAAGTCATGCATCTAGGGTTTCACACAACTCCTATACGTAAATGCACAAGCATGTTACAGAAGGCATGCGCAAGTCTGGCAAAACACGTAGGATTTTCATGCAACCGGGGCTTGCCTTCAAGCAAGGAGGACGGGAACTGCTCGACTTCGGGGGCGACTTCGGCTTCGGAGGATAGGAGCTCGGCTACAGCTTCTTCTTCTGGCGCCGGATGAAGCTCGTAGAAGCCGTCGGCGAGGTGCAGCTCTACACGAATGCAATGCAAGGGTTAGCATAGACGGTTATTTCAACAGCAACACTGGCTCACCTGAGCCCAGAAACTTGCGACAAAGAGCAGGAGGTTATGGTGGTTCGAGAGAGCTGATGATGATCAAGAGGTAAGGGTAGGAAAGGAACTAGTGGTCTGATCCTTGAACTAGAGGATGTGATATACTGGGGGTCCTTAGACGCAAGCGCTGAAGGGTTCCCAAGTTTTACACATACACCCTCGAGTTGAAGAAAAAGATCACAGCCAAGCCCTCGGGCGAGGCGGATAAGGGTCGGCGGAACAGATAGGATCGGGCGAGATGGAACCGGGGTCGGGCGGACAGGAGGGGTTGGGCGAGGCGGACTGGGGTCGGCAACTCACCTTCTTCCTAAAAGGAAAGCTTGGGATCGGAAAGAAGCGGACTTTGGGCGGAGGGACTAAGGTTTGAACAGAAGCTAAGACCGGCAATGCTCCGGCGGCGGCGCTGCTTCTTGCGGATCACAAGAGAGCTTTTACGCAGCACGGAGGAGCAAGCTGCTGGGTGACTTGGAGAAAACTGAGAGAGAACTCCTCAAGAATTGGGTGGGTGGCACTAGGAGCTTGAGCAGAGAGCGAGAGAAGGCCAAAGGCAACAAGGGCGGAGGAAACTCTGGCGACGGGGGCATTCCTTTTATAGCTGCTGGAGTAGAGGAAAGGAAACAGCGCGGAGAGAGAGAAGGGGAGCGGCGCGAAGGCCGGGGAGAGGCAATGGAGTGCTCTGCCGGGGCGGCGATATAGCGAAGATGGTGGTGGTGCAGAACTCCGGGGGTGACGCCAGTGATCATTGCGTTCTGCCGTCAGGGCGGCGTAGGAGCGGGTAGACTGGTGGCTGAGATTTGGCGGAAATCGGGCGTCGTCGTGCGGAAGATTTGATAGAAGCGACCGGCTTAACGGCGCTAGAATCGAGGGCGCACGGGTGAGAAGACAGGCGGACGCGGGCGCGGGGGAGAGCGCGGAACAACAGATTGTCGGGCGGCTTCTGACAGAGCGGGGGAAAGGAACTGTCGCGGCCGCGGTCGGGGTTGGCGGTGGAGGAATCGTCGTGTAGCGGCGACCAGGCGGCGCGACTGCGGCTGAAGGGACGGAAAAGACGGGCGACATCGGGCTCTGGGGCCGGGATCTGGCGGTGTGATGATGGGCGCGGGCAGCGAGGCTCTGCAGAAAGGGGTGCAGAGGGCTTCCGCTGCCATTGGGGAAAGGGGGCGCGGGAACCCACTCGGTCGCTGGCCAGAGACAAAACTGAGCGGCAGGCGTCGGAGAAGACGAGCCACGCGGCACGAAGACTCTGAAGCAGCCATGCAACTCGAGTGCGGCTGTCGCGGGGGATCTGGAAAAGATCTCACGGGTCCACCGGTGGATAGATCGGACGGTTGAGGAAGATTAGCAGAATCCGACGGTGGGCTGAGCTCGCCGGGGTCGGGAGAGGAGCGAAGCGGGAAGGGGTCGGATCTCAAGGGTCGGGACCAGGCGGATAGCTGAGCACTTAGGCGCGGTCAAGCAAGACAGATGACTAGGACCAAGGGCTCTGATCAAGACTAACTCGGGAAGGTTTAGGGGTCGGTCGTCACACTGACGCTGGCGTAGCCAGGTGGAATCTCCATGCCATGGCTTGTTTGCCCTGCTAGGATTGGTAAGGCACTCTCATACGCGACCTGTACATGTAACAGAAGTAAAGAAGTTATTAAACTCTGATCTCGAGGCGTGGATCAATTAAGAAGATTGCATAAATATTATGTATAATAATACCTTAATGGTGAGGTTGCCGACAGGTGTATACAGCTCACATGAGGTGCATTGCGTGATGGTATCCACAATGAATTATTGCTCGTCCACGTGTAATCTTGGTATCTACTGATCGGGGAGCCCTGTAGAAGCACAGCTGCTCACAAGGCGTTGAGAAGGGCTAGCGAAAATTGGATCCGGCAGTGCTTCAGATTGGGCCAACTCCGCAACTGCGTAGACCACTCGATGATTGATTTTGTCCTGCATTCTTACTTCTTGTGAATGCACTTTGGATTCTAGCATGCGCCGCCAGCTCTCTCGATCTGTTCCTTTCTTCGCTTGCGGCTTCTGTACGAGGCGTTGTTGCCTCGGAAAGCAAACTTCCACGGAATGACCCCGAACCCTCGGCAACATCCTGGCTACTCGGGATTCCCGAGGGCCAATGTGAGCTCATCATTCTCTCAGTTCACCTTCAACCTTCCAACCTTAGCATCTTCAATGTTCTTGATAAGCCTTTCGGCCTTCTGACATATTGTCTCATTGAACATCAGCATCCCATCCTCTTGGCTTAGGAAGCCTCCATGAGCGTAATACCAATTTTTCGATCAATCAGACCATTCAATAGCTGCTAGTACGATACCCCGATCGATCAGGTTTTGTTCCATCTTCTTCCATCTGGGAATTGCTGTGCCATAACCACCTCGCCCTAGATGATGATGGTACTCCTTCTGACCAGCATTTGTAGTGTTGGCCTAGATATTTTTCACACCATCTTCGTTCCTCTTGTATTCGACAAATGCCTCTTAGTGGTCCTTCAACTTTGGCCACACATCGAAATCCGGAGTTTGGCCCTTCTTAAGGTAGTTGGCATCCAGCATCTTCTTGAATGTCTGGAATTGTGTGGCCATCTTCTTCAACGTCCACGCTTTCACATCCTTTTTAATATATCCTTCGGGAAATATGAAATGTCTCTTGACATCTTCCCAGCATATTCTTTTCTGTATCTGGGAGTGCGTATGGATTAGTTATTTTTCCCTTCCATTCCCTAATGCTGATGGGCACGTTGTCCCTTACTATTGCCCTGATCTGACTGACATACTTCTTTGCCACTTTTTTGGGAGCAACCAGCCTGCCCTCTTCTGTGACTTCCGTGATGACAAGCCTCCCATCCATCACCCTTGTACGTCCTCAAGGCTTCTTATGTTTCATCGATCCAGAGGATTAACAGTTCAACATTCATTAATTAGTACATAGTAATAACGAATAAGACATTATAGATGGGGTAAAATAATGAAAATGATATATACCTCGCCAGAACCTTTCGCCATGGCAAGGTTTTGCTGGGGTTCGGGCTCTTCATTGTCACAGTCGAACATGTTGAGGAACATGTCCATCTGGTTACCCTCTTCATCGGTGTACGTTATGGGAAGGTTGGAGCCACTAGCATCACCAGCAATAATCCGCTCCATTAGATACCTTGTGGTCTCATTGTCTGCCATCTCAACTACTTTAAACACACATGAAATCGTAGTTACATGTACGTTAAGGTATATATATGAAATCATAGAACAACCATGGAAAAAAACAAACTGATTGAAACGTACACATGAAACCATACACGAAATGAAACTTACATGAAATCGTAGTTACATGTACGTTAAGGTATATACATGAAATCATAGAATAACAAGAAACATACATGAAAGTCAAATCCCACCAAATTTGAAGTGTTTCTACAAATTTCTACTACTTCCTACAAAATTTGAAGTGTTTACACAAATTTCTACTAATTTCTAAGACTTTCTACCAAATTTGAAGTGTATATACAAATTTCTACTGATTTAGTAGAATTTCTAGAAAATCTCTACTAATTCCTACTAATTTTAAGAATTTCTACCAAATTTCTTCTAATTTCTAAGTATTTCTACTAAATTTCGACAAATTTCTAGTAATTTGTAAGAATTTCTACCAAATTTCTACTAATTTTTGAATCATTTGTACTAAATCATAGTAACATAATAAAAATTATACTAAATGTATAAAAATTAGACTAAGCATTTATACTAAATAAGTGTTTAGCATTTCTACAAATTTCTACTAATTTTCGAATCATTTATAATAAAACATAGTGATTTCTAAAAGTTGTACAAAATGTATACAAAATTATACTAAGCATTTGAACTCAATTATACTAATTTCTACTAATCATAGTAATTTCCTAATGAGTTTCAACTAATAATAGTAATTTCCTATTGATTTTTTACTAATCTACTGATTTTCTACAAAATTCTATTAATTTTCTAACTAAAAAATAAAAAAAAGGGCCCTTGCGACATCAAGCCGGTGGCTTGAGTCAGCAAGGGCTCCGCTGTACGTGCGGGAGCTAGGACCGGCGGGGGTGAGGCAGTGGCGACGGAGGAAAGAGGTCGTACGATGGCCGGGGCGGTGGGACGACGGCGGCTGAGGCGGTGGAGTGGCAATGCGCAGGACGAGGAGGCCGGGGCGGCGGACGCCGGCGGAGGCGGGGACGGAGCGAGGTGGCGGCGAACTGGGCGAAGGCCGGCAGCGACGACGGGGATGGAGGCGGCAACGAGGGCAAAGGCCGGCAGCGACGACGGGGACGGAGGCGGCGATGAGCTCAAGGGGTGCGACGGAGGAGGCAGTGGGTCGAGGTGACGAAGGAGGTGGCGGGGACGGAGCGAGGTGGCAGCGACGAGGGCGGAGGCCGGCAGTGATGACGAGGAAAGAGGCGGCGGCGAGGCGGAGGCCGGCGATGATGACGGGGACGAAGGCGGCGGTGATGAGCTCGAGGGGGTGCGACGGAGGAGGCGGCGTCCGGGCGCGAGGGAGGGGGCCGGGGCGGCGAGTGAAAGCTCCAAGGGCGACGAGGAGAACGGCGGCCAGCGAGGGAGGCAGACGGGTGCGGATCTTGATGGCGGTGAAAAATTTGCCCAAGTGTTGAAGGGTGGGGGGTAGAAGACTACTGTTACTTTTATCCCCCCCCCCACCTTTTATCCCGGCTCGTAATTAAACCCGGGACTAAAAGACCCTTTTGTCCCGGGTGCTAATAGCAACCAGGACAAAAGGCCCCCCTTTTATCCCAGTTCCAGTTTGCAACCGGGATAAAAGGGTATGTTCTGGGCGGGAATTGAAAAGTACCCTTTTATCCCGGTTCCAGTTTGCAACCGGGATAAAGGGGGGCCTTTTGTCCCGGTTGCTATTGGTACCCGGGACAAAAGGGCCTCTTTCCCATTTTTCATCTCCCGCCTGTTTTATGGAAATGGATTTTATTTATGTTTTCACTGTATTTCAGGATGCAAAAAATAAAAACTTTACATATTTTGAACATACAAAAATATATTAAATTAGCAAGTATATTGACAATAAGTTTGAATGAGTCATTAATTCTATACTAGTTCTTTTAGCTTCTAAAATAATTATTTTACTGCATTGCTATCATCAAGAAATTATTCAATTAAATAATTTCAATGCGCGAAAAATTCAATTTATGTGTGTGGTTAACATTGTTCATATTGATCTAACAAATCTTCACCTCAACTAATCTAAACACACATGAAATCATACATACGTTAAATTAAAAATTGTATCAAGTAGTACATGAAATCATAGAATTTTACAATGTAACTTTACATAAAAGGTGAAACAAATTTAGCGCATTACAATATAACGTTCAAAAAAATTCTTCTTCACAAAAGTTCCTTGATCATGATCGCGGTGTAAGTACGGAACCTCTTCTTTGGATAGCAAGATGCTTGGGTAAACTTCAACAGCGAATGGAGGCATGCCGTCAAACTGATCATAATCATCTGATTGGTTTATTTTGTTCTCGACTCCCACGATTTTTCTTTTACCTGGAAGAACTATGTGGCGCTTTGGCTCCCATGGCTCTTCTGGATTTCTCTTGGGTTTGCTAGACATGCCCTTCACATAGAAAACCTAAGCACATCATTGGCAAGTACGAATGGTTCATCACTGTATCCAGTCTTACTCAGGTCCACTATTGTCATTCCGTACTGATCTTTGGTTACAGCAGTTAGCTTCACCCATTTCCAACGAAATAAAGGGATGTACAACTGTCCGTATTCAAGTTCCCATATCTCCTGTATAAAACCATAATACGACTCCTTGCTACTATTTCTGCCTATGGCATCTATGCGGAAACCACTATTCTGGTTCGTGTTTTTCTAGTCGTGGGCTCTCGTGTAAAATTTATAACCATTTATCTCGTAGCCTTGGAATTTCACAATTGTGCTAGCAGGACCCCTGACTAACCAAGCGAGCTGTGGGTGAATCTCAAAGTTACCCATAAGTTGTTGGCGCAACCAGGAGGGAAAAGTTTCCATGTCATGACGTGTAAGCCAAGTGTCGGGATACGAGGTAGGCTACACTAGCGCAATTCAAAAATTCTACCGCGTATAACAAGGAAGAACTGCCGTATAAGAATCACGGGATTACCACTCGATGCACTACTGGTGCGGAAGATGTAGATATGCGTCGATGCAGTGAAGACGATCACGTAGTCGTACGTAGTCGATAAACGTAGTCGTACGTAGTCGATCATGTCCAGCAGCTCCTCAGCAGCTCGTCCACGTGCAGCAAGATCGCCTCCGGTACCGCGGCTCATCGTTGGCTCGTCGTGGCTCGTCGGCGGCTCGTCGGCGGCTCGTCCAAGTGCTGCAGGCGCAACACCTCCAAGGTATCCACACGTGCAGGGAGGAAGCGTCGCAAGCCGGACTGCTAGATCCACGAGTTGCAACAGGCGAGGGCGTGGGAGGCGCGGCAGGTGTGTTTCGCCAAAAGGTGTAAACCCTAGGGCGCCCCCACCCCTCTATTTATAGAGGTTCCTGATGGGCCTCTGGATCCGAGGCCCATTAGTACTTCTAAACCTAATCCAACTCGGATCAGATCCGAATTGGGCTTCCAGCCCCTTAAGTGTGTGACCCTATGGGTTCGGATATGTATAGACATGGCCCGAGTACTCCTACTCGGCCCAATAGTCGGTAGCGGCCTCTAGCAAGACGTGCCAACTCCTATACGCACACGAAGATCATATCAGACGAACCATCACAACATAATATACATGCTATTCCCTTTGCCTCACGATATTTGGTCTAGCTTCAAGCCGACCGCTCTTTCTCGATCCTGTGATTCGGAATCCCTTTGTAGGTTAACTCTTAACAGTACGTAGCATGGCCATGCATTTTCGGATCCGATTACTCGAGGGGCCCAGAGATATCACTCTCAATCAGAGAGGGGCAAATCCCATCTTGATTGACCTTGTCTCATAGCATGCTTCTTGACAAACCCGAAAACTACCTTTCTAACTACCCTGTTACGGCGTAGCGTTTGATAGCCCCTAAGTAGGTCGATCCACATCTAGAATACATGCGACAATCTCAGGTCTAAGGACAAAGCGTATATGTTGTTTAAAGAGAGAACTACTTCTCGTGTTGGGTCAGTCCTAGCACATGTCTCCACATGTGTCCACATTATTAGTTCAACATCTCCATGTCCATGACTTGTGAAACATAGTCATCAACTAATACATGTGCTAGTCTAATATTCATGTGTGTCCTCACATGAACTCCGATTAGGGACAACTTTAGAATAACCATACAAGTAAAGAGTTTCACATACAATTCACAGAATTGCAAATCAATTCAAGTAGCCTTCAATGGATATTCAATGAACACAACATACAAATCATGGATACAAATGGAATATCATCATCTCTATGATTGCCTCTAGGGCATACCTCCAACAGTCTCCCACTTGCACTAGAGTCAATCTAGAAGGTACCTAATACCCATAGCTCTTACATGCGCATCATGCTTAGCCTGCAGGAGTGGTTTTGTCAACGGATCAGAAATGTTCAGATCCGTGTGTATTTTGCATATCTTGATCTCACCCCGGTTAACGAAGTCTCGAATGAGATGAAATCGCCGCATTACGTGTTTGTTCTTCTGGTGGTTCCTTGGCTCCTTTACTTGCGCAATTGCCCCATTGTTATCACAGTAGAGATTCAATGGGCTGGACGCATTCGGGAACACACCAAGCTCAATGAGGAAATTCCTTATCCAAACACCTTCCTTCGCGGCTTCCGAAGCCGCGATGTACTCGGCTTCTGTCGTAGAATCGGCCACCGTCTCCTGCTTGGAACTCTTCCAACTAACAGCACCACCATTTAGCGTGAACACAAATCCTGATTGTGACTTTGAATCATCTCTATCGGTTTGGAAACTAGCATCGGTGTAACCTGTTACAACGAGCTCCTCCTCACCTCCATATACGAGGAACATATCTTTAGTCCTTCTCAAGTACTTAAGAATGTTTTTCACCGCTGTCCAGTGACTCTCACCTGGATCAGATTGGTGTCTGCTTGTCATACTTAGCGCATATGAAACATCTGGGCGAGTACTTATCATTGCATACATGATAGATCCAATAGCCGAGGCATATGGCACTCTACTCATGCGATCCCGCTCATCAGCAGTCGAAGGACACTGAGTCTTGCTGAGATGTATGCCATGTGACATAGGCAAGAACCCTTTCTTTGCCTCTTCCATGCTGAACCGCTTCAACACTTTGTCAATGTAAGTATCTTGGCTTAAACCTATAAGCCTTCTCGATCTATCTCTATAGATCTTAATGCCCAGAATATATGCCGCTTCCCCTAAGTCCTTCATCGAAAAACTATTTTTTAGTGAAGTCTTTACGGACTCAAGCATAGGAATGTTATTTCCAATCAATAATATGTCATCCACATATAGGATTAGAAATACTACAGAGCTCCCACTAACCTTCTTGTAAACACAAGACTCTTCTTCGTTCTTGGTGAAGTCAAACCCTTTGACCACTTCATCAAAACGAATGTTCCAACTCCTAGATGCTTGCTTCAATCCATAAATGGATCTCTGAAACTTGCATACCTTTCCAGCATTTTTCGGATCGACAAAACCCTCGGGCTGTATCATATACACGTCCTCAGTTAGGTTTCCATTCAGGAAAGCTGTCTTGACATCCATCTGCCATATCTCATAATCGAAATATGCAGCTATAGCTAGAATAATCCGAATGGACTTAAGCATCACTACGGGTGAGAAGGTCTCGTCGTAGTCAACTCCTTGAACTTGTCGAAAACCTTTTGCGACAAGTCATGCTTTATAGATGTGAACATTTCCATCCATGTCTTTTTTCTTCTTATAGATACACTTGCACTCTATGGCTTTAACACCATCAGGCGGGTCAACCAAGTTCCAAACTTGGTTGTCTCCCATGGACTCTATTTCGGATTGCATGGCATTCTACCATTTTTCGGAGTCTGGGTCCATCATTGCTTCTGCATATGTCGCAGGCTCATCATTGTCCAACAATAATATTTCCCGCATTTCGTGGAGCCTTGCCGACCTTCGTGGTTGTGGCGGTGCTTCTCTTTCCATGGGTATCTCAACTTGTTCTGCTATGTTAGCATCACTCATTGATTCTTGCCCGATCGGCTCATCTTGAACTTCTTCAAGATGCACTGTCTTTTCACTCTTTTCTCCTTTGAGAAACTCTTTCTCTAGGAAAACCCCGTTCCGAGCGACAAACACTTTGCATTCTGATCGGTTGTAGAAATAATATCCCAAAGTTTCCTTTGGATATCCCACGAAAATGCACTTATCCGACTTGGGTGTGATCTTGTTCGACTGAAGTCGCTTGACAAACACTTCACATCCCCAAATCTTTAGAAAAGACAAACTAGGAACCTTTCCAGTCCATATCTCATATAGTGTCTTAACTACGGATTTAGATGGTACCCTATTAAGTGTGAACGCTGCTGTTTCTAGAGCGTATCCCCAAAATGACAACGGTAGGTCCGACTGGCTCATCATTGATCGAACCATGTCTAACAAAGTTCGATTACGTCGCTCGGACACACCGTTTCTCTGAGGTGTTCCAGGCGGCGTAAGTTGTGGAACAATTCCGCAACTCTTTAGATGATTGCTAAACTCGTGGCTCAAATACTCGCCTCCACGATCAGATCGTAAGGCCTTAATTTTCTTGCCACGCTGATTTTCAACTTCATTCTGAAATTCCTTGAACTTTTCAAAGGTTTCAGACTTGTGCCTCATCAAGTAGACATAGACATATCTACTAAAATCATCAGTGAAAGTTATGAAGTATTGGAATCCTCCTCTAGCCGTCGTGCTCATTGGTCCGCATACATCACTATGTACGAGTTCCAACAAGTCTACTGCTCTCTCAGGAAATCCTGTGAAAGGCGTCTTGGTCATCTTGCCTAGCAAGCAAGCCTCACATGTCTCGTATGATTCAAAATCAAATGAAGTTAGAAGTCCATCAGAATGGAGCTTCTTCATGCGCTTTTCACTTATATGACCCAAACGACAATGCCACAAGTAGGTAGGACTCAAATCATTAGGCCGAGGCCTTTTAGCACTTACATTACAGACAGGTGAACCATCAAGATTTAAAATAAATAATCCATTCACAATGGGTGCAAAAGTCATAAACATATTATTCTTAGAGATCACACAACCATTGTTTTCACTCGCAAATGAATAACCATCCTTCATCAAGCATGAAGGAGACAAAATGTTTCGACTTAAACTAGGAACAAAATAATAATTATTCAACTCCATAATAAATCCTGACAGGAGGTGGAGTTGCATCGTCCCGACGGTCAACGCAGCAACTCTTGCATTATTGCCCACGCGGAAATCAACTTCTTCTCTTTCCACACTTCTACTTCTTATCATTCCCTGCATCGAATTGCAAATATGAGCAACCGATCCGGTATCAAATACCCAAGAATTAATAATTGTATCAGCGAGAAATATGTTGTCTATAACATTAACAACAAGCGTACCTGAGGTAGAAGTACTCTTACTTCCGCCATTCTTCAAGGAAGGTAGGTACTGCTTGCAGTTTCTCTTCCAGTGACCAAGTTCATGACAGTAAAAGCACTCTTTGTCTGGAGCAGGTCCAGGTCCAGCTTTAACCTTGGGCGCTGGGTTTGGCTTGGACGTTCCAGCCTTGCCCTTCTTCTTCCAAGAATTGCCCTTCTTCTTAAAGCTGGGCTTGTTCTGTATAGCCATCACATGGCTAGTACTAGCGCTTTTCTTGATGTCAGCCTCTACTGTTTTAAGCATGCCACACAGCTCATTCAGACCCTTCTCCATCCCATGCATATGGTAGTTCGAGATGAAGTTCCCATAGCTAGGCGGAAGAGACGAAAGAATGAAATCAGTGGCCAACTCTTGGCCCAGTGGGAAGCCTAGCTTCTCCAACCGTTGAGTGTAACCAACCATCTTGATTACGTGTGGTCCTACTGCTGCGCCTTCTGCTAGCTTGCTCTCAACAAAGGCCTTAGACACATTGAACCTTTCAGTCCTGGCCTATGTTTGGAACATGTCTCTAAGCGCCACGATCATATCGTGCGCCTCATGGTTTGTTTCGAACTGCATCTGCAGCTCGGGTTCCATGCAAGCAAGCATAAGGCAGCTTACTTCGAGGTTAGCATCACATGCTTTCTTGTAAGCATTCTTAGCAGCAGCGGGTGCATCATCAGCAGGTTCTTCTGGTAGTGGGTTGTCTAGAACATCTTCCTTTTTCTCAGCCCTGAGGACAATTCTCAGGTTGCGGATCCAATCCGAGTAATTTGTTCCATTCAACTTGTCCTTCTCAAGGACCAAACGCAAAGCAAATGGTGTAGTGCTGCTAGGTGCCATTTAATCTACAACAAAGTAATGCAAAATACACTAAGACAAACGTATCCATGATAGAGCAAATCACATTAAACTATTTTAACAGAATCTACTCCCACTAAAATCAATATCCCTCTATTGAAACTTAGTGATTCAGGATCCACAACTAACAAGTCCACTAGTGAGCTTTAGCATCACCGCTAGCAAACAAGGTAGATCGGTAAGCAACTTTTGCTAATCATATCACATATGACTCCTGTTGTTGGGTGACATCTCCATGTCTCGGCGCCCAACCGTTATGCCCCAAGGTCCTTAACCGTTAAGATGACCTCGTTAAGCAAACCAACCCTTATGCGTGTAAGTGTCCGACACAAACCCGTCTAGTCAAGGAAAACTAGTGGTACCCTAATTTCATAGACCCACCACTAATTGTACAAGACATGGGACGGTGCAAGTTTTAGTTGGGAGGGCATACTAACTTAAACTTTGTGAGGGATCGTTCTACTTCTAACATCACAGCATGCAGAAAGTAAAACATAAACAGAATAGCATTCACACAGTTGTGACACAGTATGGCCCGTTTTCATATGGTGATCTCCATCTCCATGTTCCATGTGCGCCATCCTCCTGGTGATGAGTCCTCCAAGAACTAGAACATGCTATTACACCTAATAGCTAGTAAAGAATCTAGTAATGAAGATTACATAGTTGCTTGGATCATCACAGATTGGTACGCAGACCATTAAATACAATAAAGTGACAACACATATGGCTCCTGCCGTGTTGCCGTACGCGCGACACGAAGGTCACGAATGAGTTACACACATGCATCACATACACAAGGGGGGCCATACTGATCACAAGATACATACATACATCCTGCAAAACAGAGTTAGGCGCCCTAACGTTCCAAACTTTGGAGGCCCGAAACTCCATCTTCCAAGCCGAATTTGGGAAATCTAATTTCGCCAAAAACGGCAAAGCGGTTGAATTTCATGTGTAACTTTTTCTGTAGATCAATTTTCATATAAAATTCGCCCCGATCCGAGATCGTACCGAAAAGTTACGGCTGATTTACCGAAGCATACGCATACGGCAAAAATCCCGACCCCGGCAGTAGATCTCATCTACTATTGCACATCTAATGCGCCTGGCGTATGACCCTGGATCTCGATTCGACCAATCATATTGATCTTCGCTCACTGCAACTGGGTTTACGTGTATCACTTAACTCCGATGGCGGAAACCGACCGGTAGGAGTATGTCGTTACACTACCATTGCAGCAAGGGCACGAAACCAGGACATAGATTAAACGGAAAACTCGCATATCTCCATATGCACACATCCCGAATCCAAAACTAAGCAGCTACGGCTCTTAATACCACTGTCGGGATACGAGGTAGGCTACACTAGCGCAATTCAAAAATTCTACCGCGTATAACCAGGAAGAACTGCCGTATAAGGATCACGGGATTACCACTCGACGCACTACTAGTGCGGAAGATGTAGATATGCGTCGATGCAGTGAAGACGATCACGTAGTCGTACGTAGTCGATCAACGTAGTCGTACGTAGTCGATCACGTCCAGCAGCTCCTCAGCAACTCGTCCACGTGCAGCAAGATCGCCTCCGGTACCGCGGCTCGTCGTGGCTCGTCGGCGGCTCGTCCAAGTGCTGCAGGCGCAACACCTCCAAGGTATCCACACGTGCAGGGAGGAAGCGTCGCAAGCCGGACTGCTAGATCCGCGAGTTGCAACAGGCGAGGGCGTGGGAGGCGCGGCAGGTGTGTTTCGCCAAAAGGTGTAAACCCTAGGGCGCCCCCACCCCTCTATTTATAGAGGTTCCTGATGGGCCTCTGGATCCGAGGCCCATTAGTACTTCTAAACCTAATCCAACTCGGATCAGATCCGAATTGGGCTTCCAGCCCCTTAAGTGTGTGACCCTATGGGTTCGGATACGTATAGACATGGCCCGAGTACTCCTACTCGGCCCAATAGTCTGTAGCGGCCTCTAGCAAGACGTGCCAACTCCTATACGCACACGAAGATCATATCAGACGAACCATCACAACATAATATACATGCTATTCCCTTTGCCTCACGATATTTGGTCTAGCTTCAAGCCGACCGCTCTTTCTCGATCCTGTGATTCGGAATCCCTTTGTAGGTTAACTCTTAACCGTACGTAGCATGGCCATTTTTGGATCCGATTACTCGAGGGGCCCAGAGATATCACTCTCAATCAGAGAGGGGCAAATCCCATCTTGATTGACCATGTCTCATAGCATGCTTCTTGACAAACCCGAAAACTACCTTTATAACTACCCTGTTACGGCGTAGCGTTTGATAGCCCCTAAGTAGGTCGATCCACATCTAGAATACATGCGACAATCTCAGGTCTAAGGACAAAGCGTATATGTTGTTTAAAAAGAGAACTACTTCTCGTGTTGGGTCAGTCCTAGCACATGTCTCCACATGTGTCCACATTATTAGTTCAACATCTCCATGTCCATGACTTGTGAAACATAGTCATCAACTAATACATGTGCTAGTCTAATATTCATGTGTGTCCTCACATGAACTCCGACTAGGGACAACTTTAGAATAACCATACAAGTAAAGAGTTTCACATACAATTCACATAATTGCAAATCAATTCAAGTAGCCTTCAATGGATATTCAATGAACACAACATACAAATCATGGATACAAATGGAATATCATCATCTCTATGATTGCCTCTAGGGCATACCTCCAACACCAAGCATCTTATTTCGTCGGGTTTTTGGAAACTAGCATCTGCCTGTGCTGCTCGATATACGGAGCCACAAAGGATGACTGTTGCAGAACAGTGTAGTGTGTCTTGTCGAATAAATCAGTATTATTACTCAAACTTGATTTCCTTACTAGGGTGCCCATTCCCCGCATCATCCCCTCATGACGTGAAGTTGGAACCCCAATCGAGTCAATTGAGTCAATAAAATCAACACAAAACTCGATCATCTCCTCTGTTCTATATCCCTTAGCGATGCTTCCCTCTGGACGGGCACGATTAAGAACATAGTTTTTTAGACTGACATGAACCTCTCGAAAGGCCACATATTGTGCAAGTATACTGGTCCGAGAATACTAATCTCTTTTACTAGGTGAACCAGGAGGTGCATCATAATATTGAAGAAGGATGGTGGAAATATCAACTCAAAACTGACAAGACATTGCACCACATCATTCTGTAGCTTTGCTAGCTTGGATGGATCGATTGCCTTCTGTGAAATCGCATTGACAAACGCGCATAGCTTTACGAGCGGCAATCGGACATTCTCTGGTAGAACACCCCTCAGTGCAACCAGAAGCAACTGGGTCATCGACATGTGGCAGTCATGGGCATTGAGATTTGTGAACTTCTTTTCTTTCATATTTATTATTCCCTTTATATTCGAGGAATACCCAGACAGGACCTTCATACTATTCAAGAATTCAAACATGCTATCCTTCTCTTCCTTGTTTAGAGTGTAACTGGTAGGACGTAAGTAGTGTTATCTGTTATCTCTCTTTTTTAGATGTAGGTCATCTCGTTGCCCCATGGCTTTCAGGTCCTGTCGTGCTTCCAATGTATCTTTTGAGGTCCCATAAACACCCATGAATCCTAGCACGTTCACGCAAAGATTCTTCATCAGGTGTATCACGTCTATTGTGTTGCGGACCTCTAGGATCTCCCAATAAGGTAGCTCCCAAAATATTGACCTCTTCTTCCACATGGGTGCACATCTGTTATCGTCGTTCAGAACAGGTTGGCTACCAGGACCCTTTCCAAAGACCACCATTATATCCTTTATCATCTCGAAGATACGCTTTCCATTACGTTGTGCAAGTTTTTTACGATCGTCTGCCGCCCCTTTAAAATGCATCCCGCTCTTTCTCAGCTGGTGGTGAGCAGGGAGAAATCAACAATGACCCATATAGACGACCTTCTTACAGTGCTTCAAATACATGTTGTCTGTGTCATCTAAACAATGGGTGCATGCCCGATATCCCTTGTTTGTTTGTCCTGAAAGGTTACTCAGTGCAGGTCAATCATTGATGGTTACGAACAACAATGCTCGTAGGTTAAAGATCTCTTATTTATCCTCATCCCACACACGTACACCTTCTTCCTTCCAGAGCTGTAAAAGTTCATGAACCAACGGTCTTAGGTACACGTCAATGTCATTGCCGATTTGTTTTGGACCTTGGATAAGCGCCGGCATCATAATGAACTTCTACTTCATGCACAGCCTAGGAGGAAGGTTGAACGTACATAGGATCACAGGCCAAGTACTATGACCACTACTCAACTCACCAAATGGATTGAATTCATCAGTACTTAAACCAAACCTTATGTTCCTTGCATCACCTTCAAACTCCGGGAATGCTCTATCAATTGATCTCCACTAAGCCCCATCAACAAGGTGTCTCAGCATCTTATCTTCCTTACGTTCTTCTTTGTGCCATCACATCAACTTAGCATTTGCCTTGTTTCTGAACAAGCGCTTCAAGGGTGGTATTATAGGGAAATACCACATCACTTTCGTGGGAACTCTCTTCCTGGGAGGTTGCCCCTCAACATCACCAAGATCATCTCGCCTGATCTTATACCGCAACGCTTCGCACACGGGACAAGCATCCAGTTTCTCGTATTCAACACCACGGTAGAGGATACAGTCATTAGGGCATGCGTGTATCTTCTGAACCTCCAATCCCAAAGAGTAAACAATTTGTTTAGCTTCATATGTTGTGGACGGTAATTCATTATTCTCAGGAAGAATCTTCTTGACAATTTTCAACATCCCTTGAAATGCCTTATCGGACACACCATTTTTGGCCTTCCATTGCACAAATTCTAGTGTGGTACCCAGTTTTTTATGGCCCTGCTAGCAATCTGGGTACAATAATTTTTGGTGATCATCTATCATGCGCTAGAACTTTGCTGCTTCCTTCTCAGTTTCGCAATCTCTGTGTGCATCCCGTAGCACCTGACCAAGGTCATTAGTAGGGTCATCTTTTGCAAACTCATCTTCATCAGCCTCACCCATTGTAGTATCTGCGAAAGCTTGGCCTGCAACCCAGTCCGGAATGCTGTCATCATCCTCCTTCTCTTCGCCATCTTCCATTACAACCCCTCTTTCGCCGTGTTTGGTCCAAACCAAATAGTTAGGCATGAAACCATATCTAAACAAGTGGCTGTGAATAGTCCCCCAGGAAGCCTTTGAATAGTCCGTCTTGTTATTGCATTGGAAGCATGGACAACATACGAACCCGTTCCCTGGCTTGTTTGCTTTGGCCACTTCAAGAAAATAATGCAAGCCATCAATAAACACCTTGCTCCATCTGTCCGCATTATACATCCATTGCCGGTCCATCTGCATCGTATTACGCATGAAAATGGATTACACATGAAAATGGATTACGCATCTTTTCTTCTTTTTTTATTTCTGTTGTACACAATTAATTTTAATATAATTTTTAGCATGCAGGTCTCTAATATCTTGCCAACATTATAAATATTAGGTTATATGGTAGTTGTTTTTTTTACCAATTCAAATATATTATTTCTTCATCCTTCAATGATTACAAATATTAGGCTCTCTTGTTGCGAATAAGTTTGTCATTTCCATTTCGCATCAAAATTCATCTTTACATGCCTATTGATGGTATCTAGGAGGACTTTAAGCATCCTTGGGCGGTGAAGACGAAGGTTCTGCTGATCCAGCCTCATCCTGTGGTTTATTTGTGGCTCCTGTAACGGTAGTACTAAGTGGACGTGAAACACCCGGGGCTGACGGTGGAGCATAACGACCACCAAAAGAAGGTTCCTGACCCGCCGCAACAGCATTTTCATGACATCTTTGCAAATAACGAAGCATTGCTTTCTCCCACATGCTTATTTTCTTTGGCTTATCATGAGGGTCAACTATGGTTTTCCCTTTGCCGCGAGAGGAACGACAATCACCCCCACTATCACCACTACCTCCAGCAGCAGAAGCCATCTCCATGTACAAAAATTCATACCTTAGCACTGCAGAACTTGTTGAACTTGAAGACCGTGATCATCTCGGCGAGCATGTTCTCCACCGGACGGCACCGTACCTCGCAATGGAAGAGCTCCGATTCTACGAGGAAGGAGACATGGTCTTGCATGATGTCTGTTGCCGCTCTTTGTCGTAGAATCGGAGCTCCTCTTTGACGTCCGTTGCTGCTCGGCGGAGAACATGCTCGCCGAGATGAACACGGTATGCAAGTTCAACAAGTACGGATTTGAAAAACCATATTGAATTTGACAAGATAAACCGTCTAGACAAAGGTAGCATCATTCTTAAACCGCAGCAAGGATACATACTATATATGACACATATGACATACTAATTTTGTCCTCATAATTAATATTAAAATCCTCTCAATTCTACCTCACATTTACACTCCAATCTCCCTCACATTCTAGCTCAAAATCCTCTCCATTTTCTACTTCACATTCTAGCAAATAAACTATCCATCACCATTCTACACATCAACTTATTTTAACTAATACGAATCGTATATAACAAGCAAACTATCCATCATATTCTAGCTTAAAAACATGTATAAATACAAATCCTCTTCATTCTCCCTCTTTCTAACAAACAAACTCATTTTTCTCCCTCTCTAAAGCATAACAAGAGGATGAAGTAGCTAACTTTCACAACACTTTGGATGAGTGAAATTACCATGGAAATGAGGGGAAAAAATTCGGGCAGCACCTCCCCTAGGCTTGCTTTGGCGTCATGGAGAGTAGGTGAAGCTCTCTGTCTTTGTGGAGTGGACTGGCTGAAGAAAGGCCTCTGTCTTGGGATTTAATGGGGGATGAGTTTTTATCCCGGTTAAAAACTCCAACCGGGACAAAAAGGAACACCTTTTGTCCCGGTTGAAGTTTACTCCCAGTTGAAAACACCAACCGGGACAAAAGCGCCAACCTTTGTTCGGGTTGGAATTACCAACGATTTTGTCCTGGTTGGTAACTCCAACTGGAACAAAAGGGTGGCGCTTTTGTCCCGGTTGGAGCCTCCAACTGGGACAAAGGAGGGCGCCACCAACGCCCGGATTTTGACGGTTTCCGGACAAAAGGGGGTCTTTAGTCCCGGTTGCAAATACCAACCGGGAGTAAAGCTCCGCCCCATTCCAGCCTACCATGGCGTGTGCCCTTTTGTCCCGGATCAACTTTAAGTCGGGACAAAAGAGAGCGCATGGAAGGTGAGTTCTCTGCATGTGGACTTGTGAGCTAGCTAGTAGGAGTGGCGTTTGTTCCTTTGGTATTTTATTTGTTCTGAACTTCTGTACTCGGTTTGTCTCCGTTTATCTTAATGGAGCTCGAAGTGCAATCCTAGATGAAGATTGGACTCTAGCTAGGAGTGGCGTTTGTTCCTTTTGTATTTTATTTGTTCTGAACTTCTGTACTTTGAGTTGTCTCTGTCTGTATAAATGGAGATACAAGTGCAATCCTAGATAAAGCTTGGAATCTATGATTATGCCATTTTTGTTTTGGTTTGTGGATTGTGGATTGCCAAACCAATGCAAACAGGTCCCAACTCTGCTTAGATTTTCAGTTTCCTCATATATCTCGATTTGTTCAGTTTCCTCGTATATCTCGATGTGCATTTATGCCCTGTGACTGTGATAGGCTTCTGATGTATATAGGTGCAATGCAATCCTGTTCTTGTTGCACTTGCAGTAAAGCAAGACTCTTTTGTATTGCTCAGAGAGGCGATGATGAGCTCGAGCCCGTCACGCTGCCAACGTGCCCGGCCCGGTAGGCTCGATGGAGGACGGACCAGGTGAAACAACGGCCCTTTGTGCATGTAACACGCGCATGCATATTAAACTCGTATTTCTATACGTAAACTCGTATTCCTATACGTACAAAATTCGTACCAAAACAATCACAAATCTTGCAACCTAGACGGTAAAACACGACATCTCTTGGGCTCCAAACTCTTTCTATATCGCAACTTAAAATACTCTCTCGTAGTCTTTGGGGGAAAAAAAACTCTCCTGGTCCGTCCTAGTTAAAAAAAACTTCAACACAGGCTACCTAATTAATAAAGCGAAGCCCGCGGTTGCACCGCAGCTGAGCGCTCTCAACAACGCGGGATGCCGACCGCCTCGGCAAGCCGACGACGCCGACGCCGAATGCTATTGGAGGTGCTATTCACCGCCGATCGTCTGCGTCCTCAACGGCAACGGCAAGCGATTGGAGGTGCTGGGGAGCGACGGCGTGGCGGAGCTGGTCAGGGAGACCGTGGCCGAAGAGCTCCAATCGCTGGAGCTACCGGCCGGTGCATCTGCCCGCTGAGGCTGCTGACGGCGGCATTCGAGTGATAGTGGATGAAGCCAAAACAAGACGCATCGTGCTTCTGCAGGGCCGTGAAACCATGGGATCCCAAAGCGCCAGCTGATGACCTGAATCGTGGCGAATACAAAGCAGCAAAGAAACGATGGAAAAAGAATACGTAGCTGAAAACTGGTGCACGCATCAAAAGTAATCCGTATGGATAGAAAAAGAACACAAACTGGAGTTGTCCGAAACAAAGAACAATTGTATAGTTTCCCTTTTTAACCCGACGAGAAAGTAAAACATGACCAGTGACCACAAAACTTTAACCTGGTGCGCTAACACTCTTCCAGAGTTGTGATAAAAGCCCAATATTACAGTCCATCACCATTGCCTCGTTACACAACTAATCCGATTATTCGCCAAAATCCAGATAGTAGAACGGTACTCTCCGGAAACATTTTATTCAAGCGCTTTACCATAAATAAATCGGGAACTTCAACCAGCACAAGTGAAACACCAAGACACGTTTGGGAGCAGCAAGAGCACAGCAGAATCAAAAAAACTCAAACCGCAGTCTGGATAAAGGAGCTAGAATCTGGTAGCAACATATCCCGGAAACCTCAAAATGGTCCAGAGCGCTATGAAAAGGCGCAAGCAAGCTATAGCACACCAGGGTGAACTGCCGATTCTTTCTGTGTTTTGCACCTGAAACACAAATGCACCCTTCCCAGTCAGAACTCAGAATCAGTAAGGAATTTGCTTCGTTTGGAAAATAAATAGCAAAAAGAAAGGAGAACGGTATTAGAGGCATATTCAAACATTAGTATAATAGCAATGAGTTAATGGTAGTGAAACGCCAACATTAGTATAATAGCAATGAGTTAATGGTAGTGAAACGCCAAATGGTGAATTATAACTAGGGACAAGCTCACATCTAGATTTCATATTAAGGAAACCTACATGTGGCTCTGGAAGGTATGGATCTAGCTGACCAGATATAATAGGTGTATCAATACCAATGCCATGCAGAACAAATGTTTGCTCAATCTAAACTACAACTTTTTAAAATTTCAATCAGTATGTTAACGCAAAATAAAAAAATTTGTTTAGTGCTTCATCATCAAATAGCACGAAAAACCAAGGAACAAATTGCAATCATGTGAATTATTTACAGAAAATATTAAATGCAAACCTTAAGTCATAAACAGAAGCTTGGTTTTGCAGTTTTATATTATCTTGTCAAAGTTAAGATTGTGGTAGACATTCACACGATTATTTTTTTAAAAAAGATAGAAACATTATCTTTTATAAGCTCCAAAAACAAAGAGAGCTTTGCTAATAAGAAAACCTCAGCAGCTACATAGGAGCACAAAGGCAAAATACTAAAAAATCATGTGACACTTAGGGCGTGCTTGGTTTCTTTGCCAGGGACTGTTTTGCTTTGCCCAGCAAGGATAGGCGTTTGGTAGAGCAGCAAAAACTTGCTTTGCCCGGCAAGATCCCTCCGTCCGGCAAGGAAATCCTTGCTCACCCAGGCGAGCCAAATTGGCTCTCCCGTGCGAGCAAGGTTTGTCACCCGTGCCGTTTCTCTCGCGAGGATCACTGCCCGCTGCCGGTCGACGAGCCCACGCGCGGACAGATCGACAAGCCCCCAGCCAAATCGACGCGCAACCCTGCCAAAACTAGCTTCAAAGGTCTAAAATCAACAACAGCCCTGCTGAATCGAGCGAGCTCCAATTTGATGCATGGCCTGACGGATTGAGGTCAATGAGCCCCCAAATCGACATGAAGCTGTGCAGCCCTAGCGCGAAATCGATGCGCAAACCATCCAGATCAAGCATCAAATTAAATCAACGCGCAGAGCATCCGGATTGAGCACCAAATCGCTGCAGGCTCGCCCTCTGGATTGCTCCATCTTCTTTGCATCTCGATCTCTCTGAGTCTCTGTTTTTCTCTCTGAAATAGGGGTCCCACCAAATTGCAAGGCAAAGAAACCAAACGCTAATCTTTCTTGCTTTGCTTTGACGGTCCAGGCTGGGCAAAGCTAGCTAGGCAAGGCAATCCCAGCAAGGGTTCCAAGCATGCCCTTAGTAACCTCTCTGGTATGGTAGTGCCGTAGTGGTAGCTTCAGTATACATCACTATGGACCTCAAAAGTCACGAGCATGCACCATGTACGAGATTGAAAAGCAACACAGCTTGACAACGGGTAGCAAGGTGCTAATCAGCGTGCTTGACTAAGGAAACATGAGCATCCAGTGAGACTTTCCTTTTCAGTTATTAAATGTTGAGTTAGTAAAAATGACGCAGTGTGCTGCTGCACTCCATGTCTTAAGAGCACTCACGACTTCTTCAATCATACTCATGCACCCATTTAGGCAGCAGTATGTATAACAGAAATGTGAATTTGGAATGCTGGTCACATAAGTTTTAAGAGCACTCACGACTTCTTCAATCATACTCATGCACCCATTTAGGCAGCAGGATGTATAACAGAAATGTGAATTTGGAATGCTGGTCACATAAGTTTGATTCAAAAGCTACCACGCTTGTTGAATAGAGCAAAAGATGAGGGCTTGATCAATGAAGGTGAACAAAAAGAGGCCTCAAAACAATACCTGTTGCAAAACGCACGAGATGCATAATTGTGATTGTTGCAGTTGCTGCACATCCAGTCTCCGTCGCGCCATTTTGCCCTAGCAAGGTGTCAGAGCATATGTGCTACAGTTAGCTACACCCAGGTTTTGTCTGATAAAAGTAAATTATTTATGCAAGTCTTGCACATTGCCAGCAAAACATATTTGCACAAAGCAGAGATTTTCATGAAGCATCCATTCAACAATGCCTGAACCTTGACTGCGAGTAATGGACCTTAAGATTCAAATAATGTGCTAATCATAAATGGACATGCCAATCAATACATGAACATGGAAAAATAATGGCGCGCACAGTTTGGTTTACCACCCCACAAAATTTCATATCCAATCCCATTCCTCACTGTCCCTTGCTTTCGTACACCAGATTTTTTAGGTACAATTTTCTTTAACCTAACCATGGACTCATAGCTTCCATTTCCTTTATCTGCAGCAATTATACACATTCAAAAGAAGTTCAACTCTTCTAAGACAATTCCACTTGGCTATTTTTTATGACGTATAAAGCTTCAGTTGTTCTGAAGATGTTAGTATCATATTCCTATGATCCTATCTTATCACTATCTTGGATATAATAAATTTGTAAGAACCTCTAAAGCAATGAAATGATGAACATCAAACACGATTTTTTGGTATCACTTGACTGTTGGCCCTTAAATCCTAACATTTGACGCTAATTTGGTAAAGTTTACAAAGATTATAATTCGTAAAATGCATTTAATTTGTAACATAAGTATCTTTGATTTAGGATGAAGCTGTACCCTTTTCCCATAAGACCAGACATTGCCTGCCCAGATGGTAATGCTATTGAGCTCCCATTGTCAAACTTGGAAAAAGCTGCCTGGCCATTGCTGCTTCCAGCTCCTTGCTCAATACCCAAAAACAAATTATTAGTGCCTGCTGTCTGCAATCAAATGAATTAAGAAAATCAATACCATGCAGCATTTAGGCAATAAGTCACAACAGTTAAAGCCACAAATACATACCGAGAGCGGATAATTGTCATTTCCTGGATTTAGCCTTTTATTATCCCAGTCATTGGCAAGTTCCTCTGATGCCAATCGCTTAGTTCCTAACGCTGAAACAAGCAGAGATTGAGAACCAAGATGACATAATCTATTGATATCAAATATAAAATTAACGATAGTAGCAATTGTGATGCTACATGAAGGCATTGAGCACAAGCACAACAAAGAATAACAAACAGCAAGTAGGCCTTGACTGAAGCATGGATCTAAATCTATAGTCAACTTATGCTGATCACAAAAAAAAAAGTTGGTTTCAATTGCAATAAGCATGCACCTACAATTTGTATTGACAATTAGATTGATTAAAACATTCCTGAAAGACAAAAAAAAATCAAAGAATGCACCCTACTGGAATGGCGAATATGCAATAGTTACTCCGACGGAGGAGTTGGTATTTTGCATGGGTCAAGAAAAACAACAAAGTGGGAACTGAGAAAAAGATTGTCTTACTGGAAGAGGCATCTGACGTAGTTTTCATTGTTGTGGAGGGAATGCCTGATGGTACAGGTGCACCACACTCTTTGCACTGGGAAAGAGAGATTAAGGGCATAAAATAACACATTGAAGTTCAGAGGTCATGACCAAAACAAAAGAACATTGACAATACCTAAGGCTAACTATGATATCGAAAGAATCAGATTAGCATATATGTACCTGAGTACGAGATGAATAGTTATGGAATCCACAGCTACAGAGCCAGTCTCCATTGCGCCAGTCCTTTGGAACACCTGGAAACTGATTTGTGGTGTTGTTGCCAAATGGCCAACCAGAAGACTGCATCCCATATCTACCAGCCAACCCATAGGACCAGTTTGCATTTGCAAGTAGTTGCTGCTGCAAAGGTGAATTGGCAGCCATCCCAAAGTTCATCTTATAGGCAGAAGCAGCAAGGCTTTGTAGTCTTGCGATATAAGTTGCATAAGCTGGCATTGCCATCCCTGCCATTTGCAATGCTGGCATTGCTGCTTCCTCCTTGGGCAGGCCACACTTTTTGCAGTTCTTTCTGGATGCATAATTATTGTTACTGCAACCTATTCATCCATTTGCCGCATAAACCAACCAGCACAGTAGGCAGAAGAAGAATGCACCGAAGCACACGCACACCCACCACCACCACCACCACGACCAGCCATCCCGCACAAACCCATAGAAAGGAATAGACACACGCACACTAGTCATTACTCAGCACACTTATTGGTAATTTTCTGATCTTGTCTACATATAGAAGCATTCAATGAACAAAATAAACAGCAGGAGGCATTAAAATTTTCTAATAAGTAGCAGTAACAATTCACACACAAACAAAAATCATCCAAGAGACACTTCCAGAAGTTGTTGTGCCAATTTTTTTTATTTTTTAGATCAAAGAGCATGACTGGCCTGGCTCTTATAGAAAGCTTAACGAGTGCCAGTCAAATAATTTTCAGACTTCCCTTTTAAGTTTAAACAAAGCCTCTATTTCCTCTACACCCTTTTTCATTTCATACTCATAAAGTAGGAGTAACTAACTTGCCTCATTAACATATCCCCCCACATGGCTAGACATCCAGAAAATCTAGACAGGAAGGCTCCAACTATTGCCAGGGCCATATCAGCATACTAGGTTTAATCCAGTAACAAAGTCAATAAAAAAACCCACAAGTGATGATGATGACGAAGAAGAAATGCTTGGTTGCATAAACTTTCGACACAGTTAATGGGGAACGGATCATGTTTCATCTACTTCAGTTAATTCACATCACCCCTCCACCCTCACCCCCAGGGGAGGGGAAGAAGAATGTTAATTACATCTCAACATCACGTCCTAGCCTGTCTTTGTTCCATTTCGTTATTTTTGCTTTCCTTTTCCAGCTGGATATACAAGGCAAAAAAAAAACTGGAGACACTAAACATGTGTTGAAGGAAAAATCTACATCTGCATCTACATCTAGGGCCGGCGCAGGAACATAAGCAGCAGAATAAACAAGCTATACAGGCTGGGGAATAACGGAGCGGGGCGTGGCGAGAGAGCTGTATACCGGTGCAGATCCAGTCCCCGGCGCGGGGGAGCCACTTGGAGTCGCGTGGTGTGTTGGGGTCGACGAGGAGGCGCGGCTGCTTGCAGCGGTTGCAGAGGGAGCGGAAGGCGTAGTTGCGGTTGCCGCAGCCGCCGCAGTCCCAGTCGCCCTCCCGACCGCCTCCGCCGCCACCGGACCCCGACCCGCCCGACGACGAGCCCGCGCCTGCGCCGCCGCCTCCGGCCATCGGGAGGTTACAAGGGTGGGGGGTGGAGGTGGAAATGGAGGAGGAGGTGGGGGATTTGGTTTGGTTTGGTTTGTTGGGGGCGTGGGATTTGGGGGAGAAGAGAAAAGAGAAGGCCAGGGAATGAGGGAAGCCAACGAGGATCCGAGGGGAGCGACGGGTATATTCGGCTCCGACCGCCAGGGACATGCGTGTGGGTTTAAATCCTTTCTTTTTTATTTTTTCCTTTTTTACGAGGTGCCTCTCTATTTACTTTCTACTTTTTATCTTCATTTTTTTAGACCTCAGCGAATCAAAATGTAATAAATCTAACATGATAATAATTAAGTTACAGTATAGAAACATATAATTAATACAACCGGTAATAATAAGAAATTTAGAGTATTGGAATGGTTTTTCTTATAGTTCAAGGTTATTTATATGTGCATTTTTGTCATTAAATGTTGATCCCTCTGTTCCAAATTATAAGTTATTCTAACTTTCTTGGAAAGTTAAATTATTTTATATTTGAGAGGATCACAAAAATTTATGGCACCGAATAGATATATTATGAAAATATATTTAATGAAGAAACTAATGGAACTTATTTGATATCATGAACATTAGTACTTTATTGTATAAATTTGGTTAAACTTGAGATACTTTAACTCTCCAAGAAAGTTGGAATAACTTATAATTTGGAACAGAGGGAGTACCATGTGTTGGCATGAGGAAAGTAATTTGATCTTATCATAGTTTGTAGTCCAAATCTAGATACTACTCCCTCCGTTTCAAATTTTAATTCATTCTAACTTTTTTGGAGAGTCAAACAATTTTATGTTCGACCAAAATTATAGAAAGGATTACACAGGTTTATGGCACTAACTAGATATACTATGAAAATATATTTAATGAAGAAACTAATGGTACTTATTTAGTTTCATGAATGTTAGTACTTTATTGTATAAATTTGGTCAAACTTGAGATGTTTTGACTTCCCAAGAAAATTAGAATAACTATAATTTGGAACGAAGAGAGCTCATTTACAAAAGACAAATTATTTCCTTTCTCAAAATAATTAGGCACCAAAGCTAGTTTGGTCGGTGATAGCCTATAATAATGCCAATGCGTTGCAACAATTGTAAAATTATCATACACCGATGTTAGGTTTTCTGTATTCAAAGTCTGATGTGCAGCCAATACTCTAAAAAAAGTATTTTAAAATATTGTGAGATGCACAAATACAAATGCATAGTTGTTTTAGTGGAAGAATAATGGAAACTATGTTCACAAACACATACTTCAACAAGTTTCCTCCTAACATGAAGCATAGATTGCATATGAAGGGTAACTTTGATGTAAAGATAAATCATGCGAACATAGGTTGATCGCATCCATAGATATATAAAAGATAACACCACTAAAGGTAGCAAGAGCCTATCATCTTCTAGTTGCAGTTCTAGCTAATAAGCAAGCACAACATGTACCTCGTCCAAAGCAATCTTTAAACTACTACCTCCGATCAGCCTCCCGAAAACCCCCATCTTACACAAGCCAGATCCTATCACGATCCTCTCTATCGGTGTAGGCAGTTTAAGGGCACGAACACAGATGAACATGTCTAGCTATCAAGAATGATCAACATACTAGATCTAATCATCATGATAACATAAAGCATGCTAAGCAGTCTAACCATGGATTAGACTAAGGAACAAGTATATAGAAAGTATAAAAAGGAAACAACGAATTGCTAATAAATTGGATGACATGAAGAACATTGCTCATATAATAGATGTATTTAGATCATCACCTCCAAGTGCATACCATTGATGATCAAAACCAGCTCCTAAACTCCACCATGGCACAACCGCGAAGAGAGGCCATAGCGGCTAGAGTCAGCCTAAGCTATCTCCTAGGCAACTTCGAAGACTTGCAGCAGCCCTTAGCTCCCTCTGGTGAATATCTTTGATTTTGTCCGGTTCTGGTGGATGGATTCTTCCTTGAGGACACCTAGGTGGTCATATTTATACCCTTAGGGAGCCTTGGAGTGTGCTTCACCTTCCCTTGCACGAGCTCCTTACTTGGGAGTTAATTAAACTTGATTTCCATAAAATCTGACTTGCCCAGAATTTCTTTTTACACAGTCCTTCCTTCCCAATGCCATATCTCCCACGTCCGAACTCCAAATAGGAAAAACTAGAAATAGAGGCGCGGCTTGGATCGTTGTGGTCTCGTTCCAGCATGTTGCTCCATAGCTTATTCAAGAGGAGATGTAACGATTTTACGAGTCTTCAAGTTTTGCCGTTTTGGAGATATGATACCTGCAAGCATGAAATTTTTATACATTGTTATCGATACTATACAGGCAGAGTTGGTGTGCTAGGATCCAGGTACCAACCAACTAATTCACCAACTTTTGGTGCTACCAGAACATATCAGATGAACTCTGGACATGGATCCACCAGTTCTCTATTGCCAAGTTGCCATGCACTCCTCGACCCATTCAACATAATCTTTTTTTATGAAGAAGTTCTCCTGCTTTTATAGAAAGCCAATAATGGGTAGTTCATAAAGACGACATTCGACAGAATCTAACTTCTTGATCATTTTGGGTAGAATAGAAAGAAGTTTATATTTAAAGCTGTGCACATGAAAGTAATTCAGTTAGCAGCTGCAAGTATCATACCAATTGTTTACATCATAAGCAAGATGGCTTGGAACAATCAATGGAACGGGGAAATTGGCACTCAAGGGCTCAAGGCTACATGGATGAAACATTAGTTAAAAGCCTGAAAGGACAGTTAAATGTAAAGAAAAATGCATAAGCAAGCATCTTTTCAATTGATAACATTATAGCATAGGTTGACTGATGCAATAGAGTATGCCTAAATCCTAGGTAACACCGTAACAGTAAGCAAGCATTTGTTGAAATTCAATCATTTGGTGCTGGGAGCATAATAGAAGAAAATTGAAACATTTGGTATAGATATTTGCTCAGAAAATCATATGGAGAATACATATCTAATTTCTACATAACTTATTGCAAGATTGTTCAGTTCAGTTTATCTTCCAACTTAATCACCAAGTCAGTAGCAGCAATAGTATCAGTTAGAATCAAGTGAGCATGTGCCAAAGGAGAATTCAATAGAAGACTCTCGAAAGGGAGCCTATCAGCAACTCTTCCCTTTGTAATCGCATCTTCAACTCAAGTGCAATTTTCAGACATATCAACTTGTTTTTCGAGGTGTAGTAGATAGCTAGTGGTGGTGCCAATTAAATTGCCTTTGTCAGAGCAGAATGCTTCGTGATCTTGAATTTTTTTATAAAGCTTCCTGATCTTGATTTAAGTCGACTGCGGTAATTCATTGCATTTCTCGTTATCAGAAATGCTATTTGTTGATTCCGTGTCGTGTCTCAAGCACTGCTCCCATCGCCTGTCCCCAGGGTGGTGCTAATCCATTCCGCGGCAATGGCATCACTCTTACGCCCCGCTGCGACGGTGGTACCCGTGGCATACTGTCGCAGACTCATGGTCACCCACTCACCCTCGAGTCTTGACTGAGTTTCTTGCTGGAATCCGCAGATGATAGCGGCGGCGACAAAAACCCTGGCAGGCTTCCCACACCAACGCTTTGCGGTCATCCTTCTTGACCTTATTGATGGTGCATATCGAGAACGGTGACGGTGGCCGATGATGACGTGGAGACACGCGCACCTATGGTGGATGGAATCAGTTGCTCCGATCCTAGCACCCCGTTCACTTGTAGGCCGCTTGCCACCACCCCAGGCGATGTCCTATGGCAGCGGACGAGAACGCCGGCCTGAAGCTCCGCCGGCATAGGAACGTGCTAGAGATTCCGCCACGTCAAGGTAGAGAGGGGAGGGACAGAGTCACAAGAGGCACAGGGAAATGGGGTGGATGCACAGCCTTGCGGCACCACCCATTGAACGAAGCAGAGATGGGGGCGCCCAATGAGAGGGAAACGAGACTCGCAAAGTGTCGCGAAACTGCAGAGGTCGGGAGTCGGGACGAAGGCTCAATTAGCTCTGCAGAGGAATTCAACGGTCAAGAAACGCGGGCGACGTGGCCCAATGCGCGCTCGCGTTTTGTCCGCAGGTTTCGTATATTAGAGATTCGGTGCCTAATTTGTGTAGCGAAGAGATCTTCAACTTTGGTATTCATCGTTTCCCTGGAAACGAAGCTAAGGTCCCCAAAATAGAGTCGCATGATAATGTCTGATTTCGATCTTCTCTACGCAGCATGTATTTCGGAGGCCATATCTCCTAGCTCCATGATCCAAATATGCTTTTCATATGTTCAAATCGAAGCTCTCGACGGTGGCTATAACTTTGGTAGTCAAACTTTCTTCATTAGAGGTTGTTTAGGTCTTCGAATCTGCACCGAAAGATCATACTATTTTGGGTTGCGCGAATATCTCCAGGGTTGACTTGATCTCGTGGATAACTTTTCAGAACTCCAATTTCTTTATGCTTAAGTCTCCTTAACCTGAGATTCATTGAATGTGGACACTTAAGGATCCTGTTTGGCTGAGATTGTTGCAGCTGCGGCTGCAACAGTTAGCCTGCTAAAACTACAGAAACCGGTGTTGATGGAGCTGCAGCGGCTGCAGCTCCAGTTCAGCGGCAAGAATCATAGCCGAACAGGCCAAGAACCATAGGTTGGGCTATGAAAGCACACATGGCCTATTAGGTGATCTATGGACTTTCTCAACTGAGCTTAATTTCTTTGGGCTTGCGCTTCTAGTAGGATTTGGGGGAGAAGAGAAGAGAGGAGAAGGCCTCGGAACGAGGGAAGCCAACGAGGATCCGAGGGGGAGCGATGGGTATATTTGGCTCCGACCGCGCAGGGACATGTGGATGGGTTTAAACCTTTCCTTTTTTCTTTTTCTTTTTCCATTTTTAGGCGCCTCCATTTCTTACTTTCTCTTTTTCTATTTTCATTTGTTATTATATCTCAGAAAATAAAAATATAATAAATCTAACATGATAAGAATTAAGCTACAGTATATAAACATATAATTAATACAATCGATAATAATAAGCCTGTTCGCTTCAGCTTATAAGCTGGCTGAAAAGCTGAAATGGCTGATTTGTTATGAGAGAAAAACACTGTTTGATGGCTGATAAGCCGGCTCAATAAGCTGAAGCGAACAGGCTCAATAAAAATTTTAGAGTCTTGGAATAGTTTTTTTTATAGTTCAAGGTTATTTGATATCTGCGTTTTTGGTCATTAATGTTACGGAGTACCATGTGTTCGGCGTGAGGAAAGGAATTTGGTTAGTCCAAAACAGCTGCATCTAGCTAGTATTTCTTTTCTCTCGTTTAGGGAAGAAAAATTATTTCCCTTCTCAAAATAATTAGGCACCATCCTCAAAGTAGCTGGTTTGGTCGGTGATAGGCTATTATGATACCAGTACGTTGCAACAATTATAAAAATTATGACACACCAATATTAGTCTGTTTTCTAAGTCTAATTGCACGCCAATACTGCTAAAAAAGTATTTAAAATATTGTGAGATGCACAAATACATACTTAGTGGAAGAATAATGGAAACTACTGTGTTCACAAACACATACTTACTTGAAAACAAGTTCCCCTTAATCTAGGTCGTTATTCGGTTTAAATTGAATAATTGATATGTTCTAATATATACATGTTTGTTCGGCAGTCTCCTTCAATTACTTCTGTAAAATTGGCAAACTTGCAGTTATACAAGCGGCTGCGTTGATATGGGATAAACAAGAAATTCTAACGTCCAGAGCTTAGAGGTCCGTAATACATGAATGGTATTAGAGTAAGATTAAGGGTAACCAACGGTGCTCCATTTGTATTTCCTTTGTGACATCAATAAGATCAAAAGATCATATACTTATGCACAAAGAATCTGCATCTCATTACCTGAATAATTGAAAAAGTATATGTACATAAAGCTTAGTACAACAAAAATTATTGTGAAACACGATATAAACACTCACCTGCAGCCACGCTCGCACGGACTTTGAGGGTGTTTGGGAACATTTAACACCTGTCACATCGGATGTTTAGATGCTAATTAGGAGTACTAAACATAAGCTAATTACAAAACTAATTGCACAGATGGAGTATAATTCGCGAGACGAATCTATTAAGCCTAATTAGTCCATGATTTGACAATGTGATGCTACAGTAACCATTTGCTAATGATGGATTAATTAGGTTTAATAGATTCGTCTCGTGAATTAGCAAAAGGTTCTGCAATTAGTTTTATAATTAGCTCATGTTTAGTCCTCCTAATTAGCATCCAAACATCTAATGGGACACTGTTAAAGTTTAGCACCTCATATCCAAACAGCCCTTTTGACCGGCTTGAGATTTTTTGGGCTTGCGCGTGGGATGCGGTTCTACATTACAAGTGATGGTTTCTAGTTTTACACATGGAAGACGGTTTTGTACAGGTTTCCTATAGCCTTGTATGTTTTTTCCATAGTTATGCATTATGGACGAAGAAGACGTAGTTGCTTTGACATTACTATATACTTAGAGATGGTTAAAAATATATTTTTTTTAAAAAAATCGTGATTAGCATCTTTTTTTTATGCCTATGGGCTATGGTGATGATTAGGCTGTGAAGTGGAGGTGTAGATGGAATGGACCCATAACATATGCTGTTGGAAAATTGGGCCAATCTGCCGGAAGCCCACGGGCCACGGAACCCAACCCTGCGTCTCAGGTAGCCCGGCAGGTAGCCAGGCAGCGGTGGGCGTGTTCGCGGAGGCGGTTGGCGGCACCTGGCGTGGCGATGGACAGCAATCAGCACCTGAGAGGCAAGCCGCTAGGCAAGTGGCACCCGGCCGGCACTGCAACTGAAGCAGGTATATTTTGAGACTTCTCAAGGATTTGGTTGCGTGCAATATAGATTTCCAAAATTCGGCCGTTGTAGTCATAATTCTCATGTCTATTCATGCTTCATCCATGTATTTCGAAACAATGGAGAAAACAGCGCCGCACGCTGATGGTACATTTCCAAATGGTACGAAGTGTTAGTCCCAACCACCACACTAATGGTAGCACCATTTCTCTCTTCGTGACCTTTTTCTTTTACAATTCTTTTACAACATGATGTGATATGGTTCTTTTGGGGATTGTGAATAAAATTCAATAATCTAGTGCACATATGGACTTTTGATAGGTTTGACTCTTGTATTTGTGATCCAGTAGATCATCAACAACCTCCAGAAATACAAAAGGGATATAGTTTTTTTGGAACAGTACCCTAGTTATGTTAGCAAACATTTAAGGAAGAATCCTTCGCACAGAACACTAATCTATACTTACTGCAGCAGAAAACAGTTGCAGCTCTGAATCGGTAAAAGGGTTATCTGTAGTTCTGTACTGACAAATGAAATATGCAAAATTAACTAAACCAGTGATTCAATAGGATGTTATGTAACTCTTCATTGATCAATACTCTCGGATTGAGTAGTCTGGCAGTCCACCAGGCGGTTACCAAGAAACTTGAAGGTGAATCACAAAAACACAAGGGTTTAGACAGGTTCGGGCTTCCGGAGAGTAATACCCTATGTCCTGTATTTTGTTGGATTATATTGCTGGTATTGTTCGTGGAGAGTTGATGTGCCCTGGGGAGGCACCCTTGGCCGCCTTATACAGGCTAACGACCTAGGATTACAAGTTGGTTTGAATCTAATATAGTCGGTTGTTACATGGAAAGCAATTTGAGTTGGATTACAACACATATCCCGCAATATCTAGGCTGCCTCCTTGACTTGTGTTCCAAGTATCTTCACGTCCTTGGCCCGCACGTTCCGGTCGGGCGGGCCCACTTGTCAGGACCGCCCAGTATCCTGGTCGGTGGGGACCCATGGGGTACCCATATCCCTCAAGTCCCTGAGCGATGTGTAGGTGAATAGGAACCTGAGGTCATCGCAGCGAAGCTTGGAATGTGGTTGTGTGAAGTTGCGATGGCGTCATAGTGACGGAGAGGCTGCGCAGTGCTCAAAAAAGAAGAAAACCCAAGCAAATGCAGAGCCATATGCGCAGAGCGAAGCCGAGTGCCGAGTTGATGGATAGCAGGCATCCAACAGGTCGAAGCGAAGTACATGAAGGGTGTCACAAGTCACACTCCATAAGGAGTAGCCTCCGAGCATTGAAGCGATTAGTATAATCGGTCCAATGGTCAAAAAGGAAGAAAAAATTGATCCTAGAAGCATATCCTAGTGCCCGAGCACAAGGATAGGCGAAGCCACGCCGACCTGAAGTAGGCACCCAGCCCCCAAGCGTGAGCGTGAGGACTAGCGGAGCCATGGAGGCACGCCAACTTGAATTAGGCGTGTAGCCCCCGAGCCTGAGCGCAAGGACTGGCTGAACTATGGAGGCACACCGACCAGAAGCAGGCGCCCAGTCCCCAAGCGTGAGTGTGAGTACTGGCAAAGCTACGGAGACACGCCGGCTTGAATTAGGCGCCCAGCCCTCGAGCGTGAGTGCAAGGACTGGCGGAGCCACACTGACCAAAAGTAGGCGCCCAGCCCCCGAGCATGAGCGTGAGGACTGGCGGAGCCATGGAGGCACGCCGACCTGAAATAGGCAACCAGGGCTTGAATACGAGGACTGGCAGAGCCACGGAGGCATGCCAACCAGAAGCAGGCACCCAGCCTCCAAGCGTGAGCGCGAGGACTGGCGGAGCCACGCCATGAAAAAACATAACAGAAAACCTACAGATTTCGTCCAGCACGTGCGCCGCAATAACGGAAAACCCGCAAATTCTGTCGCTAGGGTTACGCCGTCACGTCCTTCAAAAGCTAAGGGGCACGGTTCCATTTTTATTTCCATTCCATCTCACTCCCAAGTGCAGCCGCCACTGCAGTCCACGGAGCACACCGCTGCCACATTTGTGAACCCTAGGCCGCGCCGCCGTGCTTTGTAATCTACTCACGCGCACTTCTCCGCCACCACCCGAGCCGCCGCGCCGCCGTATGCGAATCAAGAGCCTTGCGGTTATTAGATCCAAATCTCAGGGAGTAGAAACCGAAGACATGGCAGTGGGGAATGCACCGAATCCATTCAAATACTAGATGAAATCTATGATGACGGAGGAGCACATCCAAGCACTCGTCGACCGGGGTCTCCTCGGGCCCAAGGCGCTGCTCGATTGGAAGGCGACCACCGGGCAGGAATTCCTCAGTGAGGACAAGTCGGAGATGGTGGTCTTCACGTCCTTCTTTGAGCACGGATTCGGGATCCCTTGCGGGGAATTCTTTTGCGGATTGCTGCACTACTACAAGATCAAGCTGGTACACTTGAATCCCAACTCTGTTCTTGATATCGCGGTTTTTATTCATCTGTGCAAGGTGTAGCTCGGAATCCAACCCCCCACTTCGATTTGTGAAAGTATCTGTATCAGTTGAAATCTGTATCGACCAAGGAGAAGCCACGAGTGATTGGGGTATGTGGATTTTCGTTGCGGCCGAAGAAAGTGCAAGGGTACTTCGACATCCAGTTGAAGGAATCCAACAAGGGCTGGCACAAGGAATGGTTTATGGTCGCCAATCAGAAGCCCGAGCTCCCGCCATGTACCAGATACGCGTTAGTTACTATGCTCGAGTGGTCGAACCAGCCGACCTTGGAGGAGATGGTGCAGGTGAAGCAGCTGCTGGAGAAGATCGCCGACCTGAAGGCGTGTGGACTCACAACCGGGGCTGTAAGTATCAATTTCTATCAGAGATTGACACAGCCAATCAAGAACAGGGTCCATCCGGCATATGAGTATATAGGGCCATTAGACCCGACCCGGGAGGTCTAGCAAAAGGTGACCAAGGAAGAAGTCGTCAATCGGGTAAGCAAGTTTTTGGGTTGTATCATCAAGAACAAGAGCTGCCCCAAAGCATATTCCCTCAAGAGGCTGGCTGACCCGGTATGATCTTAACTGTATTGATTTGGCATTCCTGTTGTGCTTTTGTGTTGTCTCTGACTATTCTTGTTGATTGACCAAAATGGCAAATTTGAGTTCTTTTACCCGGCGCCACTTCCTGGAGGGGCCAAGCAACAGCGACCCTAAGTCTGCTCGTCCACCGAGTCCGACCAGCCGCCTACTGGCCTTGATTGGGAGTCGGACTCCTCCATTGGGTCGGATGAAGACATGCCAGAAGAGGTCGTCCGGGATGAGGACTCCATGCCAGTTGGACGCCGAACACGGCAGGCTGTGCATAAGGTTCCGACCTCCAAATCTCAAAAGCCGAGCTTCAAGAGGAAGAAGGTAGCTGGTAGGAAAGAGAAGGCTGCCCCGAGCGTGGTGTCCGCAACCAGGTCGGCTAGTGAAGCGGATGAGGAGTCAGACACGTCGAGCCTAGCACCAAAAAGAAAAAGTCGGAGCTCCTTGAGACAATCGCGACCAACGTGGAGCGGATCAAGGAGATGTTGAAGGTGAAAATCCATGGGAGGCTAAGCGGAGGTGTGTTGTTGCCACCACTGCCCTTGCGCCCCAAGTTCCGAGTGAAAGGAGAGGACCATGTGAGTGCAATCTAGTTATATTATTTGTTTTGTGATTTTTTTATGCCTATCTTGCTTAAATTGCCTCTCGCACTAATAATGCAGGAATGCCATGCTTGATGATGAATCTGGTGCGCAGCTAACTAGTTGCTCGACCCATGCCGAAGGGGCGAACGGCCGCGTCCCTGAACAATCGCCGCCACCAGAGGTCGAGGGGGGATCAAGATGGTAGCGCTAGAGCAGCCGCACCAACCCCAGTGCCGCAGCAAGGCGTAGTCGGGGATATTGCATCTTCAAGTGCAGTTGTTGCGGACGCCGCTGTGGTCGGCTCCGGGGCCGAGTAGGTGTCTGGTGAGAGAGCTGGAGCCCAGTCCCACCTAGAAGAGTTTCCCAAGGATGATCCGCTACCGGAGAGGTCCACTAGGATGGAGGAGATGATTCTGATACCTTGGACTCCTCCGAGACCGACCTTGCTGGGGACGTGGTGCAGGACAAGAAAGATCTTGCCGAGTTGCGGCAATCATCCTTAAGGATTTCTGAGCTGTTATTTGTAAGTGTGCCAACCAACCTAGAGAACTTATATTTGAAATCCAGTTTCTTTGCAGAGCACTGATTGTTAGAATGTAAGCAGGGTCTGACCACTCGTGCTCATAAGAGGGCAGACGCGATCCAGTAAGCCGAGCAATATCGCTTAAAGGAAAAGCGACTTGAGGCAAACCTCAAGAAGGTCGCGAAGCAGCTGAAGCAAAAGGACCTGGACCAAGCCTTGCGGCAATAGATTCTTGCTGCACACTTGAAAGGTACGTTGTGCCGACCTGTCTACTCGGTGCTGTCCTTAAAGTCTTGGTACTGATGTTTGCTTGTTCGAATGAGCAGTTGCCGAAGTGAAGGAGCAAAGGCTCAAGCGACACCTCAAAGAGTGCGATGATTCAAATGCCCATCTCCAGCAAGAGCATGACATGGTGGTTCACCGTGAGTACGCTATGTCGTAGAAGCTGGCTTACGAGGCTGGCTTGCGCAAAGATATTGACCGCTGCTTAGAAGTTGCACTACAAAGTCTTAAGCATGACCAATCAGTGATTGCAGGGTTGGAGGTGGAGCTGGAAGATCTGCACGAGGTAGCCAGCTATGTGATGGACATGGTCCTACCGTATACCGACCTGACCGCGCCAACGCCACTTCTTGATCGCCTTAGGAGTGCACCTGGTCGGTTAAAGGAGCTGCTGAAGGACACTGTGGTGGAGTGCATTAGGAATGTCTTGGTAGTGTTGAAGACACACTTCCCGCGGATTTCTTTGGAGCATGCTGGTGCAAGGGTCGCGACTGACTTCAACACAGAGAAGCTTCCAGAACTGGTCGACCAGTTTAATGATGTAGCGGAAAACATTATTAATGAGCTGGACCTGTAAAATGAAACATGTGGTGTATCAAACTGTATGATAAGACATGTGATGTAATTGACTTAACGTATGCAAAAAGAAAGGGGCTCCATCTCTTCCTTGGTGTATACAATAGGATAGCGTGTAGCTGAGACCTGTAGCCACTAAGTGCCTAGCTTTGCTTGACCAGCGTCCTGCTGAGAGCGGATCTCAAGCTTGTAGGAGGGGTGAACACAAGGTTATCTAGGTTTCATGAGCTAGGACACTGACCACACGAGTTAGTCGTATTGCCTTGAGAGGGGGAGAAGAAGGATGCAAGACCCAGAGGTCGGTGCCCGGGGGAAGCCCCCGAGCTTGAGAGCAAGTGGTCTGTCGAACAGGTTGGACAGCCCCCGAGCGTCAGGAACAGCTTGGGCAAAGGAACAGGAAGGTAGTAGGTATGCAAAGAACCTCGAAGGTTTTATTCATTCAATAAAAAGATGAAAATAGAATACATAGCTTCCTCGAGGTTGGCTTGTAAATTGCGAGCGCGCACAGGGTGCCTGCGTGTGACCCGGGCACCTTCCTGGTCGGCATTGTCACCATCGTTGGCATGAGGTGGGTCGGTGTTGGCAGCGCGCGGTGGTCGACACTGGTCGCCTGCCGCCTCGGCTCCCGCATTTGCAGCAGGTTGTTGGCGTTGCTGGGTATCGGCTTGCTCCCGTTGGCGCCATACTGCATGGTCCTAGTTCTTAGCGCTGCGACCTGCTTCCTGAGTAGAAGTTTCGCCGTCCTTAGGTGGATCATCGGTGGAGACCACAAAGGCTTCGCGATCTGGCGTGGTGGAGCTGCTCTCGTCATCGCTTCCATAGGGGTTCGGAGTTAGGACGATGCGGGGGATCTGAAACTCACCACGGTCCGGAAACTAGGCAGGTACGGGTGGGTCTTCATATTGGATCTGAAAAGACTGTGCGAGTTTCGTGGAAAACGCTGCAGCCAAGTTCCTCAAGACCAAAAGGGGCAAAGGAAGGATCCTGCGTCGACCTTGTTGAGCATAGCGCCGCCTCGGAGAGATCAATGCACTCAGTGATTGTGTTGCTGATGCGATCTAGCCTCCCGATCAGGTCGGAGGGCATGGGTGGGTAGGTCGCAGCAAGGATGTTGGGAATCCTCTCGGAGAGGGAGAGATCGCCGATCTGCTGGGCAAGTGGCGTGATGATCCTCGGGTGAAGATCTTGCTCCGTCAAAATAGATCCGACGGATGCTGAGCTGGCGGCGGACTCCAAGTCAACGTAGAAGGTGCTAGAGTCAGAGTCCACTGGCATGCTCCCGATGCAGAGCTAGATCAAATTGGTGAGGAAGTCCTTCATGCTCTCGAGGAAGATGACGTTGGGGTGAGATGCCATCGAGCTCGCCGGGGAGGATCTCAAAAACATCCCTGGCGCGCCAACTGTCGAATTTAGTAGCCCGACAGTCCATCGGGGGTTACCCAATTGGTAGATTTGTAGGCAGGGAGGATTACGAAATCAAGAATTCGAAGGTGATCATGAGAACACAGTGGTTTAGACAGGTTCGGGCCTCTGGAGAGTAATACCCTACGTCCTATATTTTGTTGGATTGTATTGCTGGTATTGTTTGCGGAGAGTTGATGTGCCCTGGGGAGGCGCCCTTGGCCGCCTTATATAAGCTGACGACCTAAGGTTACAAGTTGGTTTGATCTAATCTAGTCGGTTGTTACATGGAAAGCAATCTGAGTCGGATTACAACACGTATCCCGCAATATCCGAGCTGATTTGAATCACCTGACCTCTGTTCCAAGTATCTTCACGTCCTTGGCCCGCACGTTTCGGTCGGGCGGCCCGCACGTTCCAGTCGGATGAACCCACTTGTTAGGACCGGTGAGTATCCTGGTCAGTGGGGACCCATGCGTACCCATATCCCTCAAACACATATTAATCCAAAGAGCATGAATATACATATATACATCATGATACAATTCGTATACATCATGATCAACATAACCATGAATATAATGAACAACAGCACAATACAGACACATGCTGTGATTAATTACTTCAGAACCTCACAAATTGGCATTGTATGACAACAGGATGATTTGGATGTGCTGCCATCTCCTGTATGATCAGATAAGGATCGCAGTCACCATTTAACTCAATCTCCTTCAGACCTGGAAGGTTTTTGACTCCGGAAAGAGAGAGCAATTGCGTGAAAGCCCAAACTATCTTCTCAAGCTTAGGAGCAGCTCCATTCTCGAAATGGATGGCGGTGATGTCTGATCCCTCAACAAGAAAATACTTGAGATTCTGGAACTCGTCATCCTTAAAGGTGAGCCTCATTTCTATGTATGACTTGTGCCATAGTCTGAGGCAGCGCAAAGCAGTGAGCTCACCGAGAGTCCGGATAGCATTGTCCATCAGGGAGGTGCCACATAGAGTTATCTTGGAAAGCTGACGAAGCTCCTTGATCCACCTAGGCAGCCCAGTTATGTTGCCGTTGATGGTTAGGCTCTCGAGAAATTTCGGGGGCGAGAATGCAGTCTTCTCCATGTTCAGATCAGGAGTATCACTGCTGCTAGTCAGCTCGATTTGGAGCGACAGAGAGCAGAGACATTCATTCAACCTCTCAATTACTCGCAGAAAATGACCGAGACGAGCTTCCTTGCCACGGAGAACTACACCCAGTTTCCGTAGTTGCTGCAGCCGTCCAACCTCCATCAACTCATCAGCACTGTTGGAGACTTCAACATGGCACAAGATCTGCAAATCTGTCATGCTCCCAATTCCAGGTGGTATATGCACAGTGGAAAATGATCTGCCCCCTGACCTGGTGGCAGAATCATCTCTTTGTTGTTCAATATTGCCAGCGAGCAGATGCATTAGCTTTGGTAGGACGACGGCTTTTGAGGTCAATGTCCGTATCTTGGTTTGCCTGATGTCAAGTGTCTCCAAGTATCTGAGCTTCTCAATGTCCTTTGGGAGCTCGGTGATATCGGTGTTCCTTATACTCAGGTACTTGAGCTGATATACCTTGTCGCAGATGTCCTTGAGGTGCTGTTTCTTCAACCCTTTGAATCCTTCTAGGTCCAGCACTTCCACCAATCCTAACGGAGGAGATGCTTGCAGCGACTGGAGAAATGCTTCCGTGTAATCCATGTCCATGGAACACCTAGAATCCTCCGAACCTTCTACGGGAATGGGACGCTCATGGATGCTGCCCCAACAGCAGCCAGTGAATTGTTCAGCACCCTTTACATGCTTCATTTGGTGGTGCTGGAGTTGTTGCAGCCTGATTCCATTGCCGATTGAAAGGCGGCAAGCCAAGTCAGGAGGCAGGTCAGTGTCAACCAAGCCCTCATCTCTGGCCATCTTGGTAATGAATGACAGAACACGATGATGCACCGTGCAGGTTTTCACTTTGCCTGAAGCACCAATGTCGACAGGACGAACCAGACCATGGGCCACAAGCTCATCGAAACAGCGCTCGGCTTCATCAGTCGCAACCAGCCCATCTCTTCTGGTGATGAGGTTTTCAGCTGCCCACCGCCTTACTATGCTTGTCCTCTTGACTCTGAAATCCTGTGGAGAGCTGGACGGTAGATACATCCTCTCAAAAAGGATGGACAGGTACAGCAGGCAGCTCTTGTAGTGGCTTGGCAGGTCATTGTAGCAGAAGAGTATCATGTGTGTAGCAATGATGCTTCCAAATGTCATGCTGTCCAGCAAAATCTGCAGCTGCTCTCTGGGTCTTTTAGGGTTGACATAGAGAGCACGGAGGAACATCTCCATGGAGAAGAAGTTCCCGCCGCGCTTCGTCAAGATCTTCCTTATGATCTCCTGCAGATCGCTGTCGCAGCAGTCACCAACCAGCGCCACAGCTTTCTCGTGGAAGAGAGCATCAATGTTCAGATAGTTCTTGATCTTGTAGAGATCGGACGATGGTTCGCGAGGCGGGAACCATGTCGTCACAATGATGGCACTTCCAGCTGATGCAGGGGAATCGCCATCGCCGCCGCCAACAGACAAATCATGAACAGCAGATTCGATCTCTGTCCGCACCTTTCCATATGCATCATTAGCGGCGACAATCAAGAACCTTTTGCCCTTGAGACGATCCTTGAGCTCCTTCACCAATCGTGCCTCCTCGTTCATGTCGCCACCTGCTGCTATTCCATTATCATCCGGTGCGGGAAGCTGGTCCAGTATGCACTGGAGCGTCTCCTTGCGCTTCATGTACTTGTCGACGCCATTGATCCAGGCCTTGAGATGGAAGCAGCTCGACAGCGACGGGTGCTCGTACACCTTCCTCGTGAGAGGGTACTCGTCTTCCTGGTACTGCCTCCTCACGATGGCGATGGCCCTGAGCCGCCGCTGCGGATGGCCGAGGGGAAGCTCTACGGCCAGCCAGCTGATCACCTCCCGGACGTCCTCGTCAAGGAACTCCGTGGCGTTCGCCAGAGCTCGCCGCCGCGCGTCCTCTCGTTCATCCTCCGGGGTGTTGGCACCGCCGGTGGCGACGGGCGCGGCGACGTGCGGGACGGTGACGTCGTAGCGGCGCCGCCTCTCGCCCAGGTCGCGCGCCCGGGCCTTGAGTTCCCGGATCCGCACGGCGGTGCGGTGCCGGGCCGGCATGGTGCTCAGCAGGCGCGGGGCGCGGCGGAGGGTGGCGAGGACGCCGGCGCCGGAGCCGGGGACGTTGGAGACGCACTGGACGTAGCGGTCGATGCAGTTCTGGGAGTCGAAGGCGAGCTCCTTGACCTGCTTGGCCCAAGCCCGGACCTGGTGGTTGGGGCGGTCGGCGGCGGCGACGTCGAGGAGGAAGCCGTTCATGCTCTCCATCTCGTCCTTGATGAACTCGACGTCGCCGCGGACGCCGCGCAGCAGCTGAGCCTCCTCCATGAGCACCGACGAGAGCCGGCCCAAAAGCGAGTCCACGGCGCCCTGGGCGGTGCCGGCGGCCATGTCTATCTCTTTCTCTCGATCTCTGGACGAGCTGGTAACTACGGATTGGAACTGTGACTCTTTCTTCTTCTTCTTCTTTTTTTTTTTGCACACAATGGGGAGCAAGGTACAAAAGGCACGAGTGCATATATAGAGAGGGAGGTCGATCGAGCATCTGGATGCTGCTTGCATGAAGGGGACGACAAAGCTATCCAAAACCACGGATGGAGAGGCACGCGCACATGCAAGGACCTATTTCATTCCAAACTTTTGCAAGCTATGGCACGCAGCAAAACTGAGCTGTCAGCCGGCAAACTAGGAGCAAAGAATCACTTGCATTATTGAATATCTCGTGCGAATCCATCTGGTTCTTTCCTTCCACAAAGAATGGCAGAAGATTTTTTTTTATCACTAGAAATACTCTAGAGTTACCTGCTGCCTCTTCTCATATTGGAAGTGACGAAAACTGCGGACAAGATCTGTCCAGAGATTGGGCCACGTCATCTTGTTTTTTCTACCATCCGATCTTAATCGGGCCATCCAGAAGCTCCAGCATTTCGAGATCCTTCCCCGTCGCGAAAAAAACACCGCGTGCTGCATCTGTACCTCGCCACCGCCGTAGTCGACACTTCTTCCCAGTAGCCACGCCGCTCGAGATCACCGGGACGGCCGCATCTGGCGTTCGTCCCCATCTCCCTGACCGTCCTCTCCACGAGCCCCGCGTACTCCCAAACAACGACGGCAGCGATGTCCACGGCCGTCCCTCCGAGCCTTGCCCCGAATTTCTGGAACAGACACTCGAACCGGCTGCTGCGACGCCTCTTGTTACCCGCCGTATGTCCCTCTCAAGCGCCGCTCAATGGTGTAGAAGCCGACGAGCCGGCGTCGGATTTGACGACATTAATTGTCGCTCAGCTGTTTCTAGCCTGTTCGATGATGTTCTGACTGCTCCGCAAATGGTGTCCGTGTCAATGCAATCATGCAGTTTCTGATGCCTCACAGGGCCATGGTAAACACAAGGCGAGACCGCCGTCTGATCTTATCAACGTATGTCATGGCCAACCTACTCTCCTTTTCGCTCTGCATTGTTACAATTGCAAAACAAGGCGCCCAAAGAGAGAGGAGCCTGAAGTCAACCAAATTAGTGGGAGCAATCTGCACCATTGCGGATAGTCATTTCATAGTGCACGCTGACCTGTAAACTATGGGCATGTTTGTTTCCATCCTCCTAAAATTTTAGCTTCTAAAAAGTGACTAAAAATTGACTAAAGAGCCAAACAATCCTCCTAAAAGGTGACTAAAAAATTTTAGGAGCCTCAAAAATTTTAGTCCCCCACCCCCTCCTAAAGCCTTCTAAAACCAGATCTGGACTCCCACTACCCCTCATTTATTGCCCTCTCTTTCCCACCCTCCCTCCCTCCCAGCCCCTCGCCGCCATTCCACTCGCCATCGGCGTCCCTCCCGCCCGGCCCCCGCCAGCGACGTCCCTCCTACCGCACTTCCGCCCGGCTCCCACCTTCCGCCGCCGCCGCCTAGAGCCGTGCCTTCCAATGCCTTCCGCTCGACTCCCGCCGCCGCCGCCGCCGCCGCCCATCTTCAGCGAGTTCTGCAACCCGGCGCCATCCCCCGCGCTCAGCTACGCCCTCAACTTCAACGATGGCCACGCCGCCGCTGCCGACCTCGTCCTCGTCGCCCCCAGTGACGCGCTGCTCCGGCGACCCGGCCGCCTCCTCCTCCGGACCCAGCTGTGCCCCGCCGCACTTCTTGGCCGCACCCAACCACTACCGGCCGTGCCCTCCCCCGCCAGATCTGCTGCCCCCAAGTCCTCCTACCCCCGCCGGCCCCTGCGCTCCCCCAACCCGTCCGCCACCTCCTCCGAACTGAGATGCGCCCCGTTGCTCTTCTTGGCCGCGCCCTCCCCCACCGGATCAGCTGCCTCCAAGTCCTCCCACCCCCTGCCGGCCCTGCGCTCCTCCAACCCGGTCGCCACCTCCTCCAGGATAGGCAGCCCGCTGCTCCTCTTGGCCGCGACGCCGTGGCGATGAAGGTGGACAGGAAGCGGGACAACTTCGTGGAGCCGGCGAAGTTGGAGCGAGCAGTGAAGGAGCTGATGGGCGGCGGCGAGGAGGGGAAGAAGGCGAGGGAGAAGGCCATGGAGATGAAGGCCGCGTGCAGGAATGCCGTGGAGGGGAATAGGGGTAGCGGGTTGGTGGGGAGAGGTGCATCTTGGGTATTTTACCACTTTATTAATTGCCTTTAGTCACTTTTAGGAGGTGGAACCAAACATACTAAAAGGAGGTGCCTAAAAACTGCCTAAAAACTTTTAGGAGCTAAAATTTTAGGAGGGTGGAAATAAACAGGCCCTATATTGTTGTAAGCATTAGAAAGTTTATCATTCAAATTTATTGTATACAGTTTGTGCAGTAAACATTTCTAAGAATCAGGTAGTAACATGTGATTCCCTTAATCCAAATTTAGTTTTAGTTTAGTACTCCTTGCCTGATGACATTTTGCATGCATGGCAGGAGGCAATATCAGAATATATAAGGATCATGATATCGGTTTTTCATGACCAATTTGAAGGAACAATCAAACTATCCAATACCCCTATGCATATTACGATCACTTGCGTATGATAATTTCCCTTAGATGAATACTGAATCTCGTTCTCTCAATGAAATTTAAATGGTCAGGGAACAACACAAAGTGAAAGAAAAGGACTAAGACAACTTCTATGCATGGTTGATGGTTGCTTATTAGTGTCTACATATATACACTATCACCTTTCTCTTCATGGTAGCTTGTGCAATGGATATTCAGTTCCGAGCTATAATGAAATTTGCAAGAGAAATGACTAATTGCATCACATGTTAATTTTCTCCCCTAAGGGCGACTCCAATATATTTTGACCAAGTAATCCTTAGTGGTGGACACTGTGTAAGTAGGTCGTCAATAGTTTGTAAAGTGATGGGATATGGAAAGAGATGGAGAGGAAGGAGAGAAAGGAAGTGGGATGAGAGAGATAAATTATATTTTATCTCTTATCAGCAGCCCAAAGCTTATGGGTACCTTTGCTATGGACTACTATATGGATCACTTCCACAATGGTACATGTAGGTGGATTGGAATATTATAGTCCTTATAGACTACTTTTGAAGTACATTGTGGACGCCTTAAGAGAACTTATAAGTTAACGCACCTTCTCTATTGCAACACACGCATAGCTTAAAAAAACAGCCCATTTACAACGCGAATGATCTCAATGGTTCCTTTCTAGGGGGCGCAAAATAAACGGAAAGAGCCTCACAAGTCACACCACCACCAACAAACATATAAGAGAAGGCTAACGACAGAGCAGGATATTGGCATATTGCAAAGAAAAATGGACCAGTGTATGATACACTGGACCTGTGGACCATGCCAACGATAGGTGCGGCAAGGCCACACCCTGCTTTCTAGTTATGCATTTAATTGCAAAGTAAATATTACTAGTTAGAGCAACAGCAAGACCTACTCAACAGGTATAGGTTCGGCCGCTTCTCCCACAGGTTGGAAGGGAGACCCTTACTTAATAGTTCTTCCATTTTTCCACCCTCACCCTTCGTGGCTTCTCCACGTGTGCGAGATTAATTTCAGCGACGCCCATCCCAAACTCCTAGGCAGGCTGCTGGAGCTCCCCTCCCCAATCCACCTGGTCAACCTCGAATGCTCACAAATCATCTTGGCAATGGTGCAAACGAGGACGCAAATCAGCCCGACCTCAAGCGTCCATGCCCAGTCCAAATCCACCCAAGCTCGGTGACATCCAACACTAGTTGAAGCCAGTGGTGGAAGCGATCCTCCACACCACAAGCTTGAACAGCCAAGCAAGCTAAGGCTGGAACTCTGTCACACTCAGTTTTAAAGCAAAATCAAATGCTACCTATATGTACACTAGGATCTAGTTTCGTACATACAGTGGCATCATTAGTGAATAACAGCAACAGTATCACGTAAAGAAATATAAATAAAGACTTATGAGTCTATCAAAGATATACAGCTTAATCCTGGAAATAGAGGCTCCAAACCTCACAAGCAATCAACTGGGGACTGCGTATGCCTAGAACTCAGCATCATCTTCAGAAAACTTCACACACCTACATCTTCTGAGCAGCAGTAAGCAAGGGTGAGTACACTTATGGTTGGTACTCAGCAAGACCATAAGAAATAATCAGATTAACAATTTAAGTCTATCTTCAAGTTTATTAATCATGTGAGGATCCAGGGCGCTTTTGATTGTGAGCACGGCTGATATATCAGTTTTGCACTCTGCAGAGGTTGTACAATTTCCCCATAAGTCGCGTAAAAGTTCAAGAGAAGTTTAGACCCAACCATACTGTCAAAAGTAGGCACTTATCACACTACCGAGGTGTGACTGCAAGGGGCGTTACGAGGCCTTTACAAAGATTCCCTAGTAGGTAGTGGTTCGCTAAGGTTTCGACAGTTGCCTGTGCATAACCCTCCCCTAAGGTGAGTATCTACAAAGAGAATACCACTCAAAGGAGCCGAGCTATACCCATCACAAGACCCCTTCTTGCCCTTTCGGTAAGACTACCACAAACCAGAGTCTCTAATTAATTTGCCAAGACTAGAGCCTATTGGTCTTATGGTTGTACTGTTTTCCTCGATGATCACTCCATGTTCCAATTAACATTATCATCATAATAGTATAAACAAAGTATAGGTAGAAGGATGGTTAGGGACACTTACCTTTCTCCAACGAAAAGTTACTCTTACTGCTCTTCAGCTCTTGCTCTCATGAAACTCTTAATCTTCAAATCTCTCGAACATCGATCCTTCTACTCGAAGCAATCACCGGCACAAACATACAAGCAAACAAACAAGTACAACTAAGAACAATACACCAATCAAAGAGAAAATCTTTAAAAGAGCATACTAAAGGATAGGGCTTGATACCAAGATCACAAATGCAAGAAACGCTTAAAACGGAACTATGGTTGAAAAGATAAAGCTATCGAGAGGTTTGAATTATAAAAGAAAAGATAAGAGCTACATACTTCATTTATTTTAGTTGAGGAAAATAATGTAATATTTACATATGAAAAGACGATGTAAAGCTTAGTCAAATTTTATATATAAATATTCAAGTACAATTTATGCCAAATTAACTTTATGTAAACATTTATTTTAAAAATAAAGTATATGTAAACATCTAAGCGCATAGCTTTATGATTTGATTGTACTAACCAAATTATAATTCAAAAACAAAATTATGTTTATATTATCCAAATTAACATTTAGTTATGAAAACTCGAGATGTAACCTAGGCAGCTTTTATTTAGAAAATAAATTGAATAATCATTAATCAAATTGAGTGTGATTATGAAAATGCCGAGGTGTAGCTCTAATTACCTTTTAATTGGAAGAGTTATTTAATAAAGTATTAACCAAATTTACATTAGTTGTGAAAACACGGGGTTGAACTCTAATTACATTTTAATTAGACAAGCAAATATACAAGTACTTAATCATATTAATATTTTAAATAAATTACAAAACAGAGATCATGATTAACATTGCTTCTAATGCATGAGTTTAAGTTGATATGAATCTAATGCAACAAAAATGAGGTTAAATGGAGCTAAAACATGTAATCTACGGATTAAACAAGGTAAGAAGGACCTAATTTGGTTAACCGTAGACAACAGGGGCTAGCAAGGAAGATACCTTAGACTCAGTGAATAGTCATTGTGAATAGGTGAGACCTCAGGGTTAGATCTGCGAAAGATCTCGAGTTGGATTGGATCTAGGGATCAGAAATATTCTAGGGAGTTTTCTGCAGATTAACTAAGACACAAGGAAAATAATCAATAATTACAGGTTTGGCCAGGGGCCTTTCTGCAACCATTGGCAATCTTCTTCCTTGGTCTACGGTGGCTCTGCCTGGCCAAATCGGCGGTGCTCCGGCAGGCAGGTGGCTCTGGTGGGCGGAGCAGGAGGTGGAGGAGATCGCGGGGTGGCTCACGACGGCGGGGTGGATGGGTTCTGGCCGGAAACTGGCCGGCGGCCGATGACAAAGGATGGCGGCGGCTCGGCTTCAGCGACGGCGCAGCGCAAGCGGCTCGGCACGCACGGACGGGCGGCGAGCGGGTGAGGGTGTAGTCCAGGGCGGCTACACGTGCGTGTCGTAGGGCTAGCGGCGACGCGACGTGCTGGGGGTGGCGATGGCTCTGTAGGCGGCGGCGCAGCGCGAGGCATGGGGTAGCGGTGGCGGCGCGAGCAGCGCGTAGGGGCTCGGTGCAGCGTTATTTATAGGCGCGCGGGTGGCGCTAGCATGCTCGGCACGCATGCCGAGGAAGGCTGGTGGCGACGCCGCCAGGCCGAGCTCGGCCTGGGCACGAGCAGGGCCAGCCGATAGGCCTGGTCAGGCCTGCGGCTGGGCCGGTTTAGTCGACGCAGGCCGAGCCCAAACTGATAGGATAGGTTTGATTTTTTTTCAAAAAATCATTTCCCATGTAAATAAAAATTCAGAAAATCTAGATAATTTATTTAAGTCACGAAAAATACTCTGAAAATCCTAAAAATTACAGAAAAAATTCTAGAGATAGATTGGGACATGATGAATCCAAATAAAATACTTGAAGCTCATGAAAAGGATTCTAGAGCCTTCCGAAAATTGGATTTAGCTCTTAGAAAATGAGAATAAATTTCAGGAAATTCTGAAAAATTCTCGAAAGATCCTATTCATCGTATGAACGCATTTTTGAAACTTTTGCACTTGTGAAACACGAGACTGCATCGGCATAAATGCAACACACGAAACAACCTTATTTAATTTAGAAAAACAAATAATTATTTTTCCTATACTAAATTTGCTGTGAAGAAAAATAAATGTTGGGAAAATTTTAAAATTATGAGAAAATCATTGTTTATTTATTCCTTTTAATCACATCCTGAAATCCAAAAATTTCAGGGTGTACAAACTCCCAGCTCCGACTTCTAGCTTATGTAGGAGAGCAGAATGGGCCTAAGGCTGAATGAGACGTAGGATCTCAAGCGTTGCTAACCTCCACTCAGGCTTCTTTGGTGCCGACACCCATGCTCGAGATAGAGATGGAGATAGGGTAGGGTGCACGCAATTGTGGTGCTACCGGTGGGCGCCCGACAGGCTGACGATAAGGGCCTCTCCGATGTTAATTTCACCAGCGAGCTTGTTTGGGGTGGGTTGGGGGCGGATTCCAATTCTTGTGACCGTGGAGTCGAGCGAAGCAGAGGAAGACAACAAGATAAGTGAGAGATGGCGCAGAGGATAGAAAAAAGATGGAATAAATGGGAAAAAGGAAAAAAGTTTTTTTTTGCCGGTCTTTTTTTTCTTATTCTTTCCTTCTTTCTTACGTATGGGTCCCACATGTCATAAGAAAGTAGGGCTTTACATTTAGGAGTTTTTGCTGGAGAGAACAAGTTACTTTTAGTAATTGTGAGTTGGAGAAACATAAATTCTTATACAGGTGATGTTTATTATAACTGTGATGAACTATATATGGAACTGTGATGTAAATAGTTGGAAGATATGTTATTATATCTGCATTATGGGATGAAATCGTGTTTGCTGAATTCAGTAAAATTGTGATAAAATATCTTGATAGATTTTTTGAAATATGGTATTGTATCGATGATTCGAGGTTGGGGCAAATATGGGGTAGTGGCCTACATGTAAATTTATTTCCACATACGGCGGATGTAATGGTCCACTTGTGGTAATTGATTTCCAGATTTCTTATATGCATGTAGAAGTGGTCCATTTCTACAAGACTTTGATCACACGTGTCAAGCGAATGTAATAGATTTTGATTGGTGCGTTTCAAACACCCTACTGCAACTTCTTAAAGTGTGAATATACGTGCATAAGTTGCTTCCGACGTGATAAATGTGCACAGTACATACTCCACTCACGAGGGAATGGCGCCCAACCATAGGTATATATTACAAAATGGAAATTAACTGATCATTTGTAGTACAAAATTCTACTCCCTCCGTCCCAAACTACTATTCATTTTTGTTTTTCTAGGTGCATACTCCCTCCATTCCAAATTACTATTCGTTTTGGCTTTTCTAAGTGCCTAGCTTTTGCTACGTATCTAGATATAATATATATCTAGGTGGATAGCAAAATCAATGTATCTAGAAAAGTCAAAATAAATAGTATTGGAACAGAGGGAGTAGTATATATCTATGTGCATATTAAAAGCTATGCATCTAAAAAAAGCCAAAACGAATAGTAATTGAGGATGGAGGGAGTAGCCGCAAATTCTACCATTTCTCCTGACAATAAGAGAACTATTCAGAAACACAACACACTTACATATTACTTCTCATTTAAAAGAAAAATAAAAGAAGCATATATTTAAGCGTACAATGGCTCTGGCTTCGTGCTCAATACTCATTGCTCATGACGAAAGGTGGTATCTCCGGCTTCAAGACAGGTTTTTTAGGATGCTCGGAAAGTTGCTGCTTCAATTGTTGCCAGAGTTCGTAACTGTACGAACCCTTGAGCCATACTTCCTTGAGAACCAATAGATGCTCCAGCCCAGAAATCTGCAAAGACGACCCACTAGAGCAGTGAACCACAAGCAGCTGAACGCTGCTCGTTATGTAATCTTCTCCAAAATTCGCTTGTAATCTGGTGGTGCAGTCGATCTTGAAGATCCGGAATTGCTTTGTCCAGGGACGACAGGGAGGGTCTTCCGGAACTCCAAAATGGACTTGACTAACTTGAATCGGCTTGACACTAACACGACCATGGATACTTTGACTTGGAAATTGTTCGTAGAAACGTGTGTCCTTTTGTGTTAGTATGGTGATCTCAAGATCAACCTTACTCAGATTGTCAAGCTGCCTCATCCAGTCTGGCAATTTGTGTACATGCCCGTACAGCTTGAGGCTCTTCAGGGTCTTAGGTGGCTTGGAGATGCCATCCAAACAACAGAAGGCACCCTCCTTATCCTTGTCAAGTCGCACAGACAAGGACACCAAATGGGCATGATCTGAGATGGCAGAAAATAATTTCTGGTAGTTTCCCTGGTTGATGCCGGACACCCCAAGCTTACGCAATTGGGTAAGCATCTTGAGCTCGTTCGAGATGGCCTTCCTTCCTGCGCCACCGACATTGACAACACCAAGAGTTTGTAACATTGTCAGCCTCCCAATCCCTGCAGGAACCTTAACACTGCTGTCATGTGCTTGTTGTTTGCTTCTGTTCAAATTGTTAGACAAACAACCAGATACAAAATTCTGTGCTCTGCTGCTCCATGGTGGTGGTGTTGATGTGCCGACGACCTCGCCTGCAGCTGGCAGGCTTCCACTTGCTGCTTCAGCTGGGCTTGTCAAATCATCAATTGGTTCAGTGGTGCCAGCATTGATGTACTGGAGCTTCTCTAGCTTGGTGATGACAGGAGGCAGGGTGACTATGGAAGTGTGCTTGACATCCAAAGTCTGAAGCTGCCTCAGGCCACCCAATGAATTCGGCAGATAGGTAATCTCCCTGCACCCTCGCAGGGAGAGGAACTTAAGTCGAGGCAGGAGCTTGGCAATATGTCCAAGGTCATCATCTGTTACACCTGAAGTGTCCTCCAGATCCAGCACCCGAAGCAGTCTCATATTGGTATTGGCAGAGACAAAGAATGACCTCCACTTCCCAAACACTGTCAAAGACCGTAGCCGTGAGAAGTCGATGCTCTCGAATACAACCTTGTCTCTATCCCAGCTGCTCCTTATAGTGAGGTGTTTCCCTGCGCGTTGCGAGCTCAGGGTGCAATGCCCTTCCAGGGTAAAAACAAGGTTGTCTTCCATTGGCCTTGAGACGATGTATTCCTGCAAGAAACCATTCTGTTGGTGTAGGGTCTCGCTTGGTGTGTCCTGGACCTGGATTATGCTCAAGTCGATGAGGTCGGAGAACAGTCTTCTCCCCTCCTCATCTGCGGTTGTAGAAGCTTTGTCCCTGGAGTAACCCTCTGCAATCCACCGCCTTAGTAAACGCCTCTGCCTGATGTTGTGGTCTACTGGGAAGACTAACAAGTAAAAGATGCATGGCTTGAGTGTATCTGAGCAAGCATAATCAAAGTAGAACTGCATCCAAGAAAACAGACGCCTCAGCCTACGGAATCCTCTGGCTTCCGTCTCCAAACTGCCTATAAAGTCATCATTTATATGCTTCAGCCTCTCAGTGGATGACTTGCAGTATTCACCTATCGCAGTTATTATTTTTGGAAGCCCACCACACTTGGATAAGATAGTTTTCGACAGCTCCATATTATCAGGAGTTGGTTTGTTGTCCCACGCGACCTACAATTAAAGGAAATAATCAATTCATAAATATACACAAATTAAAATCGTCGGAAATGATGAGATAAGTTCGATATTAAAATTAATTTCAAATTTAAGCTACCACCTTGAGATCTAATTCATTTTCAAATTGGAAATACCTGATAAAAAGTTTAGTTCCAAGAAACATATTTAAATATGGAAGGTCTGTCAAACCAAAATCGAGCTTAAAATCAAATTTCATAAGATAAATTGCAGTTTCAATATATATAATTCAGTGTAAATTCAGGGCTGGGCAAGTGCTCTCATGGGATAATGGCAACAGGAGCACAATCTCAGTCTGTTGGTCCGGGTTCAAGCCCTACATCCTTCTTAAATTCAGTGGCTAAAGCCCAGCCACAATATAGGGATGCACGATCCAGAATGAAGTGTTATTGGTATTAGTCTAGTGTAGCGGTGAAAACGATACGGATATAATCCCTGTCTGACCAGAGGGGTCTATATATTGGATAGTCTGTATCTGAATATAGATATTAAATGTCCGTACCATATTCGTATCCGTACCTGTATACTCAAAGTGAACATCTGATATGTAAATAGAATATACATATCATATCCTACATATTTAACACACTAGACTAGGAAGGAAAATAGATAGAATACTGTTTTCCTCCCTAGTCCTAGTGGTATAGGAACTATCTTTCACGGTTTAAATAGCACGTTACTCCCTCCATTCTCAAATGTATGGTGTTTCAATTTTGTCCAAATCTAACTTCTCTGACTTTGACCAAATTTAAGGAAACACATTAACATACACGAACTAAGATTCATTAAGTCCATGACATATCTCTTGACAATGCACTTATTTGGTATTGTAGATATATATTAATAATTTTTTTCTATAAAGTTGGCCAAAGTTGAAGAAGTTTGATTTAGACTAAAAGGTAAAGCAACAAAGCATCTAAGCACCTTATATTTTGAAACGGTGGGAGTACTTTTGAATTGAATTAGTGTAAATATGCTAGCTAAAACATTGTTGTTCCCCTTCCATAGCCCTCAAACAATGGCGATAACATTTTCACATGCAATTAAAATATGCATACAACTAGAGCTTGTCCAAAACACAACATTCACATTCCAAAGGAGAAGAAAAATTGGGTTTCACTATGTCGAAAAAAGCTTACTGCAAATCTATAAAAACAATGCATGTATGTCAACGATTTTCTATCAATATATCAGAGAGCATCGTAATACAGCAAATGATGAAGCCGACGTCTATGTACTGAATAAATCATAGATGGTTTTCAAACTAGGGAGCTGTCTAAAATATAGTTTGGAACACAACAACAAAGGATAAAAGCATATATGCAATCTATGAAAAATAATGATGGGTAAAGTTAAAACCATTTGAAATGAGTAGCAGGAAAAAGGGCCATACAAAATTTCATGCAAATTAATAATCTTGGTGTGGTTCTGACCAACCGAGGCAATAGGTGTGCATCATTGTTGTCATTCTGGGCAGCACCACGATATCGACTATGAGAGGCGGTCGTGGGCTGCAGTACTATGGTACAACAGAGGTGACATCTTGTTAGGCAAGCTTCATATCTCTAGTGTCCCCTTCAAGGCTTGAAGCCTTCAGCATGCACGATGCTAATAATGACATCATCACCATGAATACCACCCACAAAATGCAAAGCACAACAACTTTTGCTTCCAAATATCATTTTAGAAAACAGAAGGTATATATAATTTCCAATGGAATGCATAGGGCTAATAAAGAAAATATTGATTTTGCATCTGGATGGAAAGTGCACGGCGCAAAGAAAGAGGGTGCTGGATTTTGCCATAAACACCTAGCTAGATCTCTGACGTCCTACTTCTTGATGTTCCCACTCTAGTTCTTCAAGTTCTACATATAGATCCCTCTCTTTCCATGTATGCACTCTTCATTCTCCAAGTCCTCAGAGTGGAGCAACTTCTCGTTGGTCAAGTAGAGTGGTCAGATGTTGATGAGTAGAAAGGGATCGGACACCATGAGTTTGTTAAGATTTTATAGATTTTACTAGAGATTAGGATGGATGTGATATGCACCACCATCAAATGTCATTACAAAACTCAATTTAATTTAAAAGATACAAAAATGAAAAAATATTTTCTGTCAAGAATTTACAATAGGTTTTTGAGACCATACACAAAGAGTATATTAAAAAGGATCTTTTTTAAGAAAAATCTTGCCCAATGAGTGCAAGAATCTTTTTATTATATGCATGATATTAGATTTTTAAGACCACTTCAAATTCTGTTCAAATTGTGATATGAATGTTTGATTTTGTGCTTGATGTTAATAAATTTAGGACTTGTTCAAATTATGAGATGAATGTTGGATTGTGTGCTTGGTGTACTGTTCATTAGAACAATTTGGGACTTGATGTTGAATGAGATGAATCAGTTAAATTTGTTTGATGTTTGATGCTAGAGTGGAAGCTGGAGCATCTAGAATTGCTTAATTTCCCCTTCATTTTATTTTGTGAAAAATGTAACACTCCCAGTTGATAACACCAACAGCGCCTTAGGTGGCCTAAGGCGCAGGACCCCTAAAAGAGGCCCGAAATAGGGTCCGAGGGTTTGTTTGTGAGGCATAGAGACTTAGTTCTAACATCTTGGGATCTCTTTATAAAATCTAGGGACATGTTTTTAATATTTGACCCCATCAATGGAATAAACATAAACAATCATCTCCTCCTCCCTATAAATGAACCCTATAGCCCTAGGGTTTGGAGGAGAGAACTTTTAGCCATGTGTTTCTCTCTCACTCATGGTTTCATGGTCATTTTCCCCCTGTCTCATATCTCCTGTTCGGATCTCGGATCACAACACTAGGACTTTCACTATGGTTAGTAAAGGAAGGAGTGATACTACCCTCATTATTCCCAGATTCGTGCTCTCGGTTCAAAATATAGGAGTAAAGGGTGTTACTGATTGGGAGAGAAAGCCACTTGTCTCATAGTGCTTAATATTCAACTTATAAATGTTTTCTCATTTCTGTTCATAAGTCAGATTTACTAATTGATTCACAATTTACTTTCAGATTTTATTTGTACCATACCATGTTAGCCTTTTCTTCAAACTTGTGGATTCAACTTTTTAATTATACATATATGCAAATGTTTTCTCCCAATAACTTGTTGAGGCTAGTCTCAATGCACAGTTTCACTGCATAGTTACCTAGACTGAGAACTAGGTAATTGTGCCAGATAAGCATCATGGGGATGAAACTCCCTCTATTAATTACCTTGCCAAGTCAGCAATTTTGCTGACGTGGCATTGAATTTAATATCATGAAACTCCCCATTAAGACTGGCCTGAGCACACATGTACACACCCATGCTGTTCATACACATCTAGAAACTAGAGATGACCCTGTATACTACCTCTTCTATGCTGAGGATAATAATTAGGTGTGCACTTCAAGAGCAGCTGGGTTTGTGGGCAATCTGCCAATCAGTTTAACCAAAAGTTGCATGTGCAGCAAGTGATTACGAGAAGATAAGCGATCTACATGAAGTCTCGTGGTCCATTCGAGGATTATGAGCAAAGTTACGAGCATCAATCATGGAGTAAGTGAGCGAACCACACTCCAAAGGAAATAGAAATTAGTTGAATTGCTAGAAGCCTAGCTAGAACTTGAGAAGCAGGATGGTTGAGACACCGTACGTAAATGCACCTTTATGAAGAGATTATGGGCTTCATCAGCTTGAAGGCCTTTGACGTTGACTCGTCGTTGTTCTTTAACTTGACAATGCCTGGCCACGCTTGCTTCATTTGTAATAATGACAACTATACAACCATCAACCGGTTGGGGAAAGAAGGCTTCTTTTATCGAGTCCCATGCATCAGTGGAGCCCAGGCCCTCAACAACAACAAAATAGTTTTCTTGGCGCAGAAGCTTGCGACATTCTTCAATTAGGTCTTGGCCTTGCATGATACCAACTGCCACTGTTTCCATGGCTTGAAGATCATCTGAATAGAAATCCACAAGTAAGCGCCGAGAGAATTCCGTCAGATTGAATGGATGAGGTACACGGACCCAGCTGTACTTGGCAAATCGCTTCATAAGATCAAAATGTAAATATTGGTCACCGAGTCTGAACCACGGTGATGTATTAAGCATATGATGGTAGTAACAAGTTCTGACGATATCAGACTTTCCAACGGCAGCAATCCCCCACACGGACACCACTCCATAATCTCCTGGCTCTTGCAGCTGCAGGAAGAGGTCTAAGCCCACTTCTAGACGACTGCTAACAAGTTGAAATGTCTTAGTCCAGCCATGTGCCTCTTCCCTTCTGGTGGAGAAAATCTCATCTGGACTATCTCGAATTCCACAATACTGCAAGTGCATAATAAGATACATAATTGCCTTATTAATAAATCCGCATGGTTACCTTTTTCCTTTGGAAATCTTAGTGTTACTAATTGAAGGCTCTTTTGAGCATCCAAATTAATCTGCATATACATTCTCATAAAAGTAAGAAACATCTAGCCATGAATTCCGTATTTTCTAAACATCACTAACAATAATAGCCATCAAAACTACTTGTTTCTGAAAAGCTACCACCCTCTATACTAATGAAATAGTATAAAGTAACCACTGATCTTTATCTAAATTACCCACTTATGTTATTATGAAAAATAATCTAAGGTAACCCTCTTAATTTTGTATTTAATTATACTCATCTTGATTATTAGGCATATCCTAAACTATGCCATTTAGTAAAGTGATCTCAAATAAGTCTCTAAATTTTCATCTAAGTTACCTAGTTCTGTCCTTGTTAATATACGAAAAAACCTAACTCAAGGTCTATACAAGACCTAAGTATTAGAGATACGTATAGCCTATGTATGTACACGTATCGTATACTAAGCTTTGGCTGTCCTGACCAGTAGCTGTACTAGTGCCAGGCATGGACAAAGGTAACCAAAACAAGAAAAAAAAGTGACCAAGATCGAATCAATTATTTTAAATATTTTTGCACTAAAAAAGAATGGGCTGGGCCTGAATAAGGAAAGCCTGATGCTTGCCCATGAGTAGACACAGGCGCAAACTTGCCCGAAACTAACCAGCATTTTTTTTGACCTAGCCTGATAAATGCTCAGTTGTATTATACATGGATGATATGGCTCAACATGTAGGAATGTATACATGTAGGAATGAAATGATGACCATATCAATTTTCATGCCAAATACATAGCACAAGCTAATATTTTAAACTAAATACATATCAACTACTCCCTCCGTTCCAAATTGTTGGTCATTTTAGCTTTTTTGGGTGCATAATTTTTACTATGCATCTAGATATATTATATGTCTAGATGCATAATATATCTATGAATCTAGAAAAGCCAAAACGACCAACAATTTGGAACGGAGGAAGTACATATGTCAGTGCAATGTAGGTGAAAAACTTAGAGTTAATGGGGACCTAAATATTAATTGGTAGTTAAATAAATTAGAGAGAATATATCATTTTTTTCGGTTGAGAGAGTAATAAGAGTGGAACCTATGATGGAATATTTGTACGAGCTAGCGTATACATTCTTAAGGAAATTAGTATATTGTGGAAAGACAGTAAAGGACAATGCAAACTTATTTCAAACATACCTCAGCCACGCTTGCTTGTACATGGTCTTTGATGTTGAAGACTCGATCTTCATGATTTACACAATGTTTGGCCACATTTGCTTCATTTGTAATGACAATAATGCAACCTTTGACATGCTCTGATAAGAAGGAAGCTTTGAACAAATCCCAGTCCTTTGTGGACCGCAGACCGTTAATAACAACGAGGCAGACCTTCTCCCTCAGAAGCTTACAACACCTTTGAATTAGGTCTGCCTCCTCTATGTCATCAACTATTCCATTAATAGACTCTCGTTCAACATCTGTCAAGCCACCAGATGCAAGATCAAGATATAACTGCCGAGATATGACACTCAAATCAAACCAATAGGCCGGTACATAAGCCCATCCATACTTTTCAAATTCCAGTCCGTCCAACTCTTTCTGCCTATCCAGTATGTTGCGGCAAACTTTTTTTATAAGAATTGATTTGTTGGTTCGGGAGCTGCCGTACACGGAGATGACACCAGGATATCTCATCTGCTGTTTGAGTTTGCCAACATCAATGGGACACTCTGGGACCTGCAGGTAAGAACGTAACGCTATGGGTGAGGAACTCCAGGCCATACATATATGGCTTGGTGGGATGCACAACAATTTTTAAAATAAGTTATGATGTCCACTATTACCTCATAAAATTTTAACCTAAAAGTCCACTAGTGCGTGAGGGAAAAAAGACAAATCTTATCAAGGAAAATTGGACCGGTTGACATAATTGGAGGAATAAATTGAACAAAAAACAAGGTTAATTAGGATGTCATCCAGACTTATTAGGCTGAATCGAGGGGTGTAATTATTTGGACTTATTCCATTGCCAATTTCAACTAGGAACTATTTGTAAAAACATAGAATTCGGACAAACATATATATATTCAAACCCGATTCTCAATTATTTTTATCATGCAAAGCACATTGAAAACTAATTTGTTGTATTATGTAAAGCATTCCTTTTCTATTAGTCCAACCGGGATGTTTTGATAACTCTTGGAATCTTGAATCTGTGTTTTTTGAAGAGAAAATACCATGGAACTTTGGACTGAGCTAGGTAACTAGTACAAAGGCCCAATTCCTAGTGATAATTTAACATAACGGGTAACGACCACAACTTTTCTGATAATTGGTAACGTGCACAGAATCCTAACTATAGGCCTCTCCAGTCTCTAAAACCCTGACGTGCCGGTCACACAATTATATTTTTGTTGGATTACCTCCGGCATGTACGTGGTTATATGGAAGGTTTGCAAAATTGGACTTGGTGTTACCGTGGCCTTGAAGTTTGGGTTCCCGTGAAATTTACCTTTTGTCTCTCAACATTTTCAGATTAGAAAGAATTACCAATGTTGACAAAATATTAGTGATAGCACTAAAGCTATCACCAAATATAATACATATCGGTAATGTATAATTACTTTTATTTCAAAATATATATTTAAAGAGATTGATGGTCAAAGCACCATATGGATGTTCCTGTCAGTATCCCAAAGGAAAAGTGTCCTGAAAGAGCGAGGATCCTTGTATTTATGCAAAGGATAGTAGTAGAATTTTAATATCCATTTGTTTGCTCATAGTACGATTTAAATAGCGTTCTTTTGAGAAATTATTCATTATACACGGGAGCAGAGCAAGAAGTAAACCATTCACTCAAGATCGTTTTTTTACTCCGTCTGTATTCAATTTTTTGTAGGAAGTAATTGACTATGCAAATTATTATTTATATTAGATACTAAATCGCTACGTGACCAGTATCCTATTGGACGAATTGTGTTGGCCAAAGCATAACCTAGACAGTCAAAAAAATGTCTTAATTACGAAAAAAATGGCAGACAGAGTACAAATTTTATGGAATTAATTAACTGACGATGTTGTTCCAGGATTATTACCTTTCTGAACAAGGCACAAAGAGAATGACCGTCAGGAAACCTTCTGAGCTCCGACACAAGGTATGGCTTCCCAGTGCACATAAATGCCATCCCTATGTCGTGCGTGGACACGATGATCCGGCTGCCATTCTTACAGTCCGGCAAGAGCATTTTGATGTCGTCCCACTCTACCACAGTGGACACATCCTCGAGGACGACGAGATACCTCTTGTGTTTCATGAGCTGCTGCATGAGCTCGGCCTTCATGAGATGGTCATCCTCATCCACCGCTGCTTTCATCCTCGTCCGGAACTCCACTTCTCCTGCATCTGCTTGGTGATGAGAGCTCCAGCTCCTGCGGCATAACTGAGTCAGCAAGCTCTTGAGGAACTCGTTGGGGTTGAAAGGCTGCACCAGCTTCACCCAGGCGCGACTCTTGAATCCATCGCAGATGTCTCCATGACAGTATGTCTCCATGATCATGCTCCTCGCCCCAAGATCACCTCCCGTGCTCCCCCAAACCGAAATCACCTGAAGGTCATCGCCGCCTTCACCGGTGATCAACTCCCGGAGGTCGCCCATCCCATGTAGCTTCCCAGCGGCCTCCCACACCTCGCGAAGGATGTGGAACGCCGACGGGCTGGCGGTAGTAGCCGGCTGCTCCGCCGGCTTGGAGATGGAGTGGGAGCTTCCAGCCGAATCGCCGGTGAGGTTGTACCGCATGTTCCTGTGGCTTACATCCTCGACCCTGGCCTTGAGCTGCTTTATCTCGGCGGCAGCCAGGTCCAGGTGCTGCGGCGGTACCAGGCACGATGGCAGCGTGCGCCACAACCACGCCGACGACGACCTCTTCTCCAGGTGGACGACGAACTCGACGCAGTCCTCGACATCGAAGGCCAGGTCGCGGAGCAGCCTCACCCAGGTCCGCACCACCTCGTTGTCGGCGGCGCGCTCCCTCTTGGCGACGCTGAGGGACGACTGCATCATCTGGAACTCGGCCGTGATGAACTCCAGGTCGTGCTGCACCTTCTCGTTGAGCTTCGCCTCGTCCTCTATCGCCGACTTCACCGTGCTCACCGTCCCCTCCACCGCCGTCTTGGTCAGCCCGAACGCGAACTCAGCCATTGTTGTTGTCTGAGCTCTCGATCAGAAGGCTCTATACAACAGTGTGTTCGTTTGTGTTCTTGTGTGGTGGAAGCTATTAGCTAGCTGTCAATTATGTTGATGCCGCTAATTACGATGACATAGCGACAGCCTCGCAGGAGCGACGGAGGGCTTTATATAGAGAGGGGAGCAGATCCTGCAGATGTAGGAAATGTTCCATGCATACCCGGCCGGCGAAAGCAGCATGGATTCGTTGAGTAAGCCAAGTTGGATGATAGTGCATGCATTTTACCCCCAAAGCAAAGCTGATTCCCGCCTTGCGTGCCCGATGCCTTGCCGATTTGCGTGCTAAAGCCTGTCTTACCACGATCCTTTTCCACCATTAGTTCCTTCTCTCCTCGGAGAGTAAAGCTCTGACCCTATTCAGATTTAAGACTAAAGAGATCAGGTGTGGTGCTTCCGTGGGCAGTAGGTCTTGTTCTGCAAAGCAGGTAGTTAACAAATAAGCGCATCGCTTTAACTTGTTTCCTGATTCCATGCTTGTGAATTCGCGATGTCAGGCGACACTTTATCTGGTCCCTGTTGTGGCGACCGAGGAAGATTTAAGAACCACGCACTACCGGAAACACTAGGCTTGCCGAGTGCTAGGGTGTTTGCCGAGTGCAATCCTTCGGGCAGTCGGCAACCAATCTCTTTGCCGAGTGTTGCAAGAGAAGCACTCGGCATAATAACAACACTCGGCAAACAAACTCTTTGCCGAGTGTAGCGAAACAAACACTCGGCAAACTAGAACAAAACACTCGGCAAAGAATAGGCACTCGGCATAAGACCGCCATGTCGATATCCGTTTGGGGGGTGTGCCGGCCGTTAGCACTTCGCCGTGTGTCCGTTAGTGGCACTCGGCAAAGAAATAAGTTTGCCGAGTGTTTCCTCTCGACACTCGGCAAATATATATGTTTGCCGAGTGTTTTCCCTAGGCACTTGGCAAATAGGTAAGTTTGCCGAGTGTGTTTCCTGGTACTCAGCAAACAAATAAGTTTTTTCTTCCTCTGACCTTGAAATTTTTTCTCCTCTCCACATACAACATGTGGTACTCCATGTACAAATTTGGCATATTTCTAAATCTGTTTGCTATATTTAATTAATTTATTGCATTTCAAAGAATTTTTTGTATAAATCAAATTTGAACTGCAAGTGATTCAAATAAGAGAATAAAATGAGTAGAAAAATGATATTCATGTTAGAGGCCTTACCCAGGAAATGAAAAGAAATTTCGAACATCTTGTTCACGAAACACGACCACGAATGTGTGGCCGAATGGTTTTTAAATTCTAAAAAAAGCAAACGAAGTCTGAATATCATGAGATTTGTCATGATGTGATGATATCATACATGGAGGCTGTGGTAAAAAATTAAGAAGATTTCGCACAATTTGTCACATATGATGTTTACAAACCGAAGTATCTCCAAAGAAGAATCGTAGCGTTGAGATGAATTAGGTAAGATTTGAAGTCAAAGTGACGGTCGAATTGGGGTTTGACATCAAACCTTTTTGTATAGGCAATAGAGAACATAGATTGTACCATGTAAAATTTTGGTAAATTTTTGGAACCGTTTGATAATTTTAATATATTAAGTGAAATTATAGATTTTTAATTGATATAAATCAAATTTGAGCTATGACTGCATAAAATAATGAATAATACATTGTTGAGTGAATTTAACAAGGTATTTTCAAAGTACATCGGAACAAATTTAGAAAAACACGTTATGGAAAAGAAGGAAAAGAAGGAAGGGAAATTAAAAAAAAATGAAGTTTGCCGAGTGTCCCGACCTGGCACTGGGCATACCCGGCTTTGCCGAGTGCCACATCTGGGGTACTCGGCATACCCAGATTTGTCAAGTGCCAGATCTGGGGTACTCGACAAACATGCTTCATAACCGGTAACACCGCTCCCTCACCCGCACACATGCAGGCACCCAAACTCACATGCACACACGCCACGCCGCCGGCCTCCCGCGTCCCACTACCATCCTCCAGCTGCCAGCCCCGTGCCCGCGCTCAAGCCGCTGGCCCTCGCCCTCGGTGCCTGCCCTCCTGCCCTCGCAGCGCGGCCCCCGGCACCCCCACTGCGCTGCCTCCCAGTGCTACCGTCGCCTCGCGGCCACCGCCCCTATCCCCGGCGCCGCCCCCTGCCCCATGCGTGATAGGTTGGAGTGGGAGTTGATTTTGCTTAATTACCTAGTGTTTCTGCTTTGCTTAATTACCGTGAGTATTTCATCCACCTGTGAGAGTAGTAGTCAATAACAAATTAATAGTAGAAGCAATATCTTGTACACAAAATGCACATGAACATATGCTGCCAGTTAAGAAGCAATAGATAGTAAATGCACCTTGAGTACTTCATCCACCTGTAAAATAACAGTGAGATAATTTGTAAGAAAGAATTACAAATTCCTTGAATTGAACAGAGGGAGTGTGAATTATCGCACTACTATATTCTCACAATTGAATTGACACTATTATGTTTCTTTGTTGTAGGAGAGGCTATTTCAAAGATCATTCCCCACCGTCCTCGACTCGTCACTTTGCAGGACAACAAGGTGAGGCATCCTACACCCCTCTTTCCGTATGATGTGAAACATAGGATGTTCGTATATCACGTAACCTAGCTAGACGTCTCCTGTTCGAAAGAGATACGGTTAGAAATATGCAGATCTTTGCATATCTATAAACGTATCTGTTTTGAATTGTCCACATTTTTTGGACAGCCCGAGGATGTGTAGATGGGGTTAGTTTCCATGTTGTACTCTAATCCGAGACAGAGTTTCAGCAGCATCTCCCTGTTGTTCTCTGGATACACAATCTCCCTGCAAGGATAGCGTTGAGCTGCTGCCGAAATTCTATCTTGGATAGGAGTAGAGTATGGAAACTAACCCCATCTACACATCCTCGGGTGGGATTAGGACCTATCTTCACCTATTAGATAGTATAGGAACTTGTAGATGCAATTGATTTTTATATTACTTGTTGATATGTTAGAGGATGGATGACCGTGAGTAGATGTACACGGGCCGCTCTAGTCAGGGTTCGTTGATCGATGAATGGATTGAGAAGACCAATGCTTTCTTGGAACTAGCATTTGCAAGGGTTAAAGGAGCGTGTGCCACTTGGTGTCCCTGTAGCATTTGTGCAAACTCGTGTCAACAAACAAAGGTGGTCATGGGTAAAAATCTTTGCAAGAATGGATTTACGGTAGACTATACCCGGTGGATCTACCATGGTGAATCCGATCGTGTGAGAGACGAGGTTGTGAGACAACACATTGAGGATTATGATGTTGATGCCGGGGTAGGATACATGTTAAATGACTATTATGAAGCACACTTCAATGAAGGATGTAGGGAGGACGAGCTAGAGGCAACCGCAAAGGCATATTATGATATGTTGTCTGCGGCACAGCAACCCCTTCACGGACATTCCAAGGTTTCTCAACTGGATGCCATTGCACGCCTAATGGCTGTAAAGTCCCAATTTAGCTAGAGTCGAGAAGCCTTCGATGTTATGCTGACAGTTTTTGGTGGCCTACTCCCGGATGGTCACATTCTGCCAAAGAGCATGTATGAGGCACATAAACTCCTTCGTGCACTTAAGATGCCATATGAGCAGATACATACTTATCCGAAGGGATGCATCTTATTTAGGAAAGAACATGCGGAATCAAAGTACAATGTGAAGTATAAATCCTCTAGGTTCCTAGAGGTAGACTCTAGTGATGGTCAGAAGAGGCAGCTCGCAATCCTCGTGAAGATCCTACGGTACCTTCCATTCATACGGAGGATCCAACAACTTTATATGACTGAGGAATCTGTGAAACAGATGACATGGCACAAATATGGACGTCGATACAATCCTGAGAAGCTAGTACATCCATCTGATGGTGAAGCATGGACAAGGTTTGATATGATTCATCGTGAGAAAGCTCTAGAGGCTCGTAATGTACGTGTTATGCTGGCAACAGATTGGTTCAATCCTTATGGAATGGCGGCTGCCCCATACACTTGTTGGCCCATGTTCGTTATCCCCCTCAATCTCCCCCCTGGCGTCCTCTTTCAACGACAGAACATATTCTTGTCATTGATAATTCCTAAACACCCAGGAAATAATATGAGTGTGTACATGGAGCCTTTGATTGATGATTTGGTCCATGCTTGGGAGGAAGGGGTATGGACATATGACCGAGCTACAAAGACAAACTTCAAAATGCATGTTTGGTACCAGTACTCGCTGCATGACTTGCCGGCGTATGGGATATTCTGCGACTGGTGTGTTCATGGGAAGTTCCCATGCCCAGTATGCAAGGCGTCTCTGATGTTCATTTGGTTGACAAAGGGTGGCAAGTTTTCTTCATTCGACAAACATCGACAATTCCTTCCTCTTAACCATCCATTCAGATGAGGCATCAAGAACTTTACGAAAGATGTCACAGTTGAAGACCCTCCACCCCAGATGATGATTGGTGCCGCAGTTCGTGCTCAGTTAGACGCTCTCAAGGTCAATGAACAAGGAGATGGTTTTCTGGGATATGGTGAGCAACATGCCTGAACTCAAAAGTCGTGCTTGTGGAACATCCCCTTTTTCTGATGACCTTCTTTTTCCACATAACATTTATGTAATGCACACTGAAAAGAATGTCACCGAGGGAATTTTTAGTATAATCATGGATATTCCTAATAAGACAAAGGATAATGTTAAGGCTACGGTGGATCAAGCGAGGTTATGCAGTAGACCAAAGCTAGACATGGCGCTTCCCAGAGGCGGCAAGTCATGGAGAAAGCCTAAGGCCGATTTCATTCTGACGAGGCCCCAAAGGAGGGAAGTACAGAATGGTTCCAAATGTTAATGTTCCCTGATGGGTATGCAGTGAATCTGAAGAGAGGAGTGAACTTAGCTACTTTGTGAATCAACGGGCTCAAGAGTCATGACTACCACATATGGCTTGAGCGGCTACTGTCAGTGATGGTTCGAGGCTATGTCTCTAAGCATGTCTGGATAGTGCTTGCAGAGTTGAGCAATTTCTTCCGCCAGCTTTATGCTAAGGAGTTATTTCATACCGTGGTTGTAGACATGGAAAGAATGGTGCCTGTGTTGCTCTATAAGTTCGAGAAGATCTTTCCACCTAGCTTCTTCAATGCGATGCAACATTTGATTTTGCACCTCCCGTATGAGGCACGAATGGGGGGGCATGTGCAGGGCCGTTGGTGCTATTCAATTGAGAGATGTCAAAAGGTTTTTTGAACTAAATGTAAAAATAAATGTAAAATTGAAGCATCCATAGCAGAGGTATACATTCTAGAGGAGGTGTCAAACTTCACAACAAAATACTATTCTAACAACCTTTCTAGCGTGCATAATCCACCCCCTTGTTACAATGCTAGCGAAGATGAATCGAACCTTAGCATTTTTCGAGGGCAACTCGGAAGTGCAAGTGGTGCGACCAACAAGACTTTGAAATATGAAGAGTGGCGCACTATCATGCTATATGCGTTGATCAACCTATCCGAAGTGGAGCCGTACATGCTATAAGTTCTCAACAAACTTTTTCTCAAGTAGTCACAATTCTGTGTCCAACTCCCTTGTTTCTCGATGGTACAGGGAATTTCATCATCAATTCTGGTGTGAATCAAGGGGACCTACCCCGTAGGAAGCTTCGACCCTTCTTAGAGAGGGTGCGGGAAATGGAATGCCCAATTTCATTTCTTGGTTCAAACAGAAGGTACTGTCCAATTTGGCTCGTACTTAGTTTGACATTACAAGTTGCTCGTACATGTGAATAATATAACAAACTACCCTGCTTCAACTTGTAGGGACAAACCAATGTGTCTATGAGTGTTGAGCTGAGACAGGTTGCCAATGGTTGTGCTTATAGGGTACGGTACACTCATGTGTCACTGACCTGGATATCTGGCTGGGAAGAATAGGATAGCAGAATTGGAGGGAAAGGAATCAACAACAATGACAAGAACAGGAAGCACTCGCAAGAGAGGAACAGTTCAAAGAGTTCCAACGATTCATCTCATCCATAACTCATCAGGATTGGACATAATGTAACACCCTAAATTTCAAATTTAGCAACTAATAAAAATTTGCTAGAATTAAATGCTTGTGTCTAAAGATTTAAGGTGGCATTTAAATTTCCTTAGGCAATTAAATCTTTCCAAAATAAATTAGTCAATCATATATAGGAGTTTATTGTTGCATTCATGCTGGTGCATTATTTGTTGATTGCTTGAATTCAAATTTGTGTTTGAATTCATTTGTTTGACTCTTTTAAACAATAGAAAGGCTTTCTTTTTCTCTCCCTTTCCTCTTTTTCTTTCCGACCTATGTTTTCTTTCGATCCAGCAGCGCCCCTTCGCTTCGGCCTGCTCCCGCACTGCCTTCTCCCCAACCGATGGCAGGTGGACCCAATCTGGCACCACCCACCCTCCGCCTCCTCCGCTCCGGGCTTGATCCGAGCTCACCCCGCAACCGCCCCCGCCTTCTCCACCCAGCTCGCACGCCAAGGCGCCGCCATCTCCTACCTATATAAGGCTGCCGCTACCACCCCTTCCTTGACCCGAAAACCCTAAACCCTAGACGCTTTTGAGCTTCGCGGTGCCACCCGAGCTCGAGCGCCGCCGCCGTCGATCCCCTTCGCCGCCACCTCTCCGGCGCCAAGAGTGCTGCCCGAGGTTTCGCCAGGAGGTGAGGAGGCCACCGGTGTGGATCTCGTGCACCTCCGTGCACTCGTTCCTGCACCCGAGCTCGCTGGAGTGGACGTCGCCGCCGTTGGGATGCCCCACCAAGCCACACGCCGCCACCACCGTGCTCTACACCTCATTGACAGTCGAGATGTGTTCGCCGTGCACCCCTCTTTCTCCTAGTCCAGTTTCCACCGCAAACCGAGGTCAAGCGCTTGTTTTCGAGCCGATTCCGGCGAGTCCGCTGCCGTGCGCCACCGTCCCTGCCACCGCGCGCCGCCCGCTTCCTTCCTGGCCAGCCGTCCGCCATCGGATTTGAGTCGAGCGGCTCAGATCACATTTGGCCGAGTTAAGCCGGCCACGTACCGGTGAACCCCCGCGCCACGCCGTTCCTTTTGTGAAAGAGCCCCCGTGTTTTCTCGTTTTTGTGCTGAGGCCCAGCGTGGTTCAAAAGTAATTAGGTTTTACTCTTGTTTCTTCCGCTTTAGCCCCTAAGCTTCTGCAGATTTGTACCTGCCATCCTAGGTTGGCTCTTTTGCACATTAAACCTTCAGTTTATACACGTAATTAGGTTTTAGTTCTCGGTTTCTTCAAGTTTTGCCTCTTGAAGTCCAGTTTTCTCGCAGATAGGCCCTTGCACCTTGTTTAGTGCATATATTTAGCGTTTTAGATCCATTTTAAGTGCTTTTTGCATATATGAGTTCATCTTTACGCATAGATCAGTTTTAAGATCTTGTTCTTCTATGTTTTACTGTTTGATGTAATGTTTTATTATTTTATTCCTTTGCTTGCTTGTATGTGCTCATGTGATGCGTTTGCAAGGACCGCAGCTTGAGGATTTCAACAGTCAAGACTTTGAAGACTACGAGTAGCCGAAGAAAGTCCCAAAAGGCAAGTTGTGTCCTTGATCACAGTTTGAACCTAAGAAATTTTACTTTGTGTTCAATAACATTTATGCTATGCACTTTAAGTTATAAACATGACGGGTACTAATTAAGGAGTGACTAGTTTTATTCCCTGTACCTTGATCAACCTGTGTTACTTTAATGTTGGGTAGTTTATGCTTAGTTTCTCAACCTGATCATGGTGGTATTAATGAACTCAATAATTAAACTTGTTTTATTTATGCCATACCTTTCATTAATACAAGAACACCATGCTTAATTGGAACATGGAGCGACCACCCAGGAAATATGTAACACCCAAGTGTTAATTAAAGGGTTAAAATACTTCATTAAGCATACTGAGCATCGTGGCATTGCATCAGTTTCAAATGCTTATTATTAAAATTGTACTTTTTAATTTTCGTTGGGTTGTTCTCTGACTGGTGTCAGTGGCTCCGTTGGTTTTCAAACTTACGGGTCCACATGTCATCCTCTTTTCTCCTCTCTACCCTTTCCTCGGATCCCTCTGTTTTGGACCGCAGGTCACTTGCCAAAACCGCACCACCTACCCGTGCCACACGTTGCCCCGCCCCCACCCCAGAGTCAACTCTCGCGTGTTGAGCGCTGCATTCCATCCCGCCTCGTTCCATCACCGCCCACTCCATCGACCACACCTCTGCATGCCACTATTCTGCCACTGTAGCGCCGGGCCGCGCCACCGCTCGTGCCGGGCCACGCCGCGGAATGTCAGGGAAAACCTGGTGACCCCACCTCATATATAAAGCCTCCACCTAAACAGACCTCACCTAGAATGGTTAATTCAACTGTAAGTTTGATGCTAAAACTTGAAAGTAAGGATCTACTCCTAATTGCTTCTTGTCAAAATAAACCCCTCAGCCAAAAGCCTTGCATAGTAGGAGTTGGCTAAGTATATACAATAAACATGTAAGTCTAGCTGAGTATTAGTATACTCAGCCCTGCTTTGTTGTTGTTTTTCAGGGCATAGTGTCGACCTGCTTGAGCTGGTTGCTAGTCAACCTTGGAACGGCCGACCTCTACCTGAGGGGTGGTCAGTCGAGGCTTGTTTCTCGGAGCAGTAAAGTAGTCGGGGAGTGGTGCCAAGTGAAGGGTTTGTACCAAAGAGGTAGGCTGGGTAGTCGAGAGCCCCCTCGTGATGGCGCTGGTGTGCCAGCACCACCACCGGCGTCTGTTTCGAGTAGTTTCGGAGCCACAAGTAGTCGGAAAGGTGTTCCGAGTTGTTCTAAGGGCCGTGAGTAGTCGGGGGATTCGTTGAAAAACAGAGGAGGTGGCCAGGGCAACCATCTGAGTAGTCGTAGGTCCCTCCACCGAGTTGTTCAAGGGTAATAAGTAGTCGGTTGGGTAGTGCAATATCTTGGTGTCTTCCGTTGGGTTTTAATATCGGTGTTTTGAGTTGCTGCGCTTTTCAAAATGCATGCTCTGCATGTATCTTGTCTTTCATCAACTCATACACATGCATTATCATGTAGATAACCTGCTAGTGGACAGTCTCTACGAGTTGGTTGTTGTGTCCAAGAGTGAGCAGCTCGAAGCCTCTCCAGTGGAAGCACTGCAAGACCTGAACCAAAGTTCGGAAGAGCCCAAGGCTATTTCCGAAGGCAAGCCCTAGAGCATAACCCCTACTTTCAAAACTACCATGTTTACTTAAGTACTATTTTACTGCATTAGGTTTCTAGGAGTTGAATGGAACCTTAGTTGCATGGTCCCTAGGACTCCCAGGCTCGAACACTAGTAAGTGTGTAGGACGATAGCAGTGACATGCTTAATTAGGGATGATAGAAGTCGAGTGACTACCCATCACTCGTGAGACATAGGATCTCTCAGTTTTTGGTAAACTACTTGGGAATGAATCTGAGAAAAGAAAAGTTAGAGACCGGGCAGAGAGAGAAAGGAAGTGGAGTCAGTGATGTTGATTACACTCAGCCCGTGTCATTTAAGGCCCATTCGTTGTGGCCGTGCTGATCAAATTTGAACTACACTATGCACCTGCCAGGAGTAAGAGGTAGTTGAAACTGGCAAAACCTAGTACCTTATTGCGTGATGGTAGTTTGAGTTCGTCCTATTTTCTATTCGTGTGCTAGTCAGTAACTCATGGCAGGCCTAGAGAGGTACCGGCGGGGATTAGTACTCGAGGGGCGCAGGGGTTCGCAAATACCCCCGCTCTTTAAGGGAACCGTTTGTCATATGCTGCTCGACGGGGCAAGTCATATGCCGAGTGTATAGGTCCACCTTGCAAGGTTACAAATTGAATCGATTCGCCACCGCTCTCGGTTAAGAGAACCTAGATCTCTTTGTCACATCGTAGTAAGAAGTGGAATGGAAGAAATGGTGAAATGATCTGCATGTGTTATCTAATCACTTGTTACTCTTCCTTGGAAAAGTTTTGCAAATATGGCTCACCTAGAATGGTTAATTTGACTGTAAATTTGATGCTAAAACTTGAAAGTAAGGATCTACTCTTAGTTGCTTCTTGGCAAAACAAACCCCTCAGCCAAAAGCCTTGCATACTAGGAGTCGGCTAAGTATATACCATAGACGGGTAAATCTTGCTGAGTATTAGTATACTTAACCTTGCTTTGTTGTTGTTTTTCAAGGCTTAGTGCTGACCTGCTTGAACTGGTTGCTGGTCAACCTTGGGACGGCTAACCTCTACCTGAGGGGTGGTCGGTCGAGTGGTCCCTGAACTCGGTGTAAGGAGTACTCGGGCGTATGAGTACTCGGTTGGATGGCATGAGGTCGGGGTACTCGTGTCATCATGTATCTTTTTAGTGTTGTACCGTGTAGACTTTCGTTGTGCTTTATTCCAGAAATCTAGTTTGTAATCCGCTGCAAATTTCAAACTCTTTCCAAAACTCTGTGTGTACTCTATCAGTACTCGGTGTAAGAGTACTCTATGTTGTAAACTGAGATGTTCTGTTGTATCATCTGTTTTCACCGTCGTGTGAGACTTGTGCATATGGTTTCGATCGGAGTAATCAGTGGTTGAATCCGGCTTGACCCGACAGATTGTCAGATTACACTGTTTCAAGTGCCCATTGACCTGATTAAGTGATAAAAGGATGGTTAAGTGCACTTAAGCCGGTTTAATCTGGGCAGTTCCGCCACAAAATAGTACAACCACAAGAACTATGTGGATCTGATCTTGGCTAATTAATTAGAGACTTTAGTCTGGGGTAATCTTACCTAAAGGGCGAAAGGGGCGGCGGCAGATGGGGTATAAACCGGTCCTTTTGGGGAGGGGCTTTGCTAAGACACTACACCCACTAAGGAGGTTTATGCTCTGATACTGATGCGGAAACCTTAGCGGGTTACAACTTACTAGGGAATCTTTGTAAAGGCCTTGTAGCATCCCTATGCAATCACACCTTAAAAGTGTAGTATTGTGCCTGGTCCGCACAACATGATTGGGTCTAAAGTTCTTTTGAATTGTTACGCGACTTGTGGGTAAAGTTGTGCAACCTCTGCAGAGTTTAAAATTGATTGAGTAGCCGTGCTCACGGTTAAGAGCGGGCTGGACCCTCACGTGATTAAATTATCAAAAGTCAAATTAAATTGTTGTTATTTATTTCTGTTATTATTTATGTTCATGTTCAATGTAGGTGGTATAAACTTACATTTAGTATATGCTAATAAAACTTGACCAACCAATTCAAATGTTGAATTGCTTTTGAACCTTAGCCTATTCTTGATTGGCCTTACACTACATGTTCCCCACGCTTGTTGAGTACCAGCCATAAGTGTATTCACCCTTGCTAAAACCATTGCTCAGAACAAGTCAACGCTGTGAAGGTTCTACAAGATTGGGAGGAGTACTAGGCGTACGTGTTCTTCCAGTCAATTGCCTGTGAAGTCGCCGTGCTTGTTGAAGATCCGCTGCGATAATTAAACCTTTTGTGTTATTCGGTTTAGAAGACTATCGGTCATGTAATAAATATTACTCTCTTTACGTTATGACATTGACTTTGTTATTCGCTGAAGTCATCGTATGTGTCATTTGATCCTGGCGCACATATAATTTTGCTTTTAAAGTCGGGTGTGACACATAATTAGCCAAACTCCACCCAGGTACGTCAACATAGTGCAAGCGGAAGTATCAAACTCAAAGCACTCGACAGTCCCCGTAGCCAGAAGGGGAAGTCGAAATCGTCCCTCTAAATCCAGGCAATCCTACTCCATACCACAACTCCGATCAGGATTACTTAATAGTTTTGACATTTTTCCTGTTCTGAATCTCAAATCTCAAGCCATCTGATTCAGATGCCGCCCTCATGTTGGACGAGATCAATCGGTTTTCGGATGAACTTTCATCTGAATCAACTCCCTGTGGGGGATCTAGAAACTAAGACATGCTTTATGTTTCAGTACCCAGAAGCAATTTCAGAGGTCAATTCTGAACTTTGCTGAAAGGTGAACTAAATATGCGTATGTGTTCATCGGGAGTATTATGTTATAGGCTGCTTCAAGGGACAATCAAGGATCCTGCAGCAAAGACTATGAAGCAGGCTTTGTAGAATAAGGAGGAAGCAAGCATTATCTGATACTACAACAAATAGAATTATTATCAATCCATCACTGATTCAGTTCCATTCCAATTAAATGTTTGGTAATAGTTCAGCCAAGAATACTATAATTCCCTCAACAGAAATTAAAAAACGCATATTTTATTATATAGTTGAACCAGCTCAACTACAAAACAATAACCATGCTGCTTCCGCTCAATTTTGTCTAGTTTTTCATACTTCAGTCTCGTATCTGAAGACAAATGAACAGTCCAAAAGCTTTGATCATATCAATCAACTATCAACCTAAAACAATTAAAAAAAGCTCAAATGATCTGATCACCTTCTTCCAATTGTTTTCCCGCCATTGAATAATCTCATAGTCAAACAGGAGCTTATCTCATACAGGAACCGGAGTCGCTTCTTCTGCTTGCAAGCTATTGTAGTAGTCGACTAGGACTTTCCACCCTCCAGGGCACATGAAACCGTCAGGAGGGTTCTCTCCAGTTTTGGCGAAATTGCGCATCTGGTTCATATGTAAGCTTATCTGTGAGCAGGGGAAATCATTGCTACTACAAGATCTTACATGATAAATGCGGTGAGAACTCAGCACACCTTTGTTCCTGAGATGAAAAGAAAATCTTGACTGCGTGAAGGATCAAAGAAGGCCATCTTCTTTGCCACTGTATCATAAGCTGCTACCTGAAACAGATAACAAAACAAGTGTGCATTCAAGTTTTTTATAAAACAAAAAAAAGATTAAAAAAAGTTAAACAAATTTGAAGTAAAACGAATCAAACTGAATCACTAGTATGTACATCAGTTTCTTTTCTAATTTCTTTTTTTCAAAGCTCATGTACTATGTAGATTAATGACACTTTTACTAATTTCTAAAATTTATATCTTCATGATATTTAAAAGAAATACAAAATTGCTTGGAGCTTAGTGTACAGATCATTGCTAAATGAAAGTAAATTCCTACCATGACAGATAAACAGTGTAAATATCTCATTTGTGTATGATATATGGTTGCCAGCACCATTAACAGTAGCATAGGTGGAACTTATGGCTCCTATTTCTTTGCTGAAGATAACAAATATTCTGGTACTCGCATAACAGGGAAACGACTATTAAGTTTACATTCTGCAAATACCATCAGATTCATCCACTATTCATATTCTAGTAAATGCACTTAGAATGCAAAAGAAAGGACTAGTGCAACGGTACAAAGAGAAAGGATAATGGAAAAAAGACAATAGTTATTGCAAGTACAAGTTGAATTAAATGCTGAAATACAACTGTGAAGACTAATGCAATGGTACAAATAGAAAGGACACATGGACATGGGTGAGTTGTTTCAATCAACAGTCAGTCGCTTATGGACCTCCAAAGTATTAATGAATAGCATGATGTTAAATGCTCAAGGAGACTTATATCAATCACCTTGAAGGGCAGTATGTTGAGTTTCTCTAGACCTGGAGCCATGCTCAGGACCTTCTTTCCATGGTCCGGGTTGTACAAATCTCTCTTTTCTGTTGGATGGCCCATCCCAGCTGGATCACGGCCTACTATGTAGAAATTGGCACCAGCATTAATTCGTGCCTTTGCGTGCCATTGCACTTCTGTTGGACCAGCATAATGCATTGGAGAGGGAAATATAGACACTATAGTAGTCTCAGGATCAAGGACTCCATCCTCTAAGACCTGTACAAGATCAACTTCAGCAATTTGCATGATACGTCTGGTAACAGTTAAGATGACAACTGCATACCTTGCTGTGTTGTTCCATTCTAACAGGCAGTGGGACATCATCAGCTTTTGTAAACCCACCTAAAGGATGTAGTAGTAGAATGGGATTCTTGTAACCCATTTCCAGGAGACGCCTTCTAGTGTCATTCATCAACAGTGCATGGCCATTATGTACTGGATTTCTCAACTGGAAAGCAAACACAGCATCAGCCCCCCGCTTGTCGAACTCATTCCTGAGTTGCCGAGGTGAAAGTCTGTAGTGATCAAGACCATCATTGTATTTGATGGGTTCTAACACCTCCAGATCACCACCAATCAGCCAATTCCCAGCTGATGCAATTGCCTCATCAACATAGGGTAAACCAGGTGCAGTTGTACCCCATGTTCTTGCGATTCTTTCTTCTTTATTGTGGGGGTAAATTTCAACTCTGAGGAACAGAGGTGAATGTATCATAATCAAATATTTTGACAGGAACCAGACATAGAACGGTAGAAGTAATACTATGATGAACATACTATGCTAGGCATAAAAGTTCTTACAATTTCCGCTAAGTTGCATCAACATGGTATATAATGCAACATATCATGGTAGAGTAGTAAATGACCATGATGTAAAAAAGGGTAACATTGACACTGATATGCAAAAGCAGATGGTGACACTAGCTACTTCGCTACTGGTAATATGCCCAAGGGGAATGACTTTAGGTTTCTTCCAGACATAAAGCATCCATAACTGAACAAAATAAATCCAGAATATTGCGCAAATAATTTGTGTCAGGGATTAAAGGTCACTTCACCCAGCATGTGGTGGGCTCTAGCCCCATGTACCTCTACCCTAATAAGCAGGACTAAGTTTATCCTTGTTCAGTTAAGTATCAGCACACAAATGCCTATTTCATAACATCTGCTCTTGTATATAACTTCATGCTTTAATAAAATAAAATATATGTTTGTCTGATTTAATCATTAACTGAGGAAGTTATTGTTGTGTATTTCCAAGAAAAGGAAAATGTCCAACAGTAGATGCTTCTTAGAGTTATCACTAGGGAATATTTCTCATCAGTATGCCATATGCAGTAATGTCAATCTCATTAGTGATCATAATGAGGAATGGTCAAAATAGCGAGGGCGTTTTTTTTTGTCTCAAAATTCACCCTAAAGGAAAAGCAATCATGAGCTTACATGTCCAGATCTAAAAAAACAAAAAGTATAACACATAATATTTATAATTATACTTCACAGCTTTTGTGAAAGAAAGATAAATTAATCAGGACCTTAATATTCTAGGATCATTTGAATGGTGGATATAGTTGAGAGGATAATGGATGGGAGTGACAAGGTGATGGTGACATTGCTCCATGCTCCAGAAAAGAGGGCAAGTGTCATGAAGAGACCTTCAACATGAGATGCCATCACATGGACATGACAATTTGCAAGGGCCACATAAAAAGCGTCATTGCTCTCATAACCAACTACTTATCACTGAGGAGAAGATAGTTAATTTCAAATCAAGTTGATATTTTGTTATTAAACATATAAGTTCAGATGGCCAGTTAAGTTACATCCAGAACAATGAAGACAACAGTACCATTTGACTAATGGTCATATAACCTGATAACTATTGACAAAGATATCAAAACCGAGTTGCTCATTAATCATATGGTCAAAATGTCAAATACACATCACAAGGAAAATCCTTGTTCAATAAAAAAGAAAGCGACGTGATGGAAAGGGGACAGCACCGTCAAGGAGAACAATAGCTTTTTGCCAAAAAATTCTCATCCATTGAGCCTGCCAGTACTGGTAACGTGCCCAAAGGTGCCAAAAATGTGGACTAGAAAGAACAAGCCGCAGACTTAAGATGCTTCAAGGGAATTTCTCCCATAATTAAAATCTCATAAAGTTGGTTGAGTGGAGATAGAATTCATTTATCAGACAATGCTCGCTAGTTGCTACATTCTACGCCCATACAAATCACCAACACGTACCAAACATGATGCCTTGATGGCAAGAATCCCTAAGCCATGAAATTTCAATTGGATTGCGAATTTATCATCCATAGAAATTAAAATTCCTCACGAAATTGTAACGAACGTCGCAGTTAACATATTGTAAGACAGTTTTGATTGATCGAACCAAGAACCCAAAATGGAAGCATTTAAGCATTTAACCATGGTTTGTGATAATAAAGAGTAAGAAACGGAGGAGCAGGACGGACCTGCGCAGGATGGCGACGACGCCGCCGTCCGGGCCTTCTAACGCGACGTCGGGCTTATCCCCGATCTGCTCCTTATCGGCGTCCCCGATGGCGAGCACGATGGGGAGCGACATGTTGACGAGGCCCCCGTCGGGGAGTCGGATGCAGTTGAAGTGGAGGGACTGCAGGTACTCCGCCTCCCGCATGAACCCGCGCAGCGGGCTCGCCCACCCCTCGGCGAGCACGTGCGCCCACTGGAGGTCGACGGGCGCGAGGCGCACCCGCGGGAGGGTCTCGGCCTCCGCGCGCAGCGCAGGGAGGCGGTCGGGCGGGGCGACGAGCTCGACGAGCGCGCCGCCGTCCGGGTCGATGAGGGAGCTGCGGACCGACATGGCGCGCCGGCTGCGGTGGTGGCCCGGGGACGGGGAGTGGGGGTGGCGGGTCGTGGCGAGGCGGGGGCGGGAGGGGAGGAGCGGGTGCGCGAGCGAGACGGTGGCGCGGAGGCGAGCGGCGGAGGAGGAGGAGGCGGAAGGTGAGGGGGAGGCGGGGTGGAGGCGGGGAGGAGTGAGGAGGTGGGTGGCCATGGATGCGCGCGAGGTGTTCGACCGCGCGGGGCGTTTCGGTGCGGCGGCAGCGGGCTGATGAGGCGCCACCTGCTGACTTGTCCGACGAATGCTTTCTACTTCTACATGGGCATGGCTCGGCTGGGTGTTATTATAAGGGGAATGGCAGTAGCATGGGTTTACTCTTTGACCAAATCTTTGGAAAAAGAATCATTGAAAACGACTTGCGATTAAACAAAGTCCAATTCTTGTATTACATTATTTCTTCTTCCAATAATGTTGGTAAAACTACCCTTCTTTCATGTAAGACTTTAAATATGTTTTTACTCCTTGAAATAATGTGCAAAAAACCAAAATCTTCGACTTGTTCGCTTCAGCTGGCTGCAGTTGCAGTTGCAGCAGTCCAGCATTGTAGCTGTTGCTGTGGGTACTGGCCTTAAAAATCACTACAGCCAGGAAAAGAAGACAATTTTTATAAGTTCCTTCAACTTTATTTTTAGAGTAACTTTTACAAACCCATAACATTTGGAACTAATTGGTTGTAAAAGTGATAGAGGTGTTATATTAAAGAACTGCATGTCTTACTCACACAGGTGTGACTATGGTCATGGTTTACACTTTCCTAAGTATGATAGTTAGATCGAAACATGCTAATAAATATAATGGCTATTCTTACATTTACTTTATTTTTCATGAAAAGTATCATCGTTATCATCTAATAAATTTATGTAGGTTTATAAAGTTCCCACGAGTCCATTTTAGCTAGTCTAATAAATATTCAGCGCACTACATTTTAAATTGTACTTCCTTCATCCTAAATTATAGGTCATTTTGACTATACACTTAGATATATTATATATCTATATGTCAAAACGACCTATAATTTAAAATGAAGGAAGTAAATTCTTTTGCTTTTTCTGTGTATCTAGACATAACGAAGGAAGTAAATTCTTTTGCTTTTTCTGTGTATCTAGACATAACGTATGTCCATATACATAGCCCACAGTGTGTATCTGAATCCTCCCGTTTAACAACTTCCATAAAGGATTCCTCCCCGGTCGATGTCGCGACCAGCACCTCACGCAGCACAAAAAAAGCGATTCCCATCGCACGGCCGTCCGCGCCGCGACGCTCACGGCCACACACCTTTTCTCCGACCGCGCGCGCGCGCTTAGATCCTCTGCTCCACTACTAGGCGTCTTTAAAAAAAAAAAAAAAAAAGAGGCAAACACTACTCGGCGTCGCTTTTTTTCACTTCGACATGGAGCTGCCAAGGAATGGGAGCCTCACGTCTTCTCCCGGTGGGGACGGAACGTATCCATGAGATGACAGATCACCGACGCTACCTGAATATAATCTGCCAATGGATCACCATAGAAGAATAACTATATCCATGCTGCCTTTTGCTTGGCCTTTTCTGCTTTGAGGAAGTTCCTCCCGTTGCATCTCTTTGTCACTACGCTCTTTGTTTCGGCACCCAAGGCGCAACGGCCACCAGGGACACCTGAGTGAGTGCCGCGTCAAAGTGGGCGGGGGTTTTCGGTCGCTGCCAACATATCCTCCTCGCTAAGCTTTCCTTGCTGAAATTTGGTGATCCGCTCCCACCATTCCAAATTACTATTTGTTTTAACTTTTCAAATTTATAAACACACTTAGATGTAAGCTATGGCTCGATAAATAGTGTGACATCCCAACCTATGAGGCAGTTGGCCAAAATCGGATTGACGTAGTGAGGCTGAATTTAGTCCCAAACTAGAAACACGGAGGGAGCCGAACCAGCTTAAATAGCTGGCTGTAGGAGTAGTTAACTTCAGTTCAAACCTTTTGCGCGAAGCGAGAATAAAAGCGCAAGTGAGTTAATTAGCAGGTGTGGTCCATTCAACGTGTAGAGTGGACCTTAGCCGTTTTTCTAAACCAGGTTGTTACATTTGGTAATCAGAGCATGCTCTCGTCGTGTCACGTCGAACCACAGTCTGATGTAGCATGATGGTCGTGACGAACTGTTTCCTCATAGATTGATTTAGACCTAGTTCTAGTTGGACTGAGCCCAATAATTGATGTCGTCATAGATTGATTTAGGCCCAACTTGTTGTTGCGAGCCCAATAATTGTAGTCGCCATAGATTAATTTAGGCCCTTCTTCTTAGATCGAGCCCAATAGTTACTGACGTCATAACTTGATTTAGACCCAATTCTTGTTGGATCAAACGCGATATATGCTGACGGCATAATTTTGTTCAGGCCTAATTTTTAATGGATTTAGCCGAACAATTGCTGACGTCATAACTTTATTTAGGCCCACGAAATAATGGGCCGAGGGGGCGAGCCCACGAAATTTTAGGTTCAGTTATTATCGGGTGTAGCCCAGGTAGCGCTTAATTAAAATATAATCTAATTTAATATTACATACAAATCAATTTGGTAATTAACAGCACAATTAATCTTAACATTGAGCACAAACTACAATACCGTCAGCATGTGTAGTGATGTCAATTACCGAATTGATTTGTATGTAATTAATCTTTACATTGAGCACAAACTACAATACCGTCAGCATGTGTAGTGCTATCAATTACCAAATTGATTTGTATGTCGATTACCAAACTCGGTTTAAATCTAATCTACTCGGTTGTTACATGGAAGGTAATCCGAGTCGGACTACAAAACGCGTTCCATGATATCTGGGCAGATTTTGACTATCTTGTTGCCTTGACGCGTACTCCAAGTAACTTCATGTCCTCAGCCCGCACACCCTGGTCGGACGGGCCCACTTGTCAGGTCTGGCCAGTATCCTGATCAGTGGAGACCCATGGGGTACCCATATCCCTTAAGCCCCCGAGCAATGTGTAGGCGAATAGAAACTTGAGGTCATCACATCGAAGCTTGAAATGAAGTCAGCTGAAGTTGCGATGACGTCATAGTGATGGAGAGGCTACGTAGTGCTCAAAAAAGAAGAAAATCCGAGCAAATGCGGAGCTAACATGCAGAGCAAAGACAAGTGACGAGCTGATGGACACCGATGTCCAGTAGGTCAAAGCGAAAGGTTACGTAGGAGTAGCCCCCGAGCGTTGAAACGATTAGAATAATCAATCCAATGGTCAAAGAAGAAAAAGCTATCTCCTGAAGCAAATCCTAGTGCCCGAGCACAAATATAGGCGCAGTCGCGGAGGCCCACCGACCACAGGTAGGCGCCCAGCCCCCAAGAACGAGGACTGGCAGAGCCACGAAGGCACACCGACCTGAAATAGGTGCCCAGCCCCCGAGGATGAGGACTGACAGAGCTACGGAGGCACGCCAACCTGAAATAGGCGCCTAGCCCCCAACGACGAGTACTGGCGGAGCCACGGAGGCACGCCGTAAGCGCCCAGTCCCCCGAGGACGAGGACTGGCGGAGCCACGGAGGCACGCCAACCTGAAGTAGGCGCCCAGCTCCCGAGCATAGGAACTAGACGAGTCATGGAAGTACGCCGAGTCGCCTCCTGCCCCGAGCCAGAGAGGCCGGCCGAGCGACGGGAGGCACGTCGAGTCATCTGCGACGCCTAGCCCCTGAGCCTAGGAGTCGGACGAGTCGTAGATTTACGCCGAGTCGCCTCCCGTCCCGAGCCAGAGAGGTCGGCTGAGCGACGGGAGGCACGCTGAGTAGTTTTTGAGCTATAAAAGGACAATACAAACATTATGTAACATAGTGTAGATCATTTAATAATTGAACAACTCAGAAGTTTAATTCGCTGTAGAAGTAAATTCTTGTACGTCCTGCTCTTGTAGGCCGTGTTATTTGCCCGGGTAGTTAGCCTGTTACGTTTAAGCCCCTAGCCCTACTGACCACTGCTTACAGAGAGGACGGCTTGTCTCAGGCTATAGCGCTGGGGCTGACCCGATGCTCGCATATAGGAGACGCACAGGATGAGTCAAGGTTTCACGGATTAAGGCGTGTGCTACCCGAGTATTTTAGCAACCGTTAATAGGGACGGACAAGCTGCAAAGCAGTTGAAACTGTGCAGAAAAGCACTTGCATGAGTTGGGCACCCGTGGGGTGTAGCCCCCGACCGCCCGTGTAGCGGACTGTTGGTGCCTTTTTCAGATAACACATGAGTGTGGTAGTTCATGTGTAGATCAGAAGTCTCCTCGTCGAAACTCCTACTCCTAGCAAGTCAGACCGGTCCGGTAGGCCGGTCAGGTCGGTCTGCACATGGGCATCGTGAAAACCTACGTCCACCACCTCGGGAGGGATCCCATCGGAGATGGCGAACCTAGGGTTGCTCTAAGATCGGCAGGCCACTCCTAACGTCCTCAACCACCGTCGAGACAAAAGAGGAAAGCAAGGGGTTGGAAAAGCTAGGGTTTGGAGGTAAAAAGATAGATAAAAGTGTTTGTCGATTGGGTGATAGCACTCAATCGGCTAGGACCCGTGGGAGGCCTTTTCCCGCAAGGAAGTCCCATTTCAATTTCAATTCGACAAGGACTCCAAAATTCATTTCGGACTCGATCAGACCGGTGGGTGCATGCCAGACCGGCTACAGCAGCCAGACCAGTCAGACCGCCCAAAAAGATCGGTCTGACTGGCTGGTCCAGCCTAATCGACATTGCTGCCACTTTTAGGCTCCAACACATGCCCCCTGTTTTTTGGTAAAGCTTGCGTATAAAAAATAAAAATAAACCTAAGGGCAATCAATTCCACTGGCCATTTGTTTTAAGGGTGATATCTCAAAATATCGTCCATATTGCTTCAAGCATCTTGCCAAACATTTGGATGAGAATTTTTCAAGTACCTCTCATTCAGAGCTCTAGGTAGCTAAAATCCATGCACTGTCTCCATTATATAGGACTTTCCACGAAGCACACTTGTAATTTTATATGGCCCTTCTGTAACAACTCTACCTAAATTAAGTGCTTTTAACCCTAAACCAGTGATAAATCCTTAAGTTAAGAAGTGAAATGACCTTTATAAACCTAAGAAGCTCTTTTGGAGTTTGATTTAAAGCTTGAAATTCTATATACAAACTTAAGTTTCTGCCCAAATAAGAGTTGTAAAACTTTTAAATTCCAACAACTTTTGTTAAAGGCACTTTGACCATTTCGGAGTGAAAGAAAGTCAAAAACAGCAACCAAAGCCGGCTTTCCCTAAAGGACCCTGAAAATCTCTGAAGTCCTGGAATTCGAGTTTTCCTCCATCTTTGCAAGATTTCATCTCCCGTTTTCCTATCTAAACTCGAGTCAGAGTCTTAATAGAAGTTGTAGTACCTCGAGAGTGTTCCAACTTTGTTACACTGACCCAGATCCAAATCGGACCCGGACTTGTTCAAAATCCCAGTCAAAGTGAGGTAAACCAGTCAACTCACCCCGGATGCCTTAAAAATCCTAAGTCTGGAATTCCAGATTTTTTGGCTAACTTTGGCGTAAAATATCTTCGAATCCTTTCATAATCTAAACCAAAACCTTAAACAAAGTTTGAAGAACGACCCGAGTTGAACAAGTTTGTTTAAGGGAGTTTCGGGAGTTGTGTTGAAAGATTCGGAGAAGGATCGCTCCAAAGCTGGTCGGGCTTGCTGCCCGAAGGGAGCCTCGACGCCCGCGCGCCCGAGCATGTTCGCTCGCGCGCCGCGTGCCACGTGGCCGCCGGCCACCGGCAGCTCGCCGGCGCCCTATCACCAGCGCGACAGCGACAGGACGAGAGCCACGGCGCCGAACCCGCGCTCGCGACAGGACGGAGCGAGCGCAGGGCTAGCCAATCGCCGGCCGTGCGCAGGTCGCCTTCCGCCTGCCACGGCTCTGCTCCGCCAACCCTGTTCCGCCCGTTCGCCGAGAAAGCTGAGACGCTCCCGACGTCCCGCGCCTCCACCCGCTCGTCCAACCCCCACGGTAGCCTTTCCGCCTCGCCCGCCCGACAGATCGGAAGCCCCAGACGCGCGCCGCCCAAGGCCAATCACTGCCGAAGACCACCCGGAGCTCCGCCTCCTCTGCCCAATGGCGTCGTCGGCCAATGGCTGCCTCGCCCGAGCACTCGCCGCTCCCGGCCTTATCCTTTCCCCACCGAAGCCCCGCCTCGACCCTCCGCGCCACTCCGGCCCTATAAAAGGGAACCCCCTCACCGGCAATGCCACCCCTTGCCGCCGCCCGCATCTGCGCCCTGCTTTCTCCTCTGCGCCCCGCTTTCTCCTCTAAGCCACCGCTTTCTCCCCGCGCCGCCACTGAGCTTCTGTGGAGCTCACCCCTTTGCGCCACCCCACACTCCGGCGACTTCGCCGCCACCCTCAAGCCGTTTCTCCCAACACACCAGCCGCCCGCTCCTCCACGCGGTACTCGAGCTTGCTGGTGTCCGCAAGAAGCACCGCCGCCGCCGGACCACTGTAAAAGTCTCGCCGCTGCCCAAGCGTTAGCGCGTACAACTTCCCGCCCTAGCCTACTCCTGCTCGGCCCCAAGGCTTCACCGGTAGACCTGGAGGTAAGCTACTTAACCTCCCTGTTCTTTTCGTCTCGCCCGACCCCTGTCCTTTTCGTTTCGCCCGACCCCTTTTTCTTTCCGTCTCGCCCGACCCCTGTCCTTTTTCGTTTCGCCCAACCCCTGTCCTTTTTCGTTTCGCCCGACCCCTGTCCTTTTTCGTTTTGCCCGCCCTTTCTTTCGGTTCGCCCGACCCCTTTTCTTTTCGTCTCGCCCGACCTTTTCCCGTTCGCCTCGCCCGACCCTGCCAAGTTTCGCCGACCCTTTCTCCGCCTCGCCCGAGGGCTCGGTTGTAACTTTTTCTTTGACCCGAGGGTATCGGTGAAATATTTTCGGGGATTCCTCTGTGTTGAGTCTGAGGACCTCGGTACGGTTTTCCTTAAACCTGAGGGTCAGACCCTAAGTTTTCCCCAATCCGACCCTCTCATCTTGCTCTCCACCAACAGAAGTTGAACTCCCCCACCTTTCCTGTAGCTTTGCTACAAGTGTCCGTGTTAAAACATGAGTGTGTTGAAATAACCATCTAAAATGTTTAACCCCTGCATTGCATTTCCGTGTAGAGTTGAATCTCGCCGACGGAACGTACAAGCTTCATCCAGCACCGGAAGAAGACCCCACCGAGGAACTGCATCCTTGCGAAGGAGAGCCCGAACCGGAGCAAGACCCCGAGGACCCGCAAGCTTTTTCTGAAGGCAAGCCCCGGAGCATAAATTCCTATCTTGAGTTCATGCAATATTATTGATTACTTGATTGCGCATTTACGTTTCGAGGAGTTGTAATGAAACCTTAGATGCATAAACTTAGTACCTTGTCTGAATACTAGTTGCTAAGGTCGAGTAGTGCAATGCTTAATAGGTTTCGGTAAAAGTCGAGTGATTTCCTGTCACTCGCGAGTTATAGGAGTTGAATGTTTCAGATTTGTCGCAACTATAAGGACGACGGACGGGGTCAGGCTTGTGTTCGATACTTGGTGGATTGCCCCGTCTGTCTAAATGAAAATGAACTAAGGTCGAAACGTGTCGGCGTTCGTGATCAAGTGTTTGAAAGTACTAATCTCATACCTAGTATGGGATGGGGAAGCCTAGTACCGGATTGAACTGGGGCGTGGCATACCCTCCGGCTGTCCTTGGAACGTCGTTCCCATGGTGCATCATGTGGGTGCAAGTGCAGTCACAGTGCAGCAATAGGCCGGGACTGTGGAGCATTGCATGCCAAAGGAAGTTGGCCCTGACACGTGCCTAAGGGATCGATGGGGACGGCTGACAAATGAAGCGACCCTTCGTGGTGCGCGGATGTCGTGAGATTAGGTTTGCCATGCATGGTTAATAAATTCGAATCGATTCGTCTGCCTCTCACAGATTGGGACTACTTGATCACTATTCTGCACTGAGTAAAAATGGAATATGATGATGATTTTAAATCTTGACGCTTGTTCAGTAATTGCTTGGAAACCATATTTGTTTAGTATAAGTTGCTAATCTAGAATGGATAAAGAACATAGAACATGAGCTAAAATGTTGAAAGTAAGGACTGACTTTAGACGCTTTTGGCAAGAAAACCCCAAAGCCAGAAAGCCTTGCATGACTAGGTCTCGGTCGTGTCTTTCCGACGGGTCAGTCTTGCTGAGTACTAGTTGCTCAACCTTGTTGTGGCTAATCTTTTTCAGGTAATGTCAATAGTTTGGTTGCGGGTACCACTTGGCCGACCCAGCTTCCCCCAGGCTGGACCGTCGAGTGGGATCCTTCCTCGGACGGCGAAGGAAGGAGTTTTTGATGTCATGATCGGCTCCGTCATGATGTCATGTATCGACGTTTAGCTTCCGCTAGTTTTATTTGACTTCGAACCATGCAAAATTTCGGTTTGAATTTCAAAAACTCTGATGTAATAAATTGTTGAACTATGTTGTCATGATGGAATGTTGTAATCTCTGTGCTACTCACCTTCGCGTGAGCGATGCTTCTCGATCCTGTTTATGTAGTTTATCGGAGGAAATCTGACGGTCGACCAAGTTGACTTGCTTAAAGTGCATAATCGCGTGTCAGGCGACTTCAATGCATTTTAGTCAGGTTAATTTGGGCGGTTCCGCCACACCTTCCCAACTTGGAGACCACTTTCCAAATTTATTGCTTTTGGCTCGTATAGGTAGAATTGTCTTCCAAACCAGATCTCCTACCTAAAATGTCTTGGCCTTGACCCTTTTATTTGTATGCTCTAGCTACTTGAATTTTATCTTTTTCAATTTCAACTAAAGCCTCCATTCGCTTGTCGACCACCTCATCATTATTATCCATCATTAAAGCATAATAGGTGTCAAAATCAAGATCATTTGGCTTAGCCAACCTATATGCACCCAGATTTACCTCAACGGGTAAAATGGCTTCTTGACCATAGACAAGCTCAAAACGAGTAACTTTAGTGGTGCCATATCTAGAAATACGATGAGCCCATAAAGCTCCAGATAATACCTCATGCCATCTTTTAGGATTGTCTTCTATCTTTTTCTTGATGAGCTTAATTAAAATCATGTTGCTAGACTCAGCTTGACCATTAGCTTGAGCATAATAAGGAGATGAATTGAGCAATTTAATACCATAAGATTCAACAAACTCACACACTTCCTTAGATATGAATGAAGTCCCTTGATCTGTAGTCAAAGTCTGCAGAATGTCAAATCTATGTATAATATGCTCCTTAATGAACTCAATCACCTCTCGATGTGTCATATTCTTAAGGGGAATTGCTTTAGTGTGTGAACGTAGGTCTCATGGACCGCAGACAAGATCTCCAGCTGGAGGCTCCTAATCATCCATGCGTCATTGCAGTTGTTGATGCATACCGATTTATCTCACGAGATCGGCCGACTTCCTCGTATATGCGTAGTCACCGGCATGGGTGGGTGGGATTCATGCACTCAGGAAAAATAACGCCAGGACAGGATGCCATCGAGGTCGTTAAGGATCTCGCAACCCCCCCCCCAACCTGGCACGCCAGTTGTTGGATTTAGTAGCCCGGCAATCCACCAACGGATTACCCAAGTGGTTGATTTGTAGGCGAGGGCGATTGTGAAACCAAGAACTCGAAGGTGATCGCGAGAACACAAAGGTGACACGAGGGTTTTAGACAGGTTCGGGCCTCTAGAAAGTAATACCCTACGTCCTGTATTTTGGTGGATTGTATTGCTCAATGCTTGGATCTTGGGTTGGATACCCTCGGGGGTGCCCTTGGCCGCCTTATAGGCTGATGACCAAGAGTTACAAGTCGGTTTGAATCTAATCTACTTGGTCATTACATGGAAGGCAATCTGAGTCAGACTACAAAACGCGTTCCATGATATCCGGACAGATTTGGACTGTCTTGTTGCCTTGACGCGTGCTCCAAGTAACTTCATATCCTCGCCCCGCACGTCCTGGTCGGACGGGCCCACTTATCAGGTCTGGCCAGTATCCTGGTCTATGGGGACCCATGGGGTACCCATCCTCAAGTAGATTAGATTCAAACCGACTTGGAACTCTTGGTCGTCAGCGTATATAAGGCGGCCAAGGGCACCCTCCGAGGGTATCTAATCCCAAGATCCAACCATTGAGCAATACAATCCAACAAAATACAGGATGTAGGGTATTACTCTCCAGAGGCCCGAACCTATCTAAAACCCTCATGTCCCCTTTGTGTTCTCGCGATCACCATCGAGTTCTTCATTTCTCAATTGCCTTCGCCTACAAATCAACCACTTGGGTAATCCCTGGTGGACTGCCGGTAGCAATGAACGGTGGACGAATAATGTGGCAGCCGCCGGCTAGGGTGGTGGAGGCGGCGATTGCGGGAACTGCCGGAGAAGAAAAGAAGGAGAGAAGGGTTGGGGGTGTCAAGATGGACCGGAAGATCAGCCTCCTATCTATCTTAGATAGCTAGCAAGCCCCCGCTTTCTTCGATACGAAAGCCCAATTTCTGCTTAGTAGTTAGGCCCGAGTCGCAAATATCAGCAGCCACACCAGCAAGCCCGGTTTGCCAATTTTGACCCGTTTCAACAATCATCCCACACGCGGCAGATGGCAGCACAGTAGCCTGTAGCGGGCCCACAGCTGGATTTAGGCCTGTCAGCGCAAGTTTTTTCTAATTATTTTATTTTTTATTTTCTTCCTAACTAGCAAATGTGCCCGTGCGTTGCTACGGGTAAAGTTGATATTTGATATTATACACTATATATAATGTGTGTATGACTAAATGTGATTTTTTTCCAAAAAATTATGACGATCCTGTATGTGTATTTTAATGCCATATTTTGGATAGTTAAAAGAGTAATAGTAGTAACTGTAGTTGAATTTTAAATAATAATATTGCAATTGGGGTTGCCAATTGTTGTTTCGTAGTCCAAAATTGCAATTTGAAATATGAAAAAAAAAGGTTCATTTAAAAAAAAACCAACTCCTAGTTTCTTCATCGAAATATAATTTAAACATCAAAACAAATATTTCAAGTAATGGCAGAGGTCAAGCAATCCATGAAGCCTAGAAAGACACATGCACATCATCCATTCATAGCACATCTTATGCTCTCATACAGTTATATGTGACAATTCATCATGTCTCATTAGTATGAGATGGAGTCTATGAAACATCGATTCGATCCTTTGCAACAAAGATGTTGACTAACATAATAAATTCAATGGCTTCATTATTTTCTTTTTATCACTGATTTATTATTTTCGTTTTGTCATTTTCTTTATATAACAAGATAATTTGCTGTATTGTATTTTTGGGTTCCATGAGATACGACCATGTATTCTTTAGACTGGATGTGCGCTTCTTTGTGATGCATGAAATATGATATTACTACATCCATCCCCTTATTGTTGTATCATTTTACTCCCCCTCGTCTATCCATTTTGTCTGCTTAACCCTTGATAAAGTTTTAACTCACTTTACTTCTCCGAAGTATTTCATTTGGTACAATCTACCCCCTAATTAGATTTCTCTTTTTTGTTTCTTCGTGTATGAGTTGAATTTTCGTGTATGAGTTGAATTTTGATTTCAATTTTTGTGAGCATATACAAAACATGATACCTTATGTTAGAAAATTATACTAAAATTTTTTCATGGTTATTTTCATAGGTTAGGAATATTTAATACGAAATTAATCCTAGATATACAAAACTGTACAAAAAGTAATCATGAAAAAAATCTAATATATTTTTCCAACATAGAGTATCATGTTATAAGTCAACAGATAAAATATGAAATTAAAATTCAATTTGTAAGTGAAGAAATAAAAAGAGAAATCTAATTAGGGGTATATTGGATCAAATGAAATAGTTTAAGGTAGTAAAGTGAGTCTAAATTTTGCTTAGGGGGTTAAGTGGACAAAGAGGATATGTATGGGGAGTAAAATTAACTTTTTCCAACCACCCCTCACGTCCGCTCGACATTATCCTCTCACATGTATCCTTTACATCACTCGATCTCTCTATCCTGTCGAACTCAATTACTCAAAGAGCCTGACACTCCGGTCTTGATTTGACAGAGCCACCTCGGCAGCGCACGCTGGAGGCTGCTCACGCCTGGCAGTCTGGCACCAGCGACCGCTTGTGAGGCCTTCCAATCTTCCACGGTGGTGCGCTGGGGAGCACGAGGTGGCTTGCGAGGGCGCAGCTCGCGCAGCGGAGCTGCGAGCCCGTCCATGGCTCGCTGCTCTTCCTCGCCGCCTCGCCCGCGTTTGCCGGAGTGGAGGTGCATCGCTGTCTTCCGGCGGTATGCTTAGTATCCTACTCCTCCTCGATTGGCTGCTGCTGGTGCCAGGCACGTCCAATCGCCACCGTCAGTGTAATGTGGACGGTGAGGGGTGCGCGGGATAGGAGGTGCGACAGCGGAGGGAAGCAGGGAGGGGCGGGCGCCGCGCACCAGGCACACGCGGTTCACGCTCTCCGACGGCCTCAACCAGCTCATCGCCGACGGTCTCCTCGCCGCGGGACTTCGACTGCCTCGACCTCCTAGTCATCGCTGGGCTATCCTCGCTGCGGGACCTCAACCTCAACGAAAGCGCATCTAGCACATCGTAATCTCCCATTACTTGCCGATTTCCGGCGTGTCTCGCTTGACCTTTATGTGCGTGGATTGATGCGGGCAGCGACGGCAGCGGCAACGACGAGCGTTGAGGCCGAGGGCTTCTATATACTTGCAGGGGCACGGCAGCCCAGCAGCCCACCGCGCGCACGTGGCACGCCAGGGAAAGGAAACGGTGTTGCCGTAGGATCCTGGTCTCTGGAGGCGAAGCGGATTAGGAGAACGACGTGATTCGACGGGCTGGCGAGAGACGGAGGACAGGCGGACGGGCTGGCGAGAGACGGAGGACAGGCGGACGTCGGATCAGGAACGGACGAAAAAAATTGGCAGAAGCAGCGTTACTCGCTTTGATATTAGGTCGAGATAGAGATGTCTTTTCTTTTCTTTCCAGTAACACATTGAGTATGACAAACTACATCACAATCAATGGCCAGGTACTCGGGTGCAACCTGCCCGTTTCGAAAAATACAAGACACGATCATACATAAGACGTGAAAAATAAGGAGAAAATGTACCCATCCAAATATAGCTGGGTGCAAAGTTTGGATCTATAGGAGAAAGAAATAAAATAACTTCTACTGACAAGTTTTACAAGGCACCAAACGAGAACTGTAAGTTCAATGCATTAAGAAACGAGAGCAAGGAAAAAAACATGCTAAGCAATTTTTCTCTATGTATCTGCTATTGGTAATGGACAGTGATAGTCAGGATATACAATATTACTGCTCTTCAAATAAACGAAGACCAGATAACCTAACATACACCGATGGCCTTCTTCCGGATTGTGTCGCCTTCTAACTTGATGTACACACACAATCCATGGAAACAAAGGTGAAGGCCAATATGATTTAAGTTGAGACCTACCGCACATGCTGATCCTATCCCAACTGACCGACAACTACAAACATGCTGCCAATGTACAAGATCTACTGTCTACCATGTACCCTTTGCTTTGTTGGTTAATGGGGTCAGAGCATGGACCAGGGGGGATGCAATGTGCATTTACCCCAATGCAACTGTGTACTTTGGAATCATTCTATTATGTCTATCTAAGGGACAGATTAAGAGCCCTAAGTATGAGGATCCACCTTCTATGTGCCCCATGCATCTGTCATGCTAGCATCAACGTCAGAAGCGAGCCAGTAATCAGAGTTCGCCTGCAAAAGAAAGAACTGTAAGCATCATGCCAATGAAACTGCCTAAATATCTGATGTGATTTATTAGGATTCCTTACATCGGAATGGGATGGAACAATTCTCAGAATGCCAGACATGATCTCATGCTTTCTTGACAGTTCTGATGCATGTGTACAAACAGCATTGCTATGTCCCTTTTCTGGTGTTTGATTCGGATCACAATCCATCTCCTGCACAGCTTGAGAACTGCCAGCAGCAACCACAGGTTCTAATTTGTCAGATGCCACCTGCTGGTCTGGGTTAAGTATCTCCTGGTGGTCACTAGTGGAGAACATAAAAAAGTAGCTACCAATTAGCATTTTCAAGAAGAACATAGGAAGGCATTCTACAGTTAAAATGCTGATTGTAGCTTACCTTATTAAATAGCAATCAATGGGACCCATTGAACTTCTCAAGACAATTTTGTAATGCTTCTCTTGCAAACCCAGGTTCCCATACAAGTACAGATCCTAGAGAAGGAATAAGCGTTATAAACCACAAAGATTCATCACCTACAAGTATTCAATCAATTAGCTAATTGTACATCAAAGTTGTGTACCGCATTAGGGTCTAGAACTTCAACACATGTTCCGTGAGGACCATTTACAGCAATAAGAGTGGATCCCTGCAATAAATGGGAAACTTAATGACATAATTTCATAATTTGCAAGAAGAGACAAATATAAGAAATGACGAATTCTAACCTGAAAGTGAGGAATCTTATTTATATCTTCCTTCGAAAGATATAAAAACCTAATCAGACAGGTAGAAAGAGGTTAGCTGACTGTAGCAACACTAAAAATAATAGAATGCACAACAGATGAGTATTTTACTTTCTTTTGTCCTCATCTAGTGTGAGGGCTTGTAGTTTGTCTCTTGCTTCCCTGCATACCAGCAACTGCTAATCAAAAGGGAGGGAGGGGGGAAAAGAGGGGGTGCAAGAGGCATCTCATTTTTTGTATAACTTAGACGGAAAGAACTCACCTTATTTCATCATCCAACCTGAACTCTTCATCATAAAGAGATTCAAGTTCCTCCTGCAGATTATAAAAACCCATCAGCTGTTATAAACATATGATTAGATGGAAGTTTACAGAAAACGGCAGGCAAAATATACTACTGTTGAAATGTAATGTCAGGCAAACTGTCAGAAGATGAGTGTGTTAACTTGCGATGCAATGTCAATGAAAATGCAATTACTCTGAACATGAGAATCCACTAAAAAAACTATGTTTGCAGAAATTATGTAAGAAAATTGATGTATTTCTATTGGCTTGAATCTTCTGGATGTTTATTTCAAGACAGGCTGATGGCTTCTTTTATAACAGACATAACCAAGTAGGTTGCATGAAGTCATCAACTAATATCATTCCTACAAACTCTCGATTACTGAAACACTTTCCTTATTCACTTGTATGCTACTCAGAACACTGAGATGAGACCACATTCATCATTTGATCTGTCCTATAGACATGACCATAAGAATACCAGAAGCGGACAGTAGGGATGCAAGCAGGCACAGGACAGCCTGCAAGCCCACGAGGCCCGCCTGCGAAAATCGGCTTTGTGAGCACCTACAGGCACCCGCGTTTTGTAGGTGGGCTTGCGCAGGCAAACCTGCTAAGCCTGGTGGGCTTCCACAGGCAAGCCTGCGAAGTCTGCGACGGCTTGCAATCGCCTGCGTGGCCTTATCCCCGCAACCAGCCATGCCCCGTGCGCCCGTCCCTTCCTCCGTCATCTCCCACAGCGGCGGCTCGGGGCCACAGCGCCACCACCACCCCCATTCCTCCTGTCTGCCCGCCACCATCCTCAACTATTTCGGCCCCTCCACTTCTCCGCATCCTACACTGCTTATTCCTCTACCTTTGCCCGGTTGGCTCTTCCACGACGAAACCCTAGGAGGAGGAGGAGCTGCGTCCGAGGAGGAGGAGGGCAGGGAGTTGCGCCGCCGTTGTGCAAAAGGAAGGCTTGACAGGGGAAGTGGAGCGGCGCGCACTCGTTGGAGACTTGGAGACCTGCATCCCTGCCGCTGTGCAAGAAAGGCCTGAAGGTGAGGAGTAAATTCCTCTGTCTTGCGTGATTTATTTTTCCAATTTGCACAAGTACGTGATGATTACTCTATGAGATACATGTACCAGTTCTGCTGCTACTTTTTATCATCAATGGTCTGAACTTGTTGGCCATTGAAGATTTGCCATGAAAGAACTTCAGTATATTTTGTTCATAGAAATTAAAAAAGAACTGATTTGAGTAGCTGCTGTTATGTATTAGGTTTGCAAGATCTGGGCCTATATCTTGATGAATGAGAAATTTTAGGCTTATAGCTGGTAATTCCGCAAAGATCAGTAGTAATTGAGTATTCCCTGTATAACATTAGAGCAATATGCTAAAATATATATGATGTGTAAATAGAATCATGCAGTGTTTGGTTGGTACTGAAAATTTATCAGAGGCAAAAAGAAACATACAGTGATTAGCCGAGGTTAGGTATTTTGCAATGCCTTTTTTATATTATGTATGGCATTTACCTGTAGAAAGTTTCTCTTTTACAGTTATGTAATTCTTTAATCCATTCCCTCATAATGAACAAGCATACAATCTAGTACTGTTTCTCTTTTCTGTTATTTTGGTCATATGGCTTTAGTTTTCCACAAACTAGTTGTTTCATGTAACTGGCACAAGAAGGGTGTGAATGTGTTTCATCTGATGTGTTCTGTCCTGTAGGAGCATATTGCTTCCTTGGACTGTATCAATGGTTTAAAACTTCTGTGGTTGCCTGACAAATAACTAGTACTTTATTGTGGATTTATTTGCTTAACATGTTAATACATTTGTTTTTTTTCTCGAACTACGCAGGAGAGCTGTGCGTCATTTCATTAAGGTAGAAGAAAACATAAGGGTTTGGGTAGTCCCTACCCAGGTACAAGAACAACCACACACCCACACACCACAGCAGCAATTATATTAATGCTGCACCAGAACTAGGAAGAGGCGATCAAAAACCTACAGAGTCTAAACTCCCAGGGGCGGCGACCTGGACACTAGTATGTTAATACATTTGTTATGGCAATTTTTCTTTTGTTAATCATGTATAGAACTGACATCTTGTTTTCCTATGCAGCTGCAGAGGCAGATTCCGGGATTTTTTTCCCCTGTCAGCAACCACTGCTACTACCTGTTTGGTCCCCGGCCACGCCACGCCACAGGCTGTGGCGGCTGTGACGGTCTAAATCGTCACCACAGGCCGTGGCGTGGCGAGCCACGGCCGGGAAGCAAGCACGCCCACGTGTAGGCTATTTAGATTCAGGGATTATCCCCTGTCAGCAAACACTGCTACTACCTAGTGTGTGTAGGCTATTTAAAACATTTTAAATCAGTTCTGTCAGCTACCACTGCTACTATATGTGTAAGGTATTTAGAACATGTGAAATCAATTGGAAGTTGGAAACATAGACGTACCTATCTATGAATTGTAAGGTCCAATGATGTAATACTTGTAATGCTATTTTCCTTTTTGTGTTGTTTTATCTTTTTCAATTTTTTATAATATTTCTAGAGATATTCTGTAGCATATTCTGCTCATTTAGGATTGGCCAAAGCGTCTGCCTTGCATACTCTTGCAGAAGCAACGGCGGGGCACATGCTAGCGCGGTAGCGCCTAGCGGACGCCTGCAGGTGCCCACCTGGCCTGCTAGCTTGCTGCGGCCATGCCCAGCAGACACAAGCGGGCTGCGGAGCATATGCTCGCAGGTTCCTGCAGGACAGACAAACTATACAGGTGGGGGATCCAGGTGTCCTGCAGGCTGCCTGCAGGTGCGCCTGCCTGCATCCTTAGCGGACAGCATGGTAGACTTGATGTATGTCAGATAAAATTGTACTGAAACAGTGATGATTGACTTCAATTTCAAAAAATTTGTGACGATCATTTGACCAATCTTTTACATAACATAGTAAAAAAACATAATATTAATTGAGACACAATGCAAATGCCCAAGTTAGCAATTTGTATCTTAACTAGACTAAGAAAGGGATACTAAACATTTAATTATATAAAATTATTTTCTGTTAGGTTAATGGGACTAAGAAAGGACAGCTAGGTCATGATCTGGTTTCTGTTTTCTGAATTTCAGATTTTTTTTTAGGGCCTGAATTTCAGATTTGTGAAGCTATAAAAAAAGGAGACAGAAGATGAACAATGAAACTTCCCTCCATGAGTTAAAAAAGAATATGGTATAAAAAGTAAAAATAAACAAGCAATTAACATATAAAGAAAAGGAAAAGTGGGGAGCATATAATCAAGTGGCAGGTACCTTCAATGAAGAAATTTGGCATTCTATCTCCTTAGGCTTCGACATGTCAAATCCCCTTTCAATGTATTTGTTTCATGAGAAAAGGCTAAAGGTAACTGAAAATTGTGATAGAAAACAGAAACAGGTGATACTCACTTCCAGCGAATCATATTCTTAAGTCCCTTTTCAATTAAATCAACACCTTCTAGAACATTTGTTATGTCGTATATCCTCCTCTTTTGCACCTGCAGAATCAAGAAAATACAATACATCAAGGAATTTCACCCCCAAATCATGAAATAAGACTAGAAACCTGAGGAGAGTGAAAAATACTAAACCAGACCTCCAATGTCTCAGCTGCTTTATTTAAATCAAGGGTTCCATTTTCTGCTCCTTGAAGCAAGTTGATGAACTTCTTTGTAAGCAGACCTGGCAAAAAGGTTACAATAATTAAAAAAAAAAGAAAAGATAGCATCTTATTTTAGAGGGGGAAATGTAGCAAAACTGACTTAGTGAGTTGTCATAGCGGCAGTGGTATATTGAATGTAATGAAGGCCCAGAATCTCCTGAACAAAAGAATGTGAGTGCATCAGCTATAAAGTAAAAGCAATAAATGGTCATTAAACGAACTAATCTAGTTAGAAATAGTAATATCAAACTTTTAGCATCAAATGAACGCACAAAATGTAAGCTAAGTGAGAAAATTAGCAACAGCATACCTTCAACTGCTCCAGAACCATCTGCGGTGCCCGTGCTGTGTTTAGAAACCTTTAGTTTCTTCACCCGTTTGATAACTTTTGCTGGTTCAGAGGTAGTATCCTTATCATGTCCTTGAGTAGTCTCTCCCATGTTGATTTCAGCTTGAGAATTTTCTCCTCCATTCTTTTGCTCATTCGGCTACAATATTGGGGGCAGACACAAGAAGACACAGTCAAGAAACATACTACAGGCAACTATCCATTGACAAATTACATTGTTGACGCTATTCCTGGAAAGGTCAACTTCAGAAATAGGCCAGCTGATGCAGCCAGTGGACTCAACTGATTCAGGAGTCGAATGCTGCAAATATTGCAGAGGGAAACTAGAGGTCCAGTGAATATCCTAACCCAACACAATATGAGACAATGCATATACCATTAATGACATTCAATACAATACAAGACAATGATGCTACTGCTGAAAACGATTAATTCATTGCATTCGATTGATTCAGCTGTTGAATGCTGAACATACTGTGTACAACTATCACAGATGAAAACTAGAGTTCCGGTGAACACCCTAACCCAATAGATCGTCCCAGGATACATATACCATTCACAGCATTCGATGCAATATGAGACAGTGCTGCCGCTGCTGAAATGATTAATACATTGCATTCGATTGAACAGAATATGCAGGCAACAAATCCGATTGATCAAGCCATTGCTCTCGAATATGCTGCTACCTATATTCGTTAGAGAGCAAACACAAAGTAGCAGACAATTTCCAAGGCACGTTAGCTCTCCAATTCCACTGGTGGCACCTAGGATCATTAGATGATCCAAGTGAAGTCGGTGATCCGACACCACGATCGTCAACAAGCATCCCACGATTCCAAGGAAAAATGAGCTAGCAATAAACTTTACCAGTAGCTTGCTACAGCCCAAGCAAAGAAGGGGAAAACCCCCGGCGGAGCTTGATTGACTCACCTGTGAGTTGGGCATGGGCATCCCCTTCCCCGCTGCTTTTGGAGCCGGAGGCGGGAGCATCGAACCAGCTTGCTGCTGGGGCGGGCGAGGCGGCGGCATGTCTTTGGAGACGGGGGCCGCAGGCGGCGGCCGAGGGGGCGCCGGCGCTGCGGCTGCTTGGGGAGGAGGCGCGGGAGCGGGAGATGGAGCTGGAGCAGCAGGGGGAGGAATCGGGGGGCCCGCGCCGCCGCGGGGCCTCGAGGAGAAGATGGGGATGGGAGCCGGGGCGCGGAACAGGTGGACCCTGGGAGGAGCCGGTACCGGCGGCACGGGGCGGCGGAGGTAGACCTGCGGCGGCGGCGGCGGCTGGGGGAGGGGCAGGCTTGAGGAGCCGCCGTCCATGGCGGCAACGAGGGGGGCGCGCGGGCGGGACGGAGTAGGGTTTTGATTCCGCGCGAGCTGGTGGGGGAGGGAGGCGACGGGATGGAGAGCCGCGGAGGAGGGGAGGAGCGAAGCGGGAGCGGGACGCGGCGCGGGGAAGCTTGTGGGCGGGCGGGGAAGAAAAAAGGGGAGGGAGAGGGAAAACAACTCGCCGAGACGCCGACTCTCTCTCTCTCTCTCTCTTCTGCGGGCTTTAGTTTCTCTCCCTTCCCTGGGGTGTTTTACATGTGTCTTGGCTCTTGGGGGTTTTTTTTCTTGCTGATTTTTTCTATGTTTGATTAATTTTTAGCATTACTGTAAGCATAACCTTGCGTAGATACGGAGTATATTGGTTTGTGAACTGCGAATTGGGATTGATTTGTGTGTGGGAATTAATTCGCGTATAAATCTGTTTGATCTTCTGTGTGGGAATCAATTCGCGTATAACTTTTGTTTGATCTTGTCGATTGCAATTAATTCGCGGATAAAATATGTTTGAGCTTCGTATATTTCATCTATGAGCTAACCGTATTTGAAGGAGCTCACTAAATGAGTAGTCATCCGTTACTCTACTAGGGAGAAAAAAATATGCAAGAAAGTTGTGAGATCCTAGAGACATGATAGCTTTATACCACAATGCTCAGGTAAATGAGATCCCAGAGACATGATAGCTTTATACCAGGGATATCCTAGAGACATGGTAACTTTGTACCATAGTATCTCTGGATCCGTAGGCTGCAATTTGGCAGGAGGGATATTTTTGTCCTCGCTAAAAATTACACTCTCAGTTCAAATTACGAAGAAAATGTTCGGAGCCACTTTGGCAACGGTAACACAAGTGCTTCTCTTTTAGAAGAGCAACATAATTAAGTGTTCGAGATGCAAACAAACGTTACAGAAGTAATAGTAACTTTTTAGTCCGGAGTACAGATGCACATTTTAAATTTTTTAAAAAAAAACAGATTAGAGAAAGCACTAAACTATAGACAGGAGTTCCGTGCGAATTTGTGTCCGGTGCTCATAATTAATCAGGCTCCTAATTAATCATGTGATGGGATGCTCCATCCACGCCGTGCTCAGAACCGCGGACGTGTAGGCGCCGCCACGCCGGCGGCCAGGCATCGGATCCTGCCCTTCCTCTGCTTCCTACTAGTTCCTACTACCCGCCGCCTGTGCCTCGCGCTGGTGGTGCACGGTGGACCGCATGCGAGGAGCGTACGGTCGTTCCGGCTGACGAGTGGACCCAGATGGCTTCACGTCCCGCGGTACACATGGAACGTGTGCAGGTAGGTTGTGCTTAGCAGAGAACGCACGCGGCGTGGGCGGGAAGGGACGGAGCAGACCGCAGAGGCCCGGTCGGTTCCTTCCCATGAAGCGCCGCCACGCAAGCAACTAGACGCGCGGCACGCAGCTGCGCATGTCTCTGACACTGACAAGCTGGCACAGAAAGAACTGGGCCCGCATGTTAGTCTGTGAGAGGTGTGCCTTGCGGTGGCGGGAGGCGCACACGTTTGTGCGTGGGGGCGTGTCTCGTGGCTTGGACCGTTGGACGGATCCGGTCGGACGGGCCCACGCATCAGGCGCGGTGTGGTGCGGTCTCGCGCCGAGTGATGGCGTGGCCATGCGCCCATGCCACCCGCTCCGCTCCCGTTCTGTCTCCTTTTCGTCTGTCCTACTTCGGCTCCTAGCGGGCTAGCAGAGTGAGGAATTAGGTCGAGATGGAAACTAAGGTCTAAACAGTCAAAGTTTGGATGTGCCAAATTACTGTTACAGCACTGTAGCACACTGTAGCGTTTCGTTTGTATTTATAAATTATTATCCAAACATCGACTAATTAGGCTCAAAAGATTCGTCTTGCAAAGTACAACAAAACTGTACAATTAGTTTTTAATTTCATCTACATTTAGTACTCCATACATGTACCGCAAGTTTGATGTGATGAGAAATTTTCTTTTTGCATAGTACCAAAGTTGGAAGTTGGGATGAATTAAACAAGGCTAAGTCGGCAGCTAGCCATCTATCTCTCTCTTTGATTGATCAAACATCATCCGTGCATTCTCTGTCTGGTGCATTGTCTTTTGTTTTACTTTTAGTTCCTTGTAAGATGTGCATGCGCTTGAGCGATTTCGGAGCAGATAGGGCCTTTGCTTGACTGCCATACCGAAATGGTCGTGGAAACTATTTAATTATATGCCTTAATTAAGAAATGGAGGGATTTTTTAACGTGAAAAACTAAAAAAATATGTGCTAATTAAAAAAAAGATAATCATGGCAGAATAGATACCGCAATTCGTTAGTCGCTTCATAAGCGTTTTTTGCCTTATGCTTGCTATTAGGGAGGGTGTTGATAATACTACATTATTAACACCACTAGAAATATGATCTCTCATCCCTAACATTAGCGGTTACTTTTAAACCCGGTATTAATATTAGCATTAGTATCAGATCCAAGTTTGAGATCCCCTAGTTTAGTTCATCCCAACTTCCAACTTAGCCCCCCCTCTCCACCACCGGCCCCCTCCCTCCCTCCCCAGGCCCCCCCTCTGCTCGGCCCTCACTTTATGCCTGAGGCGAGAAGCGGCGGTAGCCATTGGGGAATGGCGGCGGGGCAACAAAGTGACGACGGGCGTGGTGGGCTGAAGCCGTGGCGGCGGAGGCGGATGGGAAGGGCAGAGGTGGATGGGAGGGGCGGAGGCGGAGGCGGATGCGGAGGGGAGGCGGTGGAGGGGGGGGACGAGGAGGAGGAGGCGGCGAGGGGTACCGACGGCGGGCGATGGAGGTAGAGGAGCGGGAGGAGGAGGCGGGGGGTGCCGGTGGCGAGCGGTGGAGGTGGAGGAGCGGGAGGAGGAGGAGGCGGAAGGGGCCGACGGTGGGCGGTGGAGGCGGAGGAGCAGGAGGAGGAGGCGGAGGGGGCCGGTGGCGGGCGGAGGAGGAGGGGACGGGGACGAGGTGGAGGCGGGGTGGGGCCGGCGGGGAGGGGGGCGGCGGGAGGCTAGCGAGGGTGGGGGGATTTACCTATTTTTTAATTTTTTAATACCATCTAATACCGATTATTCCAACCGGTACTAATGGACTTCTAGTACCGATCGGTACTAGAGGGGGCTTCCCAACTGGTACTAGAGCCATTTTTTCTAGTAGTGTAAGGGGGGTGTTTGGATCTTTAGTCCGGACTAAAATTCATGTCATATCGAATATTCGAAGGCTAATTAGAAGGATTAAATATGAGCTAATTATAAAACTAATTACACAGATAGAGGCTAATTTGCGAGACGAATCTATTAAACCTAATTAATCCATTATTAACACATGTTTACAGTATCATCACATTGTCAAATCATGGACTTATTAGGCTTAATAGATTCGTCTCGCAAATTAACCTCCATCTGTGCCATTGGTTTTGTAATTAGTCTATATTTAATATTTCTAATTAATATCTAAATATTCGATGTGACAGGAATTTTAGGCCGAACACCCCTTAAGATAATATATGAAATGTCAATAGTGTTTGCTCGGTCGCCCTCCTGCTCAAAATCCCTGGTTCCAGCAATGACGTGGTAGACTGCTATATATCAATATATGGCAACGGCATAGTTTCACCATCATAGATATAAATAAATCGTACAAAGTACCATGCTAATTTGTTTCTTGTACGATTAGTTAACGGGGAGGAAAGGAGGTGATGATAACACCACGGGTGAATCATGTGCAGTGATGCTCCCTTCCCACGTACACATGAATGCATGATCCGATCCACCATAGGGGGCGGCGCGCGTCCAGGCATCGGATCCTACCGGCCCCCGCCCTGACCTGCAGCGTGCTAACATTTTCTTTAGCTCGTTGTAAGGAAATAAGCATTTCTTTAGCTGTTTCATGCCCTTCCATAGTTCCATTCTACCACCCACTGCTCTGTATATTATATCTTTATAGTAGTTTGGACTATGTGCTGCGCGACTTTACCAACTGTGAAATAGACGATTAAAGATGACCAAACATGTGTGACAACAAAACCTTCATATATAGAACACGACTATTTCATCATGTGAACAGTTAATGTTCCTATGCATTGCACCTCCAAAATATATACGTAGAGAATCCTTTTGGGACCCTAACCTCCGTTCTCTCTCGATAGATATATTTCTAGAAATCATATTTTCACAAGCGATAGTCATATTTGCCGTCGATGTGGGCCACGCCAATAGATCTTAACAAGGAGTTATCGTAGTAAAAATAAGAGAGGACTAACGAGGAGAGGCTTGTTTGGATTAATTGGATGGTAAACATGGCTGTTTTCTCTATTTGTTGTCGTTGGGTAAGTGTGAAATATGCGTATCAAAAGAGAATGGAGGGACTACATTGGATTAAGCAAGGGATTGATATCCAAGTCGGTAGGATGAAGGGACTGCATTGGATTAAGCAAGAGATCGATATCTAAGTATAGACGAATCCATCTCTTTGATTCATCTCACCTACTTCCTCCATCCTCAATTGTAGATTGTTTTAGTATTTTTAGATTTATAGTCTATGCGACGCATCTAGATATACACTATGTGTATATGCATAGCAAAAGCTATGAAAAAAAAAAATCTAAATGACCTACAATTTGGGACGGAGTATGAGTAATTAGCTATGCAAATAAATTATTCTAAACATTGTGTTAATTATTTGAGTATCAATATAGTTCTAAATGAAAGAAGTTTGACTAAAAAGTTATAGATCTCGTCAAAATCTACAATTTTCATATAAAGTTTATCTCCATCCGAGTTTATATGAAAATGTTATGATTTTTTGAAGATGTGCTGCCTAGAAAAGGAAAATTCTGCTGATTCAACTGGCGCTAAGGTGGGTCCAATGCACATTCCGCCATTTCAGTTGGCTATAACCGTTTCAAACGACTGTATGATGTGTATAGATTTGCAAATTTTTTATGAGAACATGTTTTTTTGCAAAATGCTAAAATAAAAAAATATAATTCATCGTCCGGTGCATGATATGGGCCAGGCCCAAGACCCGAGTCTGGTGTTGGCCCAACTCGCCGGCTTTGATTCGGTTGATCAGGCTCGACGGGACCATGTGTCAATCGTAGACTTCTGCTCAATTCATGCCTGCAAAATAACTTCAAAAAATAAAGTAGAATTGCAGCAGGTGTGGGCATGCGGCGGCGCACAAGGTGAAACGAAAACACGAACATTCAAGAGGTGCTGATGATTGATGAACTCACCACCTAAAAACCTCGCCAAAAGAAAAAAAACACAGCACCTAAAGAAGCAGGTTGACTGCTTTTGGGATGGGCTTTATTATGTGCTTGCTTACTGTTGTTGCGGGTGGGATAATTGGGCCTGCAGCAGATTTTAGATTATTGGGCCCTATATTCTCTCTTTGATTGATTGTATTTTTAGGATCCAGCACTGTTGGCAACACGCCACTCAAACAAACAGATATTCTAATCTTACAAGACACATCAGCTTTCCAAATAGGCTGTGGAATAATAATTTATTGCTGGAAGCATAGCACAGGGATGCCCACGTAGCAGCTGCACACCTCGTTAGGCTCTGTATAAACCAGACCACGCTGCATAACATGGCCCCATCACGGACGGTACAAATCTTGGGTTGTGCTAGTATCTGCAGGACAGCTAGCTCAGATCACTATAAAGACAAAAGGAAGAACAGTAATTAGTATTGCAAACGAGAATTAGGGTTCAGAGACGGAAAAAGTAAAGTGCTTGTGTTTTTATTGATTGGATAAACCTTCGATCACTCAGAATTTGTACGGCATTGGCATTGGTTTTGTTAACGTTTAGACATGTACTATATTTAAATGCATATAAACATCTATGCACTTAGAAAAGTTAAAACGAATTACAATTTAGAATGGAGGGAGTAGCTTGGATCCCTCCAATAACATGCCGATACGTAGGCGTGGTCATTGGGTTCGTGTCAGCACAATTTAAACGTGGACATTGAGTATAGCATGGCTTCACTTGATAGATAAGATCCATTCTATTCTGACTAAAAGCATGTACAACGGTTTAGACGGCTGTTGTCTGTAAAGATTTGTCACGTCACAAACAAACGACAAAATAGACAGCTCATACAATGTAAATGGTTTGTAAACTATTTCATTCATTTATGTACCTACAAATATGGTGATCAAATATGAACTTGATCTTTGTACGTACTTTTGTTACTTGTATGACAGGATACATGAGGTAAGCCATTTGAGAGAATAAAATCCATTAAAAGGACTAATGATGAGAATCGTGCCAATGTTCCGCCTGCAACCTACACGACAAGGCCAGGAACAATCGATGATACGGAGCTTCTTCCTCCATCAGTTTTGGTAGATTCACAGATGAGAGCATCTTGCAGAAATGGAGAAGTTCAACAGGAGGATGTCGCTAATCTGGAAGCACACAGTCGAGCATGTCCTGAGCTCCAAGCGCCTCATCTAGGACGACCTGCACGCTGCAGGGCAAGCTCTTCGAAGCATACTACCTGCTCTACACCCTGAAACGGGGGAGCAGGACGAGCTACACCGCTAGCGAGACAATCGACACATTTGGAAGGAAGTTCTGTAAGCCTCAAACCTTCTTTCCATGTCAGAAAGCACACTGTGGCACTAGTCAATCAGTAAAACAACCGCCACATCAGCAAAACCGGATTGGATTAGGAGCTAAGCTGAATAGTGCACTGGTTTAGAAAATTAGAGGGGTTAAGTAAACCAAAAAAATTCATTAAGGGATTATATGAACTTTGCTCATAGTTGAGGGTAGTGATTTGGACTTTTTTCATAAATTTTCTTGCTCTCTAATTTAAACAAATCTCAGAAGATTTTCAATAATTTTTTTAAAAAAGAAACTGAATCCAGATCAACAATTTAAACTTCATTGCAATTGCTCATTGTTCTCACAGCTCATCAAGTCTCTAAAACCTGTGCTAAAACTTCTCCAACCTGTCATCACTTAAATAATATGTGTAAAACTTATCTGGATCTTTGGGAAGTTTAGTCGTAGCAAAAATATTATAATCAGGATTTTATCAAACTAAGAAAGACTTCTGATGGATCTTACTGAGACTTGTCAAAAAGATCATGAAAAACAATTGCTTATGGAGAGGGAGAGAATGAACACACACATTTAGATAGTGGACATGTGCAAGGGCAAAGGGTTATCGCGAGATACAAATGAAGTTCTCGTAATCGAATTGCACATGGTTGGAAAATGAGTATGAAAAAATCATTAATCTTGAAAGCACTGGGAACTTCTATGAAGATCAAAGAATTGATGAGTACTTTATGTCTCTTTTTCCTTCTTTCTTTTTCCACAACTTTTTTCTTTTTTCTCCTCAAAATTCCTCAGAACTCTTTGCAACATAAAACTTACTCAGCATTAGTCAGATATAATACGATGACTCTCCCCCATGCTTAGACGATGCTCGTCCTCGAGCATGAAAAGGAAGAAAGATAAACTGCTATGCTTAGACCATGTTCGTCCTCGAGCATGAAAATGAAGAAAGATAAACTGCTGATGCAAGTACCAAACTCTTCGATCTTCTGCAAAAAAAATTAATTTATTTCTTTGGAGGGACTTCCACACCAAATTTCTGAGGTGGCAGTGGGGAAAACACCCCAGGCTGATCGCCTGAGGGTGTCCAGGCCGATCGGCCTAGCCCCTTTTGACATCCGTTTCTTTCGCTTTTTATTCTCCACTCTGGTGGATACCTCCAAGTCTTGTTTTTCTTGAAAAGGCACTGATTAATCTTTTGAACCTTCATCGAAATATTTTCCATACTCGTATTGGGTTGTGGTCAAGGAGGTAGTCACAAAAATGATATTTTTGGGTTTAGTTTTGGATGCCCAGCGAGGTTTGTGAGATTTCCGGTGTAGAAATTCACAATGCATGGATAGAAAGGCTAGCAACAAAAGGTTACACAAAAGAATGACCAGCTTCTAAGTCTCATACCACAGAAGTAAATCCTAAATTAGTTCACCCAAAAATAAATCTTGCAATCTATGTTTCATCATGATATAAATATTTGGGTTTGGATAGGTAGAGCAATTGCAAGAAGTATTATTGACAAGGTCAGTGCAATGATATTCAAAAGTAAAAGAGCCTTTGATACATTTAAAAGAGTGAGCTAAAAAATATGTATGGGTCCAAAATTATTATAACCTTAACAAAAAAATAAGCTGGTATTTAATTTAATTTCAGATCGCGTTAGAAAGAGCATTAGTTCAATGGTGCAATAACCAAGTACAAAAATTAAACAGAGTGACAACGATCATCATCTTTCAACATGATAAGAACTTAAACCATCACAATTAATCACATAACTTAGGTTCAGGTGATCCAATTTATTTATCATGTGATAGTGAAATAAAACTTACAAATGGAAAATAAAGAGAAAATACTACGCACACCAAACACACATGCTGAAATAAATAAAAGAAAAAAAGAAAACTCGAACCACACGTGTGCATTTTTATTTGGTCCCTCTGTCTTCTATCCAGATCATCCTGCGGTGGCTACTAATGTGGCTCCCCCTACTGCTGGTGCTCGTAAAACCCCTGCTAATAGTGATCCTGCACTCCACCTTGATACTGATTTGGAGGAATGATTCCCATCATGCTGAATTGATAAGCGATGCTCATGTTTCCATCTTCGATCCTCCCAGAGGCTTGCCTCATAGTATCTGTGTCTTGTAAATTTCTTTGCACGTACATGCGTATGGTGCGTGCACCTCTCTATGGCTGTGGTAGGTGGCTAAACTGAGAAGCCAGTGTAACATGCGGTTGACCTCTTTGTGGCTATGGTAGGTGGTAGGTGTCTTTGCCCCAAAATTATTTTATAACTTCATCTTCCGCTGCACCAAACTCTGGGACCTTCAGATTGAAACCCAACAAGTTTGTGATATCTTGAAATTTTTTTTCTTTGACTTCATCCCTCACTGAATGACACTTGTTCATCTTCTTCTTCGTTCCACCGTATCACTTTCTTCATAGTCATGAACATTTCAATGGCCATGTCTTTTTGCACACTGAAGGAGCCATTGAGAGCGAACTGCATCCAACCAATGTTGCTTAGAAGATTATATATATCATTGTGAAACCCGATCTTCTGAAGGAAGTCATCATCGAAATCGTAGTTGGCCACAATTCTCCCTTCAATATTGTGCAGCGTTTCTTCTTCTTACTTGGTCTTTATCATGAAGCCATATATGGACTTCTTCTCGGCGAAGTGAAGCATCCCCACATAAGTAGAGACTAAATGTGATCCAATTATCAGTCCCAGGAGGCTGATAACACATTTATTCAACAGATAGTTCAGAAACCGTACAACTCACGAAGGAGCGGGCGGGCAAGCCACACCCAAAGCAAGACTAAAGCGATAACAATACAAATCCAAGTTGCAGTCCAGTCGGACTTCGGGCTGCAATCGGAACTATGCGTCAGCGGAAGCATCCTGCAAAAGGGCCAACACCGCAGGCAGCGTTGGGTGCAGACGCAACCTCCTACTCGAAATCCTCGGCGACAAAGTCCGGATCCTCCTCTGAAGCAACAACACAAGGGTGAGTACAAAAGTACTCAGCAAGTCCAACCCCATCCACGGAGGGGGATACAACAAGAATATGCATATGAATCAACAAGGATATAGCTATGGTTTATTTGCAATAAAGCTGAATTTTCGACATATGCAGGGTTTCATTTTAAAGAATTTTCATAAAAACATTTTCTTAATAAATGATATATCAAGTGGGGTTGATCCTACACCAAGGATCCAAGTTTTATCGCTACCGGACTCCCCGTCCGCCGTAGCGCACGGCACAACTGCCGGACACTTCCAAAATTCCACACACCCACACTCACCGTAAATACCAGTCATCCCCCAAAAGCTAGTTGTGTGACCGAGCCGTAACTCGTCCAATACCGTGGACACGGCTACCCGGATAGGTTTTAACTCTGCAGAGGTTGTACACTTTTCCCACAAGTAGGGTACCGTATCACGATCACCTTAGTGACGGTACGGATCCTAACAAAGCCATTACCCACCTTAGCCAACATTGACTAGTCAACACGGAAGCACTCAAGGGGTTAGCAACCCATCCACGGGGCCGAAACCGGGACCTAAGTCACCAAGAGCTTAGTCCTTTTCCAAGGGCTCCCGTTGCTCACCAGCACACCTGAAGCCTAGCAGTTTAGCTAGTGGGGTTTATGCTAAGCCGTTGCCCACACAACGGTCGAGTGGTTGCACGATGATGGAATTAGGCAGGATGACACATCAACTCGGTCCTTAGCCATGACAAGATGGATATCTCCCACTCTGCTCAACCACCAAGGTACGAGCTCGACAATCTGGCATTCCACACACGAAACACCCATCCATCTCATCCACCACCTCTCTTTACACCCGAAAACCCAACATGTCAGTTGAACATACTCACACATTTATTTTTCGAATAAATAGATGTAGTCATGATTGAATTTGGATAATGAGTTCCTAAGCATTCTAGCAGTATTTATCATCTAAACAGAGCAACTCATATTTAGAGATAAATATGGGACAACAAGGAATAATCATAACAATCAAGGGGTGGCTATCCAACCATGTCTTGCTATAAAACAATATGCATTTTATAAAACAGGCCAATAGGTTGTGTCTGAAAAACTGGGTATTAAATATGCATCAAAGGGTGAGATTGGACTTGCCGTTCTCAAAGCCTTCCGGGAGCTCCTGCTCGCGGTACTGGTCCTCGGGCTCGGGCTCGCGGTCGAACTCCTCCTCGCGCTCCTCCTCGGGTACTCCGCGATCTACGGCACACACAAACGAGCACACAATAAATAAAAAGGAAAAAAAGATTTTACCCGTTGAGCTCCGAACAGGAAGTATGAACGGAAAATAGGTAGGAGGAGTATTTTCATGAAATTTTGATATGCCTCGGCGGGAATATAGGAGAGGAGGCCGTGGTTGAATTTGGGATCGATTGGAGGGAGTTTGGCGCATGAAATGACGGGTTAAAGGAGTATTAGGGGCTTTGAAATGAGGTTTTAGGACTGAACCGCGAGAGCAGGGGCCTATCTGTAATTATTTTTGGAATGGTGGGAGGACTTGTTCGCGAATAAGGGAAACTGGTGGGTTGGATCGCGAGGAGAGGGATTTATCCCTTTCTTCTTCCTGGAGACAACAGGAGGTGGAGGAAGGGATGGCCGGCGGTGGGCCGGTCGGCCGGGCTCGCCGGCGGCGAGGCCGAGCGGTAGGGGAGGAAGAGGAGGGTGTAGGGGGCCCATTTTGGCCCTCACCTTGGCCGGTCGCGGGGGAGAAGGAAGGGGCGCCGGCGGCGTTCTGGTGGCGGTGGTGGAGGTAGGCAAGGTGCGGCAGGCGGCGGGCGCGCGGCCTAGCGCGCGTGCGCGCCCAGAGCGCCTCGGCGCGCGTGCCAGGCAGGGGGGGCGCCAGGCGTCAGAGAAAAAGGTGCGGCAGGGAAAAGAAAGGGGAGAGAGAAGGAGGAGGAAGGAAGAGAAGGAAGAAAGAGAAGGAAAAGGAAAAGGGAAAGAAAGAGGAGGGAAAAGGAAGAAGGAAAGAGAAGGGAGAAAAGGGAGGGGAAAAAGATGGTGGGGATTGCGGGATTCGACGGCACGCGTGATGGACTTGACGGGCACGCGGCGAAAATCACGGGGACGGAAAAAGAGGGTTCACGAGTCGGGGCCAGAACGACAGGTCCGACGGAAGGGAAAAGATTTGACGGAGCTCAGCGGTCGGAAAAATTTTGGAATGCATTTTTAACGGGTGATTTAATTGGTAGATTTTTACGGGCGTTACACGAAGCCACTCTAAGAGAGAGTCGCTCTCCTTATTTCTTGTGTTGGGACTTCAGGTATTCCATATGGTTTGCCAAACCGCATGGAAGTGCTTCTAGAACTTATCCCACCAAGCAACATCCAGTCGCTGCATGGTGGCGTCATGTCGACGTTGTTGCTACGTGGTGACTTAGAGACCGAGTGCCCCTGTGAAGCGCTCGACATAGACGAAGCTTGAGCTGATGATCACAACTCCCTTGACTTGCTGAAAAGTTTTCCAAGGCTCTTCATGGCTGCACACTCAAGAAAAAAATATTGCTGGGGTTTCTTGCCGATGAGAAATTGCACAAGAGCAAAGACTAGCAAATGTGTGCTTGCTGAAATTTTTGGTTGCTAGAATTTTTTTGTGGAGTTTGGTTCTCGAATTTTTTAGAGCCTATGTGTTCCTGTGTTTGGTGTTTTGGATGAAAAACTTGATGAGCAAATGTGAGAGCAGCTTACCTACCAAGGGGGGGGGGGGGGGCATGAGGAGGGTTAAAATGACCTCAGGCCGATCGGCTCGAGGCACACCAGGCCGATCGGCCAAGTGCCTTTCCTCCTCCTTTATTTGTCTCCTTTCTTCCCATGATCGCTTGGCAGTTATTGTACTAAATTTTTATCTCCATCAAATGAAAGCACCATCCAAGCAACCTCCTTCATTCCTTTGGATTGAAAGTGTTGTCACCTTGCCTATTATTTTGTACCTATGTGTCATCGGTGCATCCTTTTCTTCAATTATGCCCATCATTTTGTCTTGTGACCTGCAGAAACATGCATGGCTGCCCCTCCTTTGTATTCTTTTGCATGTGGTGGTAGGTAGGAGTTGCTTGCTAATGATTCCAGTGCACTCAAATCAAACCATTAGTGTAAATAAAGTTCATAAACCTTCTAAATCATGTTTAGATGCTTAATCCTCCTCTAATTTCAAAAATTAAAAATTAACTCAGAGCTAGCAATAAGTTTAAATATATTTTAGAGGAGTTTTAAAGCATAAAAAATAAATCTAAGTTGAAAGGATTTCCGACTATATTAATTTTAGTTGCACTGGTATCATCCATTCTCATGAATTTAGATGAAGCAATTTCAATTTCAAACGCGGGGTAGTGGGCTTAGGTTCTAATTTTGGCATAAAATGAGGTAGGGATTTTGAATGAAATAAATTAAATCTGGTTGAGAAAAATTCTAATTCTAGGAAAATTGATCAATTATTTTGTTTCTAAGTTTAAGTAAACCAAAATCTTAGGTTTGCGCGAGTCCTAGCATGCATCAAATTTAACAAAGTAAGAACAACATGAGCTCTACTCGTGTGTTTATCATGAGAAGCAAGTTAGGCTGATCATCATGGTCAAGATGAAAAGTCTGATGGGATGTGGATATTTGGTTCTAGTTTTCCAAGAAAAATCAAATAAAATTAGGATTGCTCATGTCATTGGTTTATGAAAAAGAGAGGAATAGAAAATGACCGAGCGAATAAAACTCCAAAAATTGTCTTGACCAAAGGTTCTACTTTTTAAATGTTTACCAGGTATGATGTAGTAAAATCTGTAACTCACTTGATAATTCAAATGACTTCAGGGTTGTACTCACTTGATAATTCAAATGACTTCAGGGTTGTACTCTCAGTAGCTTATTCTTGACTCAATGATCGGGTTGCCTCTCACCAAGCGCTTCATTTATAGTCTATAGCTAGACTTTTCAATTCTTCACTTTGGACCAGTGCTCGGTGTCGGCAATGCAGTCTTCGGTACCCAGTTCTTCACCATCTTAGGCTTCAACGCAGGTATAGGCTTGGCTATCTTTTTGGTCTTCAAAGGCTGGCGTTCTTCCTTCTTCTAGATGATAGCAACATCTTCTGTTGCCTTCTTTTCTTCCGCCTTCTTGATCTTCTCCTCCTACTTGACACCTCGATGCAGCGGTATATACTTGCTAGAAATTATGTTGCATACCTCAAAGCGTGGACCTAACTTTAATGCCCGCAGCATGCCATTAATATCTGTTGACGCTCGTTTTTGACACACTTTTAGTGCTATTTAACTAGTGTTTTCATACTTAAACTTATAATGACCCACCACTTGGCACCTGAAATAAACCCATTATTGCATATGTATTGTATTTTGGAGTATATTGCATTATGACAGGAAATACGACATAATCAAGGGGGTTTGCATAAAGAGCTTAATGAAAATTTGGACATGGGTCATCGAGGGAAGCCAACACGAGAAAGGAGAGGACCAGGAGGCATAGGGAGGGCCTTGGCCGATCGTCCTGGGACCCTTTGGGCTGATCCACCTAGCCCATCTTGGGCCCAATCATCCTCCTATTTCTTCTACTTGATGTCCATGACATCTCTAGGGTTTTTCCATCGACCATTGACCCAGAGCTGTCGTCTATTGGAGACTATAATTACCCTCTTATGGATTACTTGAACAGAGGAGGAGAGAGATGGAGGAAACACGATGAAAACACCATCCACCGCCACCACAAGGAGAAAAAATGGAGAGAAGATTGGATCTACAAGAAGCCACGCAAAGCATAGCACCAGAGGAGGGGAAAACCTCCCAAGCCGATCAGCTTGGAGGTGTCCAAGTCAGTCAGCCTTGGGCTTTCCTACCCCCGTTCGTTGTTATCTTCGGTTGAGTTGATCTACAAAGCGATCTTTACCTAGAATTGTGTCGACATGTGTAAGATCATGGGGGTAAAGTCTTTGTTTGTCCTTGAGGTTGTACGGAGATCTTGATTTGTAATTGCTGAACCTCTTGTTTAAGATCTATTTATTATCTATCATATCATGATAATGCTCTTTGATGTACTTGCTAGCCAACGCTACTTTGGGTTGCTTATTTGCTTACCTAAAACGGTCATCATGCTGTGTTCTTATCATCCAATAGTTGAGTGCTCTCGTGTAGTGACAACATGCGAAAGGGAAAGCGTTGGGCATGATTCATATCCACTCACGATAACACTTAGATCTAGTACTTTTATGCATCGCGATTGCATCTGCAAGTTCCTACATGCCTAGGACACACGTTTTATCTATCTTGTTTACATCCATACTCTCTATCTGCTTTAATCTAGATTGCTTAGTTCTTTTGTTAGTTCAATCCTATCTTATACAAAGAATCTTCGGTTACATAGATTAGTGCTTAGTTAAGCATGCAAATCCAACTGCCCCACGGATTGGTAAACCTTGGGGGATTACTCTAAGGGAAGAGCGACAACTGATTTGTGCGCTTGCAGTTCATAAAGTGGCGTGCTAACTGCCGTCAACATGCTTTTTTGGCGTCGTTACCAAGGAACAAGTCAGTTTTGCTATGTTTAACTTTGTATTAATTTTTTGTTAACCTCTAGCATCTAACTTTTTCTCTAGAAAAGAAAAACTTTTGTTTTTATTTTTGGTGCCTAGATGGCCCATTATCACTTGCAGGTGAAGCAAAATGATGGTATGCAGAAACTTCTTTCGATGCGAAGGGGAATTTGGAGACACTAATGACAAAGTTTTGTGGAAGATTTTTCTCTGTAAGCAAATTTTAAAACCTTCGGAAGGACTTGCTTAATTTTGAGCAAGGAGAAGATGAAGGAATAGATCAAGTATAGGATAGATTCAATAGATTACTTGAACAAGGATCTAAGCTTGAATTATCACATGATGTGTTGTTGCATACATTCTATTTTTCAGAAAAAAGGGCGTACCCAATGCGAAAGCTCCCACACAAGGTGGAGTCTAGGGAAGAGAAATTTTAGACAGCCTTACCCTTTCAAAATTCTTTTAAAATTCTACAAAGAGGCTGTGCGGCCCGGAGGTCCTGGGTTCGAACAAGTCTCTTTGCAAAATTCAGAAACTTTTCAGCGAAGAAGAAGTAGACCCAGAATACATTACTAAAGTAAAGAAAGTCATGGGAGCAAAGCCTGAAGCATCACAGTTTGCTAGTTTGATGCAAATATACGCAATTGGAACTAATCAAAACAAAGGACCACATTTGCCTACACCGCATATTGACTACATGATTAATGGGAAGATTATCGACAAGGCACTCTGCGATATAGGAGCACATGTAAGTGTCATGTCTTCAAAACTTTATGATGAACTTTATCATAAGACCTTTGGGTGTGCTTAAAGATCTAAAAGTCAATATTTCGAATAAATCTACACCAACTGATTTCTTTGTTATTGATGCTTGCCACGATGAACATGATGATATAATCCTTGGTAGACGTTTCCTTAAGTTGGTAAATACTGTGCTTGATGCTGGAGATGGCAAAGTAACTATTAATCTTGATGGTGCTAAATACACTTATGATTTTCTGCCTACATGTTGAAAGAATTTGCATCTATCTCCTGATAACGAGGAGGTAAAGAATGTATGCTTTGCTGAAAATTTCAGGGATCCTCTACTAAGAGCAATGGAAAATAACGAGGATGACCAGGATAACGAATAGGGAGAAGCAATTGATGCATTGTCACCTCAATATGGAACTCTGGAAGAAGGAAAATTTGAAGGTATTGGAGAATTTGTGCAACAAGAACTAGAAGCACCAAATGTTGAGCAGAAGCCATTATCCAAGGGATTAAAATATGGATATTTGGGGAACAACAAGATTTATCCAGTCATTATTAGCGACGAACAAGAAATTGAGAAGTTGCTGAATTTATTGAGAAAGCATCAAAAAGTGAATGGGTACATGATCAAAGACTTAAAATGAATCTGTCCAGCCTTCTGCTCTCATCGGATATAATTAGAAGATCAATATAAGCCAGTTGTGGAGGGCCAGAGCAGACTAAGCCATGCCATGCGTGACGTAGTAAAGAAAGAGGTGATCAAATTGCTTCATGCTAGGATAATTTATCTAGTACCACACAGTGAATGGGTGAGCCTAGTGCATTGCATACCAAAGAAAGGAGGACTTACTATTGTGACAAATGAAAAAAAATGAGGTGATCCCCCAGAGGGCAGTGACAGAGTGGAGAATATGCAATAACTACTGGAAGCTGAACAAGGCAACTGGCTTTCATTGATGAAATGCTCGAAAGTTTGGCAAAGCATTCTCACTTTTGCTATCTTGATGGATATTCCAGGTTCTTTCAGATTCCTATACACCCATATGACCAACATAAGACTACGTTCACTTATCCATATGGAACTTTCACTTATGGAAAAATGCCTTTTGGTTTGTGTAATGCGACAACATGTTTTCAATGCTGCATGATGGCTATATTCTTGGATTTCATTGAAAATATATGGAGGTATTCATGGATGATTTTTCAGTACATGGCACAAGTTTCGACAACTGTTTGGAAAATCTTGATAAAATTCTTAAACGATGTGGAGAAGTTGATCTAGTCCTAAACTGGGAGATGTGCCACTTTATGGTGAAGCAAGGGATAGTAATTGGGCAGGTCATCTCAAAAAGAGGGATAGAAGTTGATAAAGCAAAGATTGAAACTGTGGAAAAATTATCTCTGCCTACAGACATCAAATCATTAAGGAGCTTTCTCGGACACGCTGGATTTTACAGGAGATTCATTAAGAATTTTTCAAAAATCACCAAGCCATTGACACAGCTCCTGCAAAAAGATGTGAATTTCAAGTTTGATGAAGACTGCTTCCAAGTTTTCAAAATTTTAAAGCAAGCACTTATCAGCGCACTTGTCATTCAACCTCCAAATTGGAATCTACCTTTTGAAATAATGTTCGATGCAAGTGACTATGTTGTTGGAGCAGTCCTTGGACAAAGAAAAGATGGAAAGGTACACGCAATTTACTATGCTAGTAAAACCTTGAATGAGGCTCAAATAAATTATACAACTACAGAAAAGGAATTGCTTGCAGTAGTGTTCGCTTTTGAAAAATTCAGGTCTTATATTGTGAACTCGAAAGTAATTGTGTACACCAACCATGCTACAATTATATATCTTCTATTCAAGAAAGATGCTAAACCACATCTGATTCACTGGATATTGCTGCTGCAAGAATTTGATGTGGAGATAAAAGATAAAAAGGGATCAGAAAATGTGGTGGCCGACCACTTGTCAAGAATGTATCAACAAGATGATGGAAAAAAGAGCCTATCGAAGATGATCTTCTGTACAGAATCCTTGACAAGCATAGTTGGATGAACAACATTATTAGAGCGATAAAAAGAGATCCCTTAAATCACTTGCACATGAATGAAAGGTGAAAAATAATTGAGGGATATGAGTACCCCATGGATCCCCACCGACCAGGATACTGGCTGGACCGGACAAGTGGGCTCCCCTGACTAGTGCGTGCGGGCCAAGGACATGAAGATACTTGGAGTACAAGTCAAGGAGGCCGGGCGATTCAAATCAGCCCAGATATTGCGGGATATATATTGTAATCCAACTCAGATCACCTTCCATGTAACAACCGACTAGATTATATTTAAATCGACTTGTAACCCTAGGTCATCAACCTATATAAGGAGGCCAAGGGCACCTCTCGAGGGCAACCCAACACACATGACCTTTGAGCAATACAATCTACCAAAACACAGGACGTAGGGTATTACTCTTCGGAGGCCCGAACCTGTCTAAAACCCTCGTGTCCCTTGTGTTCTCACGATCACCTTCGAGTTCTTGGTTTCACAATCGCCTACACCTACAAATCAACCACTTGGGTAACCCCCTGGTGGACTGTCGGGCTTATAAATCCAACAGTTGGAGCGCCAGATAGGGGTGATTTGAGATCCTCCCTAGCGAGCTCGATGGCATCCTGCCTTGGCGTCGTTTTCCGCGAGAGCATGAAGGATTTCCTTGCCAACCCGGTCCAGCTCCGCATCGAGAGCATGCCAGTGGATTCTGACTCGATCGTGTCTTTTGTCGGCTCGACGTCCATCACCAGCTCTGCATCCGCTGGATCTACTTTGACGAAGCAAAACCTCTACGCAAGGATCATCACGCTGCTTGCCTAGCAGGTTGGCGATCTCTCTCTCCGAAAGGATTTCGCACACCCTTGCAGCAACCCACCCACCCACGCCCTCCGACCTGATTGTGGGGCTAGATCGCGTCAGCAACACTATTGCTGAGTGCATAGATTTCTCTGAGGTAGTGCTACGCTCAACTAGGTCGGCGTAGGGTCCTTCCCTCATCCCCTTTAGTTTGAGGAAGTTGGCTGCTGCATTCTCCGCGAATCTTGCACAGTCCTTCCAGATCCAATCTAGAGACCCACCCGCACCCACCCAATTTTTGGACTGTGGTGAGTTCTAGGTCCCCCGCATCGTCGTGACTCCGAATATTTCTGGAAATGATGTCAACTACGCCATGCCAGGTCGCGAAGCCTTCGTGGTCTCCGCCCACGATCCACCCATAGATGGCGATCAACCTGGTCATAACATGGGAACCGAGGCAGCAGGTAACCAACGCTGACCACCGCTTGCCACCACCGCTGACCCATCGCGTGCCAATGATGGTGACAACGCCAACCAGGAGAATGCTCGGGGCAGACGCTAGCATCCTATGCGCGACCACATTGTACAAGCCGACCTTGACGAGGCTGGCCACAATATCTTCACCACACCCCAAGCTAACCTGGGGGCTGCCTTCGCCAATATGGAACACCTTCCAGAGCTAATTCGGCGAGTCCGGGCACGTATCCGCATAGCTAACGCCCAGGTTGAAGAATGGGTCCGGAGTCAGTTAACACACTCTAGGATAACATCTACCCGGCACTCTCGAAGCCAGTCCGCTTATAGCAAATCCAGTCTCCACCAAGACGACCACGGTAGCCGCGTGGGAGGTTGGCTGGAGCCAGCCCGTGAAGAGGAGGAGGTGCCCTCCCAACTCCAAAATAGGGCTCCCGAGGTCCTCGTCGCCGAAGCCGATCCTGCCGGACCAACCACCTTCCTCTGGGAAAAGTTTGATGACACCATGGATGCTCTGTGCCCCTTCCATAAGGACGTGCATCACAGTCTCTGGGATTGTAAAGTCATCAAAAAAGAGATCGGTGCCCCAGTGAAGTTCAATCGACCTCGCTGCAACTACCGTAGGGACGACAGTCATCCCGACAACCACCGCTGCAATGATCGTGAGGCCCCTTCATCATCAAAGAAGTGATCCAGCTAGAAGCCTATCGACTCCACTAGGCAGACAGCTTAGGCGTCCCCAATCCATGGAATATCGAGCACCTGCGGCGCCTCTACACTTAGGACTTAAAAGCTATGTATTCTTTCCCTTTTCATTGAATTAATTAAACCTCCGAGGTTCTTTGCAAAACTACTTCCTTCCTGTTACTTTTCCCAAGTTGTTCCTACTAATCGGGGGCTGTCCGACCTATTCTTCAAACCACTCGCTTTCAAGCTCAGGGGCTCCCCCCAGTCGCCGACATCTGGGTCTCTCACTTCTAGTCACCGACCTCTGGGTTTCGCATCCTCCTCCTCCCCCTTTCAAGGCAATATTACTAACTCATGTGGTCGGCGTCCCAGCTCGCGGAACCTAGACAACTTTGCATTCACCCCTCCTACAAGCTTGAGATATGGTCTCAGCAAGATGCTGGTTAGGCAAGACTAGGCACCTAGTGGCTATAGGCCTCGGCCACACGTTGTACTGTCGCATATACCAAGGGAGGGGAGGAGCCTCTTTTTCCTCGCATACGTCAAATTAATTACATGACATGCCTTATCAAATAGTTTAATACACTATTAAGTTTAATCTTATAGGTCTAAATCATGTACAATGTTCTCTGCTACATCCTGATACTAGTCGGCCAGTTCTGGAAGTGTGTCCGTGTCAAAGTTGGTTGCAACCCCTCCTCCAGCACGCTCCAAGGGGATCCACAGGAAGTGTGTCTTCAGCACCGCTAGGACGTTCTTGACGCACTCCACCACAGTGTCCTTCAACAGCTCCTTTAGGCGACCAGGTGCGGCCTTGAGGCGGTCAAGCAACGGTGTTGGAGCAGTCGGGTCAGCCTCTGGTTGGACCATGTCCATCACGTAGCCGGTCACCTTGCGAAGATCCTCCAGCTCCACTTCTAGCCCTGCAATAACATGTTGGTCATGCTGAAGACTACTTATATCACCCTCTAAGCAGTGCTCAGTTTCCTTTCGCGCATTGGCTTCATAAGTTAGCTTTTGCGATACGACATACGTTCGATGGACCGCGCCATCATGCTCCTGCTGAAGGTGTGCATTGGAGTCCTCGCACTCCTTGAGGTGCCGCTTGAACCTTTGCTCCTTCACCGCGGCATCTGCTCATCCAAACAAGTATACGTCAGTGCTAAGACTTCAAGGGCAAAATCAATTCACAAGGTCATCAAAATGTACCTTTCAAGTGTGCGACAAGCACTTCTTTCTCCAAGGCATGGTCCAGTTCCTTTTGCAGGAGTTGGTCGGCGCGCTTTGTAGCGTCCTCCCTGGCCTTCTTGAGCTCGGCCTCAAGGCACTCTGCCCTTAGACGGCATCGCTCAGCTCACCGGGTCGCTTTCGCCCTCTTCTGAGTGCACGTAGCCAGACACTGTTTACATTTCAACATTCAGAGTTCTGCAAAGAAACTGGAATTCAAATACAAGTTGGGTGGCATACTTACAAATACCACCTCACCGACATCTAAGGATGCTTGCCGCAGCCTAGTAAGGTCTTCCTTGTCTCGCGCCGCGTCCCTTGCTAAATCCACGTCGTCGAAGTCCTCAGCATCAGAATCATCTTCACTTTGTACACCAACGTCAATGTCTCTAGTGGACCTCTCGGGCGGCAAATCATCCCTGGGCAGCTCTTCTAGCTGAGGCTCGGCTCTAGCCCCCACATCAGGCACAAGTTTGACCCTAGGGTCGGCCACAGCAGCATCCGCAACGTCGGAGCTGACTACTCTTTGCTGTGCTGCTAGGGCTGGTACAGCTCCTCCTCCACCGCAGCTACCTTGGCTTCCTCCGACCTCCGGAGGCTGTGTCTGCTCAGGCACGCGGTCGCTCGACCCCTCGGTCCGGGTCGAGCAACTGGTTAGCTGTGTGCCGCGTTCATCATCCAGCACGACACTCAAGACAGGCGATCACAAAAATTACAAGATAGACAGTATGAGTAAACGGAGGCACGCTGATTTGAAGTAGGCGCCCAGTTCCCGAGCGCGAGGACTGGCAGAGCCAAGGAGGCATGTCGACTTGAAATAGGAGTCCAGTCCCCGAGAGCGAGGACTAGCGAAGCGAAGGAGGCACGCCGATCTGAAATAGGCGCCCAGCCCCTGAGTGCAAGGACTGGTGGAGCTAAAGAGGCATGCCGACTTGAAATACCTGAAATAGGCTCCTAGCCCCCCGAGCGTGAGGACAGGCAGAGACATGGAGGCACGCCGAGTCGTCTATGGCGCCCAGCACCCAAACCTGAGAGCCACGAGCCACGGAAGCACTCCAAGTCGACTCCCGCTCCTAGCCCCTGAGCCTGGGAGGTCGGCCAAGTGGTAGGAAGCATGCCGAGTCGTTTGTGGTGCCCAGCCCCCCAACTTGAGAGCTGAACGAGCCACAGAAGCACTCCAAGTCGCCTCGCTCTCTCAGCCCCGAGCCTGGGAGGTCAGCCGGGTGGCAGGAAGCATGCAGAGTCGTTTGCGGTGCCCAGCTCCCAAGCCTGGGAGACGAACGAGCCGCGGAAGCACTCCAAGTCGCCTCCCGCTCCCAGCCCCTGAGACTGGGAGGTTGGTCGGGTGGCAGGAAGCATGCTGAGTCGTTTGTGGTGCCCAGCCCCTCCAGCCTGGGAGCTGAACGAGCCGCGGAAGCACTCCAAGTCGCCTCCCGCTCCCAGCCCCCGAGTGTGGGAGGTTGGCCGGGTGGCATGATGCACGCCAAGTCGTTTGTGGTGCCTAGCCCCCGAGCTCCAAGTCACCTCTCGCTCCCAGCCCTCGAGCTTGGGAGGTCGGCCGGGCGGGAGGAAGCATGCCGAGTAGTTTCTAAGCTGTAAAAATAGAATGCAAACATTATGCAGCATACGGAAGAATATTAATAATTGAATAACTCGGAGTTTTATTCGACGTATAAATAAACTGTTGCGCGTCATGCTCTTGTGGGCCATGTAATTTTATTAGGTAGTTAGCCTGTTACGTTTAACCATTAATGCAGAAATGTTTTCTCCTCTAATAGACATACTAGGAAGTTTCGTTAAAAAAAAGAAGAGATATCCTTTCCCCTGGTCTAACGCGTGTTCTAACGCGCACTAACTTCTGCAGAAATGTTCCTTGCAGCTTCCAGTGGAGTTTGGACGCGTTTCACGCAGAATGTTTCTTTAGGGAATAAAAAAGTAAGGGAATCCCTTCCCCTGTTTTAGCGCGCACTGGCTTTTGCAGAAATGTTCCTTGCATCCTAGGGAGCCCGGATGCGGTTATTATAGTGGAGTCTGGAGACGCAGACCTTGACCTCACACCCAGAACTGGAACTGCAAGTCTCAGTTCTATTAAGAAAATACGGTTGTCGGAGAAGAAGAGCTCATCAAGACCTGCTGCAAATTAAACTCGGCGGTTGAACTCAAGATGGCGTCCTTCTGGGATGTGCTGGGGAAGGTGACGGGCGTGATGCAGCTGACCGGCGTCGACGCGTTCGGGATGGTGCCGATGATCGTCCAGGCGGCGCGCACGGCGCGGCGCAACAGGGATCTGTGCCAGCAGCTGGCGAAGAAGGTCGAGATCGTCAGCGGCCTGCTCGAGGAGCTGCAGATCCCGGAGCTGCGGCGGCACCGGAAGACGCGCCGGCCGCTGGACGAGCTGCGCACGGCGCTCTTCCGTGGATACGTGCTCGTGTGGTCTTGCAGCCAGCAACAGAGCACAAGCCAATTCCGCCAACTGTTCATGGCCGCCGACATGGCATCCATGCTTCGCCAGGCCAAAGACGAGATCGACAGCTACATCATCCTCATCCCCTTGATCACCACTGTCGCCTCCGTCAGATCCCGGGTATCCTCTGTATCTCGACCTCAGATTTCAGCAATTTTCTTTTGCAGTAATCACTCCGTTTCAAATTGTAGAGTATTTTAGCTTTTCTAAATTTATAGACGTTGGTATGCATCTAAACATATACTATATTTAGGTACACAAAAATATCTATGCACCTAGAAAAACTAAAACGACTTACAATTTGAAATATAGAGAGTAGTGGGAAAAAAGTAGCACTCTTTCTAGTGACACAACTAGTTTTTGATAAGAGTTTGGGGTCAAAATTTTATCTCGTCCATTTAAAAATATATTATATTCAGGACGTCAATAGGTCCATGCGGTAACACTTTGATGAAGGCTTTGTATAAACATGTCATTTTAACGAAACAAAGCTAGATACTATAACCACACCTTTTATAATGAATGCGATAACATATATCTTTATTGTCGTCCGAGTTTTTTTTACAATGAATCCTAAAATGAGGGCAGTGTGGTGGGACCTTCCACTTTAGTGTGTCTGTCATCATTCTCAATGTGTCCGGCACGATACACATTTGAAACGGTGTAAATCTGGCAATCTGAGGTGTCCTCAAGGCAAACCCGAATCATCCACTTTTACATCTATTATCTTATTCATATACATACATGATCGCAGCACATAAAGAACTACTAACAACATACACCAATAGAGTTTATACAAATACTTTACAGAGGTAAGTTATTACACGGAGTGATAGGAGTGAGAGGTAATGGTAAATAAGTGCATGATCTTCAAACCCATATTGTGTAAGATCTTTTCGTGGCTCGTGATCCAAAACAGGCTATGGACGGCGGATAGAAAAAACGGGGGTGGTCCAATCAACTTAATTGCCCGTTATGTCGCAACACTCAAGAATTGGCAGTTCACCTTTTTACTCAATGCCAAGTGACGTGTAGACTGTGGGATATGGTGGCGAATTGGATATCCTGTGTGAAAATTAAACCTCTGCTTTGGGAACATGAGGATAGTTTACATCACTAGTGGTCGACGAGGACAATAACGCCGTGTTGCTCTAGGAGAGGCATACGCTCCATGATCATGCTTGTTTCATAGACTATTTGGAGAGAGAGAAATTCGAGAATTTTTGAGCGCAAGGAATCTACAACCAATATGATGTTCCACAAAGTTAAAGACGAGGCTGCGCTGTGGACTACGGCCGGAGCAAAACACCTTTCCGTTTTAATCACCCGCTGTTAATTCTTTCCGCGCTTAGGGCCTTTTACGTTTGTATATATTTTCTTTTCTTGAACTTTCGCACCGCTTGGTGCTTTGTATTTGTTCAGTTTGGACCATCTTGTTTTTAATATAATCAGCAGCTCTCCTAACTGGTTCGTTTCGAAAAAAACATATTGTGGCGTCTAAGTCCACGAATTTTGAAATTATAGATGAGGGTCCTCAAACTTGTTGGACATATCCAGGTCTAATGCTGGAAATACCCGTATGATTGCCGATACAGCATACCAAAGGGGCATATTAGACCTAGATATAATATACTCCCTCCATTCCAAAATTATAAGTCATTTCAAGAATCTTGGAGAGTCAAAGCATCTCAAGTTTGACCAAAATTATAGAGAAAAATATAAAGATTTATGACATTAAATAGGTATACTATAAAAATATAATTGATGAAGAATCTAATGATACTTAGTTGACATCATAAATGTTATTATATTATCATATAAATTTGGTCAAACTTGAGGTACTTTGACTCTCCAAGATTCTTGGAATGACTTATAATTTAGGATGGAGGGAGTATTTAGCAAGTTTAAGGATCCTATAGTTTCAAACTTCGTGGACGTAGCGACAAGTTGAAGCACTACCAGTGCATTTGTTTCTAGAAGTAAAATACGACACTACACTGTTTATTAAAAAAAATGACCTACAGCTCTAGCGTTAGCTAAAGAACGAGATGGGCACCCACATGCTGGTCGAAAGACTTGACCCCATTTGAACAAGCATGTCAAGCATCCTCCCATCGCGAGACAGTTTAATAGAACCGGTCAACAATGATAGTATCGAATTGTTTAATTACAAGCCCTGCTCCTTTTGTCAACTTTATTTAATTTGGCTCGTTTTTCTTTTAAAAGGGCTCGTACGCATGTCTTTTACCATGCATATTCATCTGAAGGTCTTATTTTCCTCATCTAACAGGACGACGTGACCAATGACCCAGCCCCAGCCCAAAGGTTATAAATGTTTCAAGTCATTAGTTGCATCCATATAGTATTCTTTGGGCCAACTCATTCAATAAAAACTCCTGCAGACCTCAATTATCCATTCAAGATGACAGCGATTCGCCTCCGTCATCCATTCAAGCAGTTACCAATTCGCTTGCACTTGAGGAGGGATTGCCACAGCCGAGCACTCGTCGTGTCCATCAGTGCATCCATCGGTGCCTCCTGCTCAACAGGATGGAATTCAGGCGTCGGCTGATTCACAGAAGGCTCCCCGGAGGAAGCACTAGCACTCGTCGTGTCCATCAGTGCATCCACCAGTGTATTTGTGGTGTATCCCGAACTCCCGGGCGGATGAGCCATTACAATATCCCCCCCCTGTCGCAGCAGCTGCGGATTCCACACAAAAAAAAAGACTTAGTATGAAAAAAAAAAGACTTAGTATGCTCGTGGGTATCCGGCAAAATAAACATAATAATCCTAGTGGAACCCGGGGAAGGAGAAGGAGGATTTTCATCCAAAATAAATGGATAAAGGTAGCCTTGTATTTATACTTATTCCCAGAGGCAGAGGCGTAGTGCTTCCTACCCCCAGACCCTGCCGTACTAAAAGCTCGTGCTCCAGCCCCCTGAATTGCTGTTATTCTTGGCCGTTCAAGAATCACTGTTTTCGTGATCGAATGACGAAATAGATATATGAACTGTATAGTATCATTTGCTGGGATGGGATAAGTGATTCTTTTATAGGATTCCCATGGGATCGTAGAATCAAGTAAGGATGCAATCGGTATTTGTGATCGATTAGCTTCCAGTATGACCGATGACTTTCTATCTGGATTCGGAATAACCACACAATCAGGTTGTTGGTTCAACCCAAAATGGATTTTCTTCTTTCTTGAACGGAATTTCTTAGGATTAGCATAAGAATTGGTCAAAAAAGCCCCGATCTTCCATTGAGAATCATTGATACAGCTCCCCATTTTTTCCATTATCGAATATATCATTTTTTCCATTATCAAATATATAAATAAATGATTAGTCTTTAAAAAGAAGGAATGGCCTTTTTTACGAATGAGAGATCCTATAAAATGAAGAGCGCTTCGTAAACAAATCAGTGTCTTGTCTGAATCGAGAATAGCAATTCCATTTCTGGAACCACGGGTATAGACTTTTAAATGGTGAGCAGCTACCCGACGGCCGAGATGTGCATTCGTACAAAGTAATTTTGTACAGACAGTTGAAAGGATTGTCATTTCCGGTTTTCGTTTCCGGAAATACAGGTGGTAAGTTAGAAATGAAAATAGGTTAGCAGCTGATCTTCTAACCACTCAGCAATCAGACCGGCAGGAATCAGTACCTATCCCTTACGGGAATCGAACCCGTGTCTTCGACATGAAAAGACGAGATCTTGAACCGCTAGACGAAAGGGACAACACTTTAGTACTTACTATAGTACTATATATTATATTGATATTGGGTCACTGAACACTGTCCAATACCGGTTTCGGAAGGTTCAAATGCATGTTCCCAATCTTTGATTCTCGTCTCGTTTCACTTGCATTTTCTTTCGTTCAGTCTCGCTCTCGTTCATGAGTGGAATTGAACCACTTACTCCGTTTGGATTTACAGTCCAAAGGGCCCAGGCCCAGCGAACGAAAGAGGATTTACAGTCCCACGCCCACTGCCCTGCAAGAACCATTTTCTTGCTTGATTTTTATACGATTTTTTGAGCAACTAGCGCGAAAGCCGTTGCGCTAACGCGCATTCTCCACCACACCATTTCTATACGCATTTTCAGAGGAGCAACATGAGACTTGATTTTCCTTTACAAGATGGCCATCAAAGATTAGCAAAGCTATACCAAAAATAGGTTCACGTAAGAAAGTGCGTATTGGTTTGCGTAGGAATGCCCGTTTTAGTTTACGGAAGAGTGCACGTAGAATAACAAAAGGGGTTATTCATGTTCAAGCCAGTTTCAACAATACCATTATAACCGTTACAGACCCACAAGGTCGGGTGGTTTTCTGGTCCTCCGCAGGTACTTGTGGATTCAAAAGCTCAAGAAAAGCATCACCCTATGCTGGTCAAAGAACAGCAGTAGATGCTATTCGTACAGTGGGTTTGCAACGAGCAGAAGTTATGGTAAAAGGTGCTGGTAGCGGAAGAGATGCCGCATTACGAGCCATTGCTAAAAGTGGTGTACGGTTAAGTTGTATACGCGATGTAACACCTATGCCGCATAATGGATGTCGACCCCCTAAAAAAAGACGTCTGTAAAAAAGTGAAACCGCTTTCAAGAGAAATAAACGATTCAATGATCAAATAATAATACTAGTCTGTTATGGTTCGAGAGGAGGTAACAGGATCCACCCAAACACTAGAGTGGAAGTGTGTTGAATCAAGAGTAGATAGTAAGCGTCTTTATTATGGTCGTTTCATTCTGTTCCCGCTTAGAAAAGGTCAAGCGGATACTGTCGGTATTGCCTTGCGAAGAGCTTTACTTGGAGAAATAGAAGGAACATGTATCACACGCGCCAAATTTGGGAACGTGCCACACGAATATTCTACAATAGTAGGTATTGAAGAATCCATACAAGAAATTTTACTAAATTTGAAAGAAATTGTATTGAGAAGTAATCTCTATGGAGTTAAAGACGCATCAATTTGCGTCAAAGGTCCTAGATACATAACCGCTCAAGATATAATCTTACCGCCTTCCGTAGAAATCGTTGATACGACACAACCTATAGCTAACTTGAGAGAGCCCATTGATTTCTGTATTGAGTTACAGATCAAGAGAGATCGCGGATATCATACGGAACTCAGAAAGAACTCTCAAGATGGAAGTTATCCTATAGATGCTGTATCCATGCCTGTTCGAAATGTGAATTATAGTATTTTTTCTTGTGGGAATGGAAATGAAAAACACGAGATACTTTTTCTAGAAATATGGACGAATGGAAGTTTAACTCCTAAAGAAGCGCTTTATGAAGCTTCTCGTAATTTGATTGATTTATTTCTTCCTTTTCTACACGCAGAGGAAGAGGGCACTAGTAGCCTTATCACGTCAGGTAGCTTGCTATCCGAACAACTACGATATATGCCGCTTCGCTACAACTACTACGCCTATGGGCAAAGATCACTTGAAGATAGAGAGTCATGGGCATCTATCAAGTACTGGAGGCAAGCTCGTCAACTAGTACATAGCCATAGCATAGCTATGATGAGTCCAAGGTTTACGCATCCTATTTTCGCCAGCATATCTTCTCAATCAGCTTCCGAACAAGACGACCCAGCGCAACACTACTACGCCCTATTGCAAGCGTTGTCAACAATACATTAGGAATGTGAGGCAAGCAAGCATGGCACAGGAATCTATTCTATAAGATTGGTAATAGTGTCTGTGTACTAGGAGAACAGGATATGTTATGAGAAGAGTGACGTGGGAATAGATTGCATTTCAAAAAGAATCTATACACTCAATAAGCCAGAACGGGAAGATTCAACTGCAAAAAGAACTGGTACGGTGTGAGAAGAGGCCTATTCTCAATAATGAACAAGATGATGCAACTCTAGTTGCTGGAGGCAGAGGACGTGGACGCGGCAGGAATAGATCCAGGGGGAGGACGCGAATAAAAAAGGCTATGAGGATCATAAAAATTGAGGTGGAGGGATAATTTTTCACTAAGGATCGAGTAGAGGAAGACGTCAGTCTTTCAGTTGTAGATGATCATTTACCGAAAAAGATGTACATTCGAATGAAAAAAGAGGGCCTGCCCGAGAGGAAATAAAGAATATTCATTTGCGGATTCTTCCGAACAAGCAACGGGTTGAGCAACTAGCGCGAAAGCCGTTGCGCGTTTTGGTTTGCTTTATCCGCCATAGTAGAAAGAATAAGCTGCTTCTTGTTTAGGGCGGGCTATCTTGACTCTTGAGCCTGAGAGGGAGAAGGCTTCCCGCGTGGGCGGATTAGCAATCCCTAGTCTTCCATAACGCGTATTGGACTTATGTTTCCTCCTCCTCGAAGATGATGGATCTATCTGGTCACCGAAGCTAAATGGACCCGAGCTGTTGATGACCGAATAGAAAGGTTGATTTTCAATGGCAAGTCCTAGATGATGTAGGCTTTGCTTATCCTGGCCAACCACAAAGTACGCATCTCATGTGCAAAGAGACGATCTTCCGTCATAGACTATAATAAATAGTAAATGGACCGATCACCAGTTTATTGGCTCGTTCATTCACTCGCTGGGTAAGGAGGCTGTGACTTACAAGATGTCAAAGGGAAAGTAGAACTTCTTCGGTAAAGGGCTTTAAGCGAGTAGGGGTAGCTGATACTACGGCAGGGATTCGCGAAGAGCAACGCCTTACGATGTTCATGACCAATTGGTCAGCATCTAGCAAGAAAATGGATGCGTGTTAGCGCCGTGGCTTTATGCCCTTTCTACCTACATCGATAATAGTGGATTCAGCAGGAACTTAAACAACTCATCATTCATTTCTCGATCAATTTGAAACCTTTTTTAAAAAAAAAGTCCTTCCATGAATCTAGGGAAGGAACTCTGACTTCACCAACTCTTCCTTTCTTTGCTCGAAGGCTTCAGGTCAAGATCCTTTTTCCTATCTATTGAAGATGCTTCTTCCTCTTCAAGTTGGAAGTGCAAGAAGAAATGCGGTAAAGCGGTAAATAGGAGTTCCATCTACCACGCACTCGCCCCACACTCCAGCGAACTTCAGCATCCATACTCAGCTAGGAGGAAGGTGCCGGGGACACTATGAACACACATGTACTTGGTTGACTTCACGTCCCGTCTCACAACCGGGTAAGATCAAATAAACAAACAGCTTGCTTGCCCAATCCCTATTGAGAGGATTTCTTGAGCTTGAACTTCCTTTTGTAGCTCCGCTCACAGGGACTTCTTTTCATCCGCACTACAACAATTTGAAGAAATCCGCAAGTGACTATAATTTGAATTCACTAGTCGTGTTGAGTTGAGGCTTATTTCAATATAACAAATCTGCCAATCCCGATATTCCCACATTTCATTCTGGTCCAGTGTCCATTCCTGAATGAAAGAAATGAGCTTTTTTCTGCGCCCCTTCACTCACTTCTGAATGACTCCTTTAGCACTCCTTTTTTTATATAAAAAAATAGATACAGTTTACCTTTACCATACCTTCCCAAGCAAGAGTGTTTTTGCAAGCTTTTTTATAGCAGCTTCCTAGGGCTGGGCAGCAAGTCTCTTATCCATATTGAAAGCAGAAGTTTGAAAGTTTTGATAACAGGTTCTATGAAAAGCTAGCAATCCTGTGAGTTTTCCAAAAGTGAGGCTAACAATAGCTATTAAGTCTACTCTTATGGAGATGATTGAGTGGAAGTTGGATAAGGATTGGAGTCGGATAGGGTGGGAGTAGGTCCAGCCGAGAGGGCCATAGGAGTGGTCCGGACGAGCTTACTCTTAGCCATTGGAAGTAGTTGCTGATGGAAAAGTCAGAGTTGCTTAGGTTTAGTGTTAACTATTAAGTTTTACTCTAAGTTGAAATTCAATCTTTAGAAATCACAACTAGAGGGTTAGTACTTGGATCGAACTCTCGGCTTTGTTTGGGGCATTTTTTCTACCTTGGGTGACCTAAGGAGAGAGAGGGATCATCAGTCTGAGCTATGGTTCCTGCATCGAAAGGATTCAAATAACGTACCAGAATATGTACAGAGGCATCTTCTTTATCTCTCTATATGGGAAGAATTACGGTCAAGGACTTACCTTTTCTTTCTGAGCTCATTCTTTTCTTCCCCAGTACTGTGCATTGGATCAATTAGAACTACAAATGTGCTTCATCTTTTGTAGGTTCTGGGATTGCTATTCTATTTGAAAGAGGATGGAACGTTGGACATACGAGTGCCCTTCGAGCGATGGAGGAACCGCCTACACATCCCCACCTTAATAGCTCAATTGCAAAAGGAAGAAAAAGAAATCAATCTGACTAACCTCTCTCTCAGCAACATATCAGCTTTCTAGCATGCATATTTGAGAGTTACATTGCAGGAGAAAAGATCAGCTATACTTTTGTTGTTTGAATAAAAAACAATTAGCCACACTTGTTTGAATCCTTTTGTATCAACCCATAATTTAGCATCAGGATCCATGATTCTTTCCCTTGATAAAAAGAAATTCTGTCCTCTCGAGCTCCATCATGTACTATTTACTTACAAAGAACCCAGCACAAATTCGGTTTTGGAAGAATAGAACAAACTATGTTGAGCCAAGAGCATCTTCATTACTATGGAAAATGATGGATAGCAAAATCCACAATCGATCATGTCCTTCAAGTCGCACGTTGCTTTCTACCACATCGTTTTAAACGAAGTTTTACCATAGCATTCCTCTAATTTCATTTCAAAGTGGTATAGGGAATTGATCCAATATGGATGGAATCATGAATAGTCATTGGTTTTGTTTAGTATTTTGTATACTAATTAAAACTTGCTATCTGTGGATAAATAAGTATTTATCCGGGGAAGACTCAGCAAGGATCCAATTTATTTAAACCCATATTCTATCATATGAATGAAACATAGTTCAAAAAAGACAAATAGCAAAGTCAATTGAATTTTTAATAGACCACTATGCTAGGCATTGATCCCATTTAATTCATTGCTTTCGTTGTGTTGTGTTACCAACAAACGTACCTTCACTCTTATGCCGCGTGGATTGCTCTCCCTTTGCTTGGCGGTACTTCTCTAGCCAATGACCCAGTGGACTATCCATGTCAAGATCGACCGAGAGGGGTTCAAAATCATTTAAGTTGACAGCCCTCTTGACTGTTTTTATTACCCAATTTGCCGTGATCGGGTGTTTGAAGTGAGTCGGGTTTTCGCACTCTGTGCGATTCGGTTGTCGGAGTCTTAGGTGATTCATCATTCCTTAGAAGCAGCTTCTTTCGCAATCGAGAACTGTCATGAACATCTGGATGGGAGCGGTCAGCGAGAGTTAATTATTGGGGACAACAGGGCGATCCATATCTCTTGCAGAAAACATGTTCAGTGGGCCTCTGCGATTGCAGCATCTTGTTAGTTTCTCTGCAGAAACCAACCAGCTCTGCTAGGGAAACGACCCCGGAGACCAGCCTGATAGACTATATCTATGAACTTCAAATAAGTCCCTACTTTCCTAATAAGGGTACTGGCTCGCGAGGAGAAAAAGAATGGCCCTACAAAATGACTCTCCTAAAATCAATGTCTGGAAGTCCTTTTAAGATGGGTTAATATAAGATATGCTATGCTTAACACTTAGGCTTAGCAAGAGGGACTGGCGCGTGAGACCGAGATCGCCATAGATTGATTGTGCAGGCAGGTAATACTCATTTTAACTAGAGAGAGGATATTATACAAGAGTACTGGTTATAGTCACACTCCCAAACTCCCGAGAAGTCTTTTTTACTTAACTCTAGGACTTGCTATAAGGATGGATTGCTTTTACCCTAGAACCCTCTATCCCGATCTCGAATTGCGCTTGGCGCCCCCAGGTTGGGCACAAACCCAGGTAGCCCCTAAACCCGGGCTCAGTCAAGAGCGGCATCTGAATCCCGCTGCAATCCCTCCTGCGCTGGTGGAGAAAAAGGGGCAAAATCTCAGTGGCCGACCTAATATGTTGGCTCCACTACCCGAATCTATTCCCCTTAATCCTCCAAGCCAATCAATGCCCCATACCCTTATCATGGTCAGTCTCATCTTTAGTGACTCCCGTGGTAAGGGGTCGAGGGAAGTGGTGTGGTGGGCCCCCTCACTTTTTTTGGAAAGAAGACAGGACCAACGATAAATTCTTTTGAATTTTTTTAAGAAATCTTCAGAAGATGTCTCTTCTAGTAAGAATAGAGAAGATGTCTCATCTAGTAAGAATACACTTATTTGTGATCCTCCCTCTGTGACTGCTATTCCTATACTATCAGAAAGTAGACTATCCTAAGATTCGGGTTGCGATCCTCAAGGAAATAAGCTTGAATCTCAAAAATACTATTAGAGTGGGGAAACTTATAGCTACCTGCTCTTTCATTGAAATGAACGAATTACTGCCAGTAATCTGAGAATTCATTGGTTCAAGGTGATGACACACCGCCTTTTGGCTTGGTTCAAGCCAGCTTTCCAGCTATCCAATTACCGTGAGAGCTCTTGGACTGTTAGACCAAGTAAAGGTATTTGTCCCTTCCCCTTACGAGCCTGTGGGTGAAAGTGCCCCTCCAATTGCACAAGTCTCTCCAGTCCCAACAAGGGAAAATCAATCCAGTTAGCCAATTTTTGAAAGCTTTTAAAAGTGCTTTACTAAATAAAGTTCTCTTTCGGCCATTGAGCAAGAGCAAGTATTCAAGCAGGAGTAGAAAGCTTCGATGCATTGGAAGTTCGTTCTTCTACCTGCGAGTTCTGTTACAGCAATTGGGAGTACCCTTTTCACCGCAAGTTCTCTTACATTTAGTAAGCCAGCGGCGAGGGTGCCAACTCTTACGAGATCTCACCCCGATTATAGTGAGTGCTTATCCCTTGATCTTCCCTTGGAGTGCCAATTGTATAAGAAAGTCTTAAGCAAGTATATTGAAAATCTTAAGCTCATCTAGTGCCAGTGCACGTCACTCTATTCCCTTAGGGAAGCAGGTCAGCAAGTGGGACTTTAGGTAAGAAAGAATCGTTCTATCTGGACTCTTTCTATAGGGTGTCGCATTCATTCCTCATGGGAGTGTAGGATTCCGATTATCTATAGTATTAGTACCCATAGCGTAGATCCTTGAAATCTTATTTTTTTAGATGATATGGTGTACTCTCCAGTCTGGGGATATGCTATAGTATATTGCACTGGACCAATGCTCTTTACAACCCCGGAGTAATACCTATGTCTAGTGGCAGTCCCTGTTAAAGTGGCCATAGGGTGACCGTATCAGGCCATTGACAATTAGTATATACTACTTTCATTGCTCCTCTTGGCATTCTAGGAGGAGGGCCATTTCTACTTCCATGGAACCAGTTGTTCCTGCGATTCCAGTCTGTTACGGTGCTGGTAAAAAGGGGGTTTGACCAGTTCTTTCTCTTACTTTCTTAGTAGCGGATCCATCATGGAAAGAAGGAAACTTTCATCCGGCGTACCTCGTGTGACTTCTAGCTGTGCCTACCGAGTCAAAGAACCTGCTTCAACGAATAATAGAAGGTATCAGAAACCCCATTAACCCTTAGCTGATCCTGAAGCCACGGTTCTTGCTCCTAGGTACAAATCTATGGTGTAGCACCGCCAACAGTGGACGAGCGCCTACATCGATCTGTCTCCCGACAGGTTTCTTTTCAATCAACACAAGCAGCAGGCGTAGCTTTTCATTCACTCGCTCTAAGCACGGGAATAGAATAAAGGTATGGGTCCCCCACCTTACCATCCGTTCTGTCAGACCAATTGCTAAAGTATTCGATTTGAGTGTCCACAATCAGGAGATGGGCCTTTCTCAAATTGAACAGCCGGTATTGTGGCATTCGGATCTGTCTTATTGACCGGCTTTGGTCGAGCAACCGCTGCATTTCTTGAACGGCTACTGCCTACATAACTTGTCTTCCTCTTTTCAAGGAAGTTAGTCTCAGACCATATGTAGTTCTCGGCCCCTTTTGTTAGACCAGTTCCTTTCGGTGCTGAGTTCCTTACTGCCCTGAAACTGTACTGAAGTGGCTTCTTCACTCCAGCACAGAAGTCTAGTATTCTGGTGAGTCCGATTTGTTTAATGTGGACCCTCTACTCACTTTTGAATAATGAAATTCGAAATTTCCATCCCTCATGGATCATCGAACGAAGGCATTCGTTTCGGATGATTTCCCGCACCTGGAAGAAGAAGAATAAGAAAAAGTAGACAAATTTTTCGTAACACCGTGGGGTGTTCATTTTATTTTATTTTATTCCTTTGTTTTCCGTTTCTTTGATAGTTGGAAGTTCTCCAAAAGTATGAAAGGCTGGAGGGCTTTGTACCAACCATTCTAGTGTGGTTGGATTCTGTTCAACAGCCCAAGGACTTTCCGCACATCTTTTGTTCTTTCCACTGCTTGAAGTGATTGCGACAACTACGAAGAAACGACGAATCCCAACTACGGATATATAAGAACCGAAACTGCTCAGAGCATTCCATCCGGCGTAAGCATCTGGATAATCTGGAATGCGACGTGGCATACCCGAAAGCCCTAAGAAATGCATGGGAAAGAAGGTCAGATTAACCCCGAAAAAAGTGATCCAAAAATGGATTTGGCCTAAAGTTTCAGGATATGTCCGACCAAAGATTTTACCCACCCAATAGTAAAATCCAGCAAATAAAGCAAAAACGGCTCCCATAGAAAGTACATAATGGAAATGTGCAACCACATAATAAGTATCATGTAGAGCAATGTCTAGCCCAGAGTTTGCTAGAACTATTCCAGTGAGCCCTCCTATGGTGAACAAAAAGATGAACCCTACAGCAAATAACATGGGTGTTTTGTATTGTATCGAACCTCCCCACATGGTAGCGATCCAACTAAAGATTTTGATTCCAGTGGGCACAGCTATGATCATGGTAGCTGCGGTGAAGTAGGCACGCGTATCAACGTCTAAGCCCACAGTAAACATATGATGAGCCCAAACTAGAAATCCAAGAACACCTATACTTATCATGGCATAAACCATGCCTAGATACCCGAAGACCGGTTTTCTTGAAAAGGTCGATACGATATGACTAATAATACCGAATCCAGGCAGAATGAGAATATACACCTCTGGATGACCGAAGAACCAAAAGAGATGCTGGTATAATATTGGGTCTCCCCCTCCTGCTGGATCAAAAAAGGTTGTATTAAAGTTTCGATCGGTTAATAACATTGTAATTGCCCCTGCCAGTACCGGAAGTGATAATAAAAGTAGGAATGCTGTCACTAGAACGGACCACACAAAAAGTGGTAATCTATGCATAGTCATTCCAAGTCCACGCATGTTGAAGATAGTAGTTATAAAATTGATAGAACCTAAAATTGATGAAACACCTGATAGATGAAGACTAAAAATTGCTAAATCAACTGCTCCTCCAGAATGGCTGGTAATACCACTTAAGGGCGGATAGACCGTCCACCCAGTGCCGCTGCCCACTTCTACTAAGGCTGAGCTTAATAGGAGCAAGAGACTTGGTGGCAACAACCAGAATGATATATTATTTAATCGTGGAAATGCCATGTCAGGTGCACCTATCAGAATCGGAACAAACCAATTCCCAAATCCACCTATCATCGCCGGCATAACCATAAAAAAGATCATTAAAAAAGCGTGAGCCGTTATTAAAACATTATAAAGTTGATGATTCCCACCAAGAATTTGATCGCCGGGTCGGGCTAATTCCATACGAATCAGTACGGAGAAGCATGTGCCCATCACTCCTGATTTTTGCCCGAAACGAAGAGCCAACACAGAGTCAATTGAGTCACGCCTCAGCTAACAACTGGGCTCAAGGTATTCACCGACCCTCCAAAGAAATGTTGTTTTACGTTGTGTGTAATCAACACATTTAAATGTCGGCCGTTAGTATCTTTGAATCCTGTGATTGTTTTTTAAAATGATAAACTCATTGGCATTGGAAAATAGATTCATAATGCTACAAAGCTGTTATTATATTTGCATCTATCTTTTTACTACTAATATGTTGTAAAAAATACTTTGCTAGTGACTATATCCTTGTGATTGGAGTGAGTCGCTTGCCAAGCCCTGTGCCGCATTACACGAGCTAGTTATACAGTTCTTTTGTTTGAAATGATTTATGTCTGCTACCAGAGGCAAAAGTGTTTTTGTCATTGTACTATTTTGTTAGGTTCAGCAACAATATTTTAAATGACAATTTGTGGGCAAAGTTCCATCTTTTAGGCCCTACAAAATTGTGAGTTGCGACCGTTTACATTCTTTTTTTTCAATTTGATGAATGTAGAACACTTGGAGGAGCTGGTGTTAATGATGGTGCACAGCGCAGACACCGCACGCCACAACAGGGACCAGTGCCAGCAGCTGGCGCATCAAGCCCTTATCGTCGGAAATCTGCTCCAGAGGCCGCTGGGGACGCAGAGGTCCCTCGAGCAGCTGGAAGACATACTTTTCCGTGGATACATGCTCATATGTTTCTGCAGCCAGTACACCAGAAAACAACTCCACCTGATGTTCACAGGAGCCGATGTGGCCTCTGTGTTTCGGCAAGCGCATGAGGAGATCAGACGCCAAATCTATCACCTGACCGGCGTTGTTCCGGCTCAGGTCTCTCTCTCTCTCCAGAAAACTTGAGTCTTTTTAGATAATTTTAAGCAGTTTTTTCAGTACACACGTAATCCTCCCTTCTAATAGCGGAATCATGATTTTGGAGACGTCAGGCAAAATTTGTATAAAAATTAAATGAGCATCACTTAATTTAACAATCAACATATATAATTGGTTAATTATTTGCACACCACTTAAAAGTTATATGAAGTTCTTTTCTAATAAGAAGAGAAAGAAATGGCCAGCATCCTCTTCTGCTCAGCCTTGTCCCTACAGTGGTTTTGGCTCTACTCATTTTCATGGTTGTTAGGGCCAGGTTCTTGTGAGGTTTAGGGTTCCCTAACTAAACCTGTCGCAGTAGAGCTAGCCGTCTTTATTCTCTTATTGCGTTCTAGTGGAGACGTGCTGGTTCAAATTTTGAATAGTGTAATAATGTTGTCTGTGGGCTGTTCTTTTTTTGGAAGTTTCCATTTCGAATTCAAAATTTCAAAACTTAGAGGTTTAGACCATCTGACTCTTTTCGATATGTGGAATAGTTTGGTTTTCCTTTTGGGAATGTTGGCTAGCGCAAATCCTTCTGCGCGCACATTGGCACGAACGTGGAGCCAGGAATATTGTTAATTAATTGTGCCGGCGGCTCTAGGCTGGATGAGAGACAGTACCAGAAACACCTAGCACAGTTCGTTTCCGTCCCTTTATGTCAATGCCCTATTTTTCTCCACTAAGGCTAATCCAAGTTTGATTTTGATATTTCTAAGATAGCCACATAAGCAACATGAAAATAAAATTATATTTGAAACTACCTCTACAATGTAAAATTTTATGGTGTAATTTCATATGTACTACATGCAAGACACAAACTGTGTTGGTAGCTGTGCATACATGGTTTCATCTAGATGAACTCCTCTTACCTCTCTTCTCATTAACTCACTGCCACATCATCAAAAATACTGACATGGCACCCTAATTATTGTGCATGAAACCTCTATAAAACTTAATCTAATATCGTATATTCAGGTTGCAGATGCCGACGTGACCACCAATAATCCCGTCCCTGTTATTGTAATTATGGCAGGCGACGGTCCCCCACCGGCTTTTCTAGGTACTTTTGCAGTTCTCTCATGTGGATTTCTGTTCCGTATGCTTGAATCGAGGTGCTGTTATACACCATTTTGCACAATATCCGTATCCTTCCAGCATCACCGGGGATTGAGATGGCAATTGCACTGGCACATACATTTCTCTATAGAATTAGTCAAAACACTCCCCCTAGATCTCCTGTATTGGGTATAATTTGTACTATAACTTTCAAAGCCGGATAAATCCCGCAAAGAGCCTTTTGGTTGCTGTCTGCCTGTCTTTGAAACGGGCATCTTTAGATCTTTCTGTTTTATGTGCATTTGCAGAGAAATTGACGGTTTTGAAACATGAGTAATAGTATGTAATCACCTACGGTTCTATAGTAGGCATGGCCATTATTGCTGATGGTTTTAAGCATGGCTATTATGACTGATGGTTAGGAAGGATGAACCATTTTCCACAGTTATCAAATATGAATTGTTTGGTTAATAAATTGCTTGTCTTCGTTTCTTGTAGCTCCTCCGTTACAATCCAAGCAGAATGTGGCCAAGCTAGCACCTCATGGAAACCGAATTCCTTTTGTTGTGCTACAAGAGGCAACAAATTACTTCGATAACCGGATGGTCATTGGAGTTGGAGGGTTTGGAAAGGTCTACAGAGCCGTGATGCAGGACGGAAGCAAAGTCGCAGTAAAGCGCGGCAACCCGAAGTCTCAGCAAGGGTTGGCGGAGTTCTGGACGGAAGTCGAGGTGCTATCAGGGGTGCGACACCGCCATCTTGTGGCGCTCAGGGGTTACTGCGACGAGCAAAATGAGATGATCTTGGTGTATGAGAACATGGAAAAAGGCACTCTGAGAAGTCATCTTTATAACAGTGATAAGCCGCCTCTCAGCTGGAATAAAAGGCTCCAAATCTGCATAGGAGCAGCAAAAGGACTCCACTACCTTCACACTGGTTTTAAGAAATCAATAATCCATCGTGATGTCAAGTCAACAAACATTCTTCTTGACGAAAATCTGTCAGCCAAAGTTTCTGATTTTGGCCTCTCAAAAGTCGGGGGTGGTGTTGATGATACGCATGTTAGCACGGTAGTCAAAGGGAGCTTCGGTTATCTTGATCCTGAGTACTTCCGGAGACAGCAGCTGACCGACAAGTCAGATGTATACTCATTTGGTGTAGTGTTGCTTGAGGTGATCTGTGCAAGGCCGGCCCTCAACCCATCTCTTCCAAAAGAAATGGTTAGCCTTGCAGAATGGGGTATGGAGTGGCAAAAGAGAGGGCAGCTTTATCAGATCATCGACCCACGGATTGCTGGGAATATCAAGCCTGAAGCATTGAAGAGGTACGGGGATACGGTTGAGAAATGCCTTGCTGATCATGGCGTCGATCGTCCCACAATGGGAGATGTCATATGGAACCTGGAATACGCGCTGCAGCTGCAGGAGTCAGGCGAAGACAACTCCAACATGTCGATGAATAACACCTTCTCACAGTTGGTCAGTACAGATGGGAGGTGAACTGGATTGAATTGTTGTGTAGCGAAAGGAAAAATATTGAGTACATGTACTAGAAAATCACTTGCGTTCGTGCCACTACTGCTTAATAGGGTTTCATTCCTTGTTCATAACTCCCTTTCACAACCAGAAAGTGAACTGCGGCTACACATACAAACCCGAACTGGGGGTAAAAGTAGCCTTCACTCATGGTCTCTCGTGAGCCGGTACTGCCCACTGGCAGGGTAGATCTCTGTTAGTGTTAACCCTAAAGGTCAGCCCCTCTTGCTCAACCCAACTACACATGTTGATAGAGGGGAGCATTTGCAGTGAGTTGAGCTAGATAGGGATTGTAGAGACCATTAGGGATTTAGGGTCAAAAGTTTTGAATACCACCAGTCCTCAACGCCACCTGCTCAAGGGGATGAGCACCTCGTGTTGGTGGTTACCAAGCCCAAACAAGCTAAGTGTACGAGGGCCCTGCAGTTGTGTATTTTAATGTCACAGTGTTGACGCAAATTCAGGACAACACACCAAATGTGCTAGATCATGTGGTCGTCGAAAGTCATCTTGAGGAGTCTATTTCCTCGACCGGTCAGATCGGTCCAGGAAGTCGGTCAAACTAGTGCACAGGAGCGTCATGAAAACTTAGAATCACCAACCTGAGAGGGACCCCATCTAGGATGGCATACCTAGGGTTGCTCTGAGATCGGCAGGCCACTCAGAACTCCCTCAACCATCGTAATGATGAAGGAGGAGAAGCAAAAGGGGTTGGAAAAAAGTAAAACTCTCAATCAGTCATAGCGTTTATATTTATAGAGTCGGGAGGTCTTGCCCTACAAGGAAATCTTTTTACAAGTCATGATCTATAAGGATTCCTCAGTTCTACTCAGACTAGGGTTAGACCGGTCATACCGCTCTAAAAACCGATCAAACCAGTTTGTATTGTTAGACCCACTATAGGACCGAGACTGGTCTACCGGTCAGTCTCGCCAGATCGGCTTGGTGCCAATTTTGGTCACCAACACATGATGACTCTGGTGATGGTGGAAGCCTTCCACCCATTGGAGACCTTCCTTGTGGGGGAAACCTTTCACCCGATGGGGACCTTCCCCGTGGGGGGAGCCTTACACCCGATGGAGACCTTCCTCGTGAAGGAAGACTCCCACCTGGTGCTGGCCATACATCCATGGATCCGCCGTAAGGTTTGGACAGTCCTAGATATAGGGCTGTACACCGAGACGTGTTAGACATAGAGACTACGATGCAGGATGTCGTGGTCTACATGGAGGATAAAAACTAGTCGAGGATTAGCAAACTACTCGTAGCAATTAGAGTAGGACCCTCTAGTCGAATTCGACTAGTACTCTTGTAAACAATCGACCTGTAACCCTGCCCTCGGCAATATAAGGCGAGGCAGGGACCCCCCTCCAAACAAGTTCAATCAATACAACACAACCAACATACATGACGTAGGGTATTACGCGACTTATGCAGTCCAAACCTATCTAAATCGTGTGTTCAAGTTCACCTTTGAGTTCCTAATCTTGGCAAGCCCCACGCATGAAACACTACCTCGAGTACCCCCTCGGTAGGTTGCCGCGTCTAAACATCGACAACTGACGCACCAGGTAAAGGATCTCGCTGAGAATTCACTGGCGAGCTCGATGGCTTAGGTCATCATCAAGCCCAACGTCACATTCGAAGTGGGCGCGACATTCAACTTTGGCTCCTAGGCTTGCGTCACAGTCGACGCTGAAAACTTCCACCGCCACATCACACCGGTCTCAGAGGAGAAGCACTACGACATCAACCTTCATCGCCAAGCTTTGGAGTATTTTGTTGAAAAATTCAATGAAATTTTTGACGTCTTCCAAGGCTCAGGGGACGAGTCTGAGTACAACTTGAATTCTCCCACTAGTCAGATTGGTTTCCATGAGCTGGTGCTTAAGCCATCGTGCGAATTGGTCTACAACACAATTTGATTCCCGTTCAAACTCCGAAACTCAGGCGCTATCTACCAAGACACCTTGTCCGTATCATAATTCAACTCGGATTTGATTAAGGACCCCGACTACTACTCGGATTTGAACGAGGAGCCTCCTTTATCAGGTCCGCAACAAGGCCTGGTAATCACATCTACTCCACAAGGCAAATTCATCTTCTGGCCCAACATGAAGCCACTTACTCTCGCCAAGGATGATGAGTCACGCCTTGTCACCTACCTTGATAACCTCCCATACCAGGAGGGAACCCCTTCATTGCCTATCTATGAAGAAGACAGCTTCACAGAGGTCATCACATTAAGTTCGGGTAGTTTCTCTCCGGAATGGGAACTCCTTACCATCGTTGATGCACAAGCAGGTGACGGTGAAGAACCTCTAGAAAGGAATCTGCGACATGAACGTCACCCAGATGATGTGTCACAGGATGAGCTCACCGTCAACATAGTAGGGGAAGAAACTGAAGCTCAAAGGGATCAAAGGTGAGCAAGAAACGGTGCAAGAGCAGAGCGTCGCCGCCGCCTTGCATCTGACCTACCCATCATGAACTTGGACCACGCGTTTGAAGCGGTTTAATCGCATCAACATCATACTCCTCTCGCCACCATCACTTCCATTGACCTGATTACTCGGGCATTGCCACAAACCAAGTACACCAGGCAACTAGCTCTACTGGTGGAGTGTGCGTACGAACAACTCGATCAACAGAGCCTGATACACTCGATTCGACACACCTCATCCTAGCATGGCAGCATCCTTAGACCAAGTTGAAATGAGGGTGCCAGACCAAGTCGAAACGAGGTTCCTAGAATCGAGAACCCTAGACCAAGTCAGCACAGGGCAGAGAGTAGTCGGGCGGGACCCTCGGGAGGCCGTGGCCACCGTGGGCCCCATCTAGAGCTTGAACCCCCAACACGCGACCTCCGACAGAAGCTCAAGAACAACCGCGATGCCGTACAATCATTGAAGGGCGCCGCCATGAGCGCGAACAAGAACTCGAGTACTTGGGAGGAGACTCTAACGGGTTCCCCACCTTCTCAAAATGAGTACAAAAGATGGTTCTACCCGACAAATTTAAACCTCCGGGTATTATAAGTACAACTGCAAGAACGAACTAGTCCAATGGTTGAGGTGCTACTCGCTGTCAGTCCAGGCGCCCCATCTGCATGGAGGCAGAGCCACTCACATGGATAGAATCCCTAAAAAGAACTCCATTAACACATGGAGTCAATTAAAGGAGGCGTTCACAAACAACTTCGCAACGGCAATGCAACGTCCTAGCAATAGGATCGACTTGTCTCAAGTCAAACAACACAAGTCAAACAGCAACAAAGCGAGACCTTGTGTAGTTATCTATGCTATTTTTTCGACAAGAAGACCACTATCATGGACATCACGGAGCGGGACGCCATAGATTGCTTCCAGAACAGTCTTTATGGCCACTGGATGTTCCAAGATTTTTGCAGGTAACGCCCAAAAGATATCAAGTCTCTCAAGATCATGTTACAAGTCTAGGCGGATGAAGAAGATAAGGAGATCAAGCGGTTCGAGTCTAGTCATAACAGAGGCTAGAACAACAACCAAAGTAATGGCCAATGCAATGACAAGAATCGCAACGATTGACCCAACAATGACAACCGAGGCAACTACTTGAGTGGTCAAAATCACAAGAGGAAGCCAGACAATACTATCGTATCCGTATGATTTGCATATCTAGAATGACAATAAAGCTATGTGATTTTTTTCACTAGATTGAGTGATGCTTTGTTGTACTTGATAGAATAACTACTCTTCTATCTGAAAAGCACAAAATCGATTCGATTTTATTCAACATTACTCTGGCATCTTGCTAGACATGCAGAGCGGACAAATATTGTGAACCGGAGTGTCAAGTAGGAATTAACAAAAGTTGCAAATGGGAACAACCTCTCTTTGTAACAAAAAAAATACTGATATACTTTTTTTTAAAAAAATTCGACCACAAAGTATGCGCCAACAAACTCTTTGTTACATATCATTCCTGTGGCAAACAAGTGCTCAGCCACACACTTCAATTTGTTTGGCCCCATCAGTATTTCAGGTTTGTCCGGATACAGAAGGATGTGTTCATAGATCATTTTCAGGGAGAGAATAAACAAAGCAAGGAGTGCAAATGAATGACTCCTCAAAAAGTCAGAAGAAGCACAATGCCTGCCATAATCATCTAGGAAAGCATTACCTAAATACTATGCTTTTGAGCCGCCCAAATGGCACCACCACAAAAAAGATTTTAGGAGCGGTTGAGTGGCATTAGCAGAGGCGGGTCAGTGGTTCGCTTCTGCATTTGACTGATTCTGCTAATGCCATTTCGAAGGGTGGGCCATGCCATGACCCACCCACCGCTAGATCAATGGACAGGTCGAGCATGCCAATAGCCTGATTCTGCAAGGGTTCAAGTTCGAAAACTTTGACCCATTGGGAAAATACGCAACAAGATGGCTATGATAGTTGCCCCACATGGTTTGGAGGATGCACATATACAAAAGTAGAGCCGTATGTATACCCCCTTCCTCTCGGTGTATGGATCAGATCTACACCAGCGCTCCATCGACCTCATATATATATGGCACCAGCACTACAACATTGAAGACTAGGTGGCACACTTATATTATGATCTAGCACAAGCGATATGAACAATGTCTCCACCACTACACGACCAAAATGTCCAAGAGAGGGTGTTTAGCATTGGCGACTTGGTGCTCCGACGATCCCAGTCAACTGATGGCATGCACAAGTTGTTGGTCCCGTGGGAGGGACCCTTCAATGTCAGCAAGGTCATAGCTAGGTACCTATCGCCTTCGGTATGAAGGCGGCACAGATGTGCCAAATCCAGTGGTGACTATCATCTCTGTGAGGGTGCACACACACACATCATAATCATATGAACACCTCCTTAGAATGAGCTGATAGATGTTCACAACCGCAAATTTCTCGCTTTTGATAGGTATATCTTTTACCAATAAAAAAACAGAATTGCTAAATTATAAAAAATAATCGTGAAAAATTCGAGCACTCATCCGAAATCAAGGATTTAAACCCGAATAAGTAGATTCCATCACAAGGAATCTTACTAACTGAAGTATATTAAGTATATTATGTACGCTATAGAAAACCACCAAGCTAGAGATCTATATGCTGATTGATTGTGCTATATTATACATAATACTTCCTTCATTTCAAATTGTAAGTTATTTTAGCTTTTCTAGATATATAGTTTTTCTATGTATGTATATATGCCATACATATAGGATCATAGCAAAAGTTATGTATATAGAAAAACCAAAATGATCTACAATTTGGGATGGAGGGAGTATGAGTTAAGGTCCTTCGGACAGACATAATACAAAATAAATTTTATGAATACACATCGCTATAATAGCGGCACGGTGATAAAATTTAATAGTAATAAGACTAGATTATATGAGTACAAATTATTCATAGAGCAAAGTACAAGGTCATGCTGAACAAACAAATTTGGTCTGTAATCCCGAATACAGAATCGAGATTATTATCACGAAAAAAAATTAACAACTGATGAAGTGCGGATATATATTTCCTTTGCAGATCTTCTGTGGCTTGCACCAAGAACAATCAAAAGGACTGCATAAAACTCACGCCTTCTCGAATTTACAACCAGCAGTACCGGAAACCTACATATATAAGGTTATACAGAAAATTAATCAAGAGTATACATGCATAAGTTAATTAAGAAATCTCCAGCTTCAACTGCTATATACAATACAGGCCTATATGTCATAATATATGCTTTTATCCATACACTGGGTGTGACCTCTCTCTCACACACTCCTCGCATTGATTTGGACTTGTAGAAAGAGGACTTCGTTCGCCATTCACCCCGGATCTTAGGGCCTATGTGGCCAGCTCCAGCTTCAAGTTCTAGTTTCGATCTATATGTAGACTAAATTAAAGTCATTTAAGTATTTATATTTAGTCTAAACTACAAATAAAATTATTTATTTAATCTTTCGAGATACTGTGCACCTACACTAGATCTACGATTCTTTTGGAGCAACAAGTGAAGAATTCAACAAATTTCTAGAGCTAGAGCTCTGCTAAAAACCTTGATTGAGGATTACCGTCGATGCTACTTTTCTGTCCTAAAGAATAATCTGTGCAATACCTAACGTTAACTATATGGCATATGTGGTTACCAAATTAACAAATTTGTACCGTCGGTCCTATACCTAACTATGAGAATGTACACATATGGGTAGAACATCATCAATGCACAACTACGGCATAAACTAATCGTACTTGATGGGCCATGATGATGGATACAGTCATCATATATAACAATCATTGAGAAAAGGACAATGGAAAGTTTTCGGCACTAGCAGTATATAAGTGAATAAAAAAGTCCAACAAATATCCATTGCATCATCATCTTCAAATGTGTTACTAAGCATAGAATATTATATGAAACTTCTGTCAACATAATCTGTAGTAAACTTAAATAGGAAAATGGGTGCCCACCATATTAAAAATCCAGTATTATTGTGCTTACATTTGTACGGTTCATTGGAGTGTAAAACGCATGTATCTTGAGTTCTGAAATCCTTGTATTTCCCGTATTTGTGATTTCTGTGCGTGTGACAGTACCCTTTGCCATACTAAGTTCTCCAGTGCCTCCAACAATGCTCCATTCACCATTTATTTGGGAAGTCCCAGATATTTGTAGTGTGGACCCATTGAACCTGTTTTGTGCACAGAAGCATAAATGAATATAAGAAAATGTTATCATATACTGCTCCAACAGCAAGAAAAGGTAATTCTGTGGGGTTACTTGCAGTCAATCAATATAATTTTTCTCAACATATATATCATGTGGTATGTTGACAAAGGGAAAATCCGATGAGTCGTCGGACCTTTTTCTTGAAAAACAGAAGTAAAACTTGTGTCTAAGAGACCATAACGTTATAATTGAATCAATGAGTATTAGCAAACATAAGTATTACCTCTAAAAGTAAGTACCTAGATATACTCTTTTTGGGAGAGATTGTGAAAGCAGATTGTTGTCTTGTGCTAAAGAATAAATTCTCACCTTTTATCCCCGAACACTAATCCAAGGGAGTAGTGCCACACATAATTGGGAGTATTGGCTACTTGAACACCTGTGCCCTGCAGATGGCCGACGATATTTGCATTGGTTCCTGGCCCATCGGTTACAGGCCACGAAAAGACCCAGGTTGTACCCATTGGCTCTTTGTTTATAACCGTTACTCCGTTTATGCCCGCTCCAGCATACACCTCCTTGTTGTACAGGGTCATCTTAAGCTCACTTTGAACGGGAGATATTGTGTAAGAGGCCATGGCTAGGGGGAGTGTTAATTCCCAGAAGGAGGGGAGAGGGTGTATGTTATCCTGGATAGCTCAGCTATTCTCCTCTTTCATTATGTTTTCTGAGGTTGAGGAGATGGGGTGTATTTATAGATGGAAGTAGTGAGGAAGTAGCAGAGCCAGAATGCGTGGTCTCATGCAGGCTATTTTTTCTTTAGCGTGTAATGGTTCTTATAAAATGCAGGGGTCTAAAAAAAGGCAGGAAGCATCAACAACGTCATGGACCATAGAAGAATAGAAGATAATCGTCAACTAATAACCTCATGCCAACTGGAAGACCACGCAGATGTACAATCGATACGCTGTCATCTGTTCGCGGATGCATTTGGTCCATATACATAGTTGACAGCATCCTCAAAGTCTTTATAGCCTCCTACCGACTACCGAGGTCTCGTGCGTTCACACTTGCATGCATGCGCATGGATGCTCGGACTTTTAGCTGTCCTTTCCTCCTTTTTTCTTTTGAGAAAAACAAAGCATGGACATTTGTCGCTCATGTACACACAAACAAACTGACCCCTAAGAATATATACGCACTCATTCTATATTATAAGCACCTCCCAGAGTTTAAGGCATTCAAAGAAACACAGCGGACCAATACATTATATGTATAAACAAAAGTTTAAGGCACTCCATATGTAGCTAGCAAATTAGGAGAACTTCCAGTAAACAACTCAGAGGTCAAACATCACCAAGTGGCATGTGCAAGTTGCCACCGTCAAGCCACAGGCGATTAATATGCATTTAGTCGAGTAACGTACTGACGCATCATTGCTGACGTGGAAAAAACAACCCTTGAGAAAGAATCGCAGAGGACACTTAATTGGATGTACCAAGTCTTCGTAACATAGAATATGACAAGTACCAACAGATTGAGTAGACATTCCTCTATTCAAATGCATATGTTGGCAGAAGCAGCTAGCAATGGCCAATTCAAATGCCATCTCCTCCTAGGCTGCCAGCAACGAATGTTAGTTCAAGGTGTAGACAGCCTAGGAGCTGTTGGCATTTGATTCGGCCATTATTGTTGCTTCTACGAGTGAAGAACTGCTAGTTTTGGCACCTGTTACAAGCGTCGGCAGAAATTCTGCCTGGGAAGGAGGGGTAGGGGGCGGTTTAGTGTTTGAGTGTGTTTACATCCTGAATGTTGAACACCAGAAATCGACTACGAATTAATCGAGACGCTAGTTTGCAATTGAATAGAGCAGTGCCATCTGAAGCTGTCTATTCCTATCATTTTTCCTCGGCGAAGATGATGGATAGAGCAGGGTGTCCTATCAATTCTTACCAGCTAGCCCACGTACGTAAATAATGGTCACTTCAATTCCTCCTTGTCCTCCAGTGATTCAAATAAGCTAAGGGTACCCTGCTAAACTTTAGCACATGTCACATCGGATGTTTGATACTAATTAAGAATATTAAATATAGTTTAATTACAAAACTAATTACACAAATGGAGTCTAATTCGCGAGACGAATCTATTAAGCCTAATTAGTCCATGATTTGACAATGTGGTGCTACAGTAACCATTTGCTTAATAGATTCGTCTCGCGAATTAGACTCCATCTGTGCAATTAGTTTTGTAATTAGCTCATATTTAGTCCTCCTAATTAATATCCGAACATCCGATGTGACCCTGCTAAAGTTTAGCACCTCGTATCCAAACACCCCAAGGCTGCCAAAAGTCAAAGCTACCATTGCCGGGATCCTTGACTTCTAAGTTCTAACACACGGAATCAGAAGCGCAGAAATCTCCTCCTAACCGCGCAATGAAGTATACCCCCGAATTGGTAAGAGAAAATATATATGCCATTAGGAAATTCCTCGCATTGAAGGAATTTTTTCAATCTCTAACAGTTGCATGAGGGGAAAATTTGATCCAACCAGCGGTTTACTATTCGAACATTATCATAATAGTCTATTATCTAGAGTTCGAAACCAATGTTCAAACATCAAACTATCAGCGGTTCACTAAAAACTAGTTCATGCTTCACCAGTCCGAAACCAAACTGATAGTTCAACCAATTCGCACCGGTCCAATTGGAGGACTAATCTTTTGATTGAACTGAACCGGTCTGATCACTGGTTCACGGTTTTTCTGGTTCCATCGATAATCTGGTTTGCTTTTTTATTCTATGCCGTGTACACTAAGACAACATGAGTACGAATGGAGAAACGCTAGACTTGTACTTGAACCCACTGAAATGGCGGCTAGGAGTGGCGAGCGTTAGGGGTGTGCCATTAGTGCAGAGATTTCGCAAAGGAATGAATTTGTTGTAGATGGCACCATTGCCCAAACATGTGTACTGTATGTTTTCTCAATGTGATGTTCCAAAGATACGTGGCTGGAAATTAAACTATATATTCCTTCATAGGAAAAGACGGGTCCTGCCCTCCTGGGTATGAACTCTCGAGACCATGGCACCACCAAGCACTAGTAGAGAACTGACTTTCGATGCGCCCCCTTTTGTCCCGGTTTAAAGTAGGTCCGGGAGAAAAGGGGTGTGCCACGGTAGGCAAGAATGGAGGGAAGATTTACTCCCAGTTAGTATTTGGTTGTAACAGCTAGTTCCAGGGTGTCGGTGGGTTTACCCTTTTGTCCTGGTTGGAGGCTCCAACCGGGACAAACGGACACACAAATAAATAAAAGAAAATCGGTTTTTATCCGTTGAGCTCCAAACAGAAAACGCGAACGGAAAATAGGTAGAAGGAATATTTTTGGGAAATTTGGATATGGATCGGCGGAAGTATTCTGGAGGATGACGTGGTAAAATTAGGGATTAATTGGAGGAAGTTTGACACATGAAATGACGAGTTAAACATGGATTAGGGGCTTAAAAGGAGGTTTAGGACTGATTTGCGATAAACCAGGGACCTATTTGTAAATATTTTGGAGGTGGAGGGGCTTATCTGTGAAAAGGGGTTATGAGAGTGGTGGAAGGACTAATCTGTAATTTGATGAAAGTTGGGGGTTAGATCGGAATTTTTAGGAAACTTGTTCCTTCTTCTTCCAGGAATCAGAGGGGGAGAGAGGGAGTGGAGGGTGGCCGGCGGCGGCCGGCCGGGTCCTGCTGGCGGGGAGCTGAGGGTCGGGGCGGCGGAGGGAGTGGAGGGGAGCCCATTTTGCTTCTCACCTCGGAGCTTTGAGGATGGGGAAGGGGGTGGCCGGTAATGGCTAAGAGGCGGCGGCGCACGGGCAGCAGTGGCGAGCTGGGGCGTTGGTGGAGTGGCAAGGGAGGCTGGGCGGGTGGCCCTTTTATAGGCCGGCGGCGGGGTGGGGGTCCGGGCAGGAGGTGGCGCCGGCGGTATGGGCGGAGGCGGGGTCCGGCAGGCGCGGCGGGGCTCGGGGTGGCGTGCAGCTCGGGGGTCGGCGGGCGGCGGTGGCCGGGACGGCACCGGTGGCGGGGCCGGCCGGAGGCGGTGCTCGGGTGGGGGTAGGGGCCGACGGCGGCGCGCCGTGCGCGCAGGGGCTTGCGGGACTAGCGCCGAGGCGGTGGCATGGGGCCCGGGGGGCGCGGCCCAAGGCGGCCAGGCGGTGTGGCGCCAGTAGAGGTGGCGTCGGGGGGAGTTAAGGCCCGGGTAGGTGGGCGCCAGGAGGAAGAAAGGAAGAGGAAAGAGAAGGAGGAAGGAGGAAGAAGAAAGAAGAAGAAGAAGAAAGGAAGAAGGAAAAGGGAAAAAAAAAAGAAAAAGGGAGGGAAAAAGAGAAAGAAAAGGGGGAGACAGGCGGCGCTCGCGGCACGCGGTCGGAGCACGCGCGTGGCGTCTGATGACGTCACGCGGCGACAATTACGGGCACGGATAAAATGATGGCTGTCGGCTTGGGTGCCGGGACGGCGAAATCGCTTGGAAGGTTTTTGAATTCCGGGAGCTCAACGGTAAAAAGGTTTTAAAAGTGATTTTTAACGGGTGATTTTAGGTTGTTGATTTTGCGGATGTTACAAACCTACCCCACTTAAATTGAATCTCATCCTCGAGATTCGACTGAGTCCTCAAAAGGTGGGGAAATTCCTTCTTTAACGCGTCCTCGCGTTCCCACGTGGCCTATTCTTCGCCATGTCTACTCCATTGTACTCTGCAAATCCGGACTGCTGTATTTCTTGTCCTTCTGGTGATGGTGTCCAGAATCTTGACGGGCACTTCTTGATACCGAAGGTCCTCTTGTAGCTCTATTGTCTCCACCGGTACTTGTTCCTCCGGTACTCTCAAACACTTTCTCAGCTGGGAGACATGAAATACCGGGTGTATATCCGCTATTTCCTCGGGCAGTTGGATACGGTAAGCTACGGCTCCAACTCTTTTTAACACCTGGTAAGGTCCAATATACCGAGGTGCCAGTTTTCCTTGTACTTGAAACCTTCGAGTAACCCGACTCGGGGAGACCTTGAGGTAGACAAAATCTCCCTCATTGAAGCACAATTCCCGTCTCCTCCTGTCCGAGTAGCTCTTCTGTTTGGACTGTGCGGCCTTCAGCTTCGCTCGGATTTCTGCCACGCGGTCTTCTGCTCCCTTGATGAAAGCAGGCCTAACTAGGGAGCGTTCTCCTACTTCTGACCACATCAAAGGGGTCCGACACTTTCTACCATAAAGGGCCTCAAATGGTGACATGCCTAGACTGGCTTGATAGCTATTGTTGTATGAGAACTCTGCATAGGGTAAACTTTGTTCCCAATCTTTGCCATAGGTGAGGACACACGCTCTCAGCATATCTTCTATGATTTGATTGACCCTCTCTGTTTGGCCATCAGTCTGGGGGTGATAGGCTGAACTAAAGTCCAATTTGGTGCCTATGGCTTTATGAAAACTTCTCCAAAACCTAGAGGTGAATTGAGTTCCTCTATCCGAGATGATCCGGCTGGGCACACCGTGCAGCTTTACTATGTTGTCGACGTAAAGTCGGGCTAGTCTTTCTCCACCATAAGTGGTCCTTACGGGTAGGTAGTGAGCGACTTTAGTGAGTCGGTCCACTATTACCCATATGGAGTCATTTCCCTTCTGAGTTCTGGGCAAGCCTACTACGAAATCCATACCGATCTCATCCCACTTCCAAACCGGGATAGGCAATGGTTGCAGCAAGCCGGCTGGCTTCTGGTGCTCGGCCTTGACCCTTTGGCAAGTATCACAACAGGCGACAAACTGAGCTATGTCTGCCTTCATCCCATTCCACCCGTATCTCTATTTTAAGTCCATATACATTTTGGTGGATCCGGGGTGAATGGAATATGCCGAGTTATGGGCTTCGTCCATGATGATGTGCCTGAATTCTCCGTCCTTGGGGACACAAATTCTATCCTTGTACCACAAGGTTCCTTTGTTGTCCACTCTGAAATCCGGGGTTTTATTTTCTCCGGTTTGCTTGCGGATTTTTACTAAGTCCTGATCTGAACCCTGGGCTTCTCGGATCTCATCCTCCAAGGTGGGCTGGACACTTAGCTTGCGACTAGTATTCTGGGGAACTATGTGCACATTTAACCGAGCTATTTCTTCTTGTAGGCGGGCATTCTCGGATCCGGGCTGTCCATAGGATTTCCGGCTTAAGGCGTCAGCCACAACATTAGCCTTGCCGGGGTGGTAGTGGATCTCTAGGTTGTAGTCCTTTACCAGTTCTAACCACCTCATTTGCCTTAAATTCAGGTCGGGTTGGGTGAAGATGTACTTTAAGCTCTTATGGTCGGTGTAGATCTCACACTTATTCCTAATCAGATAATGCCTCCAGATCTTGAGGGCATGCACTACGGCTGCAAACTCTAAGTCATGGGTTGGGTAGTTCTGCTCATGGGGCTTAAGTTGGCGGCAAGCATAGGCCACAACCTTCCCATCCTGCATGAGGACACATCCTAATCCTTGTCGGGATGCATCACAATAGATGATGAAGTCTCGCTGGATGTCAGGTAAGGTCAATATTGGGGCTGTCGTCAACCTCTTCTTCAGCTCTTGGAAGCTCCGCTCACATGACTCGGTCCAGGTGAACTTCTTATCCTTCCTGAGTAGCTCTATCATGGGCCGGGCTATCTTGGAAAATCCCTCAATAAATCTCCGGTAATACCCAGCTAAACCCAGAAAGCTTCTAATCTCACTAACATTGGTGGGTTGTTGCCAGTTGGAGACAGCTTCAACTTTTTCTGGATCAACTGTGACTCCTTCCGCAGTCAGGATATGACCAAGGAATGCCACTTTCTCAAGCCAAAATTCGCACTTGCTGAATTTAGCATAGAGTCGGTGGGCTCTCAATTTCTCTAACACCACCCGTATATGCTGTTCATGTTCCTGAACACTCTTGGAGTAAATAAGTATGTCGTCAATAAAGACTACGACAAACTTATCTAACTCATCCATAAACACCTTGTTCATGAGGTTCATGAAATAAGCAGGTGCATTGATCAATCCAAAAGACATCACAGTGAACTCAAATTGACCATAACGGGTGACAAAGGCCGTCTCGGGATGTCGCTCTCCTTGATCTTGAGCTGATGGTACCCTGACCTCAGATCTATCTTGGAGAAATACTTGGCTCCTTTTAGCTGGTCGAATAGGTCATCTATTCTGGGGAGTGGGTACTTGTTCTTAATGGTAACCTCATTCAGCGCGCGATAATCCACGCACATCCTCATGCTCGCATCTTTCTTCTTGACAAAAAGCACGAGGGCTCCCCACAGGGATGAGCTAGGCCTGATAAAGCCACTCTGCTGCAATTCTCCCAACTGTTTCTTCAGTTCGGCTAACTCTAAGGCTGCCATCCTATAGGGTCTCTTGGCTATAGGAGAGGTTCCGGGGACAAGGTCAATTACAAACTCTATGTCCCTATCTGGGGGCATTCCAGGTAGTTCCTCAGGAAAGACATCCGGGTATTCACTTACTACAGGGACTCCCTCTATGGTCTTGATTTCCATGCTAAACACCATGGGGTCTGGGCCACTCCCTCGAGTGTGACAGGTCACTTGTACACCATCCCGATTGGTTAGGTGCACTATCTTATCGGCACACCCTATATGACCGTCATGCAGGCTCAACCAGTCCATTCCAAGAATCACATCTATCCCCTTAGACTTAAGTACTACTAGATCCGCTACAAATTCTACCCCACTTAAATTAATCCTTACCTGGGAACAACCTAGTTGACACTGAATGTCAGCTCTAGGAGTCCGGGTTAGTAGGGGTAACTTTAGTAGTACTGTGGGTATATTATGTTCTTCCACAAAACTTGAGGATATGAAGGAATGTGATGCTCCAGAGTCAAAAAGTATTGTTGCCAAGACTAAGCTGACTAGAAACTCACCGAGTACCACGCCCTGAGCTTCGCGACCTCTTGCGCGTTGATGTGGTTGACGCGGGCTCGTCCAAATGATTGCTGGGGCGGCCTCATCTGCTAGCTGTTGTTGTTGCTGGGGTTGTTGTTGCTGCGGACTGGCACACGGTTGGCTTCTGACAATGCTGCCCTAGGCCCCGCTACCGAGTTGGAGAAGGCTGACGCTGCTGGCTTGTTGGCATAGGGGCAGTGGGCGATGAAATGCCCTAGCTCTCTGCAGTTGAAGCATGCCCTGCTGTTGCTAGTGACTTGGCTGGCACCGCTTTGTGGGGCCTTAGCAGGGTTCTGGCTCCTGAACGGGGCAGCGGTCTGGTGTGAAACGGGTGCTTGGGATTGGGTCCGGTAATGCATGGGAGCTTGGGATCTGGGCAAGGGATGACCGAAGCTCCTTGGCTTCTGGAATCGGTCCTGCTGGTGCGTCTTGCTCTCTAGGAACCGACGCTTGTTGTCCCTCCGTTCTTCTGCCTTGGCCCTCTCAGTCAAGATGGCCATGTTCATCAAGGTGTTGAAGTCGGGGTAGATCTGGGGAGTGAGCAGGGTCCTCAGTTCCGCGTTCAAGCCTTTCTTGAACATGTCCTGCTTCTTCTCATCCTTGTCCACCTCCTCTGGAGCATGACGGGCCAGCTCCATGAACTGGAAGGTGTACTCTTCCACAGATCTGTTGCCTTGGCGGAGTTCGCGGAACTCATCCGCCTTGCGCTTCATGGTGGCTGTGGGGATATGGTAGCGACGAAATTCTATCACGAACTCATCCCAGGTGATAGTGGAGGCATCCTGGGCGGTAGAGCAGTAGTTCTCCCACCAGGCTAGGGCAGTTCCAGTGAGCTGGTGGACAGCCAAGAGGACTTTGTCCCTGCCCTCGCAACCAAATGGTTCCAGCTTCCTCTGGATGATGCGCAGCCAGTCATCTGCGTCCAGAGGGTTGACGGACCCGCCAAAAGTGGGTGGCTTGGTTCGAAGGAAGTCCGTCAACTTCTCATTCATGTTCTGCCCACGGGGCCTCTGGCGGGTGACGGCGTTGGCCAGAGCTTCCAGCAGAAGGGACTGGTTGTTCATCACTTGAACCAGATCAATGACTGGTGGAGGCGGTGGCTGCTGTGCTCCCACTTGGCTTTCTCCCCTTCCTTCTGGCTGACTCACCTCCTGCTCCTCGGGAAGCACTGCCGGAGGCGGTTCTTGCCTTTCTGGCTGCCTCTCTGCACTGGGGGTGGCATGGGCCTGACTTGGGGAGGTCCTGGTGGTGCGCTTGGGTGGCATCTGTAGATTGAGTGAGACTTTTATGAGAGTAGGATTTGGGTTTTAGTGATCTTTAGAGTTTTTATTTCGTATTTTTGAAGAGACAGAATCCACCTTCTGTCAACAAGCACGCAGACTAACAAGCAACCAACACAAGCGATTTTATTCATTTTGCCAGGGGGGGGTACAACACTGCTGGGGGTAAGGCTAAAAAATGTACTACACGACCGGTTACAACAACACAACTGAAGGGGGTACAACTCTAAACTGCGGACCATGACGGCTTCATTCCCTTGGGCAACTCTGGGCTGGGCATACTACTCACGGGGTGCGTCTTCTCCCTGGACTGAGTGGTCTTCTAACGGGATGAGGAGGGATGACTCATCGTCCTTGTTCTATGCTCCGCACACGGGAGGAGGATCTGCGGCTTCTCCCATCATGAGCTCAATGCCTCTTCTGGAAGCATCGAGGAAGGGGGCAACCGGTGGAATTTTGAGGCCGTGACATTTGTAGTACTCGAGGGCGAGAGGGTTCCCGTCGGAGCAAGGAGGACCCTCGACTTCCGAGGCAACCATCCGTCTTATGGTAATCCCCCTGAGATGCGCCTCCTTAAGCTCTCAGAGATGCCGATCCTGAGCTTGCTTAAGGGCTTCCATAGCTGCACTCTCTACACTTCGGGCGGCTACCACTTGTGCTCTAGCTTCCCTTAGCATTGCTTGGAGCATCCTTATGTGAATCTCTACCCTCTCAACGTGACGAACCTGTTGCTTCAGCTTTGTGGCCTGCTGATCATAGAGTCTATCCAAGTTGATGAGATAAGCGGCCATGTGATATACGGTGGTGTCCTCTTCACACCGTCCATGTTCGTCCAAAGCTCTCATCCGGGCTCTCCAATCCGGATGGTCCTTTTCGGCAGGTGGAAAGTATCTCATAGATGTGGGCTCGAGGTGCATCTCGTACATCTGACATAGGTAACCAAGGGCCTTTCAAGCCGCTACTGGGTAAGTGTCTCGGTGCCGGAAACCCATAGCTGATACTTGGAGCGGCTCGATGTTGGGGTAGCGAGCACTCCTTCCAATGTGAATGATTACTTCACACTGAGAGATACCGTAGCGCTCATATTCTCTACTGGAATACTCCGGGGGCTCTCGGATGCCAAGGCACTTTAGGCAAACAAGCAACAACTTGGGGAAACCGGGCTCTTCCGTGCAACGGCTGTGGGTCCACAACCCTTCGTCCATATGGAAAAGAACCGGGGCACAAATTAGTTTTGCAATAGAATAGAGGTCGGAAGAAATTTTGTAAGTTTTTTTATTTTGGTCAAAAAGGGCTAGTCCGGTCCTAAGGTCGCGTCCTACAACCAAACGACGGCTCTGATACCACCTGAAGCGTCCCCACATAAGTAGAGACTAAATGTGATACAAATATTAGTTACAGGAGTCTGATAGCATATTTATTCGATAGATAATTCAGTTACCGTACAACTTCTGAGGGAGTGGGCGTGAAAGCCACGCAGCGATAAGAAGTAAATAAACAACAGCGGCTAACTAAGCGACCACCAAAAGACATCACTCGGGACTACACGGCAGTAGCAACATCTTGGAAAGGCCAACACCACAGGCAGCGTTGGGTGCGGACACAACCTCTACTCAAGGTCCTCGGTGATGAAGTCCGGGTCTTTCTCTGTAGCAACGAAGCAAGGGTGAGTACGAACGTACTCAACAAGTCCAACCCCATCCACGGAGGGGGATACAAGCAAGTATATGCACATGATATATCAAGGATAGGCTAGAGTTCATTTGCGGTAAAGCTAAATTCCCAACACATGCATGGGCTCGTTTTCAAACAAGTTTTCATAAAGCTTTTCTTTAGTAACCGAAACATTGAGTGGGGCTGATCCTACACAAAGGATTCAAGTTTTATCGCTATCGGACTCCCCGTCCGCCATAGCTCACGGCACAACTGCCGGACACTTCCAAAATCCAACACACACACACGCACACACACTCGTGACCATCCATGCCCAAGTACTAGTTATGTGACCAAGCTGTAACTCGTCCAATGCCGTGGACACAGCTAGCCGGATAGGTTTTAACTCTGCAGAGGTTGTACACTTTTCCCACAAGTAGGGTACCGCAGCACGATCACCTTAGTGCCAGTGCGGATCCTAACAAAGCCATTACCCACCTTAGCTAAGTCTAGCTAGTCCTCACGGAAGCACCCAAGGGGTTCACGGCTCATCCACGAGACCGTAACTGGGACCTAAGTCACCAAGATCTTACTCCTTTTCCATGGGCTCCCGTTGCTCACCAGCACCCCTAAAGACTAACAGTTCAGCTAGTGGGATTTATGCTAAGCCGTTGCCCATACAACGGTCGAGTGGTTGCACGATGGTTGAATTAGGCAAGATGACACATCAACTCGGTCCTTAACCATGACAAGATGGATATCTCCCGATGTTGCCCAACCACTAAGGTACGAGCACAACACCCTGGCATTTCACACAAGAAACACCCATCCATCTCATCTAACACATTTCTTTCCTTTGAACCTGGAAAACCATTTTCCCAATTGAACACACACACACATTTATTCTCCAAGTAAACCGTTGTAATAATGATTGTAGTCGAGTAGCAATTTCCTAAGCGTTCTAGCAGTGGTTATCACCTAAATAGAGCGGGTCATATTTAGAGACAACCATAGGACAACAAGGACGTTCATAACAATCAAGGGGTGGCTATCCAACCATGTCTTGCAATAAAACAATATGCATTTTATAAAATAGGCCAAAAGGTTGTGTTTGAAAAACTAGGTATTAAGTATGCATCAAAGGGTGAGATTGGACTTGCCGTCTTCAAAGCCTTCCGGGAGTTCCAGCTCGTGCTGCTGATCCTCGGGCTCGGGCTTGCAGTCAAACTCCTCCTCGGGCTCCCCCTCGGGTAGTCCGCGATCTACGGCACACACAAACGGACACACAAATAAATAAAACAAAATCGGTTTTTATCCATTGAGCTCCAAACAGAAAACGTGAACGGAAAATAGGTAGAAGGAATATTTTTAGGAAATTTGGATATGGATCGGCATAAGTATTCTGGAGGATGACGTGGTAAAATTTGGGATTAATTGGAGGAAGTTTGGCACATGAAATGACGAGTTAAACATGGATTAGGGGCTTAAAAAAGAGGTTTAGGACTGATTTGCGGTAAACCAGGGACCTATTTGTAAATATTTCTAGAGGTGGAGGGGCTTATCTTTGAAAAGGGGTTATGAGAGTGGTGGAAGGACTACTCTGTAATTTGACGAAAGTTGGGGGTTAGATCGGCATTTTTAGGAAACTTGTTCCTTCTTCTTCCAGGAATCAGAGGGAGAGAGAGGGAGTGGAGGGTGGCTGTCGGCGGCCGGCCGGGTCCTGCCGGCGGTGAGCCGAGGGTCGGGGCGGTGGAGGGAGTGGAGGGGATCCCATTTTGCTTCTCACCTCAGAGCTTTGAGGATGGGGAAGGGGGCGGCCGATCATGGCTAGGAGGTGGCGGCGCACGGGCGGTGGCGGGAGGCGGCGGCGCACGGGCGGCAGTGGCGAGCTGGGGCGGTGGTGGAGTGGCAAGGGAGGCTGGGCGGGCGGCCCTTTTATAGGTCAGCGGCGGGGTGGGGGTCCGGGCAGGAGGTGGCACCGGCGGTATGGGCGGAGGCAGGGTCCGGCAGGCGCCTCGGGGCTCGGGGTGGCGTGCAGCTCGGGGGCCGGCGGGTGGCGGTGGCCGGCACGGCACCGGTGGCGTGGCCGGCCGGAGGCGGTGCTCGGGTGGGGGTAGGGGCCGGCGGCGGCGCGCCGTCCACGCGAGGGCTGGCGGGACCGGCGCCGGGGCGGCGGCACGGGGCTCGGGAGGGGCGCGGCCCGAGGCGGCCAGGCGGTGTGACGCTAGTAGAGGTGGCGCCGGGGGGAGTTAAGGCCCGAGTAGGTGGGCGCCAGGAGGAAGAAAGGAGGAAAGAGAAGGAGGAAGGTGGAAGAAGAAAGAAGAAGAAGAAGAAAGGAAGAAGGAAAAGGGAAAAAAAAGAAAAGGGGGAGACCGGTGGCGTTCGCGGCACGCGGTCGGAGCACGCGCGCGGCGTCTGATGACGGCATGCGGTGACATTATGGGCACGGATAAAATGATGGCTGTCGGCTTGGGTGCTGGGACGGTGAAATCGCCGGGAAGGTTTTGGAATTCCGGGAGCTCAACGGTAAAAAGGTTTTAAAAGCGATTTTTAACGGGTGATTTTAGGTTGTTGATTTTGCGGATGTTACAGCTACTGGAGGAAGTGGCGATGGTGGGGGCGATCATCGTTCCTCTTTCGGCAAGGGGAAAATCATAGTTGGCCCTCAGGATAAGCCGAAGAAAATGAGCGCGTTGGAGAAAGCAATGCTTCGTTATTTGTAGAAACATCATGAAGAAGTTGTTGCCGCGGGTCAGGAACCTCCTTTTGGTGGTCGTTATGCTCCACCCTCAGTCCCGGGTGTTTCACGTCCACTTAGTACTACCGTTTCAAACGGCACAAATAAACCACAGGATGAGGTTGGGTCAGCGGAACCTTCATCTTCACCACCCAAGGATGCTTAAAGTCCTCCTAGATAATAACTAGTGGATGGCTTGTTGTATTGTATCATGTTGTTTGGATCTTTAATTTAAATATGTGTATCTGTATCGACATCTAAACTTTCAGCATTAATTGCATTACAACATTTGACATGCTTTCAATCGTGAATCCATTTTCAAGTGTAATCAATTTTCACGCGTAATCCATTTTCAAGTGTAATCAATTTTCACGCGTAATCCATTTTCAAGTGTAATCAATTTTCACGCGTAATCCATTTTCAAGTGTAATCAATTTTTATGCGTAATACGATGCAGATGGACCGGCAATGGATGTATAACGCAGACAGATGGAGCAATGTGTTTATTGATGGCTTGCATTATTTTTTTGAAGTGGCCAAAGCGAACAAGCCAGAGAATGGGTTCGTATGTTGTCCATGCTTCCAATGCAATAACAAGAAGGACTATTCAAAGGATTTCTGGGGGACTATTCACAGCCACTTGTTTTAGATACGGTTTCATGCCTAACTATTTGGTTTGGACCAAGCACGGTGAAAGAGGGGTTGTAATGGAAGACGGTGAGGAGGAGGAGGAGGATGACAACATTCCGGACTGGGTTGTAGGCCAAGCTTTTGCAGATACTACAATTGGCAAGGCTGATGAAGATGAGTTTGCAGAAAATGGCCCTACTGATGACCTTGGTCAGGTGCTACGAGATGCACACAAACTGAGAAGGAAGCAGCAAAGTTGCAGCGCATGATAGATGATCACCAAAAATTGTTGTACCCAGATTGCCAGCAGGGCCATAAAAAACTAGGTACGACACTTAGAAGGCAAAAAATGGTGTGTCCGATAAGGCATTTTAGAGAGAATGTTGAACATTGTCAAAAAGATTCTTCCCAAGAATAATGAATTACTGTCCACAACATATGAAGCTAAACAGATTATTTGCCCTCTCGGATTGGATGTTCAGAAGATACACGCATGCCCTAATGACTATATCCTCTATCGTGGTGATGAATACGAGAAAATGGATGCATAATGAAACAATATTCTAAATGGACGAGCTTGCATTAAATTGAGGCCTATTCTGCCCATGGTGAAAGTTGTATTATGGAAACCACTCTCCTTTCTTCATGTAGTCTAGCACCTTAGCTTACACTACTAGATTTTTACCCTATTGCCACTTAAATCATTGCAACAACACAAATTCGGTTGCAATAGGTAGGTGTTATTGCCACCATTTTGAAAACTGGTTGCAATAGGTGGACTATATTACAACGAATATCTTGTCTTGCGATAATCTTGATTTTCGTTGCAATATGTAGGTGTAATTGCCACTATTTTGAGAAATGGCTGCAATATGTGCAGAATATTGCCATGAATATATTCCGTTGCGATAATCTTTATTTCCATTGCAATAGATAAGTGTTATTACCACCATTTTTAGAAATGGTTGCAATATGTCGCAAAGATTGAAACAAGTATTTTCTGATGCAATAATCTTGAATTTCATTGTAATAGCTACTTGTTATTGTCACCATTTTGTAAAATGGTGGCGATTAGTTGATAATATTGCCACAAAATTTATTGTGTTGTAATAAATTTGTCTTTCATTGCAAAAAGTTGTTATATGTTGCAATAAAAAAATAAATGGTTGCAATTCCTTGATAGTATTACCATGAATTTCTTGAGTTGGAACGATTTTGTGTGCTATCATAGAATATTTTATATCAAAAAAATTTACCAAAACTTGGGTTTGAACTCTTGACCTTGGCACCAAGGAACTCACTAGCAACTACTCGGACCTCAAACCTTTGTTGAGTACAAACTGTGTCGCCACCAATTAATAAGTAAACAAACTACCTCCGACTAGGTTTCCCACATATATATAAATATCTCTTTTAGACGTATCATGCTGATTGTGATGGCCTGATTTATGTGAAATTGCCTCTACTATTGCTGTGTACATGTAAAGTCCCTTGTTTCATAATATGAACTGAATGCATGTTCCTTCAAAAATAATTGTGCACACATATATTCCTCCTGAGATACGTCAATCCTTGAAATTAAGCAGCATATACGAGACCAAAACCGCACAGAAATCTTAGAACCAAACCAGCCATAATGGTAGCTGCAAAATAAAGTATTGAGTTTTTCGTTTTCAGTATAAGATCGGTAAAATTGTCAATAACAATTCTTCAATGCACTTGTGATGTCTCAAATCTAGGAGAAAAATGACTGATTCTGTGATGCTTGCTCAAACTGAGATAGAATCGACTAGTAAAGAAGCTCTAAAATAACTTGACCAATTCATATTCAGTACAACACATCATGACAAGGTGTGTTAAACTGGTGCAAAACTCACCTTTAATCCCAGTTGGTAGGGAGCAAATCTCCCGAAAATTCATCCGGGATAAACCAATTGAGATGAAGGGGGGTCTTTAGTCTCGAGTGACTCAACCAGGACTAAAGACCTCCTTTAGTCCCGGTTGGTTTCCGGTTGGTAAAACCAACCGGGACTAAAGGGCCTGCCACGCTAGGCGTGAGACAGCCCCTTTAGTCCCGGTTGGGTTTTCCAACCGGGACTAAAGTCCTGCTTGAAATTTTGAGAGCGCACCATGCAGGCGCCTGCATGCTGCCTGTAATTTCATGCATCACGTACGTACTCCTTTGGTTAACCTTTAGTAGTTGAGACTTTTTTTATAATGAAATCAAACTAGTATCTAAACGAATCAAACTAGTATTTATACAATTACTATATATACAATCAATACTAGATTTTTGGTCTATTGCAACGGCGGAAAAATGTTGCAATATGCCCAAAATTGATGCTGATCGACTCGGATGCGGAGTCTAGGAAGTTGATCTCATGGCAACGCGACGAATCCAGTCGAAGCCCACGGTGAGGACGGCGGTCTTGTTACACCGAATATATTGATCTTGATAATAGAGGGTCCTTCAAGCTCGCCCGATGATCTCGACAATCACCCCTACCTGGCGTGCTAGATGTCAGTGTTTTATACCCGGCAACCTACCGAGGGGTATCCCAAGGTAGTAGATTGGTTGGTGGGGGGTCGCTAGACTTGGAACTTGACGGTAAAATCAAGGACACAAGACATTGATTTATACAGGTTTGGGCCGCCAGAGTAGTGTAATACCCTACGTCCTATTTGAGGTGTTGTATATTGCGCCCTGCGATTGGGTGTTGTTTGGTGTTGAGGATTTGGTCCTCTGTTATGGTTCTATGAGGTCTTGGCCTACCGATCTAGGGACCCCTGCCCTCCTTTATATACTCCAGAGGGCGGGATTACTAGTTGGTTACAAGGTAGAAGTCCTAATAGGATTACAGGGTATGAGTCCTAGTAGAATTATTGGAGAATTCTAGTAGGAGTTTGCCTTCTTCCTGCCTTGCGGGTACTAGGGATCAATCCCCAACACCCTTGGTGTTGGAGATGTTGTGCAGCCTTTTCTTAAGAACATCTAGCACCATCCCTTTGGCGCACTCAACCTGGCCGTTGGCCTGCGAATGAGCGGCGGAGACGTATCAGACGTTGATCCCATTGTTCTCGCAGTATTCCTAGAACCCATGGTTGTTGAAGTTTGAACCCAGGTCTGTGATTATGCGATTGGGGGAGCCGTAGCAATGAACAAGCTTGTCGAGAAAGTTGAGTACTTTGTCTGCTTTGGGCTAGGTGACTGGCTTCACGTCGATCCACTTGGTAAACTTGTCAATGGCCAGCACAACTCGGTTGAACCCCCCAGGTGCAGTTGGTAGAGGGCTAATCATGTCAAGTCCCCAGCATGCGAAGGGCCAAGACGGTAGTATGGTGATTAGCTTGTAGGCAGGGACATGTTGCTGCTTGGCAAAGAATTGGCACCCTTGACATCGGTGGACTAGTTCCTTACCTTTAGCGAGAGCTGTAGGCCAATAGAACCCTAATTTGAAAGCTTTGCCCACAATTGTCTGTGATGATGCATGTTTACTGCAGATGCCTTTTTGTATCTCCTCCAGGATATCCTTGCCATCTTGCCATGAGACGCACTTCATGAGCACCCTTGATGATGAGTCTCTTCTGTATAGCTTGTCTCGGACTAGAACACAATTCTTGCTGCGCCGTGAGACTTGTTCTACCTCTTTCTTGTCTGAAGGTAGCTTGTGCTCTTTGATGTAGTCGATGAAGGAAGCGGCCCAGTGTACATCAATCATCATAACCTCCCGATCTGGTACGATAGGATCTCGATCAGTGATAGTTGATGGTGCCAGCTCCGTTATGGATGGCTTGTGTAGCTCATGGATGAAACTCTTGCTGGAACTTGAGCGCGAGTAGATCCGAGCTTTGATAGGATGTCTGCAGCAATGTTGTTGTCGGGACGCTATGGTGGAACTCCAAACCAGAGAATTTGTTCTCTAGCTTGCGTGCTTCTAGACAGTACGCATCCATGTTCTCCTTGTGGCGGTCCCATTCGTTGTTGACTTGATTGATCACAAGCAGTAAGTCACTGTAGACCAACAATCACTTTATTCCTAGTGATACTGCCAGATAGAGCCCGTGCAGAAGTGCCTCGTATTCAGCTTCGTTGTTGGAAGTATCGCATATAGCAGCTTCTAGACCGATGGATATTTGGTCTTGGAATCTGATGGCACCTCTCTTAGGAAGTCGACAGGCCTCTGTACTTTCAATACATGGTCTGGTTCCGGTCTTTCAACCACGATCACCATGTTGACAATGTGAGTAGTCGCGGCGATGTAAAGCAGCCAAGTTTTTGTTGGGGTTTGGCACCGTGAGGACCGGTGGCTTTGATAGGAAGTCCTTCAATTGTTGTAGGGCTTGATCTACCTTCTCAGTCCACTAAAACTTGTCTTGCCGCTTGAGTAGTTTAAGAAGGGTAGGCCCCATTCTCCAAGCCATAGATGAATCTGTTGAGGGCTACCATGCATCCAGTCAGCTTCTGGACGTCCTTGATGCCTGATAGGACATGCATATCACTGATGGTGGAGATCTTCTCTGGGTTCACCTCAATTCCTTAGTGACTGATGATGAAACCAAGTAGTTTCCCGGACGGCACGCCAAAGACACACTTTGTTGGGTTTAGCTTCCTCAGAATTCTCGCAGGCTGGCGAAGGTCTCTTCCAGGTCAGCAATCAAATCGTTAGGATTTTTGGTGTTTATGACCACGTCATCCACGTACACTTCAACATTGCGGTGTAGCTATTTCTTGAAGCACTCCTGGATTGCCCGTTGATAAGTGGCGCCAGTGTTCTTCAACCCGAAAGACATTGTTGTGTAGCAGAAAGCTTCGATGGGGTGATGAGCACGATTTTGATCTGGTCTTCCTCCTTGAGAGCTATCTGCTGATACCCTGAGTAGTAATCGAGGAAACAGAGGAGGGCATATCAAGCTATGGAGTCGATGACTTGATCAATCCTAGCGAGCTCGAAGGGATCCTTTGGATAGTGCTTGTTGAGGTTTGTGTAGTCGACACACATCCTCTACTCATTGTTGTTTTTCTTTCGCACCAGGACTTGATTGGTGAGCCACTTTGGATGATAGACTTCTTTTATGAAGCGCGTCGCGAGTAGTTTGGCCAACTCTTTATTGATGGCCTTCCTTCTATCTTGGGCGAATCATCGTAGGCGTTCCCTTTTTGATGTAGCTTTTGGATTCACATTGAGTGAGTGCTCAATAAACTCCCCGGGCACCCCCGGCATATCTGATAGCTTCCACCAGTCTCAAGGTCAATGGCTTTGACATCTACTTCACTTGCTGGCTTGATCTTGGTTGCCCCCAACTTCTTTTCTAGAATATCGAGCTCTGACGGGGACATCTTCTTCGAGTTTGGTACTTGAGTAGTTGCTACTAGCTCCACGGTTTCTTTGTCGCAGTCGTACGACCTCTTCAAGTCTCCGCGCAGGGAGAGTACTCCCTTGGATCCCGGCATCTTGAGTACTAAGTACACGTAGTGCGGGATGGCCATGAATTTGGTCAATGCTGGTCTTTCGAGGATGGCGTGGTATAATGTTTCGAAGTCCGCCACCACAAACTGGATGTATTTTGTGTCGTAGTGTTCTTTGGTCCCAAAGGTAACTGGAAAAACCACCTGTCCGAGGGGTATAGCTGTGTTGCCTGGAACGATCCCGTAGAACGAAGAGTTCATCAGGGCGAGCATATCGGTGACGTTGAGGCCCATCTTCTTCAGTGTCTTGGTGAACAGGATGTTGAGACCGCTGCTACCGTCGATGAGTACTTTGGTAAGTCTAGAGCAGTGGCAATCGGGTCCAAGATGAGGGGATACCGTCCTGGGTCTAAGAAACTAGTCCATTGGTCCTTCTTAGAGAAGGTAATTGGCACCTCGAACCATTTGAGGGACGTTGGCGCCACATGTTCAATGGACATTATCTCTCAAAGAGTGATCTCCTAGACTGCTTAGTAGCAGTACCCGGGTTTCCGCTGAAGATGACATTGATAGTGTTGGATGGGTTTCGGAACTTGCCATGGTTATCATCGTCTTCATCTTCCTTGTCCTTGCCCTTGTCATTGGTGCTAGATGGCTCTGATAGGTCCTTCATGACTCTGCATAGACTAAAACAATCTAACACTGAGTGCTTGGGGTATGGGTGCCATGGGCACTGTTTCTTCAGAAGCTCGTTAAACAAGGGCATGTCTTGGTTCTTGCCACCACCTTTCTTGGATGACTATGAGATTGCCATGACAATATTTCGGTTGTCATTGTTGGGGTCATCGTTGCGGTTCTTGTCGTTGCATTGGCCATTGTTCTAATTGTTGTTGTTCTAGCCCTTGTTGCGATTGGACTCGAACCTTTTAATCTCCCTGTCTTCTTCATCTGTCCACGTCTATGCCATGATCTTGAGAGATTTGACATCAGCGGGGCGTCTTCTGCCGAAGTCTTGAAACATCCGGCGGTCGTGGAGGCTGTTTTGGAAGCAGTCAATGACGTCGCGCTCCATGACATCCACGATTGTGGCCTTCTTGTCGAAGAAGCAGCGTAAGTAGCTTTGCAGGGTCTCGCCTTCTTGTTGCTTGACCTGAGACAAGTTGATCCTATTGCCAGGACGTTGCATTGCCCCCGCGTAGTTGTTGGTGAATGCCACCTTGAGGTCCTTTCATGAGTCAATGAAGTTCTTGTCAAATGATTTGAGCCATGTGAGTGGCGCTGCCTCCATGTAGATGGGGAAGTAGACGACTTTGGTGTCGTCGTTTCCCCCAGCTGATTGTACTGACAGTGAGTAGAATCAGAGCCATTGGATTGGGTCTTGCTTGCCATCGTACTTGGTAATGCCATTGGATGAGTCTCACACGTCTAGAGAAGGTGGAGAATCCGTCAGTACCATCCCCTAGATGTTTGACTTCTTGCTCGCACTCGGGGTGCCATCCATCGATGATGGTACGGGCGTCGCGGCTAGCGTTGGTCTTGTTATGGAGGTCTCCTACTGGGCATTCAGGCTCTGGGTTAGCCCCACGGTGGCCACGGCCTCCTGAGGATCCTACCCGACTACCTTCAGCTCCAGCTTGGCTTGGTCTAGTGCCTCTAAGTTGACATGGTCTAGATGGAGGGCCTCTATGGCTGCTACCATGTTGACTTCATAGGGATGTAGAGCATTGGACTGACTGTATCGGATTCTACTGATTGAGTTGTTCATATGCGAGTTCCGCCAGTTTAGCAACCTATCTAGTGTACTTGTTTTGGGGCATCATACGGGTGATGAGATCAATAGACGCGACGGTAGCCAGATGATTACGATGGTGACACGTGTAAACTACTTCAAAGATGTTATCTAGGTTCTGGATTGGTAGATCCGCTCCAAGGCGGTGGCGGCACTCTGCTCTTGCGGCATTTCTTGCTTGTCGTCAAGTTTTTTTAGCTTTGGTCTCTTCTTCGATAATGTTGGCGGTAAGCTCATCCCATGAGAGGTCATCTGGGTGGCGCTCATGTCACGAGTTTCTGTCCCGTCGCTCTTCTTCTTTGTCCTCTTGTCCAGCAACGACGGTGAAGACTTCTCACTTTGGAGAGTAGCTTCCCAAGCTTGAAGTGATGACCTCCGTGGTGCCACCTTTCTCGTAGATGGGTGATAGAGGAGCTCCCTCCTGGTATGGGAGAGTGTCGAGGTAGGCGATGAGGCGCGAATCATCATCCTTGGCAAGAGCGGGTGGCTTCATGTTGGGCCAGTAGATGAATCTGCCTTGAGGAGTTCATGTGATTACCAGGCCCTACTGTGGAGCTGATAAAGGAGTCTCCTTGTCCGGATCCGAGTAGAAGTCGAGGTCGTCGATCGTATCCGTATCGGATTGTGATATGAATAGGACTGCCTAATAAACTGTGGTCGCGTTGCGGAGTCCAAACAGGAATCGACTCTGGTGGTAATCCGAGTCGCACGATGACTTATGCGCCGGCTCGTGCAAGTCAATCCGACCGGCGAAAGAAGTCAAGTTGTACTTGGACTCGTCCCCCCAGCTACTGACTAGGTTAGAAATTGAAAATTCGCAAAAATTCTCAATGAGATCCTCCAGAGCTTGGCGCTGGAGCTTCATGGTTTGTTGTTTCTTCTCCGAGGTCTGCATAATGTGGTGGCGGAAATTTCTAGCGCCATCTGTGATGCAAACCCAAGAACCAAAGACGAATGTCGCGCCTGCTTCGAACGCGACGATTGGCTTGATGATGACTTGTGCCATTGAGTTCGCCAGTGGATTCTTGGCGAGATCCCCTACCTAGAGCGCCAGCTGTCGGTGTTTAGACCCAGCAACCTACTGAGGAGGGTGCTCGAGGTAGTGTTTTGTTGGTGGAGCTCGTTAAGATCAAGAACTCGAAGGTAAACACGGACACGTGATTTAGACAGGTTCAGGCCGCTAGATTGCGTAATACCCTACATCATGTGTGTTGGTTGGATTGAATTGCTTTGGAGGGGGTCCCTGCCTCACCTTATATAGTCGGGGGCAGGGTTGCAGGTCGGTTGGTTACAAGAATACTAGTCACATACAACTAGAAGAAGCCTACCCTATTACAACAAGTACTTTCCTAATCCTCTACTAGTTCTTGTCTTTCCATGTAGACTGCACCATCCTACGCCATGGTCTCCATGTCAGTTGCATGGCGGTGTCCAGCCTCATATTTGGGTCTACCCAAACCTCCTGGTGGGTCCATAGATGTATGTATGACACCTGGTCAGGCTAACATTTTCGTACGTGGCCTTGGTCTTTTGGGCCTTCGGCTCCTGACCTTTGGATTCTAGGTCTCTGGTTGGACGTACCCTTGGCTCAAACAAGCATGCAAACATACAAACAATTCTAACAATCAATCTCTAGCTTAAGGGTAAAGAAAGAGAGAGGATGATGGACATTGTGGGAATTATCTAATTTCTAGGGATAATTCCCAAAATAGAGAGGAATGGTTTATTAATAGATTTCTAAATAATTCATGAAATTACTGATTGTTTCTTAGGGTTTTGGTTAGGTATTATAATGACTAGGTTTTATTACTAATTAGGGTTTTGGCCGAGCAGCATAACGGGATGGATGGATCCTAGGAATAGTGTGGATGTGAGTATCGGATACGGGGTGATGTGACAATAGAATCGAAGGTAAGGATACTTGTACAACGAGCTTGGCTTCACCCGGGGCCTAGCCCTTTGGCAGGTGGAGCTCCAACAAGTTTCCATGGACTTGGGTTCGGCTGGTTGGGTGGTGTTTTGATGTTAGGTTTAAGAGCTTGAGTGTTTGCATGATAGACATCGCTTCGACCTAACTTTGTGCTATGGACTAGTCACACGGCAGGTAGAGCTAGGCAAAATCAAGCGGGTCACAAGTTAGAGATTGTTCGACAGACTCACTTTGGCCACTAGGGCGGAGCCTGGACAAGGTGACAAAAGATGGGCATGGACATAGGTTTGGATGGTTTTATAGTATTTCTAGGAATTTTCCTAGAGTTTTTGGAAGTGAAATAAATGAAAATGCTATTTTTAGCGTACACTAAAAGGGGTTTTCTATTATGTGAGAGAAGGATATTTTAAAAAGGGCTTGTATGAGATGAACGATGGGAAAGAATACATGGATAGGTTTATAATATTTTCTAGTATTTTTGGTGAAATTTTGGAAATTTTGGAAATTGGGAAGGTCTCTACATGATGTTTGGGGTACACAAGGTTGGGTGCACGTAGCATTTTAGGGATGGCTAGCGCAAGCAGCAGGGTCCACGGGTTACTGTGTTGTGAGCCCGTGGACTTAGGCTGTGCACCTGGGGCACGGGCTGGGGGAGAGGTCCACGTGCACCACGCGCATAGAGGGAGGAGGGAGTGGGGTAGATGGCAAGGGATGGCGTTGGGCTGAGTGGGCCCGTACGTCAGGTTAAAGAGAAGAGAGGGGCGTGACGGAGGGGAGACGGGACATGGAGGCGTAGTGGTTGGCAGCAAGGGAGGGGTGCCGCCACCGCAGCGCCATTGCCACCAACGCAGAACTTGCCAAAGCGGTGCCGAAATCAAGCTAGGGTTCGTCGCCGGCCATGAGACTCGCACCAGGCGGAAGAGAAGCTCAAGGGGAATCCATCTGCGGAGTCGTGGGGGAGCGAGAGAGGGGAAGAGGTGCGGCCACTAGGGGATAGTGGCACCGCCCACCTCTTCGCCTCGGGGAGGAGTGAGGGGCTCCGGTAAGGGGAGGTGGGCCTTTTATAGGTTGGAGTGGCATGCGGGAAGCAGCCACATCGTACCGATGGATAAGGATGGCCGGCTACCATGGCGGTGAAGGAAAGGGAGAAGGGACGTGTTCTGCCACCGACATTAATGATGGTCGGCGAGGGGAGGTGGGGGGAGGCACTGGCGGCCTGTTAGCAGAGGTTGGCAGGACGGGGATAGGGGCGAGTGAGGGAAGAGGGTTTGCTTGGGGGAGAAGGCAGGCGAGGGGGAGTGTACCGGCGTGGTGGCGCGCCATGCGGTGTGGCATGGTGGTGTGGTGCAGAGGGAACCGCGCAGGAGCAGCAGCGGCGCCGGCGAGCGAGCAGGGTAGGCTTGGGCTGTGCGCACGATAGTGAGCCTTGGTGGAGTGGGTCGGCGCGAGTGGGCTGCGGGGGTGTGTTAGGCTGGCTCGGGCGTGGGAGGGTGCGGGGTGAGGTGGGCCACAAGTGGAGGTAGGCTGAAGGGGTGGTTGGCGGCTTGGTTTAGGTTTGAATGGGTTTTCTATTTTTTTAAGAGGGTTTAAATCCAAATTTGGAATAGGTTTTAAGGCATGGGTTTGGATGAAACATAGAAATAGAACTTTTTGGAGGGGTTTGGGTATAGATTGGGCCAAGAATTTGAATAATATTTGGAAGGAATTTAGATAGGGTTTGGATGGGTTTAATATTTGAATAATTCAAGTATTATCTTAGGAAGAGTTTCATCAAGAGAAATATTCCTAGAACAATCAAATGCAACACGCATGTTGATATTTTATGCAAGATTTATTTGTAAAATGGTTTTGAATATTTGAGAAAAGGAAATGTGTTTAATTTAAAGAAAATTTTTAAAAAGTTCGTATTTTTAAATGTTCTAAAAAGTGGGTTGTTACAGAGAATGGAAACAACCTTGCCCTTAATTGATCTTCATTAACTCCTTCCATATCGAAGGTGTGGCATAGCTGCAAGTGATCTACCTCTCAGGGATACCACGTCACCTAGGGCTTTGCTTGGCTAATCCCTAGACAGCTACACGGCCCTCTGCTCTCCGGAATGGTGTCCCTCAGGCTCCTCTGCTTCTCTGCTGCTTGGCGACAGATGTGTTGAATGTATTCTGCATGGCGATGGAGAATGGGGTTACTTATAGTTTAGGGAAGCTGTGGTAGAAATGGGAAGTCGACCGGGCTAGGAATGGCCTAGGCTGATCAGCTTGGGTGGGTCTAGGCCGATCGGCCTGACCCTTCCATTTGGCCTGTCGTGTCTCTGTTTCCAAGTCTTCTCTGATTTTCTGGAGTCTTCTCTTCGCTTGTATCTGGGCCTGACTCAACAATAAACTCAGGACAAGAATAGTTCTTAATAACCTTCCAAATCTTCACTTGCTTACTTTGATTCTGAGATCAACTTGCCAAATCTTCAAAAACTTGGTTCTTAAGTCATCCTGGAGAATTGCTCGCCAAAGATGAGCACGAATGGGTGCCTTGGGCACCTAGGTTGATCGACTTGGGCTCCATAGGCTGATCAGCCTGGGCTCTTTTTGTTCCTCTAGCTATCATCTTTCTCTGTGCCGTCACTGGTTCCGGACCTCATCCAATTATGCTCCATTATAGTCCAAATTTTTGCAAAAATAGAATATCCTCCAAAATATAATGCATATGCGAAATGGTCCGATTATTAGGTATGATCAATGGTTATGATATTAGATTCATGTTATTATTTAAGATAAATATGGGTAAAACGGTATCATTAATGAGCGCCAACACCATGTTGGTGTGTGTTTGGCCTCCGCCAAATGCAATGATGCCTTCATGATCTTTTGCACTCTCGTGCACAACAAGCCTTCTTGAACTTGCCATTGCCTTCCTCCATGACTTGATAGATATTGTCTCCATCACTAGTTACTCTGCACTTCATATGCACGATGTAGATCACCATGATTTCACGCGGACTCCTCGGATCCCTCGATCCCAAGTCCTATATCCATCCTTCACCGCTCACAGTCCGTTGACCTTCACCTCATGCCACCTACTACCATGTTTTACCCAACACCTGCATATGCAAGCTGATAGACATAACACACAAGATATGTTTTTACACAGCCACACCACAACACAACATCTCCAGTTAGCCATTAGCATAAACGGGCACATATGAAATGTGGATACAACTGGAAAAAAAATTGAATTATTTAGGCAATCACTCATCACACCAAGGCACATATCAAATTGGTCTCTCGTGGGGGCAAGGAGATGTGGAAGCGGTAGATCTAGTGGACATAAAGGGAGTCAATTTATCAGCTAGCGTGCATGTGCTCTCACTCTCTAACAGGGAGCAGGGGACATGGATGCATGGTTCAGGAAGAAAAGAAGAGATAATCTCAAAGTCTAGAAACGAGTAGTGCTAGTCACAGTAACCTTTATTATGAAACATGCTTATGTTCCAGTTTAGATTACAATAACCAAACATAAGATTAGTATATGAAAGCTTTTTGATGATCTATGGGCGGAGACACAAGTTTGTTGTGCTAAGAAGAGGTGACACTTTTGGCTTACAATGTGGATCATCCATCCCTGCAACTAAGCAATTGGTGCTGTGTGCTCAGCAGACACTTGGCCTTGGAACGTGCTACCAGTGCTAGCTTGAGCCAAAGCTGCAGAACCAACAAGAGAAGAAATGGATTGGCTGTGCTTAACGACTCCAACACCACAGCAAAACATCTTAAACATTTCAAGTCTCGCTTCTGTTTCTGCGACTTCTTTCACCGCCTTATCCACTTGATACCGAAAGAAAGCCTCGACGTAGCTGCTGTTGCGCCGCACCATCCAAATGATTAGTTCGACTGTAACTCGCCTTACACCTGGGAACTCAGTTTCTGGCGACTTGTACAGATCAAGGATCCTTCTAAGCTTCTGCATGAACACATCCACTGCGAGGTTGGCATTCCGGAGGGCGTCGCCATACTCGCTTGCGTGAATGAATTTGCAAATCTGAACACTGAGACCGACAATGCTCTCCAGTAGTGCGCCCTGCTTGGTCCTCCATTCTTCCAAATTCTGCATGGGTATGTATAGTGTATATTCAGGGTGAGTTTCTTTGAAAAAAGAAACATAAAGTTAGACAGCTAAGGATAAAATAGGTATTTGCAGAGACCAACTCCATACATTACGGGCATGCAGCTCTCCAGCAGAACCCAGGGCCTCTACTTTCTCCACTTCTAACTTGATTACATTCAGCAGCTGTATGTGATGACAAATTGTAAGAGTACTATATAGTTGAAGGAGTAATTCACAATAAGAAATTTAAGGACAAAGTGCATAGACCTTAATATATATATAGTTGTATACACTAAAAAACATAAATAAAGGTTGATGTGAATTTTACCAGAGGTAGCTGGCTGTCGATTTTCCTGTTATAATGAGCATGCTCTGGTTTAGAGTTCACACGTAAACTCCCCAAGAGTTTTGCAACCATAGTTCTGAGCTCTGTAGAGTCAGAAGAGAGCGTCTCCACGAGTTGCTGTACGTTTTCAGGCTTCAGTTCTTCTAGGATCCTCCAGGCAATGCTTGGGCTGTCCACGCCAAGCATAACTAATGCTTCAACAGCAGACTTAGCTAGCTCCACTCTATTAGATGGAGTTTGTGTTTCAGCAACAAGGAATGAAACAAGCTTCCTAATGATTCGAGGTGAACTCCCAATCTCTTGCTTTCCTGTCTCATCCAAAGCTAAGCAAGCAAGAACACCAATTGCTTCAGTGAGTAGCTCTGTATGGCTCTGAGGATGCTCTAGGATCTTTCTGATGTTCCTGATAACATGGAGGTTCTCAGATGTTTTGCACCTAAGCGCCCTCCCGGCGTCGCCTGTAGTTCTGACCAGCTTGTGCAAGACCCGAACTGCCTCCACAATGATTTCTTCTACTACTGGAGACCATGAGATTGAGCTGCTGTCATCACTAACAGCTGTAAGGTCCACAATGCTTGACATCAACTGGTCATCGTCATCCATCACCTTCTTACAATTGTCCGGATTGTCCATGATCTTTTTGAGGATTTTCACACCGAGCCATGTGAGCTCGATGCTCACATTGCTAGAGCTCTGGGGATTTACCCGGGCCGTGATCGTCACCGCCGCTGTCGTTGTCTTCATAGTAAGCATTGAAGACACCATCTGTAGCAGTTCTGGGAAGCTCTCAACTAGGAGGTCCGGGGAGAGCCACAACACCACGTTAGCCGCATGCCCTCGAGTGTTCTCTTCCTCCCTGGTGTTGGCCTTCAGTCCCAGCATACTGACCAAATTTGCCACTGTGTCAGAGGAAGCCCGAAGCCGCATCAATGCCAACCCTCGGTACTTGTCCACCCTGAGGATGCGATCAAGGATCCGGACGCCGACAAGGCGGTCGGCGACCGAGTTTGATCTTGCCATCTCCATGGCGAAGCTGACCATGTCCATGTTCATGGCTTCGCGCACGCTCCCACCGGAACATTTCATGTAGGTATCGAGCATGTAGCGCCTGATAATCTGCACCCCTGAAGAGCCAAGCTGGTATGTCATGCTAAGCTTCCTCACCTGCATGTAATCGGCAGCAAGCATGGTGTCGGCGAGGAAGGAGGCGAGGCCCTGCGCGAGCACCAGCCCGTAGAAGAGGTTCAGGGACCCCCTGATGCTCTTGTGGTCGCTGCTGCCTTGGTCCGCCGGGCCGACGTAGTCCTGCCGGCTCAGGCGCAGGGCGGCCAGGACGATGGAGGTGAAGCCCGCGGCGAACTGCGCAAAGGTGAAGCCCGTGGAGAGGATCTTGGCGAAGAAGATCCGGCAGCTACAGCAGCGCCTGGAGGTTAGGAACGATGCGACGATCGTTCCTTGCTCCGGGTTGCTAGGGCGGTGCCTTTGCCAGCTTCCATGTTCCATGGCCTCGATTTTCTCCGGCAGTGCTGCCACAACTTCCGGTGCGTTGAGGATGAATGTATCCTCTTGATCCACAGCACTGCTGAAAAGCCTGCTATTTTGCAAAGCGTGCAGTTGTATTTATTAAATCTCATTACAAAAGTGATATTATATTTATTAAAACAACGATAAAGATAAGTGCAGCAGTATCTTTTACAACCCTGCTAAATATATGCTACCACCCTCATGGGTACATGTGATGTAGCTACTTTCTGCGAGTAATTGATGTTAGGGTATGCAGCGAATTCCGGCCCTACCCTCTACACCCACGAGCTGGCACCTCACCAGGCACAGGTCCACTAGAGCCCATAACAAGAAGGCATCATGTCTAACTCAACCCAAAATACTAGCTTGGGTGAGGGTTGCCCCATCTTATTTGTTGTGCTTTCTCATTGTCAATTTCCAATGTGGGACTAAACCTAACAATCTTCCCTGTCACACATCAGGTCCAACTTTTCCATCAGAAGAAAAACATGTGATCTCCCAAAAGACATTATCGTAGTCCCAAGTCCAACTCTCCAGGCACACACAACCTGTGTGACCCTCTGGAGACGTTCATGATCTCCCCCGTCACTATGTGACCTTGAAGATTTTCCAAGTTTCCCAACCTTTGACCCTGATACCACTCGTTAGAGTGCGCAGCAAATTCCAGCACGACCCTCTGTACCCACGAGCCGGCACCCCACCAGCCCTAGGTCCACTGGAACCCACAAAAACAAAAAATCCCGGGCCTAACTCAACCCAAAACACTAGCCTAATGGGTGAGGGCTGCCCCACCTTATATGTTGTGCTCTCCCACCATCAATTTCTGATGTGGGACTAAACCTAACAATTGGTATCATAGCAACTGTGTCGAATATTTGTACGAGTCCGGTTACAAGGGAACTGATTGTAGTTAGCAGTATTGGATAGAGTTCATGTCAAAATTTATAACCTAGGTCTCCTCATAATAAATATGAGAGAAGGGTCTTGTAACCATGACGACATAGTGACACGATCGTATGGGAGGCGGTATGATGTCAGGATCCTAAAGCGGCCAGCGTTGTGCTATTGGGAAGGATTGTCGTAGTTGTAGGCTTCGGTCGAACCTCGTCAATAAAGATCGTGTCTTTGGTGTCGTATGTGATCTTGCATGTTTGTCTCAGTAGATCCAATTGACACTCCACTGGTGGAGATTAGCAAGTGGCTTGTCTTAGGGGGCTAATTTTCAAACAATTGAGATGAGCAGAGGATCATTTCGTCCATTTTTTCCTACACGGAGTCCTAGAGACACTTACACATGCCCATGCGTGCACTGATGGGGCGATTGACGAAGCTGGACTAGGTGGTGGAGGAGTTGTTGAGCAGACTAAGACGGCCTATGTGCCTAGCAGGTGGGCAACAGGAGAATATGGACCTGTTTGGATCAGCTATTGATAAAGTTTAGGTTTAGCACTTCCACCCATTAGTACCTCCATTTAGAGACATGGCTAATGGATGGAGCTAAAGTTCATAAAATGCCATTTTAGTCCTTTATCTTCTTACCTCCTCCCTTTGTCTCCTCCTTTTTTTCTTTTCACAAGCCATTAGCTCCTCCTCACCAGCTAATGCTTTTACATTTTTTTTTACATATGGGCACTAGTAGATAATTAGCTTTCGATGCGCCCCCTTTTGTCCCGGTTTAAAGTTAGCCCGGGACAAAAGGTTCACCAACCGGGACTAAAGCTCGGTCACTGGTGGGGGGCTCACCAACCGGGACCTTTTATCCCGGTTGCAAAGGCTAGTGTGAAAAAAAGATCCTGAGAGGCATTTTATCCCGGTTTGAAACACCAACCGGGATAAAAAAATCCCCCCTTTTATCCCGGTTGGTAACACCAACCGGGATAAAAAGGTCGAGAGCCTTTTATCCCGTTTGTAATACCAACCGGGATAAAAGGGGGTCATTTATCCCGGTTGGTGTTTCAAACCGGGATAAAAGGGTCCCCAACGAGGTCACTGGAACAGGACTAAATCCCCCGAACCCTTTTATCCCGGTTTGTAATACCAACCGGGATAAAAGGGGGTCTTTTATCCCGGTTGGTGTTTCCAACCGGGATAAAAGGGTCCCCCACGAGTTAATACAAAAGGATAGCATCCCCTACATAGTTAGATGTGGTGTGTAGGTGGGATGGCAAGGAAGCTACGCGCGAGGCTGGAGGTTGTGGGTTCGAATCCCACGCAGCGCGCATGCGCATATTTCGCGTGAAAAATCGCGTGACTTGTGACTTGTGACGTGCGCGTGTGGGGGCCTCCTGGGAGACCCGGGATACAAGATCCCACCTTTTGTCCCTAGAGGCTCTAAAACAACTCTCCAATTAATAATTATAAGAAAATATTGAACTACTTCTACTAAGAATCCAGCATTATATTCTAATAGTAGCCTTATTTCCCTTTAATCTAAAGGAGTCATACAAATGGTAAAGAAAAAAGGGGGTTATGTAAATTGTTAATCTGAAGAACAAATGCTTAATCTTTTAGGTAAAACTAGCCCGTTCTGTTAAATGCATATCATATATGGTCCATAGTCGTGAACAATTTGTGATATATGCAGATCACGAGCAGCTCAAAGTCATGAGCCACCTGTACTATTACTCCCACCCCCCACCCCCACCCCCCCCATATAAATGTTGTTTCAAGGTGTGTGTAATTAACACATTTTAGTTTTGACCACCAATATTTAAATATTAAAATTAGCTTTTGAAAACGGCATACCAAAATTCTTCTTTAATAATAGTTTCAAAATACTACACACTTGTTATATTTATTCAATGTGTTTAATACTATTAACAAGTTCATCAATTGATGCTCCTGTACGAGCAGTTAATTTTTAAAGACAAAGTATTAAGAATTCACAGAAAAGTTATGCCCCACAACTTGTAGTCAACACTTTTTAATTTTCTTGATCCCTTAGTAATTGTATAATGGTAGAGTTGGGTAATTTAGATATAGATTTATGTGGTTACTTCACTGGTCTTGTGACGGCAGAGTTGGGAAATTTTTTTGAACTGACTGAATGGCTATTATTGTCAGTGATAATTAGACTCTACCTTGAATTTGTCTTGTTTTGCTAGTGCATCTCCTGGGATTAACGTAGAGGCTCTAAAACAACTCTCCAATTAATAATCATAAGAAAAGATTGAACTACTTCTACTAAGATTCCAGCATTCTAAGAGTAGCCTTATTCCTTTTTAATCTGAAGAACAAATGCTTAATTTTTTAGGTAAAACAAGCTCGATCTATTAAATGCATATTATAGATGGTCCATGGTCGCGAGCCATTCGTCAAATATGTAGATCATGAGCAGCTCAGAGTCATGAGCCACCTGTACTATTACTCCCTCCCATATAACTATCGTTTCAAGGTCTTGACCACCAATATTGATATATTTAAAACCTAGATTTTTCTTCAATAGTTGTTTCAAAAATATTACACACTTGTTATATTTATTTCAATTTGTTTAATACTACTAACTAGTTCTTCAACTGATGCTCCTACATGGGAAATTAATTTTGAAAGACAAAAGTACTAAAAATTATGAAAAAATTATGCCCCACGATTTGTAGCCAAAATTACTTACCTAGCTCTCTCCCTCATTTGTTAAATAGTGTAACACAATATGTGTACTTCTCTTTCTATACACTTTAGTTATCAATTACTCTATACACTCTTTCATCAACATTCATAAGTTTTTCTCACTTTGATTGCAGCTCCCTATGTGTTTGACATCTGTTTAATAAACCTTTAGTTCATATGTTTAGTATAGAAACCGGTATTGTCACTTCCTGCATACATGTATATATATTGATCTATATGCTTATACACATTATGCATGTATACCTAAAGTTAGTGTTTTTTACATTAAAAATAGCACAAATAAGTAATTTAGAATCATATATTGGTGTACCCTTGATATATTTTATAGTGATAGATCTAGGTAATTTATATGCATATTTATGGATTACTTTAGGTAATTTTAATAATGACGTGTATGGGTAATTTAGATACAAATATAGTGTGTTACTTTAGGTTATGTTTGTAATGGTACAAGTGGGTAATATAAGTATAGGTTGGGGAATTACTTTAGATTATTTCTACAAGGCAGAGCTGGGCAATTTCTTAGAAACATAATAGATCCATTGGATAAGGGCCTGTTTGGATGCGGGCTGCTAAAGTTTAGCACCTGTCACATCGGATGTTTAGATACTAATTAGGCATATTAAACATAGTCTAATTACAAAATTAATTGCACAGATGGAGTCTAATTCGCGAGATGAATCTATTAAGCCTAATTAGTCCATGATTTGACAATGTGGTGCTACAGTAATCATTTGCTAATAATTGATTAATCAGATTTAATAGATTCGTCTTGCGAGTTAGACTTCATTTGTGCAATTAGTTTTGTAATTAGCTCATATTTAGTCCTCCTAATTAGCATCCGAACATCCAATATGACCTAGCACCTCGTATCCAAACACCCCCTAAAATGATTGGAGTCTACCAAATTGATAGTCGGATGTTTATAGTTTTTTGATAATTTCTTGGATTTATCTTTTTTATGCATCTTGTGAGGATTAATACGAAGGAGCCTCCAATTAGTGTACGTTTTACTGTATTTAACAAGTACGTAAAGATCAGGCAGCGCAGTTTTCTTTCAAAAAAAACATACAGCGATGTAATTAAGGATCGGTGACGTAGTAGCTTTGGGTATTCCTAACCTGGTGGCTTCCAAGAAGGTGATGATGGTGACGAACCAGAAGTCCTTCTGCTTTATCAGGGTGGAGAATCCACCGAGCAGAACGATGGTGGCCCAAGCAAGTGCCAACTTCCCCAAGCCGCTGATCGCCTTGTCGATGAACGCCCACCGCAGTACAATGCTGTGGTTAATCCTCGCTTCGGGTAGCCGGCGTTCATCATGCACATCGGCCATCGTGCTAGCAGCTGCATGCTCCATGGCTGGCGTATTTGCTTCTGCTTACGGCTTATGGTTGTGTGCAGTGGATGCCTGCTGCACTGGTTCTCCTTGTTCTGGTCGATGCACCCGCCAAGACAATATATATAGCATGCAAAAAGTAATTATATTAGACAATGTTTGGGACAGCATATCCTCTGCTAATGTCAGGGCGTAATCGTGATTTGGCCTTCCCAAGTGTGTGCCTTATTATTAAAGTTTTCCTCAGCTTTTGTATTTACCAAACTGCCGGATCGATGGACCTTTTCTTGTAAACTCTCATTTCTGTGCTCTGCATTGTGAGTTTATCTTTGATTAGTGCAGAGTCCGAAGATTACTCACTTATCAATTGAACTCCTGAGAAACCACACAACTATGGCAGATCGTGATAGGACACGACATCCATGCATATGACCATGATTGGCGCATGGCACGGAGAAGGAGTCCAGCATGGGTGTCCAAGTCAAGAAGGAGGCCTGAGGCTAATTCCTTTCGAGTTGCTAAGGTGGAGGCCCAAAGCAACTCAAGTTCGAGCCCACCTCGAAGTTTAGGAGCAGTAGGCACCAAAAACGACTCTCAGGTCGCATACGGAGTCCGTTTTGACGTTCTCTATATGGATGGAAAGATAATTTCATAGGACTTCCAATGGCACTAGTCCCACATCAAAATTCCATCTAAGTCAACAAAAATCGTCGAAACAAGTGGACGTTCAGAATCTGTCAAGGTGCTGCGCCACCGTCTTTTGAGCCGTTGGCTCATGTACTATGTTGGAGCCCATAGGGGTGCGTCCAGGAGGGTTATCCATGACCTAACCCTCACATATTCAGTAGCCGTCACCATATTAGGGTTTGGGTTTTGCTTAGATTCAATCTATCATTGACAATCGTCGTTCATTGGCTTGTGAGACCCCAACTTTGTGTGCTTAATCTAAGGTTTTCTGCAATTGAGTTGCATTCTTCCTTGCTCTTTCTTGCGTTCTTGATTCGTATGCAGGAGGTAGCCTTCATGGCGAGGTCAACCGGGCTACGCACGGTTGATAACCAAAGGAGAAGTGGTGCTTCGATTTTGAGGTTCGGATCTTGCTGATTAGAAGCCGGATCAAGTGTGTTGCTAGTCCACCAAATCGAGAGTTATCCTCACCTGACGGAAGATCGGACACCCTAGTTCCCATCAAATCAGCTATAGCTCGTATTCACACTTAACCGTGTTTGTGGAACTAAGGATATCTCAAGATTTATAGTTACTGTGTTGCAGATCTAGGTTGTGTAAGAAATAATTTGAGTTACACAGAAAAATTAACTGGACCGGATGCAACAATTTATAGGAATTTCCACAGCAACCTCAATAGAACATTTTCATCTCCAACATTAAGTAGGGAAACAATCTCAATGTTCTGTAATCGAGGCCTACATAATTCTTCTCGCTACAAACTATAAATGTAGGAGATAGCACTGCATTCTAAACACTGGTGGAAAAACGAACTTCCATTCTCAACAAAAATCTCGATTGTTTTTGGACCCGGGACTAAAGCCTAGTCCCGGATTTAAATTTCGTAGTCCGTAGAGACATCTTTCGTAGTCCTGGTTGGACTAAAGGATGTCCCGGACCAATCGGGACTAAAGATGTGCCTTTAGTCATCGGGACTAAAGGTCGGGATCTTTAGTGCCGAATGATTAGTCCCGGTTGTGAAAACCGAGATCTCTGAGGTTTCCGAACCGAAACTACTGCTCGTTTCTCTACCGGTGAAATGGGTCTTAATACTATTTTTAGAATGAACTAGGGCCTACAATTCTTTAGTTTCCAAAAGCTACATTTAGCAATCCCCACAACGAAGATAGGAATTTTTTTTATCACTTCAGTCAGTTGGAAGCTGGCCTAAGTCAGTTTAAAGAGAAACCACACGATTCCATTGGAGAATCTTACATGAGAAGTGGGAACCACAGGTGTACGGAAAGTTGCCCTTTTGCAAAGAAATGGGTAAAGGACCTTGCTGTTAGTAGCAAGCCAAGGATTAGAATTTAGTTCTTGCCAAAAGGAGCAAGCAACTTGTGATACAATCCTGCTATCCCGCTGAGCCTCAAACCTAGCCTGAAGCTACAACAACTAGGTCCGTGCCTGTGTGTTGTGAAATCCAAAACATTTTAAATACATATAATATGCATAATTTTGCATAAACGTGAGGTATATAGTATTTGCTTTATGAGTTGTGTGGAAATGAAGCTAAGTACGTACATTCAAGTATTTGTTTTCTAAAAATTTCTGGCTCTACTTCCACTATTTCGTACTTAATGTGCTATTAACTTTCCGGAAAGCAAATATGGACGGTGCATCCGCGTCAAATACAGACGGATATTGCTGGTCTTTTTCATATCTTTTCCCAGAGCCCGAGTAGGACAAGAACAATATTTGAATAGAAATGCAGGTACGAGTAGTTATGAATACACGAACTGATAATGTATCAAACATGGTACCGGTTGAATGTGGAAAATATGAGTCATTAATATTTATTCGGATAAGAAGTAAACCATATTTAAAACACACGTCGTCCTCTGATTATTGGGCCATTTTATTAGTCTACATCTCAACTAGATTGCGTTTAAAGAAGCAAAATAGCAAAATAGGCATATTGATCGGTAGATATATAGTAAGCGTTTCAAGTACTGCAATATTTTAACTATATGTGCATTGAAAATTTTATAGATAGTCGTACGAAGACAACAACGAATTAAGTATTGTAACATTTTTGTTTTTAATTAAGTTGAACATGTCAAGAAAAAACAAATTTGAAACTTTTATAATTCTGCGATATTCAAAAAGTTATACTTATTTCTCCTCAAACCCTTATATCTTTTTATTGAATTAGAAACTTTTGTAAATAAGGTTACATTAACTTGACCTTTAGTATTTTCTAAATTTATTTTTAATAAAATATTTAGTGAAGTAGAATTTGAAAAAAGATCCTCCTGTAAATTAATTAATAATTTTAACAAAGGAAAAAAACTCTTAAGCCTCAAATTGTGCATGGTGGGCCTAATGGATATCCATTACAACAACTAGAACCTGATATTGGAATAGGCTTTTGGAATTATCCAACCAGATATCCCCATCGGATGTTGTTCTTATTATATTCAAATCTGACATTCTAACTATGTCAATTCGTGTAAAGAATCAGCGAAAATGAATCCAGGTCAATATTTGATCATCTTACATCAGCAAGAAAATATCCACACCATTTGCACCCATAGGGGCGGGTTATTTGATACCACTAATGTTTGCAACCTTGCTACGCATATAATTACAGAATTTTGGCCACAACCAAATATGGGGTGGGTAAATATCTGATAGGATAGTAGAGGTCCCCACGTTAATCTCTACCTAGCGGTAGCGGTAGTTTCTTCCAACCGTCATGGTTGTTTTGCAAAAGAATTTCTCAAGTTTTCATAATCAACCCACAGTTCTTGGAGTTAAACAGCTGTAGTTCCAGACAATTTGCAAAAAAAATCCTTTTCTTCCTCATCTGTGTGCGTTTCTGCGACCAGCGATGTTTTCGCCACCTCCTCCATTCCCATGAATCAATCCATCATCCCGTGCCATCCGCCATCCGCCTGTGCCCCTCTGGCCTCGCCGTCTGCCGCCGGCGGCCCGTCCCAAGGTCAGCTTCCATGCTGAATTAGGTAGCTGTGTGCGTTACACACTTGCACTAATTGCTTTCCACGAGTGGGTGTATGGTCACAAAAGTTGTTTGCTGCACCATTCCAAGGCTCAAATAGGTAAGAACAAATCGACTATGAGCTTGCAGGTTAGCTGAACCTCGGAGCCTCCAAGAATCAAACTGCCTAGCCTAATTTCCAATCTCTAGTACTATATTAGATTCATAAATTCCCTTGCCTAAAAAATCTAGAGCTCGATCTTTTTTCTTATGAGATCATCTTTTTACTTGGCATCTTGGCCCCCACTATGATAAAATCCTGGCTCCGCCCCTCCATCCACCGGCTGCCCGCCGTGGCATCCACTCGTGACGCCGGCCGTCGACCAAGAAATACACTCAAAAACAAAATAGAGGATAAAGGAATACCACTGACCAGCAACAACGAAATTTGACATCAGCATCTAGACGTCAATTGTCCACAGTTACAGCACCACCACACAACTTCTCCTGGCCAGGCGACGAAGGCCAGATGCGGCAGATGACTGCGAATCCGTCCAGCAACAGGGAATCACGCGGCAAACAATCGACAACACAACAGTGGAAGAGCAGGTTAGCGCCTAGGGATGCAGCGCAGGAGGCCAGTAAGGAAGCAGCGACAGAGCAAGGAGACGATGGGAGTGCAGCGCGGTGCAGGGCCCGACAAGGAAGCGTGCGGCAACATCAAAACGGGTCAACAAGGGAACTATGCACGGTGGTTCCCAGACCGGCGAGATCCAGAGGCACAGTGCTTGGGCTTGGATAAGAATGATGTGCTAGTCAACTTTTTAAGGCTGTCGGACCTACATCAAACAAAAAATCACATTATAACAGAAACAAACGACAAAGATAAAAAAATAAAGGGAGAAAAAATTATATTCAATAATTCAGCAATTCTATTTGGCAAAGATATAATTAAAAATTGACAAACAACATCAAATTATCATCTAAGTTTTGTGCCATGGGTATTGGCACATGCGATGCTTTTTTCCTCCTGTGCAATGCACGGGCATATTTCCTAGTAAAGAAAAAACCCTTGATTGTCTCTACGATATATGTTACCATGTGTCAAAAAATTGCATCGAAATGTATCCATATGCAGATTGGATTTTAAGAAATACTAAGTCCGTTAGCGGTTGAGGAGGAATAATGTTTTTAAGCACCGGTAAGGTCAAAGTTTAGTCAATCATTAGTCTTCCGCCTCATGACCACCTGTTGGAGTGGCAATTATTTGACGGAGGCTTTTTTCCAAAAAGAGGAGGAAGGAACGGATGCCTGTCACTACAAGGTGAGATGTGGCCTGGGCTGAAGCTCAGCGTGATGTACAGATCAGTGCACCTACTACATGGGCCGAATTGTCCGAGCCTTTAATTTTTAAGTTTTTTATTTTTATTTTACTGTTTTGCAACAAAATTGCAAGTATATAAATATATAGCCGTTTGAACCATTTCAATTGGCGGAATTTACCCTACTGCTGGTTGAATTGGCGTAACTAAACAATTATAATTTATTCATATGAATTCGAATGGTGATAACATTTGTATGAAAACTATAGAGTCGCCGAGATCTACGACTTTCTAGTTTGTAGTTTTTTAGTTTAAAGTCATCTTGATGCCCAAAATGGCAGTACAATGTTCAGATCTATATTTGTAGATCTAAGCTTGATTTATTACTATTTTAATGGATTCGTGGCTGATTTAGGAGGGATGGGGAATTGAGGTAACGTTGGGAACACGAGGGAGATGGTCAGATGGGAAAGGTCCAGAAGAAACTGCATGTAGTAGGAAGGATGAGACTATGACAGGAGAGAGAGGTGGCGATCCGTTTTGATGGGAGAAGAACGTGTGTTGTTACATTTGGAGAATCCTGACTCTTCTTCCTTCTTCACTCTCTACTGTAGCGGTGGAAAAGAGCTCCCTCGATCTGGCTCATCCTCGTTCTCATCCTCGTTGGTTCCCTGCACTTCTGGTAGTCTTCCCTGGCTCAGGTGGAGAGGCGAACCAGGGATCTCACATCTAGTTCTACATACCCATACCTAATAAGTAGTTCTTAGCTAGGTTAGGGTTACCCATGGTGGTGTCGGTATGGCATGGCTATGTGTTCTTCTCCCTTCTACTCTTCCTTTGTGATTGCATCATCATTGGTGAAATTCCCGGTGGATTAGTTGTGAGGTACGTATTCCACTGCCAGTTATGTCAAAATAGGGTTAGTGTGCATGGATCCCCTTCTTCGTTTTTTTGTTGCTCATCGATTGGGTCCTGCCATTGAGGCAACAAGTGTCTACCCATGATCTCTATGATGAAGTTATAGCCGACGACCATCTGTGAGGTATTCAGTGGTTCAAGTGCATGGTCACTTGCTTGTTGTGCCAATGTTGCTGTTTTCAAATATTGAAGCTTCTTAGTCCACCAGGGAGTTGGCTTCCAGCCTCTTCCTTGGTGCCATTATCTGTTGCATGCGATAGGGAAGTACCGAGCAGAGGCGGATCCAACCAGCAACGCCAGGTACAAGCAGGAGCTCTATTAATTGATGGACTTTAATTTAATGAAATGTATCTTTCTCCGAAGGGTTCCCTTACAAGGGGCTGAATATTAAAGCATGTTATCATATATGATAGTCCAACTCGATTTTCTTACAAGGGCCTGAATATTAAAGCATGTTATCATGTTATCACATATGCTAATCCCAGTGGGAGTTTCATAGAGGTTTTATGCACATTAAATATGATGACACATCAGCATATGTGATGACATGACAACGTAATTATGAAAAGAAAGGGAAGGAGTTTCATTAGGATGAAACTGTGTATGCACTGTTTTCAAGACTATGAAATCTGATGAAACTGGCATTGGGGGCTAGAGAGTTTCATTTCATCTGACCATATCCAATCACATACCTTGCAATTGAATGGTATGCACCGCCTATGAAATCGTGAAATAAAACTTTGCATCGGGAGATTGGTTTGATTCATCAACTCAAGCCTCTTTTGGTGAATGGTATGCACCGCTTATGAAATTGTGAAATGAAACTTTACATTAGGGAATCGGTTTCATTCATCAACTCAAGCTTTTTTTTTCGAAAGCAACTCAAGCCTCTTTTGATGATATGTCACCTTTGGAAACCGCGAGATGAAACTTACCACTGGGAATAGCCTTCAAACTGACATGTCACTCAGTTTTTAATGTTTTTTTCCCAACATTAACTCAGCGTTGGAGCCCTCAAACCTTGTTTCCGTCTCATCTGCTGCATCCTGATGCCCATTGCCGTCGGTCGTCGCCATCGCGCTCGCCGTCGTCCGCCCCGTCGCCGCCACCATCGAGGCCGCGTCCCTCTCCCGCCTCGGCCTCGCACCCGCCAATAACGGCACCTACAGCTTCACCCTTATCGTATCCCTGCGCAACCCCAACGTAGCCCTGCGCCCGCTCCATGCTGTGCCGCTAATTTACAAGGTCACATTAACCCTTGTGCAATTTACATCCTCCACCACCCATAGCATCCCTCTAACTCGCAACGCATCTCCAATAGTGCAAGATCTCTCTTCATTACAGATACTTTCTCCATTCTTAAATATATACTGTTTAAAAAAAGATAATTAGTTCAACATATAGCACTACGGGACACAGGCAAATTGCCGAGTGCCAGGGGCACTCGGCGAAGGGCAGAATACCCTCGGCGAACCGTTTGCCGAGTGTAACACTCGGCAAACGGCACACGGCAAATATCGAGTTGGGAAACACTAGTTCGCCGAGTGTTTTGTGTCGGGCACTCGGCAAAGACTTTGCCGAGTGCCCAGAAAACACTCGGCGAACAATTATTGAAAAAAAAACATGTTCCAAACCATCCGCCGCCGCCACCTGCTCCTGCTCCGCCGCCGCCGCCGCCGCCGCCGCCACCACCATCCACACCGCCGCCAGCCACCGCCACTGCTTCCCGCCGCCACGCCATGAAGCAGATCCGGTGGAGGGGCGTCGGGCGGCGGCAGATCCGGGGCCGGGGGCGGCGGCGGATCCGGGGCCGGGGGCGGCGGGCGGCGGCGGATCCGGGGCCGGGGGCGTCGGGCGGCGGCGGATCCGGGGGCGGCGGGGCCGGGGGCGCCGGGCGGCGGCGGATCCAAGGCCGGGGGCGTCGGGCGGCGGCGGATCCGGGGGCGGCGGGGCCGGGGGTGCCGGGCGGGGGGGGGGGCTCCGGGCGGCGGGGCCGGGGGCACCGGGCGGCGCTGGGCGGCGGGGCCGGGGGCGCCGGGCGCCGGGCGGCGCTGGCGGCGGGGCCGGGGGAAGGTGTGGCGGCGGGGCCGGAGGAGAGGAGAGGGGAGGGGGCCCGCCGGATCCGACCTCGAGGCGCGCGTGCGACGGCGGCGGCGGCGGCGGCAGGAGGCGTGCGGTGGCGGCGGCGGCAGGAGGCGTGCGGCGGCGGCGGCGGCAGGAGGCGTGCGGCGGCGGCGGGAGGCATGCAGGAGGCAGGAGGGGAAGAGGCTAGCTAGCAGGGGAAGAGAGGAGAGTGGGGGGAGGGGGCCGGGCCGGGGGGTGTTTTAATTTCTTGCGGGCCGTCTGTTTGCCGAGTGTCCTACGTGGACACTCGGTAAACGGTTGATTTGCCGAGTGTCCACCATAGGACACTCGGCAAATGTTTTTTGAAAAAAATTTAAAAAATATCGAACAGTTTCAAAAAAATACCAATTTTCACACGAACCAATATAGGTTCACTACTGACTATACAAAAAGTTTTGTAGTCAAACCGAACTCGACCGTCACTTCGACTCTAAATTTTATCGAATCCTTCTCAAAGTTACTATTCTTCTTCTGAGATGCTTCGGTTTGTAATCATCGTACATGATGAAATGTGCAAAACATTCTCAATTTTTTTCCACAGCCTCCACGTATTATATCATCACATCATGGCAAATCTCATAATTTTCAGACTTTGATTGTTTTTTTACAATTTAAAAATACTACTGCCACACGTTCATGGTCGTGTTTCCTGAACAAGATGTTCGAAATTTCTTTTCATTTCATGGGTCAGGTCTCAAATTGGTCCAAATAACATGAATATCATTTTTCTACTCATTTTATTCCATAATTTGAATCACTTGCAGTTCAAATTTGACTTATACCAAAAATTCCCTTGAAATGCAATTAATTAAATAAATATAGCAAATGAATTCAAAAATATACCAAATTTTAACATGGAGTACCACATGTTGTATGTAGGGAGTAGAAAAAATTTCATGGTGAAAAGAGAAAAAAAAATTATTTTTTTGCCGAGTGTCAAAAAAAAACACTAGGCAAACCCCCCTATTTGCCGAGTGTTTTTTTTGACACTCGGCAAACCCCCCTCTTTGCCGAGTATTTTTTTTGACACTCGGCAAAGAGGGGGCTTTGCCGAGTGCTTTTTATTTGACACTCGGCAAAGTCCCGATTTGCCGAGTGTATTTTTTTTTTGCTGAGTGTTTTTGGCTTGGCACTCGGCGAAGAGCTTGTTTGCCGAGTGTCCGAAAAAAACACTCGGCAAAAAGAAAACACTCGGCAAATTTAAGGTTTCCCGTAGTGTAGTTACTGATAGATGAATACAATTAAAAAAATTACTGTAATTGGTTGAGTAAAAATTTAAAAGTTCATTTACACATCCTCAAGGCTAATTCAAAATTAGCAAGCAATATTTATGTAGGACACGACAGAAGAAAATAAGCAAGGCTGAAATTTTTTCCAAACTACCAGCCAACCGTAGACTAGCATGATTCGCGGCTTAACTACGTTGATGCGATCAACCTCTCAAGCTCCCCGAGGAAGGCGTCGGCATGCTCCGGCATCATCACGCACAGCGACGACACATTCACCACGTCCCCCGGCAGGGCGGGCACACCATGCATCACAGCGCCAACGTCCGCTCCTCGTGCCACACTGCCATGTCACGTGTGCAGCGCCGCCGCTGCCGAAGTCCGCCGCGTCGAAACCCAGGTTCAGCCTGCTTACCACGGCGAGCCTGTTGTACCAGTCGACCTGCCGCTCTTCCACTGCTGGGAACCGTGCTTTCATTATCGGGTTCAAACCCTCCCTTTAGTACCGGTTGTGCAACCGGTATTGCTATTTCGATACTAAGGGGACCTTTAGTACCGGATCAAATAACCGGTACTAAAGGTACCAATGGGTACAAATTTAGGGACCCACCCGGCCGCCCCCACGTCACCGCCAGCCACCCTTCCTCCTCGTCCTCGCTGGCCGCCCTTCCTCCTCATCACCACCGGCCACCTCGCCTCCCCCACGACCCCCTCGCCTAGCCGGCCACCCTTGTGATGCGCTCCGCTGGCCCCGCCACTGGCCGATGGCGCCCAGAGACAGAGAAAGAGAGAGACAGGTGAGCTGAGGCCACACACCTTGTCCTACCGCGCTGCCACCCCTCAGATCCTGTCACCCCTGCCGCGCCTCTGTGCTCTCCCACCGCGCCGGCCTGCAGATCTGCACCGTGCTGCAGATCACACTGCTCCACACGCCATCGCCCGTTGCTGCTCCACGCGCCGTCGCCTGCCACTCCGCCTCTGCGCTCCCCCACCATCGTGCTGTCGCCTCACCTCGCCCCGCCGCCGCTCCTCACCGGCATCGTAGTGAGGGGCGCGCGGGGGGAGAGGGGAGGGATAGCAGTGAGGGGAGGGGAGGGGCACCTGGAATGGGATCCGGTGAGGAGCGGACCAGGGGAAGAAGGGATCGGGGGAGAAGGGAGAGAGGGAGGCCGTTTGGGAGAAATTAAAGAGGGAGAGTCACCAGCAGACGAAGAGGAGTGGACGCGTGCGGACTTCAATCCAGTGAAGACCAAATTTTGGATCCCCACCCACCAATTAGTACCGTGTGGAGCCTCCACCACCTGGTAAGGCTCTCAGGCATATTAGTATCAGTTGAAGGCTTCAACCGGTACTAATTTGTGACCTTTAGTACCGAGTGAAGCCTCCACCCGTTACTAAAGGGGGTCACGGGTGCTCCTTGGGGACTAGCCGTTAGTACCGGGTCAATACATAATTGGTACTGAGCCTCAGGACAACTACTTAGTTTTCCAGTAGTGTTCTGCCACGCCGCCGTCGCCGGAGCCGAAGCCGGACAGCAGGTCCAGCACCTTCTCCTTGGCGTGCCTGATGAGGCCGACATGGTCGGTGATGCTGCTACTTGCCACCGCGCCGCTCGTTGCAGGCACCATCTGCCCGATGACACAGTTGCCGTAGTAGCCCGCCCTAGCACCGGCGTGCGCGCGCGTTGCATGGGAAGGAGAGCGGCGCAGTGGACGTGGGGTCGCCGGGGGACATGGCGGCGTGGGTGCGGCTCCGCCAGATCACCGTCGCAACGGCCTGAACGTCGTGCCCCCGAACTCGGCCTTGTTGCGACGGACCAAGCTCAGCGGGACGACAACGTCATGACGGGCTAGGTAACGAGGCCGTTGTTGTCGACCATTGACCTCCGCGCCGCAACCATCGACGAGGGGAGGCCCATGAGCGAGTCATCCCAGTGCCAAACCAGGATGACAGACAGTGGCGACACTCCCCGCGCGAGCTCGCCGACGGCCTACAAGAACTGCCTGATCCCCGTGCCGTCGGCCAGAAGGTGGTTCCATGTGACGCCGACGGAGAACTCCATCACCTGCACCAGCAACAAGGGGTCAACGTCGCGGCAGAACACGCCGGGTAGCCGACGGTGAGGTCCATCTACTGCAACATGGCCATGGCTTCCTCCAGCGCGCAGCCGCCTGACGCTCCCACGAACGCGGCCCTCGCTGGAGCACGCGATGTCGCCCTTGCCGTCGAGGCGGCCAGCGATGGGGCGGTAGTGAGCCAGCGCTCGCGACAGAGCACTCTTTATCGTCTCCACAGGATCATGCATTAGACGATCAAAGGGGAGCAGCAACTTCGTCGAGAAAGGAAGCAAGACCATGTCGAATGAGGAGAGGGGCGACTGTGTCGCCGGCCAGCGGTGGTGTCACATCATCATCTCCGACTCCGATGGGACGACAAGCACCAGCGAGGCCTTGGTCACCACCGCTCCCCTCATTGCGCTGTGCTGCTTAAAGCTAATATGCTACCTCTCTGCCAAAGGCATTTTGTGTAAAAGCTAATAAGCTACCTCTCTGGTCTCTGCTAAAGGCGTTTTGTGTTTTTGCTAATCAGGACTGTTGATAATGGGCCTCTGGAGTCGAAGGTGCCAAGAATGGTGGTCAGGTATTGACTTGAAGCATAGCTGTACTTGTATATACTTCCTCCATTCTAAATTGTATGTCGTTTTAGCTTTTTAGTGCATAGATATTATTATACATCTAGATAGAGTGTATGTCTAGATGCATCATAATACCCATGAACCTAGAAAGGTCAAACAACGTACAATTTGGAACAGAGGGAGTACTTGATTAATTGGCATTTTGTCATTTAGCTATGTGGCATCATTTTATTGGGCAGAAAATTGAGTGAACAGGAACATAGATCGGTCGTCAGTTCGTCACCCGTAAGTTGGAAATTTCTAATGTTGCATTGCGATAGGAAAAAGTCCTCTCGACATCCCTCAACTATTGTCGTAGTCCGAGTTTAGTCCCTCATGTGCAAAACTGGGTATTTGCAGTCCCTCAACTTCCAAACCCATTTGGTTTTGGCCCCTCGCTGGTTTTGACAATGATTTTGCATGACGTGGTAGTGGGCCCCACATGTCAGGTGGCTTTCTTCACCCTCTCTCTTCCTTATCCCTCCCTCCTCTTCCTTCTTCCTCTCTCTCCATAAGTGCCTCGCTCCCCGAGGCTGTTGCTCAAGTTGGCTGCCCACGAGGCTTGGCTAGTGCCGCTCGAGCTGACCGGCCGCTGCTGGGTCGGGGCTACCCACATTTGCATCGGTTGCTAGATTCGACCTTGAGCTAAATGTGCCATCAACCACGCAGCCGCAAGGGCTGGCCATGCTTGCGCCATCCTAGCCGCCTTGCGCCGAGGCCAGGACTAGGCCGTGCGTGGCTTTTTTTCATTTTAGCCCTTCTGCGGAACTATTTTCACAAAAAGACCTTCGGTGAAACTATTTCAAAAAATGGACCCTTTACCTAGCGTGGTGTTTGCATACGCTGAGGTTAGTGACTCGGCATTCCTCGAAGAGATGCCGAGCTTACCACGTCAGCGCCAGCATGGTGTTTGGGTTTGATAGCTTGGCGTTTGTCTAGCTAACGCCTAGCCTCGTTAACTCGGCATCGGCTCAATCCACGCCCAGGTCTTACCATTATAACTCCCGATTGGTTCCACAAGTTCGTGCGCGTCGACATGAGGGGAGGAGGGGGTGTGACCAAGGGTTTTTCCGCCGCTGCCGCGGACCGTGCCGCTTTTCTTCCCCCTCTGCCTTCCTCTTCCATTTCAGCGCGCTCAAGCTCACCTCCATCGCCCTCGTTGTTCCGACGGCCAACCAGGCACTGGCCGCCACCATCCTGTGGCACCCTAGCCGCCATCTCCGGCTTCAATAGCTCGTCCGCCGCCGCCAGGCCCTTCGTGCCAAGGCAGTCGCCTCATTGCAGAAACAACCACACTGGAAGCAACGGGAGTAGAAAACACCAAGCAGTGGAACAAAAATTCCAAATATGTGGAGGTTTTCTCCATGCTTGGGTGGAGCTGGTCTTTCAAGCAGCGGATGAATGTGTTGGTGGCGGACTCGTGCGGGCAAGACGAAGCAATCCCTGAGTGCGCGGTGGAGTAGGGGTCCTCGACGGTAAGGTGCTGGAAGCATTAATGGCACAAAGCTCGACGTTCCACGGAGATACACCGAGGGCTTTACTTCGACGTTAGATAGACGCATGCCAAGCAGTGCCACTGAAGCATGCCCACATCAGCGGAGACTAAATGTGATGCAAATATCAGTCCCAGGAGGCTGATAACACATTTATTCAACAGATAGTTCAAATACCGTACAACTCCCGAGGGAGTGGGCGTGAAAGCCACGCCACGATAATAAGCAAATAAATAACAACGGCAAGCCAAGTGACTGCCAAAAGACAGCACTCGGGACTACACGGCAGCAGAAGCATCTTGCGCAGGCCAACACCACACGCAGCGTTGGGTGCGGACATGACCTCTTACTCAAAATCCTCGGCGACGAAGTCCGGATCTTCTTCTGTAGCAACGAAACAAGGGTGAGTACAGAAGTACTCAACAAGTCCAACCCTATCCACGGAGGGGATACAATCAAGACTATGCACAGGATAAATCAAGAATAAGGCTAAGGTTCATTTTGCCTTAAAGCTAGGTTCTCAACACATGCAAGGGTTCATTTTCAAAAGAGTTTTCGCAAATCTTTTCCTTTAGTAACTGAAACATTAAGTGTGGTTGATCCTACACAAAGGATCTAAATTTTATTGCTATCGGACTCTCCGTCCGCCATAGCCCACGGCACAACTGCCGGACACTTCCAAAATCCAACATACGCCATAAAAACCATCCATCTCCAAGTGCTAGTTGTGTGACCAAGCCGTAACTCGTCCAATGCCGTGGACACGGCTACCTGGATAGATTTTAACTCTGCAGAGGTTGTACACTTTTCCCACAAGTAGGGTACCACAGCACAATCACCTTAGTGCCGGTGTGAATCCTAACAAAGTCATTACCCACCTTAGCTAAGACTGACTAGTTTACACGGAAGTGACCAAGGGGTTAACAACCTACCAACGAGGTCTTAACTGGGACCTAAGTCACAAAGATCTCACTCCTTTTCCATGGGCTCCCATTGCTCACCAGCTCACCCAAAGACTAACAGTTTAGCTAGTGGGATTTATGTTAAGCTGTCGGCCACACAACGGTCAAGTGGTTGCACGATGGTTGAATTAGGCAAGATGACACATCAACTCGGTCCTTAACCATGACAAGATGGATATCTCCCAACCTTGCTCAACCACCAAGGTACGAGCCCACAATTTGACATTTCGCACATGAAACGCCCATCCATCTCATCTAAGCATTTCTTTCCTTTACTTCCAAAAAACCCAACTTCCTTTTTAAAACACTCACACATTTATTCTTTAACAAAATATATTGTGGTCAAGATTGAATTGAGTAACGAGATCCTAAGCATTCCAGCAGTAATTATCATCCAAACAGAGCAGGTCATATTTAGAGATAATTGTAGGATAATAAGGAATGTTCATAATAATCAAGGGTGGCTATCCAACCATGTCTTGCGATAAAACAATATGCACTTTTATAAAAACAGGCCAATAGGTTGTGTTTGAAAAACTAGGAATAAATATGCATCAAAGGATGAGATTGGACTTGCCGTCCTCAAAGCCTTCCGAGAATTCCTGCTCGCGGTGCTGGTCCTCGGGCTCGGGCTCACGGTCAAACTCCTCCTCAGGTACTCCGCGATCTACGGCACACACAAACGAGCATACAATAAATAAAAAGAAAATAAGATTTGACCCGTTGAGCTCCGAACAGAGAACGCGAACGGAAGATAGGTGGAATGAGTATTTTCATGAAATTTGGATATGGCTCGGTGGAAGTATACTGGAGGATGACGTGGTCGAATTTAGGATTAATTGGAGAAAGTTTGGCACATGAAATGACGAGTTAACGGAGCATTAGGGGCTTAAATGAAGGTCTAGGACTTATCTGCGAGAAACAAAGGACCTTTTTATAAATATTTTTGGGAGGTGGAGGGTCTGATCTGCGAAAGGAGGATGAGAGGGGTGGGAGGGTTATTTCGCGAATAGATAATAACAGGGGGTTAAATCGAAAATGAGGGCTTTCTTCCTCCTCTATACCTCACGGTACACAGAGAGAGGAAGGGGGAGGCCGGCCTAGGGGCGGCAGCCTAGGCTCGCCGGCGGCGAGGGGAGACAGCGGGGGAGGGTAGAGGAGGTTGTGGGGGCTCCGTTTTGCCCCTTACCTTGGGGATTTGGAGATGGGAGGGAGGGTGGCCGGTGGTGGGCAAAGAGGTGGCGGCGCACGGGAGGGGCGGTGCTACTGGCGGTGGCGGTGTGTGGCGAGGGCAGCGCACGGGCGACGCTTGGGGAGAGCGGGGGGAGGTGCTAGCGGCTTGGGGTGAGGGGCGGCCGGGATTGCCCCTTTTAAAGGCCGGCGCGGGAGGTCATGACGAGCCGGCGAGGTGGGGGCCGGCGGCTCCGGGCGGCGCGGTAGGGGCCGGCGATGGTAGGGGTCGGGGCGGTGTTGGCCGGGGAGGCGAGCCGTGGCCGAGGCGGCAACGCCAGCGCCGGGCGCGTTGCCGGCGTGCAGGGGGCCGGCGCCGCAGAGAGCGGGTGCAGGTGGGGCCGGGGCCAGCGGGGCCAGTGCACAGGCGCGGCAGGGGGGCCTAGGGCGGCCGGGGTGAGAGGTGTAGGCGCTAGGGAGTAATGGCACTGGGGGGAGTGTGCGCCAGGAAGAAGAAGGAGGAGGAAGAAAGAAGAAGAAGGAAGAAGAAGAAAGGAAGAAAGGGAAGAAGAAAAAGAAAAGAGGAAAAGGGAAAAAGAAATGGGAGGAAAAAGAGAAAAAGAAAGGGAGAGCTGGCGGCGATTGTGGAATGCGGTCGGAGCACGCGCGGCGGTTTGTCGATCGGCACGCGGCGAAATTTACAGAGAGGATAAAATGATGGTTGTCGGCTTTGGGTGCTGGGACGGCGAAATTGCCGGGAAGATTTAGATTTATGGGAGCTCAACGGTAACAAGATTTTGAAAACAATTTTTAGCGGGTGATTTTGCGGATGTTACAGCCACGGTAGAAACCCAACGAACACACTAACGCTAACGTGGCAGCTCTTGGTGTTCTTTCGGGCGACGCCGAGCCACGTACCTTAGCGTGCCGAGAAAAAGGTCCAGTTTTGGAAATTATTTTGCGGAGGGTCTATTTGTAAAAATAGTTTCGCAAAAGGGTTAAAATGAAAAAAAGACCACCGGCCGTGCCTACTCTAAGCCGCTCGAGGGGGAGAAGAAAGAGAGAAAGGGAGGGAGGAGGATAGCTTGAGGAGGAGAAGCCTACTCTAAGCCGCTCGAGGGGGAGGAGGAAGAGAGAAAGGGAGGAAGGAGGAAGAGAGGGGAGAAGAAAGCCATATGGCATGTGGGGTCCACCGCCACCTATTTTCAGACATGTGGGGCTCACATCACATCATGCAAAACCACCGTCAAAACCAGCAATAGCAGCAATAGAAAAAATAAACGGATTTATAAGTCGAGGAGACGCGGATATCGGTTTTAAACGTGAGGGACTAAACACGGACTATGACAATAGTTGAGGATTGCAATAATAAAAAGTTAGTACCATTGCAGCCCAGCCCATGGCTTCTCAGCCCAACCCATCTTCTTTCTTCCCAATAGTCCAGCCCAATTATTGTTCCAATCATACCCCAGCACAAACCCTGCAGCCGCCGCAATCCTCCTCCCCCGGCCCCTACCCTCGTCGCTACCTCTTCGTCGGCGCTCCGCCGCCGCCGCCGGCAGCGATCCTCCCCAGATCGGCGGCCCAGCCGCAGCCCGCCGCGCGTTCTGCTCCTTCTCCCCACCCTTACGAAACCCCAGTGGAAGCCCCGCCCCCCTCTCCTTCTCCCTTGCTCGCGGCCAGGCATGGTCAGTACAGCACGGCCACTCCGCCCCTCTCGATTTCTACTGCGGCGTTGCTTGTTCCGGCCTCGATTCCATCTGTCTTACCTCGTTGCTGTGTGCAGGAGAGCAAGCAGCGTGGGAAGGCGGAGGGCGGCGGCGGCGGTCACCGAGTGGATCTGGATGAGGAGGACGACCTCGAGGAGTTCCGGCTGCCGATGAGCCACCGGCCGACCGAGAACCTCGACACGGAGGGCCTCGAGCAGGCCTCCGTCCACACGCAGCTCACCGCGTCCAACGTCGGCTTCCGGCTGCTCCAGAAGATGGGCTGGAAGACCGGCAAGGGGCTCGGCAAGAACGAGCAAGGTATTGCCCTTCTTTTACTACTACATATGCTCCCTTCTCTGAAATGCTACTGTAACCCCATGCGCGTGGCTCATGTCATGATTGATTGCGTCTCTGTTGCAGTTCGCAATTGAGAATTCACAGTGAAGGGGGTTGCATTGTTGCTTATTAATGATAGAATCGGTGAATTCACATGGCTGTGGCATGATGAATGATGCCCCCCAGTCGTCAATTCATAACTGTTTTGGACTGAACTATTGACATGCTCATGTTCATGCAATCATATTCCTGCCATGCTCGATCTCCTTGGTTGTTGAGCTATGGGTTAGGATTTGGTAACAGTTGCTTTGCTAATATCAGTCTGATGCTAGTCTTCAACTGGTTACCCTCGTTGATCTCATCAGCTAGAGTACACAACCAGTAGCTATTTCCTCTCCATTTCCAAAGTTTTGGTAGGAAAGAATGTGCACCTTTTGTTGTCTTTCTGGTTTTAGTAATAGCCCTAACCCTTTCCATATGTGTTGTAATTTGCAGCACATCGAGTAATATTTTCATCTGAACATTTGACTTGATTACAAATTTGTTTTTCCCCTTACTAAAAGGCCTTCTGGAAAGACATAAATGCTCATATGCCTTTTGCATTTACTTGTGTTCTGCTTCACTTTTCCTGCACCTGAGAGGTTTAGGTGCATTGAAATCCCTTTTTAGAGCTGTTGCTTTCTACACCTGTAGGCAGTAGTGGCCTTGATCACCAAAGATCCACCTCGTATTTTTCAGTCAACTAATCTGATGATGCTTCTACACTTCTAAGAATACCTTTATTTGTTGTGATGCAGGTATACTAGAGCCAATAAGAGCTGACATCAGAGATGCAAAATTAGGTGTTGGAAAGCAAGAGGAAGATGACTTCTTCACATCTGAAGAGAACGTGCAAAGAAAGAAATTGAATATTGAGCTTGAGGAGACTGAGGAACATATAAAGAAGCGTGAGGTATGCACTCATCTTGATCTAATTTCTGTATGTTCTTCAAGTATATTTTCTGGGTTGATGCTTGACATGCTGGAAACCTGTTTCTAGTCGTAAGCATCATATAGCTTGTAGATAGCTGTGCTTTCATGGTGTAAGGATGGCTAGCATCAACCATCAAGATTCTTGAGCATTTGGTGCACTTTTTATTTGGTGGTTTCTTTTCCCTGCTTGGTGCAAATCATGACAATCCAGGTCATAGCAGAGCGCGAGCACAAAATCCGCAGCGAAGTCAAGGAGATACAGAAGGTGTTCTTTTGCAGCCTCTGCAATAAGCAATACAAGCTGGCTCATGAATTTGAGAGTCACCTAAGCTCATATGACCACAACCATAGGAAGGTAATCCATTTTGCATGCTCTTTTGACTTTCCTAGTGCATTGTATTGCTTTTTTATTCAGTATATATTCATCTGCGCTGTTCTGAATACCTTTGTTGCGCAGAGGTTTAAAGAAATGAGAGAAATGCAGAGCAGCAGTGGTAGCCGCGATGACAGGCAGAAACGTGAACAACAACGTGAAGAGAAGGAACTAGCAAAAATTGCCCAACTGTATCCTTTAATACTTAATGGTTTATCCAATACTAAGCTATGGCTATTCTTAAGATATGCATTAGAAATTTAGGATGTTTGTGGAACATTTAATTTCCTTAATGGACCTTCAGGGCAGATGCTCACAGGAAGCAGCAGAAGCAAGAGAATTCAGAGGCCCCAGCAGAGGGTGTTGTACCAAAAAACATCGCAGGCCCTAGCAACCAGGATCAGCGGCGAACATTGAAGTTTGGATTCTCCAAAATGGCTCCTTCCAAGGTGGATATCTTGAGGATTTACTGTTCAATTCACTTGCATAATTTGCATTTCAGGACTACTCTCCAAATTTTATCACTAACAGATGATTCCATGACCCATATATCGTTGAGATTATTTTTTTGCGGACACTGCTGAAAATTCTTGTTGGATTAGACTAAATGGAAATTGGTTTTTTCCATCTACAATTCCAATATCTAGTGCTACTACAGTTTTGACCCGTAATATCATTTGTTCAAAATAGAGAACTGGAGTACGAGTCTGCATGCTACATGCCACTACTGTCTTTGCTTTTTTCTTTGATTAAATTAAACCTGTAATACTGTTGTATCATTGTAACTCTAAATAATTGGTCATTTTGAGAATAGTTATTGAACCTTTGATTTTTACAGCAATGCAGTTGCCTATAATCGTTAAAGTGACCCCATTTTCTTTGCACGTACAGGCTCCAGTTGGCAATGCCAGCAAGAGACCAAAGGTTGCTACAAAAGTTTCTTCAGTCTTTGGCAATGACAGTGATGAGGACTCGTGATCTTTGCTGGAGAGTGGTAGCACTTACAAGGAAAACGACTTCAAAGACCCATGGAAACGTGAGATGCCATGTATGTATCGCCTTCTGTTTTGTCACTGGCTTGGCCTCGCTATGGATGGTGGCATCTCCACAGCCTCACGTGAACAAACAAGAACTTGAACACAACCCTGTGAATTGTATGAAGTAGAGGGTACATTGTACAATGAAATCTGTATTGTTTTTGCTAGATTTTGAAAGCTATTTGTACCGTTCGTCCTTGCAACTTGCTGGATTTTGAAAGCTATTTGTACCATTCGTCCTTGCAATCGGACAATGCCCTTCAATTTGCAATCCGCCTTTGTAGTCTGTACAACCGTCGTTTGCTTTTAATGTTATACCTTTGTATTTGATGCTACTGTTGAGTCACATTGTCACTGGCAAACTTGGAAGCTTCTTGTTGCAGGGCCTTTTTCTGTTACTTTGAGGACAGTGGATCACCACTTAAGTCTAAGTTTCGTTTCACCAAATTTTTGCGATTACTTGTCACAGTGTCAGTTAAACTTATAGTTGCTTAAACTTGCACTTTTGGCTGCCATGAGTCACATGTTACAAAAATGTCTCTTTTTTTTGAAGAATAAAGTGGAGGGCAATCAAAATGCAAATGGCTGGACTATGGAGCCCATGAGGGAGCAGTTGGCCTGCTGGATCTGTGGTCTTGCGTTTGTGGTCCATGAGAAGGAAAGCATTTACAGGTAGCCATGCCTTGTTCAGAGATGAGAGTTACTCGCATACATGTGGATCGCCTGCATCATACACCTTTACTCCTCGACAAGTTATTGCACATCACAGATCTGTGGCATCGCCATTTGGATGCAGAGCAAGTCAGTGCGTGAATTGCAAGCATGTCAGAACCCATCAGGTAGGTATATATACATCATCCAAAGATTACAGTCCAATCCAAATTCAATTATTGGTATTTGCTGCTGCTGTTTGCTTTGATGTCAAGTACGTTTCAGAAGAATTTAGCAGATTGATCTCATCTCTATTGGTCCCTTTTCTCCTTCCTTTTATCTTGTTTGTTGCGGTATTCAGACACAGCTAGCTGGTCCTGCATTGCATAATATCTTTGGTTGAGGGTCTGCAGTGAAGTATGGTACCATGCGAACCAGCTGCTAGCTCATCCTGAAGATTCTGCATACCTAACACGTACTCAGCTCATGCTGTGTTGATGACGGTGATCATACAAATTATGCCATGGTTGATCTGAAAACTCGAAGCACAATGAGTTTCCATTCCATGATAGCATGTGCTATGTCAACATTATAGCATTGATTCCCATATTGCCTTTTCAGCAAACATTTAACTAGCAACAGGGAAGCTGATTATCGTAGTTCAATTGATAGGTTGCAAGGTGGCTTGGACTGAAGACTAAAGTTTGTTCCATCATGATATATGATTATTGCATTTATTGCTCTTGTACGGATTATGAGGAACCTTATTGTCTGATGTTTCAACTTAACGATTGTAGTACCGTTTTGCAACATTAGTGCGATGGTATTGGGTGACCATGCATGTCTTGCAGTGCTGATGATTTTGGACAAGGCAAGGCCACAAGGCAGACACTAAATACAAATCTCTCCATGTGGCCAGGCAAAATTGTTATCAGTCCATTCGTTTTTTATAAGGCAAAACATTTGATTGCATGATGGTTCACCAACAGTGTGGGTACAACAAAAAATAGACTGAAACATAGTTGGTTAGATTTTTTTTAAAAAAAACAAACTGCAAAACAAATCAACCATGAGGCACAGTATAGACAAGAAATTGACAATCTTTCATGACGATGAATTTATTCATGGTCAGATCTCTGGTTGATCCAAAATTGTTTAGTGGTGGGACAGTGAGGCAGGGTAGTGGTTGGAATTGGACATGCATGGCAGCATCTGCCTGTTGTGTTATGCTCTGGACTCTGGAGTAGCTAGCAGTAGGATTGACATATATTATCAGGTGACCTGGTTGAGCTTCCTCCAGCATAGCACGAGGGAGTTGCTAATTCTGTACTAAACATATTTGCTATTCTCAGTTGCTTACCTGCCTCCAGTCGCTGCTTAACTGCCCACTCACTTCATCCTTGTCTGTTTTCTGGTCTCTGCTTCTATCTCTCTCTCAAAAAAAAGAGGAAATGTTGATGTCAGATTCATCTACCTGTCCTGGCCTCCTATAAAATGATTTAAGGTAATCTCTCTCTGCAGGGAGACCTTGTGGTCTCTATTTCTTACCAATAATTTTGGATGGGAAAGTATGATGGTGCCAGGCCACATGGAGACAGAGTGGTAGGTCTTGTGACCTTGTCCAACAACATCAGCAATGTAGACATGGACATCCAATATCGTATACATGATATAAAGTTGATACTAAAAATTTTACAAAATGGAAAATGAAAAGAGGGATTATGTTTTCCTTCAAAAAGCTGCTAAGCAATTCTGCTTTCAAAAAGAAGTTAACTGATACTACTAATCACACCTGTCTGTCGACCATTTTTCCCACATGAAAGTACTTCCATTCTTTCTTTCTTCCTTCCTTCAGGGAGAACTCATGGTTCTTTCCCACCTGTTGGAGGCTAATTCTTGGGGTACTCTGATGTCTCCTACTACCCACTTATAACACGTGTAATAAAACATATATGCACAATCTTTGTTAGGGAGGAAGGTTTCCTCTTTCTCTTTTCAAGGACACTGTACCTTTTTCCGATCAGACGTATGCATAAGATGTGTTTGGTCCCATGGTGGACTAAAGTTTGCACTTTTTAATCCCTAAACACCCAAATAGGTGGACTAAAGTTAGGACTAAAGACTTCAATTCTCTAGTCCACAAAACTGGATTAAAGTGGACTAAAGGGTATCCAGAACACTCCTACCTCTCTCATTTACTGTCATCCCACCCTTCCACCCGGCTCCCGCCCGCCGTTGTCGCCACCCACACGCCCACCGGCCTCCCTTGCTGCCCGCCAACCTCTCTCGCCGCCGGCCGGCCTCCGGCGTTGAGGAAGGGCATCGCAGTTGGCGCCATCCCTCCCTCCCACCCGGCTCCCTCCCGCCGTCCTCCCGCCCACCGCCGTCCTCCCACCGCTGTCCTCCTGCCCGCCCACCGCCCTCCCGCCCTCTCGCCCGGCGGTGGCAGAGGCATCCTTTGGTGGAGGACGGCACCCTTCAATGGAGGATGGCCTGCCCTGCCGGCGGAAGATCGATTCAGGAGCGTACAACTCACGGTTCCCAACGGAGGCGGCCCCGGTTTTGGCAAGCCAAGGGCGTCCAGCCCTTTAGAACACGCTGAGACGGCGTGGGCGGGGTGCAGCAGTTCGTCGCCCACCGCCCGCCTGCATGGAGGAAGAGGCGGCCATAAAATTTGGCACCAGGAGGAGGAGTGCTTGGTGCCAGGAGGTGTAGGCGCAGGGGTACCAGGGTAGGGAATAAGGGTAAAAGGGTTTTTGTTCAACAACATTTATGGACTTTAGTCCATAAAACCAAACAGGGGTGGGACTAAAGTTTAGTCCATGTCCATGGACTAAAGGAACCAAACAAGGCCTAAGGGTCTATTTGGCTCCAAAGTGCTAAAGTTTAGCACCTGTCATATCGGATGTTTAGATACTAATTAGGAGTATTAAATATAGGCTAATTACAAAACTAATTGCACAGATGGAGTCTAATTTGCAAGACGAATCTATTAAGCCTAATTAGTCCATGATTTGACAATGTGGTGCTACAGTAACCATTTGCTAATGATGGATTAATTAGTCTTAATAGATTCGTCTCATGAATTAGCTCAGGGGTTCTACAATTAGTTTTATAATTAGCTCATATTTAGTCCTCATAATTAGGATCCGAACATTCGATGTGACACAGCTAAAGTTTAGCACATGGTATCCAAACACCCCCTAACAATTCTTATGCAAAAACAATAGCATTATGACAAATATTTAATGAGCTTGACTTGGTTTGACATGATCGTCATAACTCGTTTATTCCACATGGGTTTTTAAAACAAGCGCAGCTAAGGTACCACGAAGCACGAATAATTCATGGTGTCTTGCGTGTGGTACTGTGGTAGTCCCTGCATTTTCCTCATTCCTCACCGTTCTCCCATCAACATCTGAGTCTGTATTTCTTTTTCCAAAGATTTTAGCAGTGGGGATATTGTGGGGTTTTCACTATGATCCTCTTGGTTTAAAACTCTGCCTCACCAAAAACTTGTTAGTAGGTCAGCATTCACTGGGAGGTAGGGGCCCATGGTTGTACAGGTGGGGATAATGGTCAATGCCTCAATCCATAAATGTTTAATGTGATGTATTGATTTCACATACCAGGTGCTGCATATATTTTTTGTGCTGTGATCCGTTACTGTCAATTTTGAAGCACGATGTCTTTAGTTGGAAGGAATGCCCATTGAAGATATGCAATCTATGTATTACCTCCTATTTTCACACAACAGACATTTTGCTTCTACTGTATCATATTTTAAAATCATTTTCATGGTGAGGTTGATTCGGAAACAAGGTTATGTTTGGTTCTCTTACCTCACCATATCCCTGACCAAGATTTTCTTGCTTTCTTAAGAGAGCCAAATTGGTTTATCCACTAGCATGGCTTTTCTTGCCTCTAGCATTCATGACTAGAAAGAATCATTTAGTATGACTTGTGCTAAAGTGTTTTGCATTTGAAAGGTTGAGTGCTCCTGAATGGAAGGATTCTCTACTAATTCACAAGGAAGCGCGCAGGAAAAAAAAAGATCGCAGTGAGAGGAACAAGTTACGTTATCACCAACTTCTTCCATAAGCTATTTTCAATAATGGGGTGAACTAGTTACTGGTGCAGAGGCCGAGAAATGCACTCTCCCTTTCCCTATACATAGGGCATACAATGATCTGAAAAGAAGTCATAGAAAATAGACTTTGGTTATTAAATTTATCTTAGAATCAATTGTCAAAAATCAATATAAACTTTTAGACATTATTATACATGCATACAATTTTTCTAGTTATTAATCTGAACTTACAAGGTTTTGCTTTTCTCAAATCTGAAGATGCCCTGTTGTAAATAAAAGGAGGGTGTACTTCATTACCAGTCAGGGCGAGTTTGGCAGGGCTCCTCGCGAGGGGCTCCTCGTGCGGAGCCGGAGCCGGAGCCGCGGAGCCACTTTTTTGGGCTCCTCCATGCAGGCCTAAAACGGCTCCGGCTCCTCCCAAATGTGCCAAAAAATTGGCTCCGCGGTCAATGCCGTTTGGTGCGGCTCCAGCTCCTCCGTGCTTCGGTAAGCGCACGGAGCCGGAGCCGGAGCCCTGCCAAACTGGCCCTCAGTAGGCCATTCCTTGGGTCTGGCTAGACCTGGACCCTAGGTTGCATTTAAAGCTTTGCTCCATTTTCACTGTAACAAGGAGTTGATTTGAATCTTCATATATGGGCACTCCCTCCCCTATGCTCCTCCTCTCCATCCCAATAGAGTGGAGAGGGTCATAAGTCATGGCTGCTCATAAGCAGGGCCTTGGACTTTGATGGGTACTTTGAGCTTAGGTCTACCACTACCAGGTCCAACTTCCTATACCTTTCTTGCTCCTCTCATCTCCATTCCCAAACACACACCATATATACAACAACACAAGGCTATTTAGCATATATAGGTACTACTAGTAGTAGTGAGAGTGCAAACAAAGGACACACTAGTAGAACAAAGATTTCATACATGGCTCTCGCCAGTCTCCTTCTCCCCTCCTCCTCGGCCTCCACGGCCAGCAAGGCCGCTGGCGACCGCGCCGACAGCCGGCGTCATGACCACCACCACCACGGCAGCAAGCGCAAGAAGAAACCACCGCCGCCGTCACCGCAACCGTCGCTCTCGTCGGCGCCAAGAACCCCTCCAGGCGCACGAAGCCAGCGCGGCATGGCCGTGTCCGCGTCGTCGTCCAAGAAGAGCCCCAAGGTCGCCGCCGCGGCGGCGGCCAAGAACCGCCCGCAGTACCAGCAGCACCGTGTCCAGTCGACGAAGAAGGCCACGGCGACGGCGGCGTCCTCCTCCTCGTCGTCGTGGGAGCAGGTGAAGAGCCTGCTGAGCTGCCGGAGCGCGACGGCGGCGGCGCGCGTGCACGACCCGGCGGCGCCCTCGGCGCTGGCGCGGCTCCGCGGGAGCGGCGCGGGGGCCTGCGGCGCCTCGCTCTGCGCCATGCGCGACGTCGTCGACGCCGCCTCCTCCGCCGCCGCCTCCGCGTCCGCCGACCGCGACACGGCTCCGCTGAACCGCCGCCGCGCGCACCGCGCTGGCTCGTCGTCGTCCTCCTCCGCTGCCGCCGGCGGCGGCAGCCACTCCTCCCTGCGCGGCCTCTCCGGCTGCTACGAGTGCCGCGCCATCAACGTCGAGCCCATGTCGAGGTCAGTTCTAGGCATCTAGCTTGTGATTTGTTAATTAAGCTTTATCACTAGTGATCATCAGGATTATTAAGGTAATGATGATGTGGTGATTGCGCCTATCTAACCGTGATTAATTTGTTGTTAAGCAGGCGGTACCCGAGGCCGAGGGAGCTGTGCGCCTGCCCGCAGTGCGGCGAGGTGTTCACCAAGGCCGACAGCTTGGAGCACCACCAGGCCATTCGCCATGCAGGTATGGCCGTATGGGATCTCCTTGCTCTGCATCTAGTGCGCTCTTCTCTGTGTTTCTGTGCATCAACATTGGGAGGAAAAAAACTGGATTTCTCTTAATTTTGTTATTGATTTTTTTTTGTGTTTTGTATTTCCTTTCTCTTCTGTGGTGAGCAATAGTATAGCTACAAGTATACTACTGTATACTAACCCTTAGACTTAATGCAAGATAAACACGGGAATTTCACCGATATATACATATTAATATTTTTTTAGGATGAAGACTAGTTTTTTTGGTGCAAGTAAAAAGTAGTGAAGCTACCATCAATGCTGTTCATGGTGAAGGTTAACTAGCTTAGAGATGTGCGAGGTTGCTATAGTGTCGGCGTCTGGTCAATAGGATTAGTTTGTTAACCGTGATTAAGTGGTTCTACCAAATTACTACTCCATTGTTATGTTATCTAAAAAGGTCATTTGCCACTCCACTACTTAGTAGTACTAGTATACTATTCTGATGAACAGTTGTTGATAATAGTTTATGAGAGTAGTATAATCTCTTGGCACACCCATCCATGTGAGTGGAGGGTAGAGGTAGAGGAGACAAACAGAAAGGTCAGGGAAGATGCTGCCCATCAAAGTTACCCCCCTCTCTCTCTGCTTCCTTTTCATCTTTTCCTTTGTCTTTTGTGGTTTACAAGCAAGCAGCAAGCACTGCATTCTCCAAAAAACATCAACACTTGTTTATGTAACTGGATCACACAAACAAATCCATGAGGCCATGCATGATCCAGCTAGCACAACCCAGTTGCTTGCACTATCTTGCAGCAGCAGAAGCAGCAGATGAGCTGAGGCTTTCAGTGCTGCATTAATCAATATGCATGCATATGGTGCCTTTTGAGTTAACAACAGTCACATGAAAGATAGAGAGGCTCCACATGACTCACAACACAGACTGTTGGACATGAACAGCTTGTGGCAGCACAGTAGTTGACATGGTATCCATCACCACAACTGGATTTTATAGTGGTTGGTGTAGAGCACTGTAGAGGCTGCAGCAAAGCAGCTGGAATAATTCAGAGGGGGGACAGATTCACTCAGAACTTCTTGCTTTGTCTCAAACAATTAAGATGATTGCTCTACAACTCAAGCTTGACAAAGTTCATGATGATGATGATGCATGCAAAAAATATAATAAAATAAACAAAAAGATGGCATGCCATTGCCCAGGCACATGAAAAAGTAGGGAGTGATGGGTTGCATTGCAAGCATGTGTGTGCTGTGCCTGTACATGCTTTTGAGATGCTTTAGGTCAAGAAAGGTGTCCTGAATCACAGGGCAATTGAAGCCATTTGCCTCAATGCCATGAATGCCATACCATGCCCTACTGTTGATTTCAAAGATGCCACCGTACCTGCATAGATTTCAGAACATTCACTGCACTCTGTCCACTGTCAAGGGTATAGAGATTAGCAAAGCTAGAGATCGAGTTAATGCATGGCAGTCACATGCCTTGTTGCTTTTGGTTAATCGCGTCTTCCCCGGGCTAATCAATGATCCATGGCAGTGTCGGAGCTTGGACCCGAGGACTCCGGCCGCAACATCGTGGAGATCATCTTCAAGTCCAGCTGGCAGAAGCGCGACCGCCCCATCTGCCACATCGACCGCATCCTCAAGGTGCACAACGCGCCGCGCACCGTCGCCAGGTTCGAGGCCTACCGCGACGCCGTGCGCTCCCGCTGCCGCGCCACGGCGGCGCGTGCCGCCGCCGACGGCAACGAGCTGCTCAGGTTCCACTCCGCGCCGCTCGCATGCGCGCTCGGGCTCAGCGGCGCCACCTCCCTCTGCGCCGGCGCTGCCGCCGACCCGTCCAGCATCAGGAGTAGTAACGCCGCCGCCGTTGACACGGCGTCGTCGTCCTCCTCTCCGGCAGCAGCTCCTCCTGCCACCGCCGCCGCCGCCGCGTGCTGCGGCGTGTGCACGGCCATCCGGCACGGGTTCGCGCCGTGGGTGGGCGCGCACCAGCTCGGCGTGCGCACCACGGCCAGCAGCGGCCGCGCGCACGACTGCGGCGGCTCGGCGTCGGTGCAGGCGGCGGCGAACGCTAACAACGGCGGCTGCCGCGCCATGCTGGTGTGCCGCGTCATCGCCGGCCGCGTCCGCCGCGACGGCGACGCCACGTCCGCAGCCGGGGAGGAGGGCCCGTTCGACTCGGTGGCCGGCGAGGACGCCGCCAGCAGCAGCGTGTACGGCAACCTCGAGGAGCTCTTCGTGGCCAACCCCAGGGCCATCCTGCCGTGCTTCGTCGTCATCTACCGTGTGCTTGAATGAATCTTAATTGTGTGAACCACACCACATTCACATATGCTTCTTAATTACTACTAGTTCATATACATTTTGTACTAAAGAAGAAGAATGTAGACCAAGATCATGTCTGTTAATCTTTTTTTTTTGTCAAAAACTACTTCTTTTATATGCCCCATATAATTATGTTTGTAAGATTTCATTTTGTAGTTGCATCAATATATGTATATGTATATATATGTAAAAAAAAGAAGGATGAGTTGCTAGCAGTTTAGTTAATAGTTCAATATTGCATTTGTACATGAGCATGCTTCTCTCTCCTCTGCATGTCATGATGTCAAGGTATACGTGTAGGGTCCGTTGTGGTTGAGTAGTTGTGGGAGTGCTCAAGTCAACAGCAGCTGCAGGTGGACCTTTTCCTCTGCATGTTGAGGTGACTAGCCAGTTTCAGATCCATCCACAGACAGGCAGAATCTCACTGGCCTCTTTGAAAGCTGGTGATGTTGATGGCTGCTGTGTTGCTCAAATAGCACCATATTTTATCCACAAGGTCAACCACATGCGGTGGATCTCAAGAAGATGTATAGTTAATTCAGCCCTCATCTTTTCCCAATTTTTTCTTGGAATGAGAGGAAAATCTGACAGGAAGAAGACACAATTTTTTTTTGTCTACTCTGCTCGGTTCATCTAGCCTATTGGCTGAGACAAACCTTGAGCCACTGAAACGGTTGATCTAAGAAGGCTATATATTGATCATGTGTCATGTGAGGTTGTTGGCATGCCAAACCTTTGTTTTTTACCTATATAATTAATTCCTTCCATTTATATATGCATTTGTTTTAAATAGTGTGTTAGACAATATAAGAATCAAGTCTGATGTGTTTCTTAGATGAGAACATGTCAGCCTAATATTAGGGTATGCTCAAATATGTTCCACAAGCATATATAGGATCTGTCCAAATAATACTTAGCACTGAAGGTAAAAAAATAAAGCCAAAGTACCCTGCTAATTCATCTAGGCTGAACTAGCATGCCCACAATATGAAGACATGATGGGGCTGCACAACCAGATCATGGATGGTGTCATGTGCAGTATCTCCACTTGATGATGATGCACTTGTCATGTTAACTGTAGTACCATGTTTGGTCAAATGGTCATGCTGTGCACATGCAAACACTCTATATCATTGACTATATAATCAAGGCTTACAACTTGTAAATCACCCGCAAAAAAAAACTTGTAAATCACTGCTCGTGTGTCATTCCATATGAGGGCCTCCTTCCCTTTTGTTCTGCCCACTCTGCCTAGAGCTTTTGCGAGTAGAACTAACGCTGCTATCTCTTTTGGGGCTCTTTTTTTTTTTGCGAAATCCTTTTTGGGGCATCTTTGGATGGATGGTTTGAACAATTCATTTCATCTAGAAATCAGGGAAAATTATTGTGTTTTGAACTCCTTTTAAATAATGAATGCAATTTTAAGTCCTCATCTTTAATTTTCTCTACTTTCTTCTCGTACGAAAAGGAAAGTCTCACGGGAAAAGACACAGTTCGTTTATCTGCTGTGTTCTGTTCATCTAGCTAGCCTAGTAGGTAGCATTGTGGCTGGGACAGACCTTGAGCCCCTGAAATGATGGATCTCATTTGAAAGCTATATATTGGTCATGTGAAGTTGTTGGTACATCAAATCCTTGTTTATTTTTCTTGTATCTTATTTATACAGGCATCCGCTTTAAACTATGCTGTTGACAGTAACAATTAAGTTTGGTTAATTTCTTAGATGAGACATGTCAGCCAAATGTTTGGAGACGCCCAAATATGTCCCACAAGCATATATAGAGTCTAACCAAAAGGTCAGCTAAAAGGTCGGAAGCCTTAATTTGACTATATCCCAGTCCTCTAGGTTCGATTAGCATGCCCTAAACATGAATACAGGAAGCTACACAACTAGATCAACCAGATGCGCAAAGGATATGGTGTCATGTGCCGTAACCCCACTTGATGATGTAGTTGTCATGTCAATTGTAGCAGGTTTGGTAAAATAATGGCCCTTTTGAACCATCAACATAGTGTACTAAATTGGTTAAATAATGGCTAAATCAGTATGTATATGTTCAAGCTTTACACTGGTTTCCTTTTTTTGTTTCACACTTTCACTCGTACGTAAAGCATTGGAGTAGTGAAATTGTTCCTTTTTGGGTCTCTTGGATGCTATAATTTGAACGATAATTCAGTTACCTTGGGGTCCGGTAAAATTTTCATGTTTTGAATATTGCTTCAAGATAAGGAAAATTTTATTTTCCCTAAATTACCTCTTAAACCATATGCAAAGTAGTCATTTCAACGAATGGTCTATTTATATGTTTTTTACGATATTTTTTTTGACCGAAGTCAGCAGGGGAAGCCCCTACCTATTTTTTTTATAATTTTTTATTGCAGACCCATTTAATTCGCTGCCACGGGTTATCGAACCTGGACATGTTGGGTGCTACTCAGGTGCAGACCCCCACAAGCGTTGATTTAAGGAAGTATAGGAGCTGAGATAACCTTGAGCCCCAGGAGGTAGCTAGTGGTTTTCCCCCAAGGCTATAAGTTGATCATGTGAGGTGGTTGTTATGTCCAACCATTGTTTGTTTACTTGTGATTGTGTACATATAGGCGTCTGGTTTAAATTAGTGTGTCAGACAATAACAATCACGTATATTGTTAGGAGCTGCATGCCCAAAATATATATTTCTTGCAAGCATATATGGAATATGTCCAAATTATACTAGTCCGTAACAAAAAAACACTAACTAATTCACAAATTCATCTGGACAACATGTCGAAGGATGGTACCATGTGCAGTAACTCCATTTGATGATGATGCACTCGTCATGTCAATTGCGGCATAATGTTGGGTCAAATGGTCATGCTGCGCACATGCAAACTCTGCACCGTTGACTAGTACCTCTGGATATTTCAGAACAATGCTAAATTAAAATGTGTATGTTCAAGGCTTAAAATATACTTGGAACATATTGTTTTGGCGCCAAATTAAAGGAGGCCTCTTCCTTTTTGGCTCTGTCTTCACCATATAATTATCGTAGGAAATAATCCATTTTTTACAGGATGGAAATTTCTCACACTTGAAAAAAATACCTTACTTTGTTATTTTTCTTTAGTCACAAATGTGACGTTTTGGATCATTTCCGTTCAAATTTTTGAAAGTACTCTGAATTTGAATCTAGGTCCATAATTTTTATACCGCCAACATACTTTAGTTTGGTTAAACGTTGATCAAACTTTAACCCCTTTTAAAATAAAATACACCTTGTATTTAGGAACAGAAGGAGTAAGGACAGTGGAGTCGGGCTTGCTTCACCTGGTCCTTGTCAAATTCATCACTACTTGGGGTCCTCTGCCCTACGATCCGGTACATCAGCATAAACTTGTGGTCCTCCACAATGTCACAGCAGTGTGTCGACTATGTGGTGAGTTTGCAGTGCAATTTTTTGGCACCACAAACCCTGCATGAGATGCAATGAAGCACCATAAATGGCACACAGCCAAATGGCATGAAAACGGGAAGGCAGCAAACATGGCATGGCTACATTATGTACAAACTCTTAACGCCGATTTTATCATCAAGGTTGTCGGTCCGAGATCCGTGTAGGGTCAACTAATTAATTACAATTCATGAGACATTGACAATTTCTCGATCGCAATTTTGTCCAAAAACTGTACATGACCTTAATTTCCCATCGAAAGTGCAATGTGAAATATCAAACTCCTCAACATCTCTTTATGAGCAGCTGATTTGAAAGTCCTCTTGTTCTGTCATGTTATTTTGGTCGTCACGTGTGCTTATTGCTAGTTGGTAGAATGACAAGGAAAGTTCCATTTATCTCAATGCTGATTGTGCTGCTGCCTTTTATTGGATTATGTAAATTAAGGAATGCCTATGCTTTTTGGAGTCGTTATTTAAAGATACTTTAGAGAGTAATTTATACTAATTTTCTAAAAGAAAGTATGGACTCAAAGATTCTGGTCATGTATTCACATGGAAAAAAAATATAGACTTTAAGGCTAAGGTCAATTTGATAAATTCTTTCTTCAGATAAAAAAGCATTATGCATTCAATTAATGTTTGGGAGTGTCTATATCTCAATCGATTGAGATATGTGTTATCTCTCAATCGCTTTTCCCCCATCGCTCTCCCTTCTCCTCTTCCACCGATGGCCGCTTGCCCTCGCCTAAACCGCCAGCCTACCCATCTCCGGCCGTGGCGCCGCCGTCTCGACCGCTCTCGCGCTAACCCGTCATTGGCGCTTGCTCCCGCCGCCCCCACCGCCATGCCGGGGGTCCTCCACCGCCCGGCTCTAGCGGTGCCCGCGCCGCCTCCGCTCTCCCGTCGTCTTGACCGCCACCACCGCTGGTTGGCGAGCTGCCCCGCAGCCTCCTCTAGGCCCACAGGCCACAGGTAACCCCACCCCCCAACCCAAAACTCGGAACCTGAACCCTAAGGCTCGTCGGCGCCATTGCCGGAGCTGGGGGAGACAACTCACAGAAAACTGATTGAGACAAACTTAAAATTCAAGCATTTGAGCTCTAGCAAATCTCTTATTGTTTTATGGTGATTGGTTTTACCCTTTATGCATTCGACGTAAATCAAATCCTCAACATCTCTTTATCAGTAGCTGATCTGAAAGTCCTATTGTTCTGTCAGGTTATTTTGGTTACTTTGGTCATCACCTTTGTTTATTGCTAGTTGGTAGAATGATAAGGAAAGTTCCATTAATTTATCTCAATGCTGATTCTGCTGCCGCCTTTTATTGGATGATGTAAATTAAAGGAATCACTATGCTTTTTGGAGTCGTTATGGTCATCTTTAAAGATACTTTAGAGAGTAATTTAGCACCTCAACCAACATGAAGTTGGAGAAAGAGACTATACTGACTATCCTATGATGGAGAAATTGCTCCAGTTCTTGGCATGGCCATTTGACTTTGGCTGCAGGAAGTTGGAGCTCTTACTTGGGATGATCTTGAAAGTCAGTAAGCATCATAATTCTCTTTTGCCATATAAGATCCCATATTTCATATGATATGTGCTAAATGAAAAATATGTATTGAAGTATTTTACAGTCTCAAAAGTTGATTGCCTAATGAGATGCTATTTTTAGGCTTTAGGATGGACAAGTAATCTTTTATAGTTTAAAAGGCTGATGTAGTATTTTAGAATGGAAGAGGAATATTTTATAGTCCTGCCTTCAAATGGTTGATATGCTACTCTGGGTCTGAGGTGACATGCCCCGCCTTCAAATTTTTTCCTTAGACCAGCAGTTTGTGTTTTGTGTTTCGATTCTTTTATGATGCATGTTGGTTGCAGGTTCAACAATCTTAGCGTCCTAACCAGGTCTAATGGCCAATACCTTTATTTTAGCTAGAATGTTTCTGTATATTTCAATTTATTTCTTTACAAATTGTTCAGGCTGTTTATTGCCATGTGTCTATGTAGTGCTGTTGTAATCTGAATATTCTATCATGGGAAAGCCTGAAACATTTTTTAGCATTCCATTTGGCACAGCTGAAAAGATTTTTGTTGTTCCTTTGCATTTCAAACAGTCTTCTGAGCCTGGTTATATGTCTAAATCTTCTTGTCCTGTTTTTTCTTTGCAGGAATTTGAGGGTGCTGAGTCAAGGAGTTCCAAGGAATCCTGAAATGGTATAGCCAATCTACAATGATCTTTCATGGCTTGTTACCATAGAATAGTCCTGATGTCATTGGTGATAACCTTTAAGTACCTTATTTCTATTTTTTTACTTATGTAACCTTCTTTTCGGGTAAGTTGGTGACCTGGCTAGAACCATGGGAAAGTTTTGGAACTTTCAGATGCAACTAAACTAGTGGTGGGATGACGACGACTCTAAGAAGGCTGAATTTGCTAGCTGCACTGCTCCGACAAGGTTTGAGCTTTAAGACAGTCCTATATTACCATGGCATTCAGTTGTTCAAGACTATCCACATCTGTCCAAAATTGTTTACCTTTGCTTAGGTTTTTCTTTTACACTATGTAATTGTTTCGTTCAATGAATTCAGGGAACGGTACGCATTAGCCTTCTCAAAGCTACCACACTTGCTTGGTGAATGTTTTATTTAATGGAAAATGGGCACTTTTATGGATGATTGATGGGATAAGATGCATAAGATACACAAATCTGTGAACAATGTTCAGAATAAATTGCTGTGGTAAATGGAGTTTTTAAATGGTGCCCCGAATGGTTCTAAAATGCACTTTGTAAATCTCCTTGTTTTGCACTTTTTCCCCAAACACATTCTATATATATTTATCATGCCATCCATGATGCTAGAAAAACTATAAACTATCAAAAGTATGAGACAATGTACTGATGTTGGTTCCGAGGATAAAAATAGGTTTATTTTAACCAATATTAAGATGGGATATGTCGAGGTTCTCTGGATGAGTCTCTACATTAGTTTTTGATCTATGTTCTCTTGACTTAATTTCCATTCTATGTGTCCCACCAAGCATTGGATACACTTTGTTGTGCTTGCTGGATCTTATATTTAATAAAGGTAAGAGTACTAATTAAACTTGTATGTTTATCTATGATCTCCATTTTAGTAATACAAGATAAAATTTTGTGTATGTGTAGTTATTATAAAGGAAGATATTGAGAAATGGTATATGGAACAAGCACTACAAATAATTTGTTGCTTATGCTTACATTCTCATGTAATTTTATAAAAGTAATTTTGTTATTTCAATTTCACTTCTCCAAATTTTTTCCATGTGTTAAGCTCTGTTTCTTGTCTGATTAAAAAAATCTACAACCTGTTCAATGTAGTAGCCTTGAGGAAAAGCTCCGATTCTTTCAAGTAGCACCAGATTAATCATTGTTGGAGGAAAAAAGCAAAAAAATCTACAACCTGTTCAATGTAGTTCTGAATATTAATGCTTGTGCTCGACATGATGTTCAGTAATGATGGAGGTCTATTCTGAATATCTCTAGATGACTTCTGGTTTGGAATATAACCAGTGGGGTTGATGTAATTATGTCTGCCTAGGCATATTTAAGTTTCAGTTCTCTAACTGTCTATTATTGGGGGGTTTTCGTTGTGATATGCCAGTTAGTTCATCCAATTTTCAGTGGTAACCATTTATTTTTTCTACAACACATGCATTTCATCAGCCTATGGGTGAATTGCAGCTTGCTTCATTAGTACTAATATGGATCAATGATTATCTCTCCAATCTTTCATTACTTTTCTCTTCTTTTGTAAAGGAGAGACATTATGAATTGTACTAGCCATTGAGATTGTAATCATGCATCATGTTGATATAACTTTTATGACATGTCAGATGTGTGTTTGTCAACTTGCCATTGCATTGTGATGAGATTCTCCACGAATAAAAATTGGAAAGAAGAGTGGTTCTTCTTGATGAGCTTGAAATTATGGAAACCAACAAGTTAGCTTTCAAACTTTCATTGGTTTGAGCAGTTTTCTATATTTTATTCTTCATGTTGAGATGATTCTTTTTCAACTTCATATGAATATATGGATATTTCTAATGCATAGTCTTTTTAATGGTTAGGGAACTGTAAATATGATGGAGACCTTTCCAAGCAGCTGGTTAGCTCATTGCATCATGTGGAGATTGGTGACATATCTTGATCCTTGCGTACCTTTGTTTTTTTAAAAAAACATCAATTCAATTGAGTTGAAGTGAGAATCTTCTTGAGTTTGCTCTACAGTTGTGATCCTTGAGAGTAGCTTGAATTTCTGAAATGTGTTGCGTTTGCCCTGGCTTGATTCGTGTGTAACCATTTCTCAAGATGCATCATTCCTTGCGACAAGGTACTTCCTATAGTGATATATGTTTGGACACTAATTTTTCTCATAGTCATTTGGAAGGCTATATGGGATCTGAGCACGCATGTTATGTGAGACTGTGCTCCAACACTGATTTTTCCCATGGTCATTTAGAAGGCTAAAAAAAGTGGACAAATCATGACTGCAACTTCATAGAAAACCTAAAAGTGGACAACTTATGACTTGTTCAGACAAAGTTAAAATTCAGATCTTGGGCCAAGGTATTTCATAAATTCCCACCCCTAAAACAGTAACCACAGCTGTGTTCTACAACTTAGAGGTTTGTTTGTAATCCTTTACTTCATGTTGGTTGTGTTTTCTTTCCAAAAATAAATATTTGATCTATTTATTTTCTCTTTAATAGATACAAATCTATCTCAATTCAACTGTGTACCCATTATTTCATCTTTAATGGAATAAATATCTAATTTTAGAGGTTCTGTTTCTAGTCATCATACACGGTTTTGCATGTGACTATTAAACCACATCACTCGTATCCTTTATTTTTCTCCTCAATGGTTGCGCTACCTGGTGTGTTTTGAACTAATCAATCATTTGTATTTATTATTTTGGAAGAATAAGGCCCTAGACCTAGTTAAGTTAAGATTTATATCGTTTATTTTTCTCCCCAATGGTTTGTGCTACCTATCACTCTGGTGTGTTTTGAACTAACCAATTATTTGTATTTACTATTTTGGAAGAACAGAACCCTGGACCCAGTTAAGATGGCACGTTTTGTGTCAAGCAAATTCTGCAGCCAAAGGAACAAACATTTGAACTGGAAGATTTTATAACTAACAACTACTTTCAATAATTCAGATAGAACAACATAGAAATGAAATGATTATATTTGATTTAATGTTTCATTTAGCTGAGCATAAGCATATTCGATTTCATACTAATATTTTGCAACTCCACTATTGTGGAAATGATGTATATCAGTGTATGGGACAGGTGAACTACTCTACAGTACCAAGCCTGCCACACAAAAGAAGACAACAGATGTTTGTGACTGCTTGTGTTGTTTTTTATAGTCCACCGGATATTACGATATTAACTACAAACATTATATCATGAATTGGTTGATTGTAGCAATGTGGTTTATTAATTGGATACACCACATAGTGTGGATTCTAGAACAATTTTTTTGTCCTTTAGATTTGTACTATCCTATTCCGGTTCTAGTACTTCATTTGACAAATAGAGATTGAACCAAAGTATATACATACATTTGTGAACATTGTGTATTCTTGTTCTATGAATGCTTTTCTACTATTAAAAAAATACAATGTGATAATGTGGTTGTTTCCATACAAATACTTCACTCTTGGTAATTCTGGAAATATAAGACAATTTCAAAGACTATGTGATGGAGGTAGAGTTTTGATGGTTCAATAAAACAATGTATTTATGGAATCACTTTTCATGATTTGGTGTTTCAATAAAAGAACTTACTATGTAATTGGGGAAGATGCAGTATAGTTTCCTTAAGATTTGGTACATGTTATTTTATGTAGAGAAATAAAAGGAGAAGGATATATTTACCATACATTGCTCCTATGATCTGGTGAATTTTTAGAATTGGTGAAAATTCGGTACAATATTCTTATATTTTAGAGCACTTTCCTTATGATTCAGAACATTTTAATTTTTGGAAAGAAATAAAATGAATGGGACAAAATAAATTGGTAGTTCTGAGTTTTTAAAGGAGCTTTGACTGATTGGCTCTATATTTCTATATTTTTGGGAACAAATAAAATAAATAAAAAATAAATACAAATATGTTTTTGTTTCCTCTCCATTTTAAAGGAGAGCCAACTCTTTATAAATCTAATGTTCTTTTTTATTATATTCTTTAAAGGAACGTGCTTCTGTTAGAGGTGTGCATGAGGCAAGAGTTGGTACTGCAAGGATTAATATCATAAATATCGTTACTGCAAAAAAAAGTGTAGATGGAGGACTATACTTTTGATAAAATCAATAGGGATTCCTTCCAGAGTACAGTGTTGTTTAAAATTTCCTATGGAGGACATAGAGGCTGAGAACAGGTCCCTTAAATTTTTTTTAACAAAGCCTACAAAGAACATGGATGAGAAGTACTTTTCCTAGGATAGGTAAGAAACACTAAAGGATGCAATTTTATTTTTTTTTAAAAACTATTGGATGCACTTAAGGGCTTTTACAAGTTCTAGCTAAACATCAATGGAGCAGCTAGATTTCTAGCTATACATCAACTTAGCACGAGGGTGCACCAGACGCCGCTGTGGCTGGCGAGGACCTTGGCGAACCGGAAGAGCGGGTTAATGTGGCCCTGGGGATGGGTATGGCGGAATGAGGATGTGGATGCCAAAGGCATGTGTGTCCAAAGGAAGCAGCATTTAAGTAATGGGATTACCATCCTCTTCCTGTTGCTAGTGTAGAAATAAAATTTATTCATGGTAATTCTTTCTCGTGACCAATTGAGTATAATTTAATGCAAAACTTCTTTTAGGATATGAATCGTTATTTAACTATTAAAAATATTGAAAGGATCTAGGATGTCGACTAGAGGGGGTGAATAGTCGAACTTGAAAATTTTTACACTTCGAACAAGCTTATTAGCAACTTCCAGAAATTTCCGAAGATTGTTCCGAAAATTTTCGAATCCGGAGAAATCTTCGGATTTTTTCGGACTTTGACAGGAAACAACTACAACCTCGAGTTAGACTTGTTGAAAAGTAAATCGCCGAATATAGGTTGATCCACAAGTTATTCTTAGCCTTTGACACAAGATAGCACAGCTTCAAACTTACTAGAAAAGTAGATCGAGCACAAACCCTAGAAATATGTTCTATGCAAGAATATGAATGAATGTAAGAACAACAAGCAAAAGAGACACAATAATTTGTTACCGGAGTTCAGCTTCACACTACGAAGCCTACGTCTCTGTTGAGGACCCACGAAGGGTAGGCTTTTCACCCCTAAGCCACTTTCCTCTCTAGCGACCACAAAGATCGAGCTAGAGTCACTTACTCAATTGTCGAGGTAATACAAACTTTTCAGGGTAGCCACAATGCTTGGATGCTCAACCGAGCAACGCCTAGCTGGCTAGGAGCTTGAAGCTCCAAGAGTAACAAACGTGGAACACCGTCTTGATGAAGAACGAAGGTGCTCAAGTGATGGAGTTGCAGCTCACTAGCACAATCTCTTGCCCTCTCAAGAATCTCTCCTCAATCCTCACCAAATCTCTCAAAGGAAGTCAAAGGGGAGCCAAGGAGGAGGCTAGAGTGTTTTCTGAAGTTCACAACAGTGAAAAGCCAAGAGAGGGCGAACAGGAGGGGGTAAGGGGGTATTTATACCCCTTCACCCCGAAACTAGCCGTTGGAGGTTATGTTTTAGAAATTTTTGGAACCTCCGGAATTTTCCGGAAAAACTTCCGAAAAAATCCGGGCCTCCGGAACGTCTTTAGAAACTCTGAACCTCCGGAATATTCCAGAGAAACTTCTAGAAAATTCTGGAACTCTCTTGTTAGCACCTCTAATTATCCCCATATGATGTGCAGGTGCAAATGGTGTCTCTCATACGTTTGTTAGGTCATCTTGAGCACCTTTTTCAACATCAAGGCCAGAGATCATGTGTCCCTCTTAATAGTGCGGCATTCCTATACTCAAATTCAAACCGAAAATAAATTTAGACTTGAGAATATGTCGTTCATCATTTCATTTTCTTTTGAGGGGGTCCATCACAAGTGCTCCATGACCAATAATCCTTTTAAACCTGCTTATGCACTTGAAACTTTGTTAGATACTTAAGCTTGCATCAATAAATCACCAAAATCCACTTAAGGGGCCAAGATACTCTTCAAATATGGGTTTTTTGTGTGTTCTTGGTTGTGGTAGCCTCCACCCGTAGAGAAATGCTCATTCATGATAGTTGATACTGGGACACTAGAATCTGTCAGCTTGCTTTGTCTTTCATGGAGCTCTGCAGATATGAAACAGTGAAGCTCCAGCTACATGCATGTCATTCACTTCTCTCAACGTCTTGTTGATTAAACAATTTGTCTCTTTAAGGTTATTTATTTTTAGTTAACATCAATTTTAAATTATAAATCTTATTAGAGCTCTGCGGCGTTAATTTTTCAGCATCACTTTGCTCCATTCTATGATATAGGACTATCGTTCTTAATGCACGTCTGGTGTCAGGCACATAAGCAGAGCTGTTGTGTAGTGCATGGTGCTATGGCCGCAACATGCAAGTTCTTTCACTAACTTTTGTTTGTCCTGCTCAATTAGTCCTTGCATTAAGTGGCACTACTCTTGAATTAATAGAATGTGTATTTTGTATCACCTTTTTAACTCTAAATGATAGTTTCATGTTAATGTCAAGTAGGTATCTGCATCAAGGATGATGAGAAATATTGATGTTTTTACCATTAGGTTTACTTTAATATCTTTTTATTTTTTTACATGCATAATGATTAACACTTGTATGTAATCCCTTTTTATATCACGTGCGTACCGCATGTGCACTTCCACTAGTTTGAGAAAGAGACTATACTGACTTTCATATGACAGAGAAATTGCTCCAGTTGTTGGCATGGCCATTTGACTTTGGTTGTAGGAAGTTGGAGCTCTTACTTGGATGATCTTGAAATGAGGTGGTCACTCTTATGGTTGTTTGGGCAACACATGTGGACCCAAATGACAGTATCTCCACTTGATAGTGCAGTTGTCAAATTTGACTGTAGCACATTTTGGTCAAATAATCATTTTGTGCATATGCCAACTCTGTATTGCTGACTAGACTGAGTATCTCTGGATATTTCAAACACATTGCTAAAACAAATTGTGCATGCTTAAGCCTACAACAGTTGCAAAATTAAAGCATAGAGATTTTGCACAAAAAAAGGTGGTTCCTCTTTGGGCTTGTTTCCAATGTATAATTATCAATGGAAATAATTCAATGCCTGTAGGAATCTAGAAATATTCTCTAACACCCCAGAAATTAGATTGTGGTTTAATGCATATAGTTGAGAAAATACTTGGTTTACAGTTTTAATGCTTGGTTGTTTGTGTAACTCATTGGAACTCATAACCACCTTATCACTTTATTCTCTTAGCATTCTTTCTTTTCTTTTGTAAAATGTAGTATCAAGACTCGGCCCCGAATGGACATTGTTCACCAAATGGACATTGTTCACCAAATGTACCCTATCTCAGTTTGCAACCATTTTCTTTCATTTACAGTACATTTAAAATAACAAAGATATATATGCAATTATTTGTTTCCACGTTAATATAGGTACGCAGACACGTAAGAGCACCTCCAAAAGAGTTGCTATTCAACTAAGTTAAAATTTAGCAATTCAATATGTAAATCGTGATTCAAAGGATTTGCATTACGACAAGCTAAGAGCCATGACACGAAGAAGATAAGTCCCGCTTGGTAAAAACAAAGGAAAAGGGAGCCACATACGGTAGGAAGGGAAGGGATAAACACACCCCCGCAAAACAAAAAATAGGAATAAAAAGACAGAAAGGAAATGTAGAAAAAGAATAAAAGAAATAAGAAGGAAATAAAAGAAAATGGAATAGCAAGAGATAAAAAGGAAAAAATAAAATTGATAAGGCTATTATGGACATTTGACCTATATAATAGGGTTTAAAGGTAGCCATTGGGATTTGGAGAGTTGGAAATGGATAAGCTGTTGGAATGAGCAACTCAATATAGAGAGTAATCTTTTTGCCAACTTGGATAGAGAATCAAAAATGGATAGTTTGTTGGAGATGCTCTTAAGAAGGTAAGGCACTGAAAAGTGGTGGTCCTTGTCAAATTCAGTGCTAATTGGGATCCTCTGCCGTATGGTCGGCACATCAGTATAAACCCGTGCATTCGTGTAGATATATTCTGCGGATCCATATGGTCCTCCACAATATAATGTCGCATCAGTAGTATATCAATTATCATGGCTTTCATGGTTTCATGCCTGCCTGTGAGTGTGCAGTGCAAAGATTTGGCATCACAAAACCAGCATGAGATGCAATGAACAAACCATAAATGGCACATGGGCCTAATGGCATGAACATTGAGAGACACCAGACATGGCATGGCTGTATCTTGTACTGACGCTTACATGATTGATCAAGGTTGTCGGTCCAGGAGATCCATGTACATACGGTCACCTGATTGCTATCACCCCTTGATTCAGCTTGAAAGTGACTTGAACACATCCCTGGAAGCTTGATCGAATGTTTTCATGCCCTAATTAAGGAGGAGAACTTGAAAACATATCAACTGACAAGAACATTACAAAATATAAAATGATATCCAAGTAATATTACTAGATCGAATTCAATAACCACACAAACCAAGCATAAACTATCTTCCTACTAGTACTATCATTACTGGAAAATCCACCTTTAGTCCCGGTTGGATAGGGTCATAGATCCCGAAAATCCAACCGGGACTAACTATTCGAGACAAAAGGGGGGTCCTTTAGTCCCGATTGGTATTACCAACCGTGACTTAAAAGTTCAAAAAAATAAAAAAAAAAATAGGCCGCCGGCCCCACGCGCCGCTCGGCCGCCCGCGCCCGCCCGCCGCCCCCCTGCCTAGAAGAAAGGGAGAGGAGGAGGAGGGAGAGGAGGAGGAGGTAGAAGAGATAAGGTGGAGAGGCGCCTCTGCCTGCGTACGCGAGATAAGAAAGGGAGAGGAGGAGATAAGGTGGAGAGAGAGGGGGGTTGCCGCATGAAAAAGGCTCTGATAGGACCTTTAGTCTTGGTTGGGATTACCAACCGGGATTAAAGGTTCAGTCCCGGTTGGTAATTCCAACCGAGACTAGGGGGGTGGGGGCTTTAGTCCCTGTTTTCAACCAGGACTAAACGCCCTACAGATTCTCTCCATTGTAACCCGGACTAAAGGGGCTCTTTAATCCCGGTTGATATTACCAACCGGGACTAAAGAGCCCATCGGAGGTGGTTGTCGGTGGCTCATTTTTGATCCGGGACTAAAGACCCTTTAGTCCCGGGTCCAAAGTCAACCGGGACAAAAAGGGTTGGATGGAAGATGAATTCTCTAGTAGTTTATCTGCAATACTATATGCTATATTTCGCCACTTGCTCCCATGCTTTGATTTGGTGATTGCAGAAGAAAGCATATCTCTCAAGATCCGAGGTGGAGAGGCAACAAGATGCTATTTTGGAGCGAGATCTTACACTGAAAATATGTGTTCCTGTGACTTCAATGCTAGGAAGCACCTCAGGCTTTCTTTATGTATTTTGGAGCACACCTTCGTAGGGAAAAGTGTGTATGAAGCCAATTGTGGGAAGGCAGATGTTGGGATTTTTTTTTCTTTTGGTAGATTAGTCATCATCGCCTTTGTCAATGAAAATCATGTATTACCACGATCAAATTTAAATTTGGTCATTGGCAGCTTTTGTTTCAACCTTGTGCTGTTTTGCACTTTTATCATTTAGATAATAAACAACACACTTTGCCCAAGAAACATTGACTCTAAGAATGTTGTTGAATTTCATAAAGTCTTTCTTTAGATAAAGAGAAACATTACGTATTCAAAGAATGCGGTATGGGTGTATGGCCTATGGCGATTGGTCTAGCCCTTTTTGCATTGAAAATAAATTGAGCCCACACAATCTTTTCATTAACCTGTCAGGAGTTTCTCAGGTTCAAACCGACAGTTAGAAAGAATATGCAGGATCCGTCCAATCAATACTAAGTACTGACTAAACTAACGGTTAAAACGTCAAAATCAGTACTAATTCATGCTAGGATCCACACCTCAACCGACCACATGTGATATATATATTTCCAAGCAGTTTGTGTCTGCAGTATATATCTCCTTAATGGTGCAGTTGCTATGTTAATATGGCCGTGCTGTGCACACGCAACTCCCTATATGTGAATTGAAGTTAACTAGAGTGTCTCTGGACACGTTGCTGAATAACAGTTGCATGTGTTCAAGTGTTACCAAGCATTGAGCTTTTGGACCTTGAAGACTTGATGTTTAGTTCCACGGATTAAAGTTTAGTCCCCATCACATTAAATATTTAGATACTAATTAGGAGTATTAAATATAGATTAATTACAAAATCAATTGCACATATGGAGGCTAATTCATAAGATGAATCTATTAAGCCTAATTAATTCATGATTAGCACATATTTACTGTATCATCACATTGTTAAATCATGGACTAATTAGATTTAATAGATTTATCTTGCGAATTAGTCTCCATCTGTACAATTGGTTTTGTAATTAGCTCATATTTAGTCCTCCTAATTAGTATCTAAATATTCGATGTGATAGGGACTAAACTTTAGTCCGTGGAATCAAACAGTAGATATAATCAAGAAACTTAGTAGGAAGTAAAACACAATACCAGTCAGGAAACCTTTAGTACCGGTCATGAAATCTTTAGTATCAGTTTTTCCTACTAGTACCGCTGCGTCAGTGCTAATGTTAAAAATTCAGAATACAATCGTGTTGTTGTCGTGCAGATGTATCTGTACACCTCCAAATGGTCCTCCACATAGTGTGATCGATCATGTCTGACTGTGAGTGTGCAGTGCGAATTTTGGCGTCAAAGACCATGCACAAGATACAGTGAAGCACCGCATAAGTGGCATACAGCCTAACTGCATAAAAATGGGGATTCATGTGCAGTTTGTATCTCTCCAACTGTTTAATATAATATTTGATCAGGGCATGGCACTTCTGAAAGGAAATAAAGGTCATGTACATATTTCTGGAATAGACACATACTCCAATAAACAGAGACTGTGAGAATGTGGCAATTAGTATATTTTTCTGTAAAAGTAGTAATGGAGTTGATTCTGAATCTTTGACCGACGACCCTAACCAAATTCGTCCGAAGTGTTATGTACCTTTGTAACTTCCAATGCCTTGATTTCGTTATTGCAGGCAACAAGATACTGACACCATATCCCTGACTCCATTGCTCGGTTGCATCGCTTGCATGCTTTCTTTATAATTTTTTGGCACAATTTCCAGAGATGATAAAGTGTTCATGAAGCGAAGTGTGGGTAGGCAGATGCTGCTGCGAAATTGTTGCTGATTTGTTTCGGTGGAAAAGGTGCTCTTATTGAAAAGCAGAGTGAGTATGAACTAAAAAAATGCTCGTTTTTTATCTGAAAAATTATTGACTCTAAGAATGTGGTCGATTCCCCTTCCTTTAGACAAACTAAGTGGAGTATTATGTATTCAGGGAATATTGTGCGGTTCTGCTTAGCCCTCTTTGCAAAGGTAGTCCTTTGTGTATTGTGGAAACTAGGAAATGACTTAGCTTCTGAAAATATTTTAGCCCATCTGAAAAGACAGACTAGGCGGCGACCAACTCCAGTAGACCCTGAACAAGACCCGTACAACAAATTTGGAGGTCTAGCCAAAAAAACAAATTCCAAGAGTCCTGCAAATTCCACCCCAGATACCCAGGCTTGGTTCTCTCCAGGGTCCTACTCACACACGCACATAGGAAGGTCCATGCCACACGGCCACACCACGAGCCGCTCACACCGAATCCTCTGCTGCCCCAAGGGCCAATGGCCAAAGCCCTTGAGCTTGGCGCTCGTCGTGCTCATGGTTGCTTCGACCCGTGCTGCCTTGACCTTCGCCGAACTGCCACCCATTCCTAGCTCGAGTTCCTCTGCCACCATGCATGCAGAAGAGGTGGCTGGCCTCCGTCTTGAATCAATGATGCTTGCATGCCACCCTTCGCCCCAAAATCGACGAGGTCACCGTTCGCCTAATCCACGAATGTGGAGCTCGAGGCTAGGGGAGGAGGTCGATCCCACCTTGGATCTGTGTGAGGTGAGCTTCTGCCTTAGCGGATCTAGTGACCCGAGTGGATTTGGGAAGGGGAAGCACCGAAGCAGCAGTTGGGAGGCGGAGGCGGAGTGGAAGGGAGGCCAGCAATGGCCACGGGTGAGCTGAAGGGGAGGTGTGGGTCGAGTGTGGAAGGAAAAAAAAAAAGACAAGGGGGACCATCATCATCACCCTTTTTCATAGAAAACTGTGTACAGTAGCTACATTTTTCTGGAAAAAGCAGTAGGGATCAAAGAATGTGGCCATGTTTCATCAGAAACTTCTTTCTTTATTTACTCTAATCATGTTCTCAGTTTCATAACATCTTTCTCTAGATAACGAAGGCATTAATGTTTAAAGAACTAGAATGGTGATGGGCCTTCATAATCTTCTTCCTGTTAGTTCTTTCTGCTCACTTTATGAGTTTTGGCTGCAGTTTGTTGCTGAACCAGTATTTTGGTTTGCTGACAGGCAGTATCATTTCAGTTTCTACAAACTTGGGGTGAACCCCCTTGAGGTGCTGCTCATCATTCTAAAAGGAGTTCAGAACCCTGTAAAACTCAAGAGGATAGCAACATTAGTAATGACTTGAACAAGTTTTTTTTTAGCGAAATGATGTGAACAAGTTTGCTTCTTTACTAGTTTCAGTTTTCTTTCTTTCTTTCTTTCTTTCTTTTGAGATGATTCAGAATTCTGAAGTTTGGTCGTAAAAGAACAGGACTGGAAAAGAAACCATGGAGTTGGGCTGGTAAAGTTGGCCCAGTTTGGTGTTCCAAAAGGCCCAACTGATGCACAACATGGGTCAGGTCCAACGCAGGGGTAGCAGCATAAACCCGGCCAACCAAATTTATTTTAGATAAACATTTATTATGCTTTGTACGATTTACCTAATTATTTAAAAAATAAATTTATTTCATTCTTTGTATAACTTATGCACCAACCATTTTACTGCATTGTCCTTTTCAGTTAATGACCACTAGATAATACAAGAACAATCGAACAAGTAAATTTAATTTGGTTGGAGTGCACCAGGTCTAGGTTTAATGCAATACCTAGGCGACATACCAGGATCCAATAGCAAGCCACTATGGTGATCCTCCCCCGAAAAAATAAATTTAATATCAAAGTGAGCACGGACATACTTCCTCCGTCTCAAATTACTATTCGTTTTGGCTTTTCTAGATTCATAACTTTTTGGCTTTTCTAGATTCATAACTTTTGCTATGCATCTAGATATATGATATATCTAGATATGTAGTAAAAGTCATATATTTAAAAAAGCCAAAACGAATAGTAATTTGTGACGAAGGGAGTAGCTCATATATAAGGTATTAAAATGATAAGAATAGATAGAGCCAATTTATTGGCATCCCCATTTGATTGTATGATCTTGAAATAATGAAATGTGCTACTCTACTGGCTGCAACCTATAGCTAGACCGGCATTACATCGCGAAGCTGATTCTGCGGGTGAACGCTTAGATGGATCCCTCCGGTCGACGGGATGCTGCCCTTGTCTCTTTCTTTAGCCTGCACGGTCCCACAATGGTGACATTTCTTCTCTCCCCCACAGCCTCACCACGACTCCAGCTAACAGCTTTGACCTTATCTTTCCATCGCGACTCCATTTTCTTTCCCCTTCTCTTTTCTCTCTCCTTCCCATCCACGGATTGACCGCTGGAGCGATGGTAAGCGCTACGAGCTACCGCCGGAGGAGTGACGTCACAACCCAAAGTTGCAAAACAAGCTTAACATGTTAACATGAGCATAATTTGTGCTTAATTGAGCATCATGGCCATGCATTTATTTAAGCTCTCATAATTGCTATTTATTGTTGAAATTCAAGCTTGTGAAGCAACTCCAATTTCTGTTATGCAACTGTACCTCATGTTATTTTATTTAAATAATAGATGCAAATGGATGATTTTACAATATTTTTACTTAATTTTTCAATGATGTTTCCTTGTGTTAAAAATTCATTTAAGTTTCAGTTTTGGCTATTTTCTTTTGTCAATTGTGTGAAAACCTGAGCAGCTCTTGAGGTAATTCTTGCGGCATTATGTTCTTTGTGTTTTATTTTTCAAATGAGTATTTTTGGGAGATTTTTGGATGTGTGTAGCTGGATCGTTTGAGTGGGGGAAAGTTGAGCTGTTTGAAATCGGTCTGGCCCACACGTCAGTGTCTCCTTCTCCTTCCTCCCGCTCCTCTCTTTGCTGCTGGTTGGGCGGGCAGAGCTCACCTCTGCTCACCATGTCGCCACTGTACACCGGCCGGTGAGGCTCCGGCCACACGAAAACCCCCTTCTACCCTCACCCCGCTCCTCCTTTATATGCCGGCACCGGCGTCCCCAAACCCTAGCCCCTCCAACCTCTATTGCACCGCCACCAGTGCCGCCACCGCCCCCTTGCCGTCGCCGATTCATCACCGTTGGTAAGCCCCGCGCCAATTCCCCATGACCACGGCTTCCTCAAGACGTCCCGTATCTGTTTTGCTACTCACTTTTCCTCCTCCTCCGCCGTGTAGGCCACCCACCGGCCGCCTCCGTCTGCCGGTCTACCGCTGCCTCTGGAGCTTCTGCGCCACCTCCTTCTCACCACTGCACTACCGCCAGTGAGCCTCGCCGCTTAGGGTGGGGGCCCACCACTCTCCCTGCCGCGCCGCGCCACCTTCCCCAGCCACCGCTGACCTAGGCCATGGCCGGCCGTGCCGTGCGCCTTGCCTGTCTGTGTGTGCCTAGGGGTGTTGTGTGGGAAGAAGAAAGAAAAAGTGGGGGTTATGGGGAAGTTTTAGGGACCTTTGTGCGAGGAATCAATAGATCTGAGGGTTGTTTTGAAAGATGACCTCGGTTTTGTTTTATTTCTTTGATTTTAATAGTTGAAACTTGGAAAATGCATCAGAATGTGTAGAAAAATGCTTAAAATGTGAATCTTATTTTTTTGAGCTCCTGGTGACATCTAGTTTATTTTGGTGATATCTAGTTTATTTCAAAAATGATTATGTGCATGTTCCTGTTTGGTACCTGGTGTTATGATTTATTTTGTCTAAAAGTTGTCAAATGCTTTATACATCATGTGGTGGTCCAAAAATTGTGAAACCAATTTTGTTAGCTTCCATTTATCGTGTATGTTCCATATCTGTAACTTGTATTAGTGGAACCTATGGTTTTCATGCTTTTTTAAATATAATTCTTGTTTGCTGTCTTAATTTTGTTATTTGCATGATAATTACTGAAACATTGATAAAATGTTGAAACCACTTCTGTTAGCCTTTGAGGAAAAATAATGTTGATACTTTTATGGTTGATTTACAAGCCTTTTTGGATTTAATGTGCTTAATGGTAGTTTATCTTGTTTATTTTATATCTCCACATTAAAAATTGATTTTTATGTGAATCCAATTCTCATAATCTTGTATTAGTGTCTTCTATTAGTGCAATTTATTTCATAATTGTTTCTCAATAGATGATTTTAATCTTGCAATTTCGTGCTTACTTTGGCTTATCATGCAAAATAGTTTCTCTCATCGTTCTTGTATGATTTTGTATTGTTTTTAGCTAGATTGTTATGTTAACAATTGATTTCTTACTGTTTCTTTTATTTTTCATGCATTTCATGAGCATTTGCACTCATAGCATCATCTCTAATGCATGTACGCATTTCATTCTTTTAGAGAGCGATTTGCCGGAGGGTGACCCTTGAGCCCAAAGCCGAGGCCGGCATAGAGGTCAAGTTTGAGCCCGAGGAGAATCAAGGCAAGTAGCTAAGTATATTTATCTCCTACTTTTTGAAATGAAATTGTTACTATGTCTAGCTATGGGTTGCATGTGGGTTATCTTATTGCATTATTAGAACCTATATTTTTGTTATTATGGCCTCCCTTGCTTGTTATCATATACCTTGTCGCTCGAGTAGTATGGGTCATAATGAATTAATCTTTTAATTGATTAGCCATGCTTAGTCATAGATTGATCACTTGGTATGGGAAATGGTTGTAGGTTAATCAACAATGATTGATTCCATTAAGGTTCTTTATTGTTGTTGAATAAATGAACATGATGATTATTTTGGATATGAGATTTGAGCGGTGTGTAGGATCACGAGAATGGAGCCTCGGTGACATAGGCCACTCGAGTCGATTAAGGACCGTCCATTGTTGATGTCGGTTTGAGCACCTTTTTCGTGCTACCACATGTTCCCATATGGGAAGAACAAGCCTAATACCTTACTTGAATCACTCTATGAGGCACGGCCCTAGATGTGTGGTCCTTGAACTATGTAGAGGAGCCTAGGAGTGTCCCCAGTGGACCTAGGTCGTCCTCCACATAAGCTAGGCATGTTTTACTCATAATTTGAGGCGGTTTGGAAAAGGTTGGCATGAGTACCCCCTTGTGCACCATTGATCGTGTGCGCAAGCCGCAAGGTCCTCGAGTCGTGTGGGTAAAGAGTACACCCTTGCAGGGATAAATCAATTCGAATTGCCACGCTCTCGATTATGAGCAAGATCAAGTCTCATGAATTCATCGTAGAGTTATTGGATGCTTTTAATACTTGTTCATATATTTATGCTCTATGTTACCATGTTGATGCAATTGCTTCCAACTAAATTTTGACGTAGATTTGGGCAAGATTAATAAAATTTGCTAGCTGTCCATAGGGTGTTATTCACTTGCTTATGGTCAAAAATTAAGAATTGGATGAGATAGGCTTTTGCAAATTTACTTAACCATAAAGCCTTACTCCTTGTTCAACCCTATGCATGATCCTTGTTATCTAATTGCGTAAGACTTGCGAGTAACTTTTTGTACTCATGTTGCTATCACTCACTAAAGTTGCCGGTGAACCGGAGGCCGTGTCTGGTCACTTTTACCTCGCCGATCCGAGGGTGGGTGATGAGTGACTAGAGCGGTCATTTGTTGCTTTGATGGTGTTCTTGGGCAACTACACCATCGTGTCTTTTGCATTTATCTGTCGTGTCCGCTGCGTAGTAGTGCTTTTTATGGGTTAGATGTTGGAAAAACTTAAACATTTAATTTCATGTTGTTGTTGTCATGAGTCTAAGACTTGTATTTGGAGCTCATTCAATTAAATTTTAGATTTGAACCATGTATGAAATGAACTTGTAACGTTAATTGTTGAACTTGTGTAATGTTTAAAATTGCTCTTCTATGGTTCATGTGATGATGTGCAATTTGTACGGTTGGTGTTGCTTGATCTTGGGCATGTTGTGAAACACCTACCGGGACTACCGGATTTGTCTCTTATTAAGTTGAATTGCACCAAGTCTTGCGTCTCTAGGTGTGGGTTGCCACTTGACACGTCACAAGACGCGTAAGTGTTGGCTCTCATCCTATTGGCATGACCATCAATTCACTTAATTCGAGATCAAATTGAGCGGTTCTCACAAGTGAAGCGGTGAGCAGCTTCCTCAGTGGTGCTCGCCCTTGGACGCAATGGGGAGCGGCGCCGCCGGGTTGAGCATCTCCTCCGGCATCAAGCGGCGAGCACGCCCACAACTGCGATGGGGAGCGGCGGCACCGGTGGAGGAGCTCCTTCGGCAGCACGCGGCGAGCAGTGCTGGGCAGCTGCCGACCGCAGTCTTTTTTTTGTTGAAGTTTTTTGTAGATTTTGCTCTCCAATTTTTTCTTCCAAAGTTTTTTCTATAGCATTTTTTCGGAATTTTTGTTCATAATTTTTCATCCAAATCTTTTTTGAATTTGTTTGCTCAAAGTTTTTTGTTTAACTTTTGCTCTATCTTTTTTCTCTCAAAAATTTTGTCTACAAACTTTTGGTTCACAATAATTTTTTGACACAACTATTTGTTTAAATATTTGTTTCAGATTTTTTCATTCCTTTTTATTTCTATAATTTTTTCTAGAAAAAAAATGTTGTCAAAAAGTTTTGTTGCGCACGGAGAGGGCAGGACCACCTGCGATAGAGGGTGGGACGTTGGGGCGCGGCGCAGGTAGAACCATGTGCGGTTGTCCGAGATCAACCGTATGCAAAGAAACTTCCACAGGACTGTAAATTAGAAATGATGCCCCAAGTGCTGGTATTTTAGAAGATCCATAAGCAAAGAAACTTCCGCACGACTGTAAATTAGAAATGATGCCCCAAGTGCTGGTATTTTAGAAGATCCATAAACAAAGGCTAAATCCTAATAGTTTGTATGGTCCAGTTGTAAGCTCTGTGCCGAGCCTCAGATCTTTGTTGTCAACATATATGATAAGATTGTAAAAGAAGTAAAATTTAATTTGTTTTGGTTGGGGTGCACCAGGTCTAGGCAGCAGTGCAACACCTAGGTGACGCACGAGAGCCCCAATAGCAAGCCATTGTAGTGGACTCTTCCTAAAAAATAAATTTAATATCAAAGTGGACATATGGCTCATATATATTAAACTGATAATAACAGATTCTACGCTTGATCTTAGCCAAAAGGTGGAGAAATGTATGAGTTTTACCGGTGACAAACGGTTTGTTTTATAGGGTCCAGGCATGGCTCTGCACTTTGGCTGCTCGATGTGGTACTAATTAAACTGTACCTCTAATTCAGATCTCCCTGCTCTCTCGTGGACCGTGAATCCGTGATCCTCCTGTGGGCATGCTGCTTGTTGGGCCGAGTTAGGCCTTGTTTAGTTGTCCAACTTTGGGGTGTCAAAATTACTGTAGCAACATTGTAGTGTTTCGTTTGTATTTGTGAATTACTGTCCAAATATTGACTAATTAGGCTCAAAAGATTCGTCTTGCAAAGTACAACAAAACTGTGCAATTAGTTTTTAATTTCGTCTACATTTAGTTTATGCATGTACCGCAAGTTTGATGTGATGAGGAATCTTCTTTTTGCATAGTACCAAAGTTGGAATTTGGGTGAACTAAACAAAGACCTTATTCAGCCCAGCCGGCACATATCTGGAGAGTACAGAGTAGTCAGTCTTTGTTGTACACATATTGCATTGATATGAAAAAACTGAGAGCAAAACGACAGGCCCAAATTTCAAATAATTTACCCAAAATTTATGACCTTCAAAACTATGTAGATTGATCATTGATCAAAATCCTTGCCCAGTGCATAATAACGTATTAAAGTTTAAACCATCTTACACAACAAAATAAATAATCATTCGCACATTTTCAAGCGAGTAAATTCCTTATGATGTGACGGTACAAAGCTACCAGTCTACCACATCCTCTTTAGCTTCAAGATCTATACCAGCAAGATATGAAGTCATGGACTAGACTTGGGGTGGCTGGCAAAGGGCCAGTCAGTTTGAGGTGCCACTCAAACGTAGGGTTAGTTTGCATTGAAGTGCCACAATTTATCCAACCATGTTTAATTTCCTGTATTCACACTACTACAAAAACAATTTTTAGGGGTGGCTCATTTTTTTAGGAGCAGCGAAATTGCCACCCGCTCCTACAAAAGGAGCCCCGGTGGGGCTACTGTAGCAATCGCCCCGCCTCTGGAAAAGCATTTGCTGGAAGGGGATCGCCTCATGACCCGCCCCTGAAAATGGGTGCCATTTCCAGCGGGCGGGTGATGGGGTGACCCACTCCTAGAAATCACCATTTTTATGGTGGGTCACCCCATCACCCGCCTATGAAAATGGGAACCATTTCTAGGGGCGGGTGATGACATGGCCCGCCCCTAGAAATGGTCCCGTGAAAATAAATTCATCAATTTTTCATATGATAGATGAAGATAAATTTTATAGCATAATTATATAGCTTGACGAGATCTAAAACTTTGTAGTTTATAATTTTTTCATTTGAGATCATATAGTGGTCACAAACATACAAGTTTTTCATTTGATGTTAAGGATTGGAAGGATTAAGTTTGAAGGATGTATTTTTTGAATACAAACTTTTTCATACAATGTCGGATGAATACAAACTTTATATCGAAGTTGTAGATCTAGATGAGATATTAAATTTTGTAGTTGACAAGTTTTTTATTTGAAATCATTTCATGGTCGCAAACATACAAGTTTTCATTTGATGTTAAGAATTGGAAGGATTATGTTTGAAGGATGTATTTTTTGACTACAAACTTTTTCACTCAATTTTGGATGAATACGAACTTTATAGCAAAGTTGTAGATTTAGATTGGATCTAAAACTTTGTAGTTGATAACATTTTCATTTAAAATTGTTTAATAGCTCAAAATGTCATTCTAAGCTCTCTAATTTCGAAATCTTGAATTATAAAATTTTCAAACGACCTCGAATGCAAAAGCTCTATATAAAAGTGGTAGTGCTTAACGAGATATAAAATTTTTTAGTTGACAAGTTTTTCATTTAAAATCATTTAGTGCTCCAAAAACTCGTTATAAGTTATGAAAGAAACACATTCTGCCACGCCAGCGACCTATGTCTCCAAAATCGAGCTCTCCTATTGGCCCGAACCTCCTCTCTCTGGATCCCTCCCCTCTTATCCCTTCCCTCTCCCTCTCTCCTTATCCATTCCTCTCACTTCATCTTCCAAGGGCCAAGCAGAGGGGGCACCGGGGCAATAGGAGGAGGGCACGGTGCCACGGCGGTGCGGCACCCTGTGGTGGGGCACGATACGGCACGGCGGCCGGTGGCGCAGCCCCTCAGCCCTGGTGGCGGGAGGCACGCAGAGGCCAGCGCGGGCCTCAGCGCCGAAGGTGGGTGATGCCATGTGCCCCCCTCAGTTCCGACTCCGGCGGCTCAACAGCGCGCGGCACCCCGTGGCGGCACATGAGGCTCGGAGGCCAGTGCGACCCCCTCGGCCCCAGCCCCGACGGCAGGCAGCCTTGGTGGCGTGGCACCAGCACCGGCGGTGGACGGCGCTCTATGGATTTTCTTTCTTTTATTTTTTCTTTTTACTTTTTCTTTTTTTTATTTAAAAAAATTGATTTCCAGGGTGGAGTGACCCGCCCTGCAAATGGCATTTCCCAGGGCAGGTTACCCCCTCACCCGTCCTGGAAATAATTTGCAAGGATGGACACTTACCCGCTCCTGCAAATAGCTATTTGTAGTTGCGAAAAGCAGGAGTGGGTAGAGCACCCACCCCTGAAAACCTCTTTTCAACCGTCCCTACAAAGCCGTTTTTAGTAGTGTCATGCACTAATATTATAAATTTTGAAAGCCATCAACGTATATCCATTTACAACCTAGGTTAATAAAAAGCAGCAAGTGAAGTATTAGACAAAACGAGATTATTTTAAATCACCTCAGTGCCGAACAGACATTAACTGGATCAATGGTCAACTGTGTTGAGCAAGTTCCAAAGGCTAGGAGGTGTTGAATACAAAAGCCTTAACTAAATGTAAGCCACTTCGACGGGTCCATAGACCTGGTGTCCCCAATGGGCCCGCTTTTCCACAACGCTTGGCCCAACAGGCGGCGCAGTGACAATGCGCGCTTGGGCTAGCCCAGATACGCGACACCAGGCCGTGACCATGATCCGACCACCGACTGGCGCACCCGACCAGGAGGCCTGTTCGGCGCTAGGACCACAATCCGACTCCGACCAAGTTCCCCCGACAGGGGATGTACCTTTGGTCGGACCGATGCACATTGCTCCCTTCTGACCGTCATGGTCGGGACCGACCAGGACGACCGACTGGGGACGCCCGCTCGGTATGGGCTCGGGGAGCAGGTGGAGCAGATGAGGGAAGACGCTCAGGTCAACCGCCGTACAGAGGACTGTACCTCACCACGCCCTGCGCACGCAGCGCATAGTGCTGCCCTGCCATATTAGGCGGACATTATACTACCTACCCGTCACGACGGAGCGACCAGACGAGATGAACAGGGATGGAGGGTGATGGCCATCCCGTACCTGACGACGTGGGCACTAACAAGATTAGGCAGTGCCCGTGCACCTTTTCTCTCCCTCTCTCTGACTTGTAAGGCCGTCCGCTTGAACTATAAAGGGGGGCTGCTCTCTCTCTCTCTCTCTTGATCTATCGAAGACTCTCTGACTCTCTCCAACACTTCTCGCACGTTCGAGCCCATGTCACTCTCCTCCATTCGGACCAGAGCACGACCGGGCCTCGAACACCCCCCTTCTCGACTCCTCGCTCATTTGTATCCGCACTGCAAATTTTTAACACCTGGACTCAGGAATACAATCGACCGACCGACCCCCGACTGGACGTAGGGTCCGTGCCTGAACCAGTATAAATCCTGAGTCATTATGTGCTAGGTCATATCCGATCTAACGCGCGGCAAACTACGTATACTTACCTATCGGCCAGATTCCGCACTGATAGTTTGGCACTGTCCGTGGGGATACCACCGTGCATTCGCATTTTCAGTCATCGGATGGCTCACCTTCCCACCATTCTCGACATGACGAGCTCGAGCAATGCGATTCACTTTGGCTCGCTGGAGTTCCCCGCGCCCCCGCTCGGTGGTGTAACAACCTAGACTAATTAAACCATGTTTAATCTTAAATAAAGCCATTAGAGCATAAAGAAGAACAATTGGTAGTTGTGAAGACAAGTAAAAAGACACTTTTGCCCTCACAAGCTAAACAACTTTTTAAAACATAACTCAGGTTTTTGCTTAAGAACTTAAAAATCTGTCCAACTAAAAGTTGTAGAAATCAACCTTCCTAACAACTTTTATTTTTGGTGTTTTGCTTGAATCTGAGCAGAAGACATTTAAAAACCCAAAGTTCAAAACCGTGCCCATTTAAGAAAAACAGATAAAGCTCCAACTTTGGAGCTCTTTATTTAGATTTTTTCCAAAATAAACTCAAGCTGAGATCTATACAAAATTTTTAGAGCTTCAAGCCCTTAACAACTTTTACTAAAGGAGTAAGGTCTAAATCCACACAGAAGGCTTCCAAAACCCCTGTCAAAGTTAGCTAGTTCGGTCAACCCAGCCTCAATCAGCAATCTAGGCTAAGTCTGGAAGCAGTTCAACCATGCACCTTGGCTAATGCTTATCTCACAAAACTTGAACAGAACACTAGCAAAACCCTTTATAAGAGTTTGAGAGATAAGTTTATATAACAACTTTATCAATTGGACTATGGTCAAATTCACATCAGAAGCTTTTCAAAATTAGGGCTCTAGTCAGCCAAAAACCCAAAAATGGGCCAAACCGCCGTTTTTGCCTAGGTCTGGAAATCCAGCATTCCTCCAAGCTTTGAAGCTTTGTATCTTCAAATCTTCTACGAATTTGAACTTGGTTCAATTATGAAAGTTGAACTTGGATCTGAGGACTACAACTTTTGTAAAGGGAGTTAATGTTGCACGGTTCAAGAATCGGGAGATCTTGGCGCTTGAAGACCGACCCGGTGAAGCGATCCCGCGGATCCCTTGGCCAGAGCACGCCAGAGCATGTGCGCGCCGCGCTCCGCTCGCCGCCCGCCATGTGGACACCGCTTACCGGCGCAGTGCCTCTGCCCGGTCTCCAGCCGCGGCAGGGAGACGCCTCGCGCGCCCCGTAGCCCGTGAGCGCGCGGTCGCCCTGTCGTGCCTGCACCACCCCGCTCCGCCCGAGGGCACGCCCCGCCCTGAGTGCGTGCGCCCCCGTGGATGCCTGCCCGACACCGCCGCCTCGGCCAACCGCCACCCCAGCCGCGATGCCTTGAGCGCCCACCTCGCCAACCCGACACCCCAGCATAGCTGTTCCTTGCACGCACGCTCGTTTCGCTCGAGCCTGTCACCTCGCCTGCCTCACCCCACCGGTCACCCCCCAGTCCGCCAATGGCGCCGCCACCATTAATGGCCACAACAGCGCCCTAGCTCCCCTCCGGTCCCCAGCTGCCAGTCCCAACCCCGTCTCGTTCGCCGCTCCACCCCGGCCCTATAAATGGAGGCCCTGCACCACCTGTGCCCCTTTCCCCCATTCGCCCAACCTTGCCGCGCTCCCCTGCTCTATTCCATGCCCGATGCCGAGGCACCTCTCCATGGAGCTCTCCTTTCCGCAGCTCCCCGCTCCTCGCCACCACCACTGCTAGCTCCGCCGTGTCCACGCACAGCTTCCCAAGCCGCTTGTTGGGGTCCCTCAATGCCGACGACGCTGGCACGCCACCAGACTTCGCCACCACCCGAAGCTCCCCGCGTTGCACTGTTCCACTTCCAGCAAGCCTCCTCCGCACCCCAACCGCTGCCAATCGACTCCCGGTGAGCTCCTGTGCCTCCCCCGCAACTTCTTGCCCTAGATTGGCCAGTGCCTTGCCAGAATTTGGCCGGACCGCTGCTGGGTGCGCCGCCAAGGACACACTTGTGTCCCTTCTTATTGGGGCCTTAGCGCTAAAAGTCAGGGACCTCTACGCGTTTAACCTATAGACCTAGGGGCTAGACTATAATTTTGCCAAGGTTTTTCTTTTATAATCAGTAGAAAATGTATTTAACTTTGGAAATTCACCAAAGGCTCTATTTCACCTCTAGAACCTACTGTTAAAATTTCATACCCAAATTCGTTATGGTTTTTGTTTTAAAAATGTTTAAGTATATGCTACCTTAGGGTAATAAAGTAATTCTAATTCTTTTTATGTACCTCCAATAGACCTCAAATTTATGCAGTAGCTTATATATGGTTAAGTTTCTGTTAAATTTGTGGCTTCATAGCTTACTGTTTGAAGATAGAAATAAAATTTGGAAGATGAACCCATCTAAATGGAAGAAAGAAACCTTGAGTAATGATAAAGGTAATTTTTGGAAGAGGTAAAAAAAACATTCAGAATAGGATAGCTTTCCACTCTGAAGTTTAATAAAGTTAAGTTGTATATATGTACCCAATCACCATCAAGTCAACCCCGGGTTTTACACCACAACACACCTTACCTTATGCAGATAAAGAAAGTGTAGAAACTTGTTTAGGTGAATGTGGTCATGATGTAATCTATACTTCAGTGCTAATTCTTGTTTTGCGCCCTATGAGAAAGCATGGAAATTGAACTTGATGCATTTGCATTTCGTGTAGAGCTGAACCTTGCTGACGGAACATACGAGCTTCACCCGGTGCTAGAAGATGGAGCCGTAACTAATCTGCAGCAAGTCGGAGTCGAGCCCGTACCAGAGCAAGCCGAGGGCCAGTTCGCTAACTTCCCGTGTGCAGGTAAGCCCCGGAGCATGAATTCCTATTAAATACATGCAATATGATTCATTACTTTGGTTGCGCATTTACATTTCTAGGAATTGATTGAAATCGTAGATGCATGACTTAGTACCCTTTGATCTAAACACTAGTATGTTAAGTCGAGTTGTTGCAATGCTTAATAAGACTCGGTAAAAGTCAAGTGATTTCCTGTCACTCGCGAGTTATAGGAGTTGTTTGTTTTCCTTTTGTTACAACTATAAGGATGATGGACGGGGCAGGGCTCTGTGAACTATTTTGGTGGTCGGTGGATTGCCCCGACTGCCTACATGAAATTGGACTAAGGTTGAGATGTGATGGTGTTTCTGATCAAGTGTTGAAAGTACTAATCTCATACCTAGTATGGGATGGGGAAGCCTATTACCTGATTGAACCGGAACGTGAGTGGATCGTTCCACTGTCTCTTGAATGGAGTTCCCTTGCGGCCGCATGTGGTGACAAGTGCGGTCATAGAACGGCAGAGGCTAGGTCTATGGAGCCTTGTACCAAGGGAAGTAGGCCTGACACAGGTTTGGGAATCGATGGGGACGACTGACAAATGAAGCGACCCTTCGCGATGCGCGGATGTCGTGGGATTAGGTTCGCCATGCATGGTTAAGAAATTCGAATCGATTTGTCTACCTCTCATAGTTTGGGATTGCTTGATCGCTATGCTACACTGAGTAAGAATGAAAGATGATGATGATGATCAAATTTTATTACCTGTATTAATTGCTTGGAAACTATGCTTGGTTTAGTGTTAAACAACAATAGAACTTGTGGCTAAAATGTTGAAAGTAAGGACATACACTAGTCGCTTTTGGCAAAAAAAAACAAAACCTAGAGCCAAAAAGCTTGCATGTCTAGATGTTGGTGGAGTAGTACCATCGGTCGGTTAAGTCTTGTTGAGCGTAGTCGCTCAGCCTTGTTGTGGCACATCTTTTCAGGTGATGTTGATGCCCCTGAGCTCGCTGCAGGTGGCACTTGTCCTCCCCAACTTCCTCCTGGTTGGACAATTGAGTGGGATCCCTCCTCAAACGGCGAGGATCGATCATTGATGTCATGATCGGCTTCATTATGATATACGGCAACGACGTTTAGCTTCCGCTTATTTATTTCTGTTATTTGAGGAATCTACAAACTTTGCTTGAATTTTGAACTTGAGGTTGTCATAATTTAATCCACTTTCTTAATTGAGATGGACTGTTCTAATGTCTGTAACCACTCGCCTTCGTGCGAGTCTTGCTTTCTCGATCCTGAGATAAGTTGTTCATCGGATGAAATCCGACGGATGACCAAGTTGATTTGTTTAAAGTACATGATCGCGTGTTAAGCAGCTTAAGTGTAGTTTAGCCAAGTTAATTTGGGCAGTTCCGCCACAGGTGAGATGTGGGCTCCCCTTCGTCTTCACGCCATTTCGAACCTTCCACTTCGGGAGCCTGGACTTCGACGCCAACCAGCTCGGCATACTCCGCCTCCGCGACGAGGCGCTCGCCCCGGCATCACCGGGAGGAGGAGCATGCTCCATGGGCCTCAGGCCATCTGATGACCTCGGCGTTGAGGCGCTCGTGCTCCACCTTGAGTCCATGTTTGGCTCGAACCCCACGGTGAGTGACGTGGACATTGTCCTATACTCGTTGTTCAACACCTTCGGCCAGCTCTCCGGAGGGACCTCGTTGTCTCCGCCGCGCTGGCCACGCGGCCGGTTCCCTTACGGCCTGACGTCCTCCACGGACACATACGCACGGGGGCTCCACCATGACGTTGCCCCATCTCATGTGCGAGTTCGTGGGGATGGCGGGCTACGCCCCCGCCTCCTTCCACGACCTCTGCGACAGCTCCAGCATTGGCGACCTAGTGGCACCTAGCCGTCCTCTATCGCGGGAATGCACCATGGTGGATGCCCTGGAGTAGCCACTGGAGGGGTGTGAGAGGCCCTAGCACGTGTGCAGGCGCATGGTGGCGAGTTGCGACAGCAGTGGCTGAGCCGGCAGCTACCTGCGCTGGTGCACCCCACGCAGCGCTCTGAGCCACGCGCGCGCAACCCGACGAGCGGCGCTCGAGGTCGTGCCTACCAAGTCCAGCGCAATATCTTGGCTGGAGGAGACGATCCCCCTCAGTTCGCTCGAGCTGGCCAGAACATCACTACCACGGCAATGCTTCTGCGCAGCCTCCCCGAGCCCGTCAACCCCCACGAGCAGGCGATTCACCGAAACCTCATGGCACTGGTGGAGACCGTCGCCGTTTAGCAGGTGGAGAGCTCTGCATCACGATAGTGGCACGCAGCCTCTAGCTGGACCGGGGCATTGGGGCCACACCTATCGAATCGCTCCATCCGCCTACCACAGCAGTCGCCTTGAGCGGGGTAGGGCATCACGGTCGCGCCGCAGCTCGACCCGGCACCTGCTCCACAGTGTCCACATGTGCGCGAGCGGCGTGGGCCAACCCGTGACGCTCCCAGCGTCATCAACACGTGACGCCATGTGACACCCGGCCCAATTCGGTTGGCCCAGTGTGGCCCATGAGCGCAGGTGCACATGTTCAGTACCACCTTGCTAGTTGAGCAATGGTGGAGCCAACTTATAAGCCTCTGTTAACCAGCCATATCACCTTCGGGTTAACCCTTTTACACGAAGCGAGGACGAAAGTGTAAGCAGGGTGCTATGTGTACGCGTGCCCGCCCCTCGAAAAGGCTGGGCGGTGCGGCTTTGGAGGACGGGGTATTACACGCCAGGCTCAGCACAACGCCGATGTCGACCGAATGGTGGCGAGCATGCGTGGTGTGGGCCCCAGCTGGCCCGACAAGGACTACGAATAGACGCACCCTAGGCGTGGCGGGCGACCGAGCGACCGGTACGGCGACCGGAGCTCTAGCCCGGACGGCCTGGGGCCACGTTCCTTCGGTCACCGCATCCAGAAAGCGCCATTCCCAAAACACTTCTGACTGCTGTAATAATTCTACCTTAATTAGGTGTAGTGAAACTTAAGAAAGTCATTAGTCACTAAGTAGAGGAGGTGAAATGTCCAAATTACCTCTAAAAAACTCTTTTTCAAGTAAAATAGAAAACTTGAGTTTCTTTTTACCAACTTAAATTTTTAGTTGTAAAACTTTTAATTTCAAACAATGTTTATTAATAACACTTTAGCTAATTTGGAGTGGGAGAAGGTCAAAAACAAGAATCAAATCAGAAGTACATCAAAACCCTACAAATGACCTATGTCCTGAAATTCATGTTTTTCCTCAACTTTGCAACCTGTTATCTCACCATTCTTTATCTAACCTCAAGTCAGACCTTTAATAGAAGTTGTTTAATAGAAGTTGTAGTTCCTTGAGGGCGTTCCAACTTTGTTACACTGACCTAGGTCCAAATCACAACCAAACCTGCTCAAAAACTTGGTCAAAATCGTGTAAAACAGTCAACTCAGCCTACTTGCATTCCAGAGCTAAGTCTGGAAAACGTCCAGAGCGCGTATCTTGGCGAGCCCGTTCCTCCTAAAATATGAAATGAACTTAAGAAAAGTCCCTAATAGAAGTTGGAGTCCTAATACTGAAGAACTTTTCCTTCAATTACACCTTGGCCTGGTTCAAACGGGAAGCTACTCAAAATCTGAGCCAAAGTTGGCCAAAATGTTGAAAAACAGCAAAACCAGGATCTGCCTAAGTCCCCGAAGGCCGGCGTTCGTCCAATCTTTGCAACTCCATAGTTTCAAATTTGTCTCGTTTTCAAGCAAACTCCTTTTGTAAAGTTTGGAGCCGAATGTCTGGTCTACCAGTTTTACTTTTGGAGTTTCACGAGTTCTGTTGAAAAGTTTGGAGAAAAGGCCCCCAAAACCGACCCTTTTAGCTGCCCCAAGGAGCACCCCGCCCAGCGCGCGCCCGGCATGTTCGCCCGAGCTCGCCGACAGCCAACCGATGGCCACGACGGGACAACTCGTTCGCCGGGACGCCCAATGACCGCGCAACCCTATCCTTCCTCTGCCCGAGCATCTCCCACGCCCTATGCCGCACCACGCCTCCGCCGCTCCCCTCCGCCACGCCATGGCTGCTCGATGGCCGAGCTCCGCCTCCCCAATCTGCTGCTCGACGGTGACAGGACAACCCGCGGCTAGCCCAATCGCTCCGCCCGACAAAGAAGATCGCGCACCCCTCCTATCTCTCCAGCCTAATCGTCGGAAGATCTTCGCGTGCGGACACGCCATCCTTCTGCTAGTGGGTGCCGCCGGCCAATGGCGCCACCCCGTTCTCCTCCCCCACTCATCTCCAGCCACATCCACCGCCAGCATTGGCTCCTCCCTCACCCACCGCACCTCCCTGACCCTATAAAAGGAGTCGATGTGCCGCCTGCGCAGCTCCCCACACTCGTAAAGCTCTACCGCCTCCTCTGCTCTAAGCGTCGCCGTACCACCCTCCAGCGTAGCCCTTGTCTCCGCCGCTCCCCGCACCTCGACACCTCCCCCGAGAGCTCCGCCACCACCTCGCGCTCCAATCCGAGCGACTTGCTGCCCTCCCGGAGCCCCGTCGTCGCCGGAACTTCGCCGCGACCCCGCCGCCGAAGCCGCCTTCTGTCCCCAAGCCGTTCCGCCACCGCCGAGCCCGCTCCACCGCCCTAATCTCCGCCAATCGACCCTAGGTGAGCCCGCGCTCCTCCCCAGTAACTTGTTGCCCTAGCTCGAGCCTTACTTCGCCAGAATCAGGCAAAGATCGCCACCGGCCGCCGCGAGGACCTCTCTATGTCTTTTACCTTCTTTCAGAGGCCTTAGCGCAAGAACTAGGGACCCCTGCGCAATTAAACCTTAGACCCAAGGGGTAGGGTGTAAGTTGTTTTTGGTTTATTGTTTTAAATTAGCAGAAAATAGGATAAACTTTGTAAATGCACAATAAATCATAGAAAAATAAGAAAAATTCCAAACCACTTTTGTTGAACTCAGTGAACTATCTAGTTCATACAAAAATAATCTTGCCCATGTTACTGTTGGAAATAATACCCTATAGTTTAATTTCTTGCTTAGGTCTTTTAAATCATAGTAAATCGAAGAAAAATGCTAAAAAAGTAAATCCAACTCTGTGGTGTATGTTTCAGTGAGTAGAAGCTCAAAAAAATACTTAGGTCTCTGGAGTAGAACATTAAATCATTGTTTTAACCTTATATTTGAAATCTAGGGTTAAATATTTCTTTTTGTATAAGTTTTAATCCAGAGTTGAGAAAAATATGAAACTACTTGGAGAAGCTTAGTTTTCAAGTATAGTTTGTAGGAAAAATAAGGAACTTGGTCAGAAATAGAAGGAAACCCACCTTCCTTTTTAGAGCAAGATAAATAGGAGAAAAATATGGGAAATAGATGTCCTTCTCTAAAAATCATGAAAAATTAACCAAAGTCTCCATAACTTGCCTTCAATCTACTATTAAAGTTTCATCCTCTGAGTCATTGTAGGTTTTCAGATGAAAATGGTTAAGTGCATTCTACCCTTGGTGGTAAAATACTTTTAATTATTTTTGTGATAATCCAATGGATTCCAAATTTTATAGTAACTCCTTAACGACATTAATAAGGTGTTGTAATTTTCTCAGTGCCATATGTTACTGTTTACTTGTGGAACCAATTTTTGGATAAGGAATCAGTTTAAGTGAATAAAGAAAGGTAAATTCTAATAAGCCTAATGGGTAAATTTTGGAAGAGATACAAAAAACATTCAGAAGTAAATAGCTCCCCAAATGAACCCGAACAACCCTAAAAGCGACCTCACTTTCCTTGTGATCTTCTAAGTTGTAAGAATCTTAAATATGTACACAATCACCATCAAAGTCGACCTCGAGTTTAAACCACAACCCACCTTAGTTCGTGAAATTAATGAAAGTCAGAACCTTGTTTAGGTGAATGTGGCCAAAATGCAACTTTCTTTCCAGCATGAGTCATGCCTTGCATCATTCGTACAAAAGCATGGAAAAATTTGAACTCTTTGCATGTGCATGTCATGTAGAAGCTAATACCGCCGATGGAACCTACAAGCTCCACCCTACGTTGGAAGAGGAAACTGCCGCAGAGCTACATCATGTGGAAGTTGAGCCCGAGCTAGATCAAGACCCCAAAGACCCGCTAACTTTTCCTAAAGGCAAGCCCCGGTGCATGCTTCCCTGTTTTAAATTATGCAATATGTTGATGCTTATGATTGTGCATTTACATTGTAGGAATTGATTGAAACCGTAGATGCATGAACTTAGTACCTTGTTTTGAACACTAGTTGCTATGCTAAATAGGACTCGGTAAAAGTTGAGTGATTGCCTGTCACTCACGAGTTATAGGAGTCATTTGTTTACTTATTCTACAACTATAAGGATAACGAACGGGACCGGGAATGGTTCTGATGTGGTGGTTTGCCCCATCTGTCTAGTAATGAATTTGCTAAGGTTGAAACATGTCAGCGTTTGTGATCAAGTGTTTGAAAGTACTAATCTCATACCTAGTATGGGATAGGGAAGCCTAGTACTTGATTGAACTGGGGTGTGGCTTATATCCTGCTGTCCTTGGAACGTCGTTCCCATGGTGCATCATGTGGGTGCAAGTGCGGTCACAGTACGGCAGAGGCCGGGACTATGGAGCATTGCATGCCAAAGGAAGTTTGGACCTGACACGTGCCTAAGGGATCGATGAGGACGGCTGACAAATGAAGCGACCCTTTATGGTGCGCGGACGTTGTGGGATTAGGTTTGCCATGCATGGTTAATAAATTCGAATTGATTCGTCTGCACTGAGTAAAGATGGAACATGAGGATATTAATCTTGATGCTTGATCTTTAATTGTTTGGAAGCAATGCTTGCTTAGTATAAGTTGCTAATCTAGACTGGTTAATGAACCTAGAACTTGAGCTAAAACATTGAAAGTAAGGACCAACTTTAAGCGTTTTCGCAAAAACAAACCCACAACCAAAAAGTCTTGCATGTCTAGGAGTCGGTGAAGTAGTTATCACCTGTCGGGTCAGTCTTGCTGAATATTAGTTGCTCAGGCTTACTTGTGGCTATGTTTTCAGGAAGTGCTGCGCACGAGGAAATGGTTGCCAGCTTGACTTGGCCGACCCAGCTTCCTTCGGGTTGGTCGGTCGAGTGGACACCTGCCTCAGACAGCATGGATCGTTGAAAGGGATATCATGGTCGGCTTCGCCATAGTATTATGTATCGTCGTGTAGCTTCCGTTGTTTTACCTCTTCATTGTTTACAACCTTGGAAACTTGTTTGGATTTCGAAAACTCTGATGTAATAATTTGTTGAACTATATTAATGTGATGGGAATGTTGTAACTCTCTGTGTCAGTCACCTTCCTGTGAGCAATGCTTCTCAATCCTGAGTAAGTGGTTTATCGGATGAAATCCGACAGATAACCAAGTTGGCTTGATTAAAGTGCATGATCGCGTGTCAAGTGGCTTAAGTGCATTTTAGTCAGGTTACTTTGGGCGGTGCCGCCACAACTGCCTACCAACATCGTCAAGTCCACTGGGGAGACGAACCCCAGTGTATGGCTCGAAGACTTCCGGCTCACCTGCCGAGCCGGTGGAGTCGATGATGACTACTTCATCATCCAGTACCTCCCCATCTATGTAGGGGAGTTTGTTCGGGCATGGCTCGAATTTCTACCACCCACAGCATCCACGACTGGGTGCACCTCAAGGTCTTCGTTGGAAACTTCCAAGGGACGTATGTCCGTACCAGGAATTCTTGGGACCTCAAGAGCTGCAAGTAGGAGCCCAACGAGTCCCTGTGGGATTACATCCTCAGGTTCTCAAGGCAGTGCAACTCCCTTCCTGATGGCGTCGATGCAGATGTCATTAGCGCGTTCCTCTCTGGAACAACCTGCAAGACCCTGGTCCACAAGCTCGACTGCCTGAAGCCCCGTACCACCCGTGACCTTCTTGACATCACCAAAAACCATGCCTCCGGCGAGGAGGCGATCGGGGCAGTCTTCAGCGGCGGTCAGGACAAGGGCAAGGCCTAGCTTGAGATCCAGGATGAGGGCCCTCCGCACGGCAGGGCAAGAAGAATAAGAAGGACCGGACCAGACGCTTACTAACTGAAGGACAACGATGGAAACATCCTCACAAATTCATGGAACATTGAATAGTTACGCCATTTCTTTCGCTAGCTCGGTTTTGCTGGTCACTTCCATTCAACACTAGATCCTACAGCACCCCAGAGCACTCTCAGCCTGGGTCGCTCGGGGGCTCCACGGGGGTGCGATACCACCCCCTCTTTACTTTTGCACAATCGCGCACTTCGCCCAATCGAAATGGCATCTCGTTCCTCTAACTACCCTAAGTATCTTACGCTCCAGCCTCCCAACCAATCAAACCCCGCTAGGACCTTTGATCACGAGTAGCTAAGCCTCGCGGGCCACGCCCGGGTTCTAAAGGTTGCAGCCTATAGTCAACGGGCAGGTTTGAAATGAAAAGGGCAAAAAGTAAAATTACTTAAGGGTAAAAATGAGGGCAAGCGGGACAAGCTCCCCCTCACGATTAAGAAGATCGCGATCACAAAAGAACTTAAATTGTTCACTGGGCTCTTAGTCCCCCATGAATTCACTCTAATACAAAAACTAACTATTTCTATGAAACTTTACTATGGCCCCCCGGTTGCGTTGGCTGGCGGTGTGGCTGGTGACGATGAAGGTGTGTCAAGTGCAGTTGGGACGGTGCTCGGCCCGACCCAGCCTTCGCCGCTTCAACAAGATCGGTGGCGCCTTCTTGGCCCACGCTCGCGGCCTCCACTGAGCGGCTAGCCTCCATCACCCACTGCACGGTGGTCTGCTTAGCGACCACCTGCGCGTGCGGCAGCAGCGAAAGGGAGGCGAAAGTATGGGAAAAAACCCTCCACCTTCTGCCTTTTTAATGGGAAAGGCCGCACAGAGTCCTGACTGACGGGACATGGCCTGGGTAGGGCCCACCCACTACCGCAATAGGGGTATGAGAAATGAGGCATGACCGCACACGAATGACCCTCTGCCTTCTCAGGTAGGGTTTGGAGGGGCCCACCACAAGAATCTCCATCGAGGAGAGGCTAGCGGGCCACCCGAGTTGGTCGGACGGCTCAGACATTTGCCGTGAGATGGGTCAAGGAGCAGTGGAATGCCACATGAGGGCTATGCCGACCCCGTCACGAACAACAAACCTGGATTCCACTCGGATATACCCATTAGGAGCTCACCGAGCCCGTCACTCGAGCCATCGAGGCAAGTGGTGTCAGCTCAACCCCACCGCTTGCAGAAACCGCGGATGGGGCGATGCATAGAAACCCGACCGAGGTAATTTTACCAACCTTTCGTTTTCTTTCCCACTGCAAGAGCATTGATTCATTCATCTGATGCATTCATTCATTCATTCATCCATCTCATACATACAATCATCGCATCACATTGCTTTGTGTTGCGTCACAAAGCAAAAGTCAGCTCATTCGAAATGAGACGCGACTGATCAAGGTTTGAAGGCCGTTCCGTGAAGGACTTGAGGCTACCTCGCGTCAAACAGAGCTAGGGGAAAAGCAGATGAGCCCCAGCGGCCTTCGCCTGACCCGCTCAAAAGCGAATAGGGTCATCTCAACTTCTCATTTGATCCTGACCTCGAGCCATGCCCATAGAATCTCCATTGAGGAGAGGCCAGCGGGCCACCCGAGTCGGGTGGATAGCTTGGTCCTCTGCCAGGAGGCGGGTCAAGGAGTAGTGGAATGCCACATGAGGGCTATGCTGACCCTATCGTGAACGACGGACCTGGATTCCACTTGGACATCCCCGTTAGGAGCTCACCGAGCTCGCCACTCGAGCTATCGAGGCAAGTGGCGTCAGCTCAACCCCTCCAGTTGCAAAAACCGCGGACGGGGTGACGCAGAAAAAGACGCGACCAACCCCAACTGGCCCCTCCAAAGAACAAGGGCTTGGGGTCTGGGGTTGCCTGAACCCAACTAGGGAGTCCAATCGGTGACACAGATTGCGGTTGGGAACAAACACGGGCGAACGTGCTGACTCGGGCCAACCCACGGGAGCTCACCGACGACCTCCCCGGATCATCTTCAACCACGACGACCTCCCCGGATGCTGGAACTTCAGGTGGGACGGCGCCAGCTGCTGCCTCCATCGCCTCGACTACCTCCGCGACTACCTGCAGATACAACAAGTCCTGATTAGCTGTCGTGGTATCAACATACATGAATAATCATACCCGCACCTTAGGGTCTTGGCCTTCCTCGAAGGTTATTACCGACGGGGGCGTGAGCTCGACGATGCGCAGAGTACTTGGAGCACGTGTCCTAGTGACCGTCCGCTTCTTCTTTGGTGGCGGGGCAAGAGCGGTCTCAAGTTCATCATCCGCAGGGCACTTCGATGAGCTAGAGGATGTCCCAACTTTGTCCGAGGTGCAGACCTTCACACAATATGCCCCAACAACATCTGAGTTTGAGTTGCTGAAGGATTTAGTTTCTTCTTCTTCCTCCTCCCCGGTGGCCCCCAGTACAGCAAGGTTTCGCCAAAACACCCGTAGGGCGCTCTCCATATCGTCGGAGCCAGGGGAGGAGGGGGTGAATAAAACACAAGTATGTCTTCCTGCATAAAGGCAGACAAGTCAGAAAGTAAGAAAGACCTCAAATAAGTACTCAGGGGCTAACGCCACGGGTACTTACTGCTCTCGGCGGGCTGACAGCGCTGAACTCTAGGACTACCGGGGGATCTCATTAGCGTTCTTAAAGAAGCGCTTCAACCTCGCCATCACCTTGTCGACAGACATCTCCTCAGGTGTCATCCTTGATGGGTCATTGAGGCCCGAGTACTCATAGCCCCAGGTGTGGCAGACCTGCAGGGGTTGAACTTGCCTCTTCATAAAACTGAAGGCTACTCCAACTCCTGTCAGCCCTTGATTCTTCAATTGGGCGATCTTGCCTAAGAGCTCGGGTACTTGAAGACTGTTCTCATGCGTCGGCTCATCTATCCACCTATTGTTCCACTCTGGATGGTGACCAATCACCTTTTGCAGCTTTGGATCATGGTATCCAATGTAGAACCACTTCCCCTTCCACCTAGAGTGTGACTCCAACAACTCGTACTCCAAGTACAAGCTACTACTATTCTCCCGCATCTAAATTCCAGCGCCCCTGACTACTACAGTAAACTCCAGTTTTGGTTGAGGCTTCACCCAGAATATCTTACGGAACAGTTGAAAGTGGGGCTACATCCCCAAGAAAGCCTCGCACAGGTGCAGAAAGATAGCATTGTGGAGAATACCATTTGGATTGAGGTGCACCAGCTGAAGCTTGTAATAATTCAAAAGACATCGCATAAAATCAGAGGATGGGATGGCAAAACCCCGCTCAAAAAGTGGGTGAAGGTTACCGTCTCCTCGGGGTACTCTTCTAGTGGCCACAGATTACCGCAGGCACATGTCCAGTAGTTTTGCTTTCTCCAACACCTAAATCTCTTCTTCCTTCATGGTCAATTTCTTCCAGGCATAGGCAAGAGTTGGCGACGCGGTTTGGTTTGTCTTCCCATACTTGGGTGAAGGAAGTTGTAACTCCTTCCCCTTTCTAGATCTCTTGGAACCATCAGCACCCCTGGAAGTAGAAGCTTTTTTCCCCATCTTGGATGTCACGAGCTGCTTCATGCGCATGCGCTCGGGGGCTCACAGGAGGAAGGCAGCATCGGCGATCTCAAATTGGATTGTGGCGGCGTTGGGCAGTAGGGTTTTCTCAAGCACAAATAGCAGATGGCAATGGTGGAGTAAACGGGGGGTAACTTCCCTCATCTATTTATAACAGAACTAGAGTAAACGAAGATAATGGCCCCGATGTTTTCGCCTCTAGCCGTTAATTTTGCAAATGGCCGTCAGTTTCTGAAGTTACCGCAAAAGATAAGGTTACTGTTGGTGACGGTCACAATGACTGGTGGCTGATCCTTATACCTCCTGAAATTAGTCGGGTAACGGCTCGGGGGTTGTGTGCCACATGCCCGTCAGCTAAAAAGTTTTTTTCCGGAGTTTAAGGTGAAGATAGTGCAAATGCAGATTGACCCTCAGCCTGATTCTTCGATTCAACCTAAGGCTCGGGGGCTACTCCATATGGAGTGCGATTTTTATCGCACTTCCATATATAAATTCAAGGACAGATATTTAAGACAGTGTTAGATGAGTTACTTGAAGGCTCAATTTTGACAAAGTACTTAGAAGAGCACAAAAAACTAGTCGAATGAAGCCTGTAAATGTACTCAGGACTGCTGCATTTGACTAAAACGTACTCAGAGGCTTGTCGTACATACATCCATGGGCCCACCAGAAGGTTTGGACAAACCCACATACAGGGTTGTGCACCAAGACATGTCAGACATGGAGACTACGGTGCTGGACGGCGTAGTCTACGTGGAGGACAGGAACTAGTCGAGGACTCGAAAACTACGCATAGAAGTTAGAGTAGGACTCTCTGGTCGAATCCGACTAGTATTCCTGTAAAATAACTGACCTATAACCCTACTTCTCCAATATATAAGGACGGGCAGGGACCCCCTCCAGACAGGTTCAATTGAACACCAGCGAACAACACATAGGACATAGGGTATTACGCGATCTAGCGGTCCAAACCTGTCTAAATTGCATGCCCAAGTACACCATCGAGTTCCTAATTTTGGCGACACCCACCAACCAAAACTCTACCTTGGGTATTACCCTCGGTAGGTTGCCGAGTTCAAACACCAACACAACCTAGTAGTCAATGAAGGGGAAAATGTCCCTTGGGAGTATAGGGAGAATGAAGTTTGTGTGGGTGCTTTGTACCCTAGTGGGGATGAGGTCAAGGTAGATGTGAAGCGATATCCACTTTATCTTTGCAACGGCAGTTTAGAGTGGTGAAGAGCAACCCGACAGTGTATAATGTGTGTTGTTTCAGAAACAATTGCCTGTTTAGGGTTCAGGCATACAAGGGGAAGTGGAAGGATTACTGGGAGGTGACTAGAGTGGTGGAGCACCAATGCTTGTTGGATGAATTGCAAGCACAACAACACAACCTCGATGCTGATTTTGTTGCTCAATACATGTATTCTCAAATAGTGGAGAATCATCGCTATGAGCCCAAGTCGATTATTTGTGCCATAGAGGAGAAGTTCAAGTACAAGATTAGCTACCACAAAGCTTATCGAGCCAAGCAGAAGGCGTTAGAGATGAAGTGGGGTACATACGAAGCATCATATGATAACCTCCCTACCCCATTGCACACCATATGCCAGAGGAATCCTGGAAGCTACTACGACCTGAAAGCCTATCCCTGTGCTCATTCCAGGCAATTAGGTTCTGCTGTGGTCATTCTTGGCCTTGGGTCCTTGCATTGAGGCTTTTCAGCGATGTTGCCCAATTATTTGCATTGAAGGCACATTTTTGACTGGAAGGTATAAAGGCACAATCTTGATAGCTATTGGGTCCAACAGTAACAACCAAGTGTTGCCGCTGGTGATCGCCTTTGTGGAGAAAGAGTCTGGAGATAGTTGGTATTAGTTCCTGGAGAGGGTTAAGCAGATGATTATGAAGGACATGGAGGGTGTTTGTATAATTCATGATCGGCACAAAAGCATTCTACAAGCAATTGAAGACCTACATAATCGTAGTGTGGAACTTCACAGGATGATGCAGTGGCCGGACTTGGAGAGTAGGTGGTGCATGAGGCATATGGGGGCAAACTTTCATAGCCAATTCATAAACAAGACCCTTATGAAAATGTTTAAATGGCTATGTACCCAAAATCAGGAGAGGAAATTTCATCTACTTTGGAAGAAACTTGATGAGCTTACAAAGAAACGATCCAAAGAGTTAGGCAAGAGGCCGATAAATGGCAACGCTGACCACCTTGTGTCTCTGGAGGACGTCGGACTGGATGGTCCAAATGTCAGGCGAAGATGAGGTAGGTCCATTAAGACATTCTCATAGTGGATTGAGTATGAGTCAAAGGAAAAGTGGGCCTTACTATTTGACAAGGGAGGTGCTAGGTGGGGTATAATGACTACAAACCTAGCTGAGGTGTACAACTGGATCCTGCATGGTGTTAGGAGACTACCCTTAGTTTGTATCATGGAATTCTTCTTGTACCGCACCATGAAGTACTTCAGGGAACGGTACGCGGTGGCCAATAACTCAATGGTAGATAATCACAAAATTTATGGATACAAGATGACAGAGTACATGGAGCAGGCAATTAAAAAGGCTCGTAAGCATTGTGTTACTGAAGTGGGTGCCATTGAATGCTGGTACGAGATTATTTGAAGGGACAAAGGTCAATTGGGAGGGAGGCGCGAGAAGCAAACACACAAGTGCATCCTTACTAATGAAGGATGTGTTTGCTCATGCCAAAAGCTAAGACTGCTTCATAAGCCTTGCACCCATGTCATTGCTGCATGCCTTGAGGCAAGGAGACTTTAGCCTCGTCAGTTCATACCACATTACTTCCTGAAGGAAACTATATGTGCCACTTGGAGGAACGAGGTTTATGAATATCGTTTACTAGGAAACTTAAAAAATAATCTGGTAATGAGCACATCGGGGCACAGTGCATCTCCATCTCAACACTCGGACCTCCTTCTCCCGTATCCTTCCACACCACTCAGCAGGAGGATGAACAATGGCATCTGCAAGAGGGACAGGTCGTGGGAGGAGGGGAAGAGGAGGGGATGCTCCTATTCCCACCATCACTTGGCTAGGTTCTTTTGGCCCAACGGAGTATGAGGTACCCCTCGACGACTTCCCTCTATGTGACAGGGCTAACTATCTTGGGATATGAGGTAGGCTACGCTAGCGCAAAACAAAAAAAATTCTACCGCGTAAACTAGGAAAACTGTCGTACATGGATCACGGGATTACCACTTGACGCACTGGTGCGGAAGATGTAGAATCCCGTCGGGGCAGCGAAGTCAATTAGCGTAGTCGTATTCGTAGTCGATCACATCGACGTCAAGCAGCTCCTCAGCAGCTCGTCCACGTGCAGCAAGGTCATCCTCGTGCCGCGGCTCATTAGTGGCTCATCGTGGCTCGTCGGCGGCTCGTCCAAGTCCTGCAGGTGCAACACCTCCAAGGTATCCACATGTGCAGGGAGGAAGCGTCGCAAGCCAGACTGCTAGGTTCGCGAGTTGCAACAAGGCGAGGGTGTGGGAGGTGCAGTGGCTGACGTTTGGTCAAAAGAGTAAACCCTAGGTCACCCCCACCCCTCTATTTATAGAGGTTCCTAACAGGCCTCTGGGTCCGACGCCCATTAGTACTTCTAAACCTGATCCAACTCGGATCGTATCCGAATTGGGCTTCCTGCACCTTAAGTGTGTAACCCTATGGGTTCGGATACGTATAGACATAGCCCGAGTACTCCTACTCAGCCACATAGTCGATAGCGGCCTCTAGCAAGACGTGTCAACTCCTATACGCACACAAAGATCATATCAAACGAACCGTCACAACATCACGTACATGCTACTCCCTTTGCCTCACGATATTTGGTCTAGCTCCAAGACGACCGCTCTTTCTCAATCCTGTGATTCGGAATCCCTTTGTAGGTTAACTCTTAACCTTACGTAGCATGGCCATACATTTCTTGATCCGATCACTCAAGGGGCCCAGAGATATCACTCTCAATCAGAGAGGGGCAAATCCCATCTTGATTGACCATGCCTCACAGCATGCTTCTTGACAAACCCGAAAGCTACCTTTTTAACTACCCTGTCACGGTGTAACGTTTGATAGCCCCTAAGTAAGTCGATCCACATCTTGAGTACATGCGAGAATCTCAAGTCTAAGGACAAAGCGTACATGTTGTGTAAAGAGAGAACTACTTCTCGTGTTGCGTCAGTCCTAGCACATGTCTCTACACATGCCCATTTTATTAGTTTGACATCTCCATATCCATGACTTGTGAAACATAGTCATCAACTAATACATGTGCTAGTCTAATATTCACGTGTGTCCTCACATGAACTCCGACTAGGGATAACTTTTAGAATAATCATACAAGTAAAGAGTTTGACATACAATTCACGTAATTGCAAATCAATTCAAGTAGCCTTTAAAGGATATTCAAGGAACACAATATAAATCATGGATACAAATGGAATATCATCATCTCTATGATTGCCTCTAGGGCATACCTCCAACAAACTACGCCCCTCCAAACTCCCTTAGGCCTTATGACGACCGCCATGATGCATGGCCAATGTGTCACCATAGTGTGGCTTGTGTTGTCCAGCTATTTGATGGTTGCGGTGATGGAAACCGGCATGGTGAGTCAAGTTATTACTTCCTTACTCTTGCTAAGCTTTTCGTGCTACAAACTAACATCACGTTCAGTCTTATCTCGATGAAGGAAACTGCCGCTAAGCAAATTGGGTCGATCCTCCACTTCCTGAGCCAACCCAAGAGTACATCCACTACCTCAAGTGCAAGATCTTTGACCTCGAGCGTAAGGTGGAGGATCTTCAATCCGAAGTTGATGCAAATCCTTAGGCAGTTAACATCGCAGATGACTTGATTTGTACTGATCCATGGTGCAAGTGCACCTACCACTACAACAAGGTCGCCCCTCGTCTCCGCCATCCTCTGGGGGTGCTGGCTACTATGAGGCTGGGCCCTCCCAGCTCTCGCAAAGCCAATTCTACTAGAAAGTAGAGATGGCTCTATCGCTGGCTATTTCAATTACCTAAGGCATGTTAGGTTTAGCAACGGCACATGTTTAGGATAGCATCCGTGCCACACATGCCACTGCAATCTATAATTAATTGTTCACTCTAGAGTTGTTGGTGTTCGTATGTTGTGCACGAATTTCATTTCTATCTGTTGTAATTTCGCTGGAAACAGCTATGTATCTAATGGCTGGGAGTTAATTCATTTTCAATTATTTTCTCGAAGCGCTCTACCTCTCTCAAATTAGGAAGTTTCATATTGCAACCAATAGTGACATATTCGAATATTTAGTGCTTCCAATGTAATTTGATATTTTTTAAACTTGGAGAAAAAATTACATGAAAATAAAATAAAAAAATCCAAATTATAGCGGGTTGAAACGGCTATAGCTACCTCCACACAATGCAACCGATGGTTGGAGCGAAGTGCCTGGGTACCGGCGGTAGGGGTCCATTTCCGCAAATTTATAGATTGCCTATTTATTTCTGCAAATTCGTAAAAAAAATATAAAAATAAAAAAACAGTCTTGTACGTGACTTTACGTAATGTTGCCTTCATTCAGTCCATAAGCTGGCCCAATCGCCAGATGAGCCCACCCATCAGCCCATTGTACTGCCATACATTGATAGTCTGGGTCATGACACTCCCACAGAACTTAAAATTCAATAGCATGTTATTAACAGTTCCACCTTCAGTACAGGATTACATGCAACTTAGGGTGCTTAGAGTCTTAGTTTTTATAACACCCAATTCATCCTCTCTTAGGATGTCACGATCGTATTCCACTAAAGTATTTAACCACCACACACCACACATGTGATGTACCTTCAGTAAAGGATACATGCAACTTTGTTCTTGACAAGTTGAGGTTACTTTTACACGACGCCGCAACATCAAACACATGCACGCATATGATCGATGCACCCACCCCACTCATCACCTAGAGTAGCTACCAACTCTTCCCACGCATATACATCCAGTCATCCACCACATGTACAAACACCAACCTGGACATACTTATGACTCACCTAATTCTGATTCACATGGCACATGCATGCTGCAGCCGCATGCAAAGGTGACGCCGCCGTGCTCGTTGCTTCCACGGCGGTGGCCGGGGCGCCGCCGCTGCCGGCCGCCGACCGCTTCAGGAATTCGATGCAGTCGTCCACCGCCTCGCTCCGGTACGAGTCCGTGTACGCCACCGACGTCGCTGGGCTCACCCGCGCCGCCGCTCTGGACGGCGTCGCCGCCGCCGATGTTGCCGCCCGCCGCAGGGTTCCCGGGGCGCCCTTGTTCGTCGTTGTTGTCGCCGTCGACGCGGCGGACAGCATCGCAAGCCGCAGCACGACGTCGCGGACGCGGTCCAGCATAGACACCTGGGTGGCCGCCGCGGATCCCCGGCGGGATCTCCGGCCACCGCCGCCGCCGCGCAGCCTCGGGATGCAAGTGACTGTCGCCTCCTTGAGGTTCAGTGGCTCGGCCTGAAGGCTCATGTTGGATCTGATCTCAAATTTGTGCTACTCTCTCCTGCTATTTTTCTTTGGGCACACTAGAGCTTTAGCTCTTCTTGATGAACTCACCGCTCTCTGCCGTGTTTCATGGGCTTTATATGTGCAAGGAAGAGAAGAGCCATTTGGTTGGTCTTGGCCTGTCAACACTGGATTTTAGCAAGTAAAAAATTTACGATGCTCCCCAACTTGCTGATTCACATGTTGCACGCAAAGCAAGGGCGGCAGGCCAGCAGTGTTGCATATCTTTCAGTTGCATGATTGATTGTACAGACAATCGGGCTTGTTCGTATCTGTACCGTACTAAAGAATTGTATGTATTCCCGGATATACGGATGTCCCTTCTGTAATGAGTCTTGTAATACTCTGTATGTCGCTTCGCAAAAAAGAAAAGTAATACTCTGTATGTATGTCCAGTTATTCACCCATCAATACTTCATTTCTTCATAGGGCGTATTATGATTTTGAAAAGTCAAACTGCAAAAGTTTTAACCAACAATTAGTCAAAATACATGTATACTTTTGAATCCATTGATTTGTATTTCAATGATCTTCGAACATGCACAGTATTGATTTTCTAGCAATTGATATATTGTTAGGGAACTAATGATCAAAGTATAGTGCAAACCATTGGACACAAAATGTAACACCTTTACACACTGGTGCCACTCTTCAAATGTACAATGCAACGAATTAAAGAAAATGCAAGCTACTATAAGAACAAGAACCAATTGAAGAAGAAGCCCCCCTAAATAAAGGAAATCTTTGTGATGGTAGTAACAACTACTTAAAGACACAAAACTATATGGAATGATTCATGATCCCTGTATTGAATAACATGCAGGAATCCCTGGATTTTCAATGAAATAACTTTGCATAGACTATGGTTAGTATGCGCCTTTCTAGAAGATTTGGTTCAGTCGACAATCATTCAAAGGAAGATCAAGACCCTACAAGATCTTCACCAGTGTGCACAATTTGTTTTGAACACAAGCTTATGCTGTCTTATGCATGACCATGTGGTAGAAGATGCCAAATCAGTGAACCTCAACAGCCCTATTTGGAGGATCTGATTCCTTATATTCAGCAATTATTTGACCCCCAATTATCAGGCCGACCACCTATTAACTAGGCCATCATATGTGGCTCTTAATAATTTAAACAATAGCAGATAAGACGAGCTATATCTTCATCTGACTGTACGTGCTTTAGCTCATTAGCTGGTAGTTACAGATTAGATTCCCCAAATCTGAAAAAGCAGGGAAGATTCAGCAAGTAGAAAACTAATTTGTTCCAGAGAAATATTTTGCCTTCATTAAAGAAGAGTCCTAAGATCATTTTGGCATCGGAATTTTTATTTAGATCCATTCAATAAATTTTTCCCCGTAAAAAGCACTTCAGTTTTGTGCTTATTTCAATAAACATTTGTAGATAACACGAGCTATCTTCGTGTGAATGTGTATGTTTAATTGGCAGTTAAAGATTAGAGATACCCTAGATCTGAAAAGCAGGGAAGATTCTACAAGTAGCAGAATAATTTATTTGAAAGGTTTTCCGGTATTTCCAAAGAAGAGAGCCCTCTCATCTCCTCTAGGGTTGTGATTTTACTATCCATTTTGCAACGACTCCATTAGAGTTGTTTCTTGCCACTATATCCCTTTTGACATCCATACTTGTTCATTTTTCTATTGCCCATTAGAGTGAGTTTATTTTAATTCCTTCATTTCGTGATACATAGAGTAGCAAAAGTGTTAAAAAAAACAATTTCCACTCAATTTTATGTCCTTTTCAATAGGAGAAGGTGTCACACTGCTAGGCAGAGGATTGATGTGCAACTTGATTTGGACACGAAAGTAATCAAGATGTGATGAAGGTTTAAGATGAAGTTTCCTCACCTAAACACAATCCTTAAGCACCACCATTATACCCGCCAGCAGAGGTCGTGAAGCTTTTAGATGGGCCTCCATGTATAGGATGCTTGATTTCAGTGGACTGAGTTGGAGTACAGACCCTCCCCGTAAGGGATGGATGATTTTCTTCTTTTGGTTTCCTCCTAAGCCAAATTAGGAGGCCAAATTAGACCCACTAGGGCCCAATAAGGAAGTTTCATGGCTGCTTCGGATTTCCTATCTATCTTCTGCTAGATAATAACTAAACATATATAATACAGCAGTAGCCTGCCCACAACGACCCAACAAACTATCTCAACATTTTACATGAACTATCTTAAATTTTTTTACGCCAAAAAGTTGGTGAACATCAAAAAAATGTTGGTGAATGCAAAAAAAAGTTGGAGCATGTAAAATTGCTAAAAATTGTTGAGCAATAATGTTGGTGAGTGTAAAAATGTTTAATAAAAATGTTGATACATATAAAAATGTTTGCTAGCATCAAGAAATGTTTGTAACAATTAAGCTAGACTTTTTTAAAAAATTATATTGATAAATATCAACAAATATTTACGGATGTTAAAAAATATTGTACGTGGGCTTAATATGAATTTTAAAGATGAGTTGATTATCTATCTTCCAGAAGGCACATACGAGCCCCCGGCTGCTTGACAGCCTCTCAGTCCTATGTGCTCCTATATTATCATCTGGTGAGCAGCAACGGTATGTCATCTTATCTTTGTATTACAATTTGACGATATTTCATCTGGATTGCTTACTTTTCAATGCTTCCACCACCATCTCCATCGGGAATGGAAAGAAAGGGAGGTTTTGGCACCACAGTTGGCTTGATGGTGAAGCACCAAGGAATTTATCGCCACATTTATATGATCTGGTGAAAAGAAAAAAAAAAGACAGTGGCACAAGAGCTATGGAATGACAAGTGGATCAAATCCTTACAGAACAAAATCACAACTACAACTCAAGTGGAGGAGTTCGTCTCACTCTGGATCAGATTGCAAGACACACATCTTCACCCAGGGGCGGAGGATATGATTACTTGGAAGTGGATGGCTGACGGCAAACACTCTACCCGATCCACATGTCGTGCTTAGTTTTTTAGTCCTATAGAAATGACAAAGCCAATCGCATTTGGTGTGCGCGCACTGAAAATAAATGTAAGCTGTTCGTTTGGATTCTCATTCAAAACGAAAATCTCACAGAAGACAACCTCGCGATTAGGGGATGGCCGCACCAAACTTCTTGTGCCTTATGCAACGGGCTAATGAAATCCGGGCAACACCTCTGCCTACTCTGCCCCAACGCTCAACCAGTCTGGAACCAAGTTTCTACCTGGGAGCAATTTGTGCTTCCCAGCAAGCACACCCCTCAAATTCAACAACAACAGAGATTGGTGGGAGGCAGCTGAAAAGCATGTCCGCAAAAATTAGCGATGAGATTTTAAAGGAATGGCCATCTACATTACGTGGAACCTGTGAAAAGAGCGGAGAATTTTCGAAAACAAGCACCTAATGGCCATCACGTGGCAGAGCGAATAAAGGAATGCATAGAGCAATACAGATAGGCATTTTAATCCCTAACTTAGAGCACATAACTATTCTATATAACACTCTGGGTGTGTGTTTACTAACGCGCACTTGCGCGGCGTCAGTGCCGTTTGCCTCCATTCTTTAAATTCTTTCCTTATTAATTGAAAAGCAGAGCTCCTGCCATTTACATAAAAAAACAATTTGACAATTGGAAATATTTGATTTTTTGTACTTCTTGAAGAATCATATACATTTGAATTTCTTCATATACATGAGTGGCATTACACTAGTTTGTTTCTTTTTTTTGCTGGTGCTAAACCAAAACTTCTCTGGATGTATACAGAGCTGTTCTCCACTCGATCATATATGACACGAATTGGCAATATATTCCGTAATGAAATGGACACTGCAAAGTACATGGTACCGTGTTTATAGGGTACATACAAACAGTTCTCCATTAGACTACGATGCCATTGTCCCCTACAGATGTTTGGCTGCCCTTAATTTCGTGATGTTTTCTATTTGGTGGTGGTTATGAGTATCTGAATGTTCATTAAGTTGACAAAAGCACTTCGTACTCCATGTGTCTGCGCTAGCTGTTAACTAGTGTGCACTGGCTCAATTCAATCTAGTATTTAAATTAAAGCTCGTACGTAATCAGAGTACTCAACATACCACCAAAGAGATGTGTGTGTAATCAACAAAAAGGAATGGCCGCGGCGATCGCTACTAATCATACGTGTTCGCGCTCTAAAAAATCAATTGTGTTCGTCACCTTTGTGGACCCTCTATGCATTATGTTAACTTCACCTCTCTTCCTCCCAATCTTTTTTCCCAAACATCTCCAACTTTAAGTTCACACTATGGAAATTTATTAACTACTCGTTGTGCAAGTCCATGCAAATAAATTCATTCATTCTAAACAGGCAGAGCATTATGAGATATTTTTCAGATCAAGCAACGCCAGACACACCTGTTTCAAACAAAGGGATAGCGAAGATTAACTAAGCATATCCTACAGTAAATAGGCTCATAAAGGGATGGATAAACAACCATTATCCAGAAATTAAAGTTACACATCCGACCGCAAGTTGCGCAACTTTAACACTAAATTAACATCCATCTGCAGTAGGATTTTACCTTCAAGCATGTTTCTTTAGTTCATCTACACGTTAGATGTTTCTAAAGATCCCAACAAGAACAATGGATCAATCGATGAGGCCAATTAGTAGATAATAGTGACCAGCTGCTTCATTATCAAAGAGACTATTAGCAAACAACTGAATACTTCCACCTATGCAAAAGATAAGCAGCAGTAGACAATGTGGTGTCTTTCAGAAAATTGGTGTAGGATTATCCACTAAGACGGTTATAATTATGTGTATCCGTATCCTATGTTCTTGATAGGCATTACCTAAGACTGATCACTGTCACCTTCAGACGGACAACAGTCGAGATGTGGTTTCTTTTAGACCTGCACTTACTTATATGAAAATTAATCAGGTGCTGATAGTGTTCTCAAGTTAGCACTCTGTATGATAATTGTGAAAAGAATTATACGTGTGTGTGTGTTTGTGTGTGTGTGTGTGTATTCTACATACTGATTTACCAGCCACCAGCCAGTTTGATATGAAATGGGTCAATTCAGTTAGTGAAAACATCAAAATAAACCCCCAATTTTTTATGCAAAAAGTTAAGGCATATGTTAATTACTAGGAAGGGCCCCTAACTAATTGGTGATGATTACTGCACATGGAACCTTGTACCCTAAGGCCTTAGAATTTTCAAAAGTCACACCAGTCTTCATCAAAATGCTTCTGGCCCATCCCCATCACTCCATCAACAACTAATAACAATATATAAAAACGGCGCTACTAGATACAATTTTTTGCTGCAAATTATAAACTATAAGCACGTACCATTTGGGCACTCATACATATATAGGACCATCGATGGATCAGTGGACACTTGTAGCTAGCAACCTTAGTTTACAACCCAAGACCACCAGATCACACCCTTCAATTGGTTTAGTGCCAAACACAATTAACAGTAGAGGCTGCAGGTAGGAGCTAGCACATCAAGAATGTCCAGGCTGCAAGCAAAAAGCTTCAGGAGGAAAGCCTCCCACACCCACAACAAGGCGCCGAGGAAGTGGCCGTCCAGGCTGGTCGACGGCTTCAGGCGGATGCTGGTGGGGCTCTTCTCTTTCCCGCCGCGGCCGCCCAAGGTGACCTTCTCCGTCGACGAGCACCGTGCGGCTGGCACCGGCGGAGGAGGCGCAGCAGGAGGAGGCGGCGGCGGCGACGCGTCGAAGAGGTCGTCGTGGAGCAGCTCGAACCTGCACCCGCTGAACGCGCACTACGACGAGGCCATCGCTGACTGCGTCGAGTTCTTCAACAAGTCCGCCAGGGTCGACCTCAGGTCAAGGCCACACTGTTGATCCGGGTCTGTCTGGTTAATCTAGTGACTGTATCGATGCGTGATAGATCGATGTTTAGGTAGATCCATTTCGTCCCTGATGCACTTCACCTGCCAAGTAAAGATCGATTTTGGATCCCATAAGTCTCTGTCCAATCCCATCTAAGCTACTCCTACCAGAACAGGCTCTGTATGTGTAGATGTTCTTGTGCATGTGTATCAGTGTGTATATATCTCTGTATGTTTATGTAGCCTGCTCAAGATTATTAATCAGATCATGGATGCATCTTTTCTTCCTTTTTTATAAACAGAATGTGAGTAATAAGTTATTGCGCATCGTGTATATAAATAGTTGGGAAATTGTGTGTCAAAATACGTACGGTTCCTTCAATTGCAATAGGGAGATAATATGTGTTCTCCACAATATTAGTTAGGAGACAAACCAAGCATAGTTGGATGGTTAGCATATAGTCCCCTACTGCTAGAGGGATCAAAAACCCATGTGTTGATGTCATATGCATCAAAACTGGTTTTTTATTGAGTGGTAGCAACGTGCCTATTGATAGCAACAATGTGGATGTTAAGATGTGGTACCCAAATTTTCGTAGACATTCATAGGTGTTGTGTGCGCCCATGTGTAAGTGTTTGAGTCTACATTGTGTTTCTCAAAACAAGAATAAATACATTAACAAAATATAATATGCACAATAAGAGTATATTGATTAACACACACAAATAAACCACTTATAATGAGGTATGAACATGATTTTCAATGTAATAAGATAAACGATAACCTGCATCTGAGCCAATCTGAGTGGTCCAAGAAGGAGTGGAAACTACCATCATTTTAGAGCTTGCTTGGTTCACCACAACAAAATACCACGCCTCATGTTCGGCGGCCATGAGAAAGTTTGGCAGTGCTTGGTTGGGAATTAATTGTGGCTGCCATGCTAGTTCTCCGTTGTTTCTCGTGCCGCAAGTGAGGGGCTGATTTTTGGTGCCGTAAGTTCGGCGTCACCACAGATGCAGCATGGCGTTTTATGGCTGACAGCCAAACACGCCCTTAGACCGAAGTAGGTCCAATTAGATTTTGTCCAATTGAAAGGTGGACAAAAGGATGTGAGAAACCCATCTCTCATTTGTGCGATTCATGTTAATTCCAAGCGATGAGATTAAGTTTGTGCATACTCTTGCGCACCTGATGTTTTCTCAATATTAATTTAACAAGTAGTATTCCCTTAACATAAGTATCTTTTTGAGTTGCATACAATCAACTATTTTAAAATTTGGCTATAAATTCCTATTATGTGTTAAAGTTGGGTGTTCAAAATTTAACGAGTAGATCCGTTTGTAGTTTCATATGAATATACACTTTTTATACTTACAACAAAATAGTATATGTTTGTGGTTTGACACAGTATATGTTACGATTACGATATATCTATAAAACCTAACAAAAGTTCAATATCATGGAGTGATTTCGAGGCTAGCAATCGCAAATTTATTTGTCTTGATAGTCGATAATGAAAGGTTGAAGAGTTTAACTACATAAATATGGAATTTTCACTTTAGTTCTTTTGTTATCAAATAGTCAATACATTTAATAATAATAATCTTTAGAACCTATCAACCCAATGTCCTGTTGTCCTGCAGACATTCATATAAGTCTACATGCGGGTGCTATTAGAGTATGCATGTAACTATTTGCGCATATATTGTGTTTCTGAAAAAGCGACGAACACACATTTGAATGAGAAGTTGTTGTTATTACATATCAAATCACCCTACTAAAAATGAAGCAATGTATAGTTTGGATGATTAGTGGAGATGGTTGTATCCCCTACCCATTAAGAATCAAACCTTAAGTTTGACGCTGCATCGTCTCATTCAGTTGCCAACTGTGATGATTTTGTCAATCTTAAGATTCGAAGTATGTTTGAATTGATGGCAATGAATGTGTATATGTGTGAGAGTCTCTTTCTGCAGCATGTTCTGAAAAAGTATCACCGTACTCAAGTTGACACTTTTTACTGAAACAAAATCCAAATTAAACTGAAATTATTGGAGCGAAAACTTAATATATGTAATTATGTGTGTTTATATATATTTATTGATGATGATCAAATGTTCATATAAGCCAAAGCATTATGCATTCCATTAACTACACATGTGACATGTATAAGGATTAAAACTTTACGACGAGAGGCTCTTGGGTGACTAAGTTTAGTGTGTGTGGATTAGTATATATGGAGGGATCAAAACGAGTCGTCGTGGCAGCTGCCGCTGCTCTTCTTCCTCCGCATGAAGAGCGCGCCCACCAGCGGGATCAGCGGCTTCTTCTTCTTCTTCCTCCCCTCCTCCGCCGCCATCGTCTTCGCGGCCTCGTGCCCGGCCGACATCTGCCTCTGGAACCTCGGCTCGCGGTAGTAATGCGGCTGCGGCTGGGGCGGCGCGCGGTGTAGCTCCATCACGACGTCCGGCAACGGCGGCGCGCGGGACGCGGCGGCCGTCGGCGGGTCGGCGAACGTCACGTACCTCTTCTTCTGGAGCTCGCTTCCGGCAGCAGCCGCGACGCCGTCGGCCGAGCGCCGTGGCGGCGCCGGCTTCTTCTCGGCCTCGGTGAAGCTGAGGCCCTCGTCGATCTCCAGGTCGATGACCTTGGCGGCGGCGCCGGCGCCGGCCTCCTCGTCGTCGCGCGCCTTGAGCCTCTTAAGCTCCCTCATGGCGTGGCTGAGCTCCTCCTGCAGGGACTGGATGCACCCGGCCATCTTCTGCTTCTCCTCCCGCTCCTTCTTCAGCTCCTGCTTCGCCACCGCAAGCTCTGCTGTCACCGGCGGCACGGGGCGCGGTGTAGCTGTGGTGACAGCGCCGGCTGTGATGCTGACGGCGTGGTGGTTGGGTCTCGTTGCCGCCGCTCGGTTCTGTACGTGTATTCGTCGATTGAGTAGGGGAAATATGGGAACGTATTAAAAGAGGGAAATTACTTCATGATCAGTAATAACAGGAGTGCCAATTGATTACTGAACATAGGCAAGCGAATAGGAATTAACATTTTGCATATATATAAGGGGGGAATATCAAATGAAATGTTGTTGGATCATCAAATCAAATCAAATATGAACAAGAGAACAAACAATTTTATTCCTTTTTGAAAGGGGGGATTTCGACTCATTTATTTCCTCAATATATATATATATATAAATATTGGTTCAATCTAGACACAAGTTGAGTTTTATGTTTAAATTTTATAGAATGAGACATTAAATCATAAAATGTGATTAACAAGATGAGTTGATAATTTATTGTGAACATGCAACATGCATTTTAGTACCTCCATGGGTAAATAATAGCAGATGCTCCCAACCCATGAAAATAATTAGAAATAAATCTAATACACTTTTATAACATAGGGCATGATGCAGCTATCACTCCACAAATTTTGAAATTGAAATTCAAATTGTATAAGGAGAAACAAAAAACATTAAAAGGTAAATTTGACCATTTTAAATAGTTTAGAGAGTAAAATGAATCTAAATTTTGTTTACGATGAAACAGATAAAGCAAATTGTTCGAGACAGTAAAATAGACTTTTTCGATAAAATATATTTTCGAGTTTTTGGTACCTTGTATTTATAGCATTTTTGTAGCGGTGCCACGTCCTCCTATGGCCATAACACTATTATCAGGATATCTATTCATAAGAGAGTAAAGGCTACCTTTTATCTACTAGTCATGATTAGGGCACCTAATTACATTACACATGTGCCATCATCAAAGTAATAGAGGCTGTAGGCAGCTTCCGATCCAGTGGATGGAGTACACCTTTTGTAGCTTCCTTGATTCAGGTGGAAGCTAGGAACATATGTTATAGTCTTGACGCATACACTTTAAACACTCGCAAATCTATATAGTACTGACACTACTTTACTGTAATTAATCAAAAGTGATCCAACAAGCGCTGTAAATATAGAGATAGCAGGGTTCTGGAAGGTGTCAACATGCAATGCATCTTTGCTGGTGGGTTAGTAGGAGAGCATCTGAAAAGAAAGAAGAGGAAAAAGATGCATGCTTACAGTACTACATGGTAAAGAAGGCTAATAAGCTGCTTTTTGTAGCACCTTTTTTTCTTGGCTCAGAAGAAAGGAATAGAATGATCATCAAGCATTTTGACAATCTAGGTAGCTACCTTTTGTTCATGTATCAACTAAATTAAAGGACCAAGCAGCTGTAAACTCGAATATATATGAATTGAATAGCTATTTTTCCATATATATATATATTCTAATTCTATATATATATATATATTCTAATTCTACATACAAATTCATAGGCTAATAATAATCTTCTAGGTTGTGCATAATTAATTGAAATATTTCCATATCTGCAATCAATTTAAATCAGAGAAGAGGGAAAGAAAAACATAGAAATGCTAGAAACCCAGGACTAGATATATGCCCTGCATGATCAAGACTTGATCAATATGGAGTTAAAAGATTGTAACTGGTTTGAATTTCAGCGAAGAGGAAATGCTAATGACAGAGGTGTTGACTACTAGTTGGCCGTATTATATACTGATGAATGAACCAGTTGAGCTCGTAATCTGCAATGAAACTGAAACCAGTTTTGCTATGCAAATTACGAGCTCAAACTGGTTTGCATGTATCAGCGAAGTAACTTAGCATTTCCTCTTCGCTGATACATGCAAATTACGGTTCGCATTGCAAAGCTGGTTTCAGTTTCATCTAATTTTTTTTTGACGGTCAACGTAAGGGAGAGGATCTCCCACCTGAAATTTCATTGATAGTTGCCCCAAATGAAGGCCCGTAGGATGAAATTTCATTGATAGTTTCAACTAATTACGAGCTCAAACTGGTTTCATGGAAGAATATGGAGCGTGGCGTATCTTCTGATGAGCAAATACCTGGTTGACGGAGAGTTGGCGTCCGGCGGAGAGCTCCCCGGCGAGGACCCTCTCGCCGAAGAGGACGACGGCCTCCTTGACGGAGCGGAACGGAGCCCTGGTGTCGATCTCCGCCCGGCCGAGCACCACCACCTCGCCTCCTCCTCCTCCACCACCTCCCACCATTGTGCCGGGATTTTACGTACGTCTTTGCTGTAGCTGCTAGCAGCTACTAGTGCGGTCCAGCTGAATCGATCGATGCCAAGCAAAGAAGATATATATATGTATCTACGTATGCAACAAAGCAGGGGCTAGCTTGGACAAGACAAAACAACCGATCGATGGGTGGTCATGGCGTAGTGGGAATGTAGTTGCAATGGACGTCGTCGTTGGGGAGAGATGGATGGATCTATCTGGACAGAAATATACGATGCTTGTTATTAGGAGTAGCTTATAAGATGATGCACAAAACAAATGTGTATGTGTGTGTGACTGGTGAGGTGTGGGTTAGTTCCTTGCTTCGCGTCCACTGCACTGTGATATTCCCGCGCCACCTCTTGCTGGCTGGCTGCTGCATGGGGCATGGCCCCGCTTGCCGGTGAACGGTCGTGATCGATCCGACGATCCATCAGTCTTTGCCGACCATCCCTTTTTGCTCCACCGGTCGAGCACCATACAAACACAAACTACGGTAGCCACCTTTGTAAGCTAGTACATCCATACACGGACACACAGCCATTGTATGCGTGCATCACTACTGATACTATACACGTGTGCGCTTGTAGTTACTAGCTACTATATACACGAGGAAATGGAGGCTGCGTGCTGTCGACATGATAAGCAGGGACGACGACGACGACGGGTCACCAGCTCCGACTCGAGACCCATCACGTACTCATCCATCTCGGCTAGTTTCGCCTGCATCACTTTGGTCGTTATAGGTTCCTAGGTCGCGTGGTCTGGCTACGCAACGATCGACGTCGACACTGTTTGATCCTCCATCTAACTGTCTAAATTTAGCCATTTTTATCAAACAGGACCCAGCTAAAGATCTTTAGCTAGCTGGTTGAACCCAACTAAACTAGCTAAACCAACTGTCGGATTTATAAGCCCGACAGTCCACCAGGGGTTACCCAAGTGGTTGATTTATAGGTGGAGGGGATTGCGAAACCAAGAACTCGAAGGTGATCGCGAGAACACGGGGGACATGAAGGTTTTAGATAGGTTCGGATCTCCGAAGAGTAATACCCTACGTCATGTATGCTTGGTAGCTTGTATTGCTCGAGAGTTGATGTGTTGGGATGTTCGTTGGGATTCGATGGGTTTCGATGGGTTTCAATGAGTTGCCCTCAGGAGGCGCCCTTGGCCGCCTTATATAGGCTGATGACCTAAGGTTATAAGTCGGTTTGAATCTAATCTACTTGGTTATTACATGGAATTTGGTTATTACATGGAAGGTAATCTGGGTCGGATTACAATACGTATCCCGCAATATCTAGGTCGATTTTGAATCACCCGGCCTCCTTGGCATGTACTACAAGTATCTTCATGTTCTTGACCCGCACGTCCTGGTCGAGCGGGCCCACTTGTCAAGTCCGGCCAGTATCTCGGTCAGTAAGGACCCATGGGGTACCCATATCCCTCACCAATAAAAGACCAAAATACCCCTCATTCATTCACGCCTACCGGTCCCCGTGCCGCCTCTCCCCGCACGCCGCCCCTCCCCACCCGCCCCCTCCCCTCCGGCGCCACCTCCCCGTACCCCCTCTCCTCCGACGATGCCTCCCCTGCGCGGGCGTCACCTTCCAAGGAGGCGCGGTTGGAGGATGACGGTGTCAAGGACACTGACGCGGATGCCGCGATGGGTGTGTCCACCGATGGCAGGATCCAAGCAGCCTCGGGCTCGTCTTCGTGTGGCGCGGTCGGATCTGAGCGCAAGACCGGCATTTCGGGGATAGATTTCCAATACACGCAAGGAAGGAAGAAGACCGACTCCTATTAGGATTCCTCTGTAACCCTACTAGGACTCATACCATATAATCCTACTAGGACTCCTACCTTGTAACCGACTAGTAATCCCGCACCCTAGAGTATATAAAGCAGGGTTGGGTGTCAGTGTTTAGACCGGCAACCTACCGAGGGGGTACCCAAGGTAGTGTTTTATGCATGGGGCTCGTCGAAGATCAGGAACTCGAAGGTGAACTCGAACACACAATTTAGACAGGTTCAGACCGCTTATGTCGCGTAATATCCCTACGTCCGGTGTGTTGTTGGATTGTATTGATTGAAGTTGTTTAGAGGAGGTCCCTGCCTCGCCTTATATTGCCAGGGGCAGGGTTATAGATCGGTTGTTTTACAAGAGTACTAGTCGGATTCGACTAGAGAGTCCTACTCTAATTGCTACGAGTAGTTTCCTAATCCTCGACTAGTCCTTGTCCTCCACGTAGACCACACCATCCTGCACCATCATCTCCTTGTCTGACACATCTCGGTGTACATTCCCGACGAGCGCGAGAGAAGGGCGGGCGCGGTGCTGGCGCAGGCGGCGTAGGGGGTCGGATGGGCCGAGTGCTGGGCCAAGGTGGTGGGGTGGTTCTGGCCCAGGCAGAGGGGTTGGCAGGCCGGCGAAGAGGATAAGGCCGGCGTGTTTTCACGGGCCGTGGTCGATTTCGGCCCAGGTGAGTTTAGGGGTTTGGTTTTTATTTTTTAATTCAAATTTGAATTTAGATTTCAAATTTGAGTTCATCCAAATAAATTCCAAATAAAAAATCAACTCATTCATGCAAGGGTCATCACTAAATATTTTAGTGCACCATTTTCATTCACTAGAGATTTTGGGAGAGAGAGGGAGAAACTTTTAGCCCTACTTTGTTAATTATTTTCATGGCTCACACAAATTCATACAAAATTTTTGAAATTTCACTTTTTGCTAAAATTAACATTTTGGAAATTTGTGGATGTTACAGTGACGTGCTCAGTGGACTGTGGCGGTGGTACTGCGAGTGTTACGGATGGAAATGAAACAGCTCTGTTCCCCTAGTGCTTTTGAAGAGTGTGACGGCGTAACCCTAGCAATAGAATCTGCGAGTTTTCCATTATTGCAGCGCATGTGCTAGACGGAGTCCGCGAGTTTTCCATTACGCAATCCAAAGCGTGCCTCCGCCAGTCCTCGTCCTCAGGGGCTAGGCACCTATTTCAGGGCATGGCTCCTTCAGTCTTCGTCCTCGGGAGCTGGGTGCCTACTTTGGATCGGCACGCCTCCGTGGTTTCATCTATCCTTGTGTTCAAGCACTAGGATCTGCTTTTGGGATCAATTTTTTCTTCTTTTTTGACCATTAGACCGATTATACTAATCTCTTCGATGTTTGGGGGCTACTCCTATGGAGTGCGTCTTGTGACGCCCTCTATATCCTTCGCTTCGACCTGCTGGATACCCGACATCCTCAACTCGACACTTGACTTCGCTCTGCGTGGATGGCTCTGCGTTCGCTCGGATTTTCTTCTTTTTTTGAGCACTGTGCAGCCTCTCTCTGTCACCGTGACGCCATCATAGCTTCAGCCAACTACATTCCAAGCTTCATTGTTATGACTTCAAGTTCCTGTTCGCCTACACATCGCTCGGGAGCTTGAGGGATATGGGTACCCCATGGGTCTCCACGGACCAGGATATTGGTCCGACCTAACAAGTGGGCCCGCCTGACCAAGGCGTATGGGTCAAGAACATGAAGATACTTGGAGTACACGTTAAGGAGGTCAGGCGGTTCAAATCAGCCCAAATATTGCGGAACGCGTATTGTAATCCAACTCAGATCACCTTCTATGTAACTACCAAGTATATTAGATTCTAACCGACTTGTAACCCTAGATCGTCAGCCTATATAAAGCGGCCAAGGGAGCCTCCCGAGGGTACAAGACCCTCAACAATCTCATCAACTCTCAAGCAATACAAACCACCAGCATATAGGATATATAGGATGTAGAGTATTACTCTTCGAAGGGCTGAACCTATCTAAAACCCTTGTGTCCCTTGTGTTCTCACGATCACCTTCGAGTTCTTGGTTTCGCAATCCCCTCCACCTACAAATCAACCACTTGGGTAATCCCCTGGTGAACTGCTAGGCTCATAAAGGAAGGCTGGGGTCCCTAGATCGGTAGGCGAAGACCTCACAGAACCGCAACAGAGGATCAAATCCACAATACCAAACAACACCAAGCGCAGGGCGCAATATACAACACCCCAAACAGGACATAGGGTATTACGCTACTCTAGCGACCCAAACTTGTATAAATATGTGTCTTGTATTCTCGCTTTTACCTTCGAGTTCTAGGTTTGACAATCCCCCACCAACCAATCTACTACCTCGGGATACCCCTCGGTAGGTTGCTGGGTATAAAACACTGACACGGCGTGAGCCGAATCCGAGCGCAGGATTGGCGCATGTGGCCACGCAGCACCCAGGCCTGCGGCGGCGGCGTGGCGCACTCCCACGGCGATCTCTGGCACGCATGGGCCAAGTGGTGGTGCTGCGACCCAGGCTCCGGCGCAACCCCGATAGAGGCAGCGCCCTCCTCCTCCCCAGCCACGCCCTCCATGCCGTCCCCCTCCTCCACGACCACACCCTCCGCGCCGTCCCCTCCTTGCGTCCTCCTCCTCGCCGTCCTCCCCCAGGAGGCAGAGCTGGAGAGCATGCTCCGACGCAACACGGAGCTCGAGGCGTGCATGCTGCTACTCCTGTGCCTGTGCTGGGCATGCGACGCCGCTGCCTACGCGTGCCCAGTCTGCGCGGCCACCAAGAACAGTGCCCTCCATTTCCTTATCTCTTTTGATTCGTGGAAGTTCACGGCTTCTGATCCGGCTGTGCTTGTCGCCAAGACAAAACGACCTTCCTGCCAGAGACCAGGAGGTTGGCTTTCCTGCTTCTCAACCAGAGCATGAGCATGGTAATTTGTAGAAGTAGTTTGGTACATGCTCCACTTGAGCAGCTAAGGATTGGAAGTGTGTGCAGAGCTGCACAACATTGAACGGGATTGTGTGGGTAAAAGGAGAGGGAATGGCAAGAGTAGGATAGTCCAACAATACAATTAGCTGGTGGATCTAAACACCCCAACTAAATTTTAGCTAGTCAAAGTTTAGCTGGCTAAAAAAGATCTCTAAACTTTAGCCAGCTAAAGTTAAGCGGCTCCAAACAGAACCTATGTGTACATATATGCAAACTAGCTAACTCTCCACCTTATCTGCATCGGCCACTTGAACGCCAGACATTGTTAGTTTGTTTACGGCGCAAGGTAGGTAAAGAGATCATCGGAGTATTACTGCTCCATCAAGTACAAAAAGAAAGATCTTACGTTTTGGGCATGCCACCAAATATTAATTTACCTTTGACCACTATTTTTTCATGACCGTATTTATACAATCCAAGAAAATAAAATAAGGCCAGTCTCAGAAATGAAACTGTCACTCTCAACGCAAAGTTTCATATTGCAGCATTTAATTCTTGCATGGTGTTATGATTAAGTATTGTTTGATTAAAATCATAACATTCTCAGTGCAAGTTTCATTGAGTATCATGGGACTTAGTAACTGTGTCAAATAGGTTTCATGGGGATAGAATTCCACTCTTCTTTCTTCTTATAATTAGCTTGCCAAATCAACAAAATTGCTGATGTGACACAGGTTTTAATACTCATGAGAATCCATGCACTCCGGAGACTGGTCCGACAACATTTTATTTAAAGGAACTTCTACATATACGAATTTCATGTTTCAAATTAATAAGTATTTAAAAATTAGTAGGCTATCAAAAGTTCTGCAACATTTTGTGTGAAAACGTCAATTATTTAGTACTAATCCACCATCCCATTCAGGGCTGGGCTGGGCATGAGCTAAAATTTGCGCTGCTGCAACTTGGTTGGCCCGTGCATCTCTTATTTGAGACGGGCCGAATAGTATTTGTTCTCACACGAAAAGGAGCACAGAAGTACTGGCCCGTCAATGTAAAATGAGGCCTGCTATTCAACTTCGGGACTCTTTCATTTGATCAAGGTCAAGGTTGCTTTGGTAGTGACCCCTCTCCGGCCCAAATAGCAATACGGTCAGCCCGTTTCCTGAACTGCAGTTTTTTTTTTTTTTTGACAGCACGGTGCAGGACTGCAGGTTAACTCCTCGGATAGCCATTCAAGTTGCTTCTTTTTTCGTTTTGAGTTACATGGTGTACATATAATGAGTTTTCAATTGACATGTACATCATTTTACATATGTGTAAACTATACATTTCTTGTGGTATAAATAACACCACACACCAGCATATAGCTTTTTCGTTCCTTCTTGATCATTTCACACACTTCCCGTGCTGCATGTAGTTTGACTTTCATTTCAACACGATTCAAAGATTTTTCATGTGACTGAAATCTCAGAAACTCGCATTTGATATCAGAGTTCACCAAGATGGATTAGGGTTTTGTAGTTTTGGTTGTGGAAGGATCTTTCCATGGTTAACATGTTTGGACAAGTTCTTCTATGCAAGTCGACTCGTAGAGAAGGCACTGTGTGGTGGCAAGGACCCTACTTATTGCTGTTGATTGGGGGGGGGGGGCAAGTGAATGGAGAAATAAGAGATTTCTTAAGAGGCGATGTGTGGTGGTAAGGTGGATCTAGGGATGACCGTTACCAGCATGCTTGGTTCTATAAGCAAGGATCTTCTCAATTTTTTTTTAACTAAAGCGGGAGCATTGCTGTTTTTTTTTTTTTGCGAAAGGGCAGGAAGCCATTAGATAAAGTTGTAGCACAGTACAAACCCCTTGATTTTACATCACAAACCTTGGAGAAGGAAGAAATAACATAAAGACCTAGACTCACTCCTTCTCCAGCAGTAAACTTTGCAAACAAGACCCTAACAAATAAAGAAATCAAGTTCTTGCTTCTCAAGGTCCGCTGCAGTGCTCCTGATTCACTTGTCGCCCCTTGCCTCATCGAAGAAGAGGAAGAAGAGCCCAATCCAGGGAGCGGAAGCCACCATCGAGAAGACCAAGGAGACAAACATTGCTTAGCCGCAAAGCATCCCCCTCTAGCGCACATTGGACGTCATCCTTGACTCCCCGGCGAGGCAAAGAACCAGCACCGCCGACGAGGTCAGCAACACAGGAAGCAAATCCCCTTGGGGATAACAAGAACTTCATCCCTTTCACAGAAGAGAAGAAGGATACAAACCTCTGAGGTGGATCCATGGAAAGGTCGACGACCCCCACAACGTCGTCCTCCACATCATCCCTAGGAAGAAACCTAACCTTCATGGACCACTGCCGAAGAAGAAAGCACCGGTTTTGCCGACACTACTGCCGGTGCCGCCATCACCTTCAACTTTGACGCCGCCCTAGAGGAACAAAACATCCGGCGCACATCCATCAAACGCCACCAGGAAAACCTACCCTACTAACTAGCTATAGTAATTTGCAAGGAAAATACAGATCTGCCGCCAATTCATCTAATCCCCCTCCTCCTCCAACGCCGGCAAGGGCGCCAGAGGCGACGAGGATGACGAATCGACAGGAAAGATGAAATCACCCTTGAGTCGCCGCTGGATGCTATAGCAAGGGGAAGGAAAGGTGGAGAGAGTGAATGTGGGAGCATTGCTGATTTATTTAAGAGGAAAAGCAAAGTGAGTTTACGTTTGCCCTTACCTTATACATATGCCTTTCAAATTGTACTAGCATAAATGGTACAATACGTTCCTTTTTGGCTGAGCCAAGTAAGGGGACTTTGAAGTGTATTAGCTAGATGCAGCCCACCTCCAAAGTGATTATAATTACATCCTGCTGGTTGGAAAGTTGTACATTCCGTAGAACATCCCATAGAATCACAAAGTTTGTCATTTGTTTCACCGGCTTGCCACGTCTTGCCAACCCATAAGGCCTCATTCGTTTCACCAGGATTGGATTCTAGCCAGGATTACTTCCAGATCTGGTTTGAGTGATTCCACCCATGTCACTCAATCCGGCTAGGATTCATTCTAGGGGTGAGGAGGCATGGTTTCAATCCGGGCTATCTAATGTAGAAGGATTCCAATCCAGGTCAGTTTTTGTTCCAGGCCAGACTAAAACGAACAACACTTTCAATGCAAGTCTGGTTTCAAACCGGACCACTTCAAACCACCAGGAATAGACCTCATTCCGAGCCAATCCGGTAAACACGAACGAGGCCTAAATTGGATCTAAAGATTTATTTTGATGGGTTGTCAATGTGTTTTGGGAGTTGGGACATTTTAGTTTGCAGCTGTGAGTGTACATCGGCACACACTCGCAAAAGTGAGCAAGGCAATAAAACTTGCCTCTAAGGTCCCAAAGGGGGAGGGGTGATTTGTGTGCTGTGAGTGTAAAAAGGAGGGTTGGGCTCTGTTGGCGCTAGAAATCGGCTGATCGAATTCTCAGCGTCGGACACACGACCCGGGAGAATCTGCTTAGCTCCTGTTCGGGTGATCGTCCTGGTGCGGTTCGCGCGGCGTGCCAGCCAATCTGACATGTTGATTGGCAAGGAAAGAAACGTGTCAGATCCCAAAGGTTGCGATCGGCTAAGGTTCCGATCTCAAGATAGCTTATCAGCGAATCGGCCGATTTGCTGTGATAAAGAAATCGGCTATAATGCAGCTGATTACCGAGCAGCGTTAATAAAGAAGACTGCTGGAATAATCTAAACAACGCTACAGTAACAACACTAGGAACAGATCTAAATCGGCTATGCGTGAAATGAATAGATTGAATACAAGAAAGCCGAAAGTTCCAGTTCCTAGCTGGATAACTGGTGATAAAACTAGAATAACAGGTAAAACCTAGAATTCTAGTGAATATCGATAACTTGTGAATAAATCTAAACGTAACGACAGCGATGCGCCCGAAGTTAAAGCTTAGATATTACTCGATAAACGGAACTTACAGAGATCGGCTGGAGATCAAGTTGATGCAGCCCCGCCAACCCGTATGAACTCGTGAAAAGAAGAAAAGTATTGGCGAAGTCGCCTGCTTGAAAGTAAGTACGAGGAAATAGTAGTTTGTTGTATTGATTTGATGATGATTACAGATCTACAAGGGTGGCTATTTATAGCCCATTACAAACGACTTCTTATCCGATTAGAACTCTATCCCTAAATTGAAATAGAAAACGAATATTTACAAGTACGATTCGTACTAGGTCAATTATCGCGCTCTTCATGGGCTGATTCCCTCTTCGTCTTCACAATCCTCTTTAGGCCCACACCGGCCCAATTATTCCAGCCTCCTAATCGGCCGATTTCTATTCACCTCATTGGCAAGGGACAACCGATTAGGATCCACGTGTCGAGGGCTCAGACTACTCCGACCCTGGGATCTAAGGTCGGGCGAGGCGGAGATCCTCCCTTGGAGGGTTGGGCGCATCTGATCCCAGTCCTCAGGGGTCGGGCAAGGTGGAACTCCAAAGGTCAATCGGCCGATCCATAACTGTAGCACCAATCGGCCGATTTCTAACCGCCATCCCTGTGTCTCGCCGTTTCTTCCAATTTCTTCTTTCCCTGACGCCGATTATACACGTGTCAAAATCTGGCGTCAACGCATGCCCCCCAGTTTCGGAGTAAAACATAGTCTTTACTTCGAAATTCCTTTCAACTTCCCTTCCGAAACGAGCGCATTGAAAATATCCTTCCGTTTCGCGGTCTCCAGCCTGATGATTGCAATTTTTCGAAACGGGCGCCCACGACAACCACTCCTCCCGAAAAAAACGAAACGCCGGCGCGGTAGAAATTACACTCTTACCCCTTCTCATACAACCTTTAAATATCAGTACGCCCCGTACTCCCCGTACGAGCTCACGTCTTCCTCCTCTAACGCACCGGTCTTCTTCTTCCTCGGGCGCTTTCTTTAGTCCTCCAGTTTTCCTCCTTCCTTCCATTCCTCCCCACTTCTCCAATGGCGGCACCCTCAACCACTTCTCCAGCGCCCGAAGCTCCGGAGATGGCGCCTTCGGCGGAGGTTCCAGCAGCAACAGCGGCGGCTCCATCGACGGGAGAAGGAACTCCGTCAGTGGAAGTTGGGGCTGTTAGGATACGGGGTAGGCTATGCTAGCGCAAATCAAAATTTCTACCGCGTAAAACCAGGAATAACTGCCGTATAAGGATCACGGGATTACCACTCGACGCACTACTGGTACGGAAGATGTAGATATGCGTCGATGCACTGAAGACGATCACGTAGTCGTACGTAGTCGATCAATGTAGTCGTACGTAGTCGATCACGTCAACGTCCAGCAGCTCCTCAGCAGCTCGTCCACGTGCAGCAAGATCGCCCCCGGTGCCGTGGCTCGTCGTCGGCTCGTCGTGGCTCGTCGGCGGCTCGTCCAAGTGCTGAAGGCGCAACACCTCCAAGGTATCCACACGTGCAGGGAGGAAGCGTCACAAGCCGGACTGCTAGATCCGCGAGTTGCAACAGGCGAGGGCGTGGGAGGCACGGCAGGTGTGTTTCGCCAAAAGGTGTAAACCCTAGGGCACCCCCACCCCTCTATTTATAGAGGTTCCTGACGGGCCTCTGGGTCCGAGACCCATTAGTACTTCTAAACCTAATCCAACTCGGATCAGATCCGAATTGGGCTTCCAGCCCCTTAAGTGTGTGACCCTATGGGTTCGGATACGTATAGACATGGCCCGAGTACTCCTACTCGGCCCAATAGTCAGTAGCGGCCTCTAGCAAGACGTGCCAACTCCTATACGCACATGAAGATCATATCAGACGAACCATCACAACATAATATACATGCTATTCCCTTTGCCTCATGATATTTGGTCTAACTTCAAGTCGACCGCTCTTTCTCGATCCTGTGATTCGGAATCCCTTTGTGGGTTAACTCTTAACCATACGTAGCATGGCCATGCATTTTCGGATCCGATCACTCGAGGGGCCCAGAGATATCACTCTCAATCAGAGAGGGGCAAATCCCATCTTGATTGACCATGTCTCATAGCATGCTTCTTGACAAACCCGAAAGCTACCTTTATAACTACCCTGTTACGGCGTAGCGTTTGATAGCCCCTAAGTAGGTCGATCCACATCTAGAAAACATGCGACAATCTCAGGTCTAAGGACAAAGCGTATATGTTGTTTAAAGAGAGAACTACTTCTCGTGTTGGGTCAGTCCTAGCACATGTCTCCACATGTGTCCACATTATTAGTTCAACATCTCCATGTCCATGACTTGTGAAACATAGTCATCAACTAATACATGTGCTAGTCTAATATTCATGTGTGTCCTCACATGAACTCCGACTAGGGACAACTTTAGAATAACCATACAAGTAAAGAGTTTCACATACAATTCACATAATTGCAAATCAATTCAAGTAGCCTTCAATGGATATTCAATGAACACAATATACAAATCATGGATACATATGGAATATCATCATCTCTATGATTGCCTCTAGGGCATACCTCCAACAGTCTCCCTCTTGCACTAGAGTCAATCTAGAAGGTACCTAATACCCATAGCTCTTACATGCGCATCATGCTTAGCCTGCGGGAGTGGTTTTGTCAACGGATCAGAAATGTTCAGATCCGTGTGTATTTTGCATATCTTGATCTCACCCCGGTTAACGAAGTCTCGAATGAGATGAAATCGCCACATTACGTGTTTGTTCTTCTGGTGGTTCCTTAGCTCCTTTGCTTGCGCAATTGCCCCATTGTTATCACAGTAGAGATTCAATGGGCTGGACGCATTCGGGAACACACCAAGCTCAATGAGGAAATTCCTTATCCAAACACCTTCCTTCGCGGTTTCCGAAGTCGCGATGTACTCGGATTCTGTCGTAGAATCGACCACCGTCTCCTGCTTGGAACTCTTCCAACTAACAGCACCACCATTCAGCGTGAACACAAATTCTGATTGTGACTTTGAATCATCTCTGTCGGTTTGGAAACTAGCATCGGTGTAACCTGTTACAACGAGCTCCTCCTCACCTCCATAGACGAGGAACATATCTTAGTACTTAAGAATGTTTGCACCGCTGTCCAGTGACTCTCACCTGGATCAGATTGGTGTCTGCTTGTCATACTTAGCGCATATGAAACATCTGGGCGAGTACTTATCATTGCATACATGATAGATCCAATAGCCGAGGCATATGGCACTCTACTCATGCGATCCCGCTCATCAGCAGTCGAAGGACACTGAGTTTTGCTGAGATGTATGCCATGTGACATAGGCAAGAACCCTTTCTTTGCCTCTTCCATGCTGAACCGCTTCAACACTTTGTCAATGTAAGTATCTTGGCTTAAACCTATAAGCCTTCTCGATATATCTCTATAGATCTTAATGCCCAGAATATATGCCGCTTCCCCTAAGTCCTTCATCGAAAAACTATTTTTCAGTGAATTCTTTACGGACTCAAGCATGGGAATGTTATTTCCAATCAGTAATATGTCATCCACATATAAGATTAGAAATACTACAGAGCTCCCACTAACCTTCTTGTAAACACAAGACTCTTCTTCGTTCTTGGTGAAGTCAAACCCTTTGACCACTTCATCAAAACGAATGTTCCAACTCCTAGATGCTTGCTTCAATCCATAAATGGATCTCTGAAGCTTGCATACCTTTCCAGCATTTTTCGGATCGACAAAATCCTCGGGTTGTATCATATACACGTCCTCAGCTAGGTTTCCATTCAGGAAAGCTGTCTTGACATCCATCTGCCATATCTCATAATCGAAATATGCAGCTATAGTTAGTATAATCCGAATGGACTTAAGCATCACTACGGGCGAGAAGGTCTCGTCGTAGTCAACTCCTTGAACCTGTCAAAAACCTTTAGCGACAAGTCATGCTTTATAGATGTGAACATTTCCATCCATGTCCTTTTTCTTCTTATAGATCCACTTGCACTCTATGGCTTTAACACCATCAGGCAGGTCAACCAAGTTCCAAACTTGATTGTCTTCCATGGACTCTAGTTCGGATTGCATGGCACTCTGCCATTTTTCGGAGTCTGGGTCCATCATTGCTTCTGCATATGTCGCAGGCTCATCATTGTCCAACAATAATATTTCCCGCATTTCGCGGAGCCTTGCCGACCTTCGTGGTTGTGGCGGTGCTTCTCTTGCCATGGGTATCTCAACTTGTTCTGCTACGTTAGCATCACTCATTGATTCTTGCCCGATCGGCTCATCTTGAACTTCTTCAAGATGCACTGTCTTTCCACTCTTTTCTCCTTTGAGAAACTCTTTCTCTAGGAAAACCCCGTTCCGAGCGACAAACACTTTGCCTTCTGATCGGTTGTAGAAATAATATCCCAAAGTTTCCTTTGGATATCCCACGAAAATGCACTTATCCGACTTGGGTGTGATCTTGTCCGACTGAAGTCGCTTAACAAACACTTCACATCCCCAAATCTTTAGAAAAGACAAACTAGGAACCTTTCCTGTCCATATCTCATATGGTGTCTTAACTACGGATTTAGATGGTACCCTATTAAGTGTGAAAGCTGCTGTTTCTAGAGCGTATCCCCAAAATGACAACGGTAGGTCCGACTGGCTCATCATTGATCGAACCATGTCCAACAAAGTTCGATTACGTCGCTCGGACACACCGTTTCTCTGAGGTGTTCCAGGCGGCGTAAGTTGTGGAACAATTCCGCAACTCTTTAGATGATTGCTAAACTCGTGGCTCAAATACTCGCCTCCACGATCAGATCGTAAGGCCTTAATTTTCTTGCCACACTGATTTTCAACTTCATTCTGAAATTCCTTGAACTTTTCAAAGGTTTCAGACTTGTGCCTCATCAAGTAGACATAGCCATATCTATTAAAATCATCAGTGAAAGTTATGAAGTATTGGAATCCTCCTCTAGCCGTCGTGCTCATTGGTCCGCATACATCACTATGTACGAGTTCCAACAAGTCTACTGCTCTCTCAGGAAATCCTGTGAAAGGCGTCTTGGTCATCTTGCCTAGCAAGCAAGCCTCACATGTCTCGTATGATTCAAAATCAAATGAAGTTAGAAGTCCATCAAAATGGAGCTTCTTCATGCGCTTTTCACTTATATGACCCAAACGACAATGCCACAAGTATGTAGGACTCAAATCATTAGGCCGAGGCCTTTTAGCACTTACATTACAAACAGGTGAACCATCAAGATTTAAAACAAATAATCCATTCACAATGGGTGCAAAAGCCATAAACATATTATTTTTAGAGATCACACAACCATTGTTTTCACTCGCAAATGAATAACCATCCTTCATCAAGCATGAAGGAGACAAAATGTTTCGACTTAAACTAGGAACGAAATAACAATTATTCAACTCCATAATAAATCCTGACGGGAGGTGGAGTTGCATCGTCCCGACGGTCAACGCAGCAACTCTTGCATTATTGCCCACGCGGAAATCAACTTCTCCTCTTTCCACGCTTCTACTTCTTATCATTCCCTGCATCGAATTGCAAATATGAGCAACCGATCCGGTATCAAATACCCAAGAATTAATAATTGTATCAGCGAGAAAAATGTTGTCTATAACATTAACAACAAGCGTACCTGAGGTAGAAGTACTCTTACTTCCGCCATTCTTCAAGGAAGCTAGGTACTGCTTGCAGTTTCTCTTCCAGTGAACAAGTTCATGACAGTAAAAGCACTCTTTGTCTGGAGCAGGTCCAGGTCCAGCTTTAACCTTGGGCGTTGGGTTTGGCTTGGACGTTCCAGCCTTGCCCTTCTTCTTCCAAGAATTGCCCTTCTTCTTAAAGCTAGGCTTGTTCTGTATAGCCATCACATGGCTGGTACTAGCGCTTTTCTTGATGTCAGCCTCTCCTATTTTAAGCATGCCACACAGCTCATTCAGACCCTTCTCCGTCCCATGCATATGGTAGTTCGAGATAAAGTTCCCATAGCTAGGTGGAAGAGACGAAAGAATGAAATCAGTGGCCAACTCTTGGCCCAGTGGGAAGCCTAGCTTCTCCAACCGTTGAGTGTAACCAACCATCTTGATTACGTGTGGTCCTACTGCTGCGCCTTCTGCTAGCTTGCTCTCAACAAAGGCCTTAGACACATTGAACCTTTCAGTCCTGGCCTGTGTTTGGAACATGTCTCTAAGCGCCACGATCATATCGTGTGCCTCATGGTTTGTTTCGAACTACATCTGCAGCTCGGGTTCCATGCAAGCAAGCATAAGGCAGCTTACTTCGAGGTTAGCATCACATGCTTTCTTGTAAGCATTCTTAGCAGCAGCGGGTGCATCATCAGCAGGTTCTTCTGGTAGTGGGTTGTCTAGAACATCTTCCTTTTTCTCAGCCCTGAGAACAATTCTCAGGTTACGGATGGCCCGTTTTCATATGGTGATCTCCATCTCCATAGAACCTGTTCACCATGGTGATCTTCATCTCCATGTTCCATGTGCGCCATCCTCCTGGTGATGAGTCCTCCAAGAACTAGAACATGCTATTACGCCTAATAGCTAGTAAAGGATCTAGTAATGAAGATTACATAGTTGCTTGGATCATCACAGATTGGTACGCAGACCATTAAATATAATAAAGTGACAACACATATGGCTCCTTCCGTGTTGCCGTACGCGCGACACGCAGGTCACGAATGAGTTACACACATGCATCACATACACAAGGGGGGCCATACTGATCACAAGATACATACATACATCCTGCAAAACAGAGTTAGGCGTCCTAACGTTCCAAACTTCGGATGCCCGAGACTCCATCTTCCAAGCCGAATTTGGGAAATCTAATTTCGTCGAAAACGGCGAAGCGGTTGAATTTCATGTGTAACTTTTTCTGTAGATCAATTTTCATATAAAATTTGCCCCGATCCGAGATCGTACCGAAAAGTTACGGCTGATTTACCGAAGCATACGCATACAGCAAAAATCCCGACCCCGGCAGTAGATCTCATCTACTATTGCACATCTAATGCGCCTGGCGTATGACCCTGGATTTCGATTCGACCAATCATATTGATCTTCGCTCACTGCAACTGGATTTACGTGTATCACTTAACTCCGATGGCGGAAACCGACCGGTAGGAGTATGTCGTTACACTACCATTGCAGCAAGGGCACGAAAACAGGACATAGATCAAACGGAAAACTCGCATATCTCCATGTGCACACATCCCGAATCCAAAACTAAGCAGCTACGGCTCTGATACCACTGTTAGGATACGGGGTAGGCTACGCTAGCGCAAATCAAAATTTCTACCGCGTAAAACCAGGAATAACTGCCGTATAAGGATCACAGGATTACCACTCGATGCACTACTGGTGCGGAAGATGTAGATATGCGTCGATGCAGTGAAGACGATCACGTAGTCGTACGTAGTCGATCAATGTAGTCGTACGTAGTCGATCACGTTAACGTCCAGCAGCTCCTCAACAGCTCATCCACGTGCAGCAAGATCGCCCCCAGTGCCGCGGCTCGTCGTCGGCTCGTTGTGGCTCGTCGGCGGCTCGTCGGCGGCTCGTCCAAGTGCTGCAGGCGCAACACCTCCAAGGTATCCACACGTGCAGGGAGGAAGCGTCGCAAGCCGGACTGCTAGATCCGCGAGTTGCAACAGGCGAGGGCGTGGGAGGCGCGACAGGTGTGTTTCGCCAAAAGGTGTAAACCCTAGGGCGCCCCCACCCCTCGATTTATAGAGGTTCCTGACGGGCCTCTGGGTCCGAGGCCCATTAGTACTTCTAAACCTAATCCAACTCGGATCAGATCCGAATTGGGCTTCTAGCCCCTTAAGTGTGTGACCCTATGGGTTCGGATACGTATAGACATGGCCCGAGTACTCCTACTCGGCCCAATAGTCAGTAGCGGCCTCTAGCAAGACGTGCCAACTCCTATACGCACACGAAGATCATATCAGACGAACCATCACAACATAATATACATGCTATTCCCTTTGCCTCACGATATTTGGTCTAGCTTCAAGCCGACCGCTCTTTCTCGATCCTGTGATTCGGAATCCCTTTGTGGGTTAACTCTTAACCGTACGTAGCATGGCCATGCATTTTCGGATCCGATCACTCGAGGGGCCCAGAGATATCACTCTCAATCAGAGAGGGGAAAATCCCATCTTGATTGACCATGTCTCATAGCATGCTTCTTGACAAACCCGAAAGCTACCTTTATAACTACCCTGTTACGGCATAGCGTTTGATAGCCCCTAAGTAGGTCGATCCACATCTAGAAAATATGCGACAATCTCAGGTCTAAGGACAAAGCGTATATATTGTTTAAAGAGAGAACTACTTCTCGTGTTGGGTCAGTCCTAGCACATGTCTCCACATGTGTCCACATTATTAGTTCAACATCTCCATGTCCATGACTTGTGAAACATAGTCATCAACTAATACATGTGCTAGTCTAATATTCATGTGTGTCCTCACATGAACTCCGACTAGGGACAACTTTAGAATAACCATACAAGTAAAGAGTTTCACATACAATTCACATAATTGCAAATCAATTCAAGTAGCCTTCAATGGATATTCAATGAACACAATATACAAATCATGGATACATATGGAATGTCATCATCTCTATGATTGCCTCTAGGGCATACCTCCAACAGGGGCTTCAACCGAAATCCCATTGGCGGCTTCATCATCTGCAGCTACACCGGCGATCCCGCCGATTACGAGGAGCTTCATCCCGGAGGTCATTACCGAAACTTTCCCTATCAGTAATGCATTTACTCTAGATCTATTTCTTACTCCCGCACCCCCTTTTTCCTTTTTTAGGCGGTTAGGCATCACATTACCATTCGCCTCACAGAAACTCCCGACCTTATCTGCCTTGGTCCCATGGGAAACCCAGATCCAACCGACTTAATCAATTTGGAAACCCATAGGATCCCTTTCAAGCAATGAACTATGGACCTAGATCATTGGTCGGGTACCTTTAGGTCATGGCGGAATGAAACTCCCGGCTGGAGGGAATGGTACCAACGGATAGCCACCTCTAAGAAGGTCCAATGGGACGAGCTCAAAATCGGCCAGTGCATCGATCTATCCTTGTCCCAAATGGAACGGAACGAGCCATTAGTGATGGCAGCTGCTTACTTCTGGTCCGATGCTCTCAATGCATTCGTTTTTGGACACGGACCCATGACACCCACTCTGGCCGATGTAGTCTTGCTGACCGGCCTGGACATTTCATCCCCGGACACCCCTTTTCACCTTTTAGCCACAACATCTCATCGGCTTGACACAAGGGGAATCGGCGGATGGAAGGGTTTCATCAGATGCAACAGAAGGGCCGGATCGGTCGAGAACAGAGAGCACACGGCCTTCTTGATGATGTGGCTAGAGAAACACTTCTTCTGGGGGAGATCAGCTGGTCCATCCACCAACACTCAAGCTCTGGCCGAGGCATTATCGGCAGGGACTTCCGTCCCCCTCGGAAAGCACCTACTGGGAGCAGCCTACCATATGCTTCACCAAATTGGTGTAAAATTATCCCAAGGGGAGCCGATTGGAAACCCTGGTGGACCCTGGTGGTTTATCAACTTATGGCTTAACCTGTACATGAGCAAGATTTCTCAGCAGCGAGTAGAGCACATGACGTTCCCCAACATTGAATCGGCAGAGAATCCCACTGTCCGACGCCGATGTACATCCTTCGGCGAAGCGGCATCAGCCTTCTCCGGTTGCTCGTACTCTGCTTCCAAGGTGGCCGAGTACTTCCAGTGTTTTTATAATGGCTTCAGTGAAGATGCAACTGTCTGGTTTCCTTACCAGAGGGATGACCCAATCTTTGAGTTCCCTTCTTGCTTTGACTCGACTACTGGCCGATTCAACGAAGACCTCACAGACGAATTAATCAAACCGGGAATCTTACCGGCCAACTTCTTCTCGGGGAAGGATGCTCCTACGTATGAGTTCTACAACCCCTCCGTTGCAGCACGGCAATTCGGCATGGGTCAATTGCCGATTCAGGCATACTTCACCGGCCGAGCAAAGTTCAGAGATGAACTTACCAAGGGCCTTGACTATAATCGGCTGCGAGATCGGATCCCAGACTCCAGTACCATAGACCTGAATGAATGGATAGTAGCCCCCTTCGCCGTTCAACCATTCAAGCTATGGTGGGCCGAATGGAAACAGTACCTGTTCTGCACTTCTGCATCGACATACTGCAACCTTCTTGATCCAGCCAACATCGACCCGAATGCCGAGGTATTTCTTCCTGGCCGATTTTCATTCCCTATTAATGTTGTTAAACGTATATACTAACTCTTGCTATTGACTCAGTCTGAGAACCGCGTTCCCCCAAAACGCAGCCGGAGTGGTCGGCCGATAGAGGACCGTTATCCATATACCACCTTCCCCCTTATCGGCTATCATGCTCCTTCCGTGGACGTTATTGCCGGTTGAGCGAAGCAGTCGCAGAAGAAGGTTGTCAAGAAGACCAGTCGCCGAGTACGGGCTCGTATAGAATCGGCCGATCCTCCTATGATTACATCGGCAGAAACTTCGGTCGCGCCGCCCCTTCCAACTGCTGGAGAAGTCTACATTCAAGTTGCCACAGAAGCCGGAGCAGCCGCTGCGTCATTACTGGTAGAGGCCATGTAGGTAAACTTGTGATCCGATCTTTCTGACCGCCATCTCTTATACTAACTCTTCTTATATTAGACTGCACAAATCACCCTTGTGGACCCCCAGCAATCGGCAGTAGCCCAAGCGGTCGACGAAACGCCAACGCTTCCATCTACCGAGGTATACCATCCTTCAGCCCATTCTTCTAGTATTTGGATGATGCTTTTATTAAATTTTGATACAGGTTACCAGTACATCAAGCGCCCCGCCTAATCAACCATTGGTCATCCTTCGAGAAGCTGGCCCAAGCAAAGCGCCAATTATTGTAGAATCTTCTTCTTCTGACGAGCCAGTGGCACCAGCCCCTGAGCCGAGGGTAACGGTCTCTCAAACGCAGCTTGAAGAAATCTTTTTTAAGGAGGTAAGAGATTTCCCACCCTTAACCGGCTGATTTGCTATCACCATCGGCTGACTTGTCTTCTTTTTGATTTACGATTTCCCAGGAACAGGACACCCCCAACAATAGCCTTTTCTCGTTCGCGGTCACCCTCTCCGATGACGAGGAAGTCGCTTCCCGTCAGGTCACTTTGAGTTCCGTTCCTGATGACGTCCGTGCCAAGCTCGAGAGCATACGATCCCTTCTTCAAGAGAACATCGGCCGATTAGTGGAAGATGCCTCGCCGATTCGGCAGCTTTTTGGCGACGTCAGCGGGCGAGTACCAGAAGAAGCGGAAGAAGCCTTGGCGCCGGCCGCGTACATCGAGTCAATGAGGATTCCGATCTTTAGGGCCCTGCGTCACATGGCCGATCGCGCCAAGTTGAGCAAGACTCCTGAAGAAGAAGACACGTACAAGCATCAAGCTCAAGATGTGCATCAACGGATCCACTTTCTGGAAGACTCTCGCCCGGGAATTGTCGGCACGATAGATCGCCTCAAACGCCGAAGAGCAGAGCTTGCCAAGGAGATGGAGCAGGTGACCAAAGCAATAAACGCCGAAGAGAAGAGGCTTCAGGAACTTCCTTCCGTCATCGCCGATCTAAAACGGGAGAGGCAGCACCTGGCTCACGAAGCTCTCAAACTCCACCGCCACATGTCAGAAGTCCCTGGATCGGCGGAGGATGATCAACGGGTCCTGGATTCAGCCGATCAGATCCGGCGTCGAGCGATTGCGGCTATCAACGTTCTTCTGGGCGACCTGTAAAAGCACTGGTAGTCTTGTACGAACATTAATATCTCCTTTGAGCGTCCTTCGCGGCGCCCCCTTATTTATTACCCTTTTTACTTCCGATGGGACGCGTCTTACCAAACACCCACGCCTTCTCTTCTTATAAACACCGGCCTAGGTCCCCGTTTTGAGAGTACCCGTCTAGCTCGGCTTCATCTTCCCTAACTTGTTTTCGTCGGCGCACTTTTCAGTCATGTCTTCTTCATCCTCTACCTTTTCCTCTGTTAATCAGGTAAAATATTTGCCTTCATTCTCTTTCTCAGTTTAATTCCTCTGAAGGGAATCACATCTTCGGTGGCCATGTGTATATTGTTGCTTTTCCCAGCCGCGGCGCCTTAGTCCTGAGCTCGAACGAGCCATCGGACTCGTGTATTCCGACGAACCGTTGTCACAAGAAGACAAGGATTTAATCAGGGCCCATCGTGATGAACTCAAAGAGCACATCCCTGCTGACATCAGACGGATCTGGGACTTTCTTGACGGCAACGACCACCGGCGACCTCAAGCCGACAGAAGTCACGCGCTTCCTCGTCAAATCATCCTTGAAGATGCAGCAGCAGCAGCATCACGTTCGACAATGGACCGGAGTCATCCTCTCCCCCGTCAAGTTGAAGCGGAGGCCGCGATGAAAGAGATAGAAGAACGGCACATCCGTCTTCTGATAGAACTAGGTCGGGTTGAGAGAGAGCTTAAGAAGACGCGTGGTTAATTATTTTTTGTTCTAAGGGCGACTTGTACCGTGTCGGCCGTGTAACCCATCGTCCGTACCGAATAATATATCGGCCGATTTGGACGATTATGTTTTTTTCTTTAGACGATTCTTTTTGTATCGGCTGTGTGTTTGTTCGTCATGATTGATCCTTATGCCCCGACCCATATACTAGGGTAGTACCTTTTCAAGTATCTTCCGTTCAAAGCCCTAGTAAACTCTTCTCCTTCGATCGTTTCCAGAATATAAGCGTTTCCTGGAGCACATCTACTGATTTTATATGGCCCTTCCCATGTAGGGGACCACTTACCGAATTTAGGATCTTTTGACCCGATCGGCAACACTAACTTCCATACCAGGTCTCCTAGGGATAATTGCTTGACTTTGACCTTCTTATCCTACCATCTGGCCACTTTCTTCTTGTTTTCTTCAATACTTATCAAAGCTCTCAATCGTTGGCCAGCCAAGTCATCAAGTTCCCTTTTCATGAGTGAGGAGTAGTCATCGGCCGCCAACTGGTCCTGGAGCGAAGTGCGTCTCGAACCCGTCCTCAATTCCCCTGGTAGCACTACTTCGTGACCGTACACCAACTGATAAGGAGACATCTTGGTGGCCCCGTGGCAAGCCATCCTGTATGCCCATAGGGCTTCGGTCAGACATAAATGCCATTTTTTCGGCTGCTCTTCTATCTTCCTCTTGATTAACTTAATTATCCCTTTGTTGGAAGATTCGGCCTGGCCATTAGCTTGGGCGTAGTACGGAGAGGAGTTTAACAATTTGATTCCCATATCGGCCGTGAATTCTTCGAATTCTCCTAACGTAAACATCGTTCCTTGATCGGTTGTGATAGTCTGGGGAATGCCGAAACGGTAGACGATATGGTCCCTTACAAAGTCAACCATAGCGGCCGATGTCACGGCCTTTAGCGGGATTGCCTCCACCCACTTGGTGAAATAATCTGTGGCCACCAGAATGAACTTGTGCCCTTTGCTTGATGGAGGATAGATTTGGCCGATAAGGTCTATTCCCCAACCTCTGAACGGCCATGGTTTGATAATGGGATTCATGGCCGATGCGGGCGCACGTTGGACATTCCCATATTTCTAACAATCCTGGCATCCTTTATAATATTTGAAGCAATCTTCGAGGATCGTCGGCCAGTAATACCCATTATTCCTAATCATCCATTTCATCTTATGTGCCGACTGGTGGGCTCCACACACTCCTTCGTGGATTTCTCCCATCAGAGTCTTAGCCTCCTCCGTTCCTAGACACTTGAGTAGGACGCCATCAATTGTTCGGTAGAACAAGTCGTCTTCCAGTAACACATATTTGGTAGCATGAAATCGTACCCGCCGATCCACCTTCTTAGATGGATCTTTCAGGTAATCGACGATCTCTTTTCGCCAGTCATTGGCCGCGAGCTCTAGAGCCATAGCGCCTTGAATCGGCCGACACCCAGATGCATGTTGGGCGAGCTTGTTGGCATCCTCGTTGTGATTCCTTGGGATGTGCTCAATAACTGCAGATTCGAATTCTTTCAGAAGCTGCAGGCAATTTTCGTAATAAATCCTCAACACATCGTCCTTGCATTCGGACCTCCCTGTTAATTGATCCACAATAAGCATGGAATCCCCAAAAATTTCGACAGAATTAGCCTTGACTTCCCTTAATAATTGTAACCCCTTCAGTATAGCTCGGTACTCTGCTTGATTGTTAGTGGCGGATGCTTCTATCAGCAGAGAGAAATCATAGCTTGCCCCCCGAGACGATATGAGAACGATGCCGATTCCTGATCCGGCCCCACATGATGATCCATCAAAGTATAAGGTCCAAGGTACTGGTTCCACGAAGGTGGCCTCTGGTCCACAGTGCTGGGCAACGAAATCGGCCATGACCTGACCCTTAACGGTCTTTGCCGATTCATATCAAAGATCAAACTCTGACAAAGCTAAAATCCATTTTCCGATTCATCCTTTCAAGATCGGCAATGACAGTATGTATTTTACCACGTCATCTTTGCATACGACCACACATTCTGCCGACAGCAAATAGTGCCTTAGTTTGGTGCATGAGAAGTAAAGGCATAGGCACAACCGTTCTACTGGAGGATACCTTGTTTCGGCGTCCAGAAGTCTTCTACTGACATAATAAATTACTCGTTCCTTTCCCTCGAACTCCTGGACCAGAGCCGACCCGATAGCTCGTTCATCAGCTGATAAGTATAGTTTAAACGGCTTACCAATTTGAGGTGGGACCAATACTGGTGGTGAGACCATGTACTGCTTGATATCTTCTAATGCCTTGCGTTGCTCTTCCCCCCATATGAACTCCTGGTCGGGCTTCAACTTTAATAATGGTGTGAAGGCTTGAATTCGTCCAGACAGATTAGATATGAATCTTCTGATTAAATTCACCTTGCTGATTAGAGATTGCAACTCAGTTTTATTCTGCGGGGCCACGACTTTATTGATGGCCGCTATGGTCTTTCGGTTGATTTCTATTCCCCGCTCATGCACCATGAATCCTAAGAATTGTCCGGCGGATACGCCGAAGGCACACTTATTCGGGTTCATCTTCAGCCCATGTTTCTTAGTGCATTCCAATACCTGTCGCAAATCGGCCAGGTGCTCCTGGTGTCCTTTTGATTTGACTACGACGTCGTCGATGTAGATTTCTACTAGTATGCCGATAAGTTTGTGAAATATGTAATTCATGGCTCTCTGATACGTAGCGCCGTCATTTTTCAAACCGAAAGTCATTACCACCCACTCGAATAAACCAAGGTGACTCGGGCATCTGAAGGCTGTTTTGGATATGTCCTCTTCGGCCATTAGTATCTGATTGTACCCAGCGTTTCCATCCATGAAACTAATAACCTTGTGTCCTGCGGCGGCATCTATCAGCACATCGGCCGTCGGCATGGGGTATCCGTCCATTGGTATGGCCTGATTGAGGTTCCTGAAATCGACGCATACGCGTAGCTTTCCGTTCTTCTTGTATACTGGTACAATGTTGGAGATCCATTCGGCATAACGGCATTGCCGAATAAATTTTGCTTCAATTAGCCACGTTATTTCGGCCTTTATGTCTGGTAGGATTTAGGATTACACCGCCGTGCAGGCTGTTGATACGGCCGATACCCCGGCTTTATGGGTAACCGATGCTCAACAATAGATCGGTCTAATCCGGGCATCTCATGGTATTCCCAAGCAAAGCAATCCTTAAATTCTCTTAATAAATTTGTCAATTTACATTTGTATTCCGGATCCAAATTTGCACTAATATATGTCAGCCTTGGTTTGGTGCCATCGTCTAAGTCTATCATTTCTAATGAATCGGCCGACGTGAATCCGCGTCCCAGCTTCCCATCTTCTCGGGCGAACTGATCCATTTAGTCTGAGTCTTCGGAGCCGACTGCTCGGATCGGCTGCAGACCAAAATCGGACACCTTCAAGAAATCAGTGTCCCATATTCTCCCGGATATGCACTTGACGTTCTCGCAGCTTCACTGCTGCGTGTCGGCTGCCGCGACGCTGTATGCAGAATCGGCGGTGACCACCTCGATATTGTCGCCGACCCATTGGACGAGGCATTGATGCATTGTAGATGGGATACAGCAATTTGCATGTATCCAGTCTCGACCGAGTAGCATGTTGTAGGACCCCTTGCCATTAATGATAAAGAAAGTAGTAGGAAGGGTCTTACTACCGATGGTGAGGTCGACGCAGAGAGCGCCGCGAGCGGGGGATACGTTGCCTTCGAAGTCCTTGAGCATCATATCTGTCCTGGTCAGGTCGTCATCGCTCTTCCCTAGCTTCCGGAACATGGCGTATGGCATGATGTTAACTGCAGCTCCTCCGTCTACCAGTAATCTGATGATGGGTCGGCCGTTGACATGCCCTTTAAGAAACAACGCCTTCAGGTGTTGTCGTTTGTCATCTTCGGGTTTCTCGAACGTGGCTGTCATTGGTTCTAAAGCCAATTGTGCCATCTGCTCTTCTATTGCCGACATGTTCTGTCGATCGGCAGGAGTCATGAACTCCATCGGCAGTATGAAAACCATGCCGATGTCGGCTGCCGATTCGTCGTATCCCCTGTCGCCTCTTTTGGGGCGCCAGACCTGAGACCTGCCGTTTTTCTCATCCGTCGTATGTCGTTGTTCTTCTTCCTGCTGTTCCCATTGGCGGAGACGTTGGATTCTTCTTTTTTGAGATTTGGTCAATCCATCAGGGCAACACCTGGGGTTTACTGGTTTGGTCTGTGGCCTGGCGCGTTCCCATTCTGGTTTACGTCCTAAAGGACTCTCGTTTGATACCCCTGCATCGGCCATTTCTTCAAGTCGACTGTGGACGCTAACCTTGTTTTTTGGCCGGTCATGTCGATCAAATCTGCCCCTCGGCCTATCATTTCGCTCGCGCCTGCCTTCCGACCGGTCATATCGGTCACTTCTGCTCCCCAGACGATCATGTACTGGAGGGCGCCGGTCTTCTTGGTCGCGCCAGTTCCTGCTGATCGGCTCTGATTTCCCATCTCTGGAGCGAGACCTTCTGAACGACCGATTGTTACGATACGGGCCGTTGCACTCAGGGCAATTATCGGCCGATGGCAACCTGAGGTTGCTTTCCCAACAGTGGATGAAGAACGGACATCGCCAGTGATCTTCATTTCGCCGCATCGCCTCTTCCCGGGATCTCGAGCGTTCATGTTGCCGCCGATACTTATTGAGCAGAAATTTGGAAGTGATGGGCTTACATGGTCCTCCCATTCCATCATCAACATCTTCCATTCGCCGTTTTCCCTTGACGTCTTCAGGTGTTGCTTGATTCCTAGGGTCCACGGCGCCGCTTTGCTTAGCCGATTCGGACGTCAGTACCTTTGTTTGAAGCGAATTCCTCCCCATATCAACCATGTTGGTGGGGAAGGGGTGCTGGTCGATCTTCATCGGCTTGGCTGGTTTTGTTGGAACTTCAAATTTGAGTCTGCCTTGCTCGATGGCCGACTGTATCTGCTGCCGGAAGATTTTGCATTCATTCGTATCATGGGAGGTGGCGTTATGCCACTTGCAATATTTCATCTTCTTCAGCTGTTCGGCAGACGGAATCGTATGGTACGGCGAGAGTTTAATCTGTCCTTCCTGGAGGAGAAGATCGAAGATTTTATCGGCCTTTGACGTGTCAAATCCGAACGTTTCCGGCTCCTTCTTTCCGAATGGACACGATATCGGCTTTTTCCCTTTAATCCATTCTGCAAGGCCGATCTCTGTTTCTTCTTCCATTTCAAACTCTTCTAAGTATGCCACCTTCTTCTGGAAGTTCCTCCGTGGATCAAAAGGGCGTACTTCTTGACCAGAAAGTCGATGGACGATTTGGCTTAAGCTCTCAAACTCTTGCGAAGCGTACTTTTCTTTGATATGAGGCAGGAGACCCTGGAAGGCTATATCGGCCAATTGCGCATCGGTCAGGGCTAGGGAGTAGCATTTGTTCTTGATTTCCCTGAACCTTTGCACATATGAGGAAATCGGCTCGTCGCTTCTCTGTCTGAGGCTGGTTAAATCGGACAGCTTCATCTCATGTATTCCGACGTAGAAGTATTTATGAAATTGCCTTTCCAGATCGGCCCATGTAATTATCGAGTTGGGCGGTAATGTGGTGAACCACTGAAAGGCCGACCCAGATAGGGATGACGAGAAAAGGCGCACCCGTAGAGCATCTTGCGCCGCGGCTTCCCCGCATTGGATGATGAATCTGTTCACGTGTTCCACAATTGAAGTGTCATCCAGCCCCAAGAACTTAGTGAAATCGGGAACTTTATACCGATGGGGAAACAGCAGTGAGTCATATGTAGGCGGGTACGGTGTCCTGTATGTGTAAGTCTGCACCTTCGGTTTTAAGCCGAATTGCTCTTGAATCACCTCTGCTATGCGTGCCGACCAGTCCGTCTGTTGCTGGTGTACCGTCGGCTGGGGAACTGGTACATGCTGGTATATTGGCGGCGGGATGACTTGATGACGAGTGAAAGCGTGTGGCATCTGGTGTGTCATAGCCGGCTGCGTAGTCAGGGTTGGCTGTTTGAATAAGCCGCCTGCTTCGTCATACAGTACGAGCGGCGTAACGCCCCGAAGTACTTCCGTTGATTCTGCCGCCCTGCTCATCTCCGGTGCGACAGGCTGATACTGCGGCATGATTGGCCTAGCGGCCGCCTGGAAAGATGCCTGGAGTTGAGGACTTCCATGGTTGGCCGGTTGATCCTGGGCGGCCGTCACTGATGGTGCCCCCCAAGGCGCTGGATTTAACGAAGGAAACTGCGAGGAGGACAACTGAATGGGACGCGGCTGGAGATATTGCGCGCCATTAAACCCCATAGGGATCAATGATAAGGAAGCGCCAGAACCTCCAACTGGAATTTGGGTCAGCTGATAAGCCGAATAAGGTGTATTTGAATAACTCTTGTTCGGAGCCGTAATTGGCGGAGCATATGCCGGCCCCTGGTACCCTTGAGATACGCCGCTAGCTAAGGAGCTGATGACGGCATTGTATACCGTATTAGAAATCACCGGGGATTGATCGATGAAAGCTTGATATACAGATTGTTGAACCATCTCGGACATCTTGTCCGAGTCCTCGGTGATTGTGATCTAGCAGGGAGTTGGAAACGGAGTCTTTTTGACAGTCTCTCCGCTCCTGGTGCGACTGAAGGACTGCAGACATGTCTTGCGGTAGTATGCCGTCTGCTTCTCTAATTCTTCCCTCTGGTCGTCCCTGAGGTCTGCTTCTGTCACCTCGATGATATTATCTTCCGAGACTTCAGCAGCTTTCAACATAGTGGTGGTTGTATTTGTCCCACTGGGCGTGCCAAAAGTGTGTTGGCGCTAGAAATCGGCTGATCGAATTCTCAGCGTCGGACACACGACCCGGGAGAATCTGCTTAGCTCCTGTTCGGGTGATCGCCCTGGTGCGGTTCGCGCGGCGTGCCAGCCAATCTGACCTGTTGATTGGCAAGGAAAGAAACGTGTCAGCTCCCAAAGGTTGCGATCGGCTAAGGTTCCAATCTCGAGATAGCTTATCAGCGAATCGGCCGATTTGCTGTGATAAAGAAATCGGCTATAATGCAGCCGATTACCGAGCAGCGTTAATAAAGAAGACTGCTGGAATAATCTAAACAACGCTACAGTAACAACACTAGGAACAGATCTAAATCGGCTATGCATGAAACGAATAGATTGAATACAAGAAAGCCGAAAGTTCCAATTCCTAGCTGGATAACTGGTGATAAAACTAGAACAACAGGTAAAACCTAGAATTCTAGTGAATATCGATAACTTGTGAATAAATCTAAACGAAACGACAGCGATGTGCCCGAAGTTAAAGCTTAGATATTACTCGATAAACGGAACTTACAGAGATCGGCTGGAGATCAAGTTGATGCAGCCCCGCCAACCCGTATGAACTCGTGAAAAGAAGAAAAGTATTGGCGAAGTCGCCTGCTTGAAAGTAAGTACGAGGAAATAGTAGTTTGTTGTATTGATTTGATGATGATTACAGATCTACAAGGGTGGCTATTTATAGCCCATTACAAACGACTTCTTATCCGATTAGAACTCTATCCCTAAATTTAAACAGAAAATGAATATTTACAAGTACGATTCGTACTAGGTCGATTATCGCGCTCTTCATGGGCTGATTCCCTCTTCGTCTTCACAATCCTCTTTAGGCCCAACCGGCTCAATTATTCCAGCCTCCTAATCGGCCGATTTCTATTCACCTCATCGGCAAGGGACAACCGATTAGGACCCACGTGTCGAGGGCTCAGACTACTCCGACCCTGGGATCTAAGGTCGGGCGAGGCGGAGATCCTCCCTTGGAGGGTTGGGCGCATCCGATCCCAGTCCTCAGGGGTCGGGCAAGGCGGAACTCCAAAGGTCAATCGGCCGATCCATAACTGTAGCACCAATCGGCCGATTTCTAACCGCCATCCCTGTGTCTCGCCGTTTCTTCCTATTTCTTCTTTCCCTGACGCCGATTATACACGTGTCAAAATCTGGCGTCAATAGGCTCGTAACACTTCTGGTGTGCGGGTTTTCAAATTAAACCGCAAGTTAATGTGCTTGATGTCGTTACATTTAATTACAAATTTGGCGGTTGTTGTTGGAAAATTAGGCAATTCTGTGATTAAATACCGAACTATATTTCTCATAAAAAGAATTAAACCTAGAATGCAAGACTCTAACATACTAGGCAACACCAAGAACGACATCATGTTCTCATAAAACATGCTGAAATTATAGATCAAATCACATCATACGTACTGAGCGGGCGCAGCCGTGATGGGAAGCGGTGCCGACGGAACGACGATGGTGTTGCGGATGGAGCGCAGTAGACGACGCTGAAGACAACGAGCCGTCGTAACGCCGGACTAGTACGGAAGACGAGCCGTGGTGAAGACCTTGAGCAGTCGCGCAGAGAGCTTCCCAAAAACCTTATTCGCCCTCTCCCGGTGCAGGATCACAAGAGCAAGAGGTTCCGAAGACCTACTCTCCCGTTCGCCGGTGCACGCCGACGCTCGAGATGGAGTAGATTACGGTAGCGGCGCAATAGCGAGAAGAGACAAAAACCTAACTCGTACAGACCACCTTAGGAATACCCTAACTTGGGTCCTTCCCGTATAGTAGTCTATATAGCGTCTGTTCTATGAGGGAGGTGGTCCATATATATAGGGAGGAAAAGCCACAACACCCTCATCTATTAGCAATATGGGACTAATAGATGGTGTACCCCCTCTTACACTAATGGACCTTTGAGATTTATTCACAATTATCATTTATATGAGCCAAGTCCATATATTTAACAGTTGAACCATTAAGATGGCCAAGGGTAAGTTAATCGCAAGTTCCCCTAATCAACCACTAATCAGCTTCTAGACATGCTAGTGACTTTCCATATCCTAAATGTTGAATCAATCTCGAAGGATGGGCGCCTCATAGCAATGATAGACGGTTTCACTTGCGACCGTGCTACAGATCGCGACGAGGTGCCAACGTCTTTGACCCGCCGCCCGTGAGGTTAAGAGTTGTCGACTGGCCCCGTTTGGTACAGCTCTAGCTCGATGAAAAAACAGCTCTGGTTCTGGCTCGTATGGAAAAGCAGCTTTTTCTGGCTCTGGCTTATTTTGTACGAAACCATTTGGCAAAACAGCTTCTCCTAGTGTAAAGAAGATGTCAAATGTCCAAAATACCCTTATATTTTTTTCTCTTTTCTTTTTCTTTTTTCTCTTCATTTTTCTTTTCTTTTTCTTTCCTTTATTTTTTTCTTTCCTTATCCCCTTCTTTTCTTTTTCCTTCCCGTCTCCTTATCCGATCGGACACTCCTCTCCTATCCACTCACCCGCTCCCCCAACCCTCTCCCTCTCTCTCGGGCGGAGCAGGAGGCTAGCCGTGGAGCTGGCGGGGTGGCATAGGAGGCTGCCGGTGGGGCGGAGCCAGAGGCCGGCGGGGCGGAGCAGGGAGTCTAGCTGCCCCGATCGCGCCTGCGCGCCGCTGCGCTGCAGTTGCCCCGACCGCACCTGGCCCCATGGCCGCCACCGCATTGCGCCGTCTGCGGCAGTTGCTGCCCCACAACGGCGCCGTCCACTACTCCTCCTCCCGGGACAAAGATGAAAAATGAGCTGTTGGGATGAGGAGAAGCCGGTATGAGCCGCTATTTTTAGCTTCTCCCCGATGGAGATATGTAGAGATCGAGATTTTAGAGGCTTTTGCCGGCTTCCTCTTGTGAGCCGTTTTGGTTTTATCCGTTTGGCACGGCTTCATCAAAAGCCGCTCGAGAAGTTGCTCGATGAGCCGTGCCAAAGGAGCCTAAGTGATTGGTGCCGTCTCGCCATCTCATCGAGTACGGAGTAAGTCATGCCTTCCTGCGCTCTCAATCTCTCATCTTATAATTTCTCATTTTGTCAGTTGAGGTTTGGCCATAGGCAGAGCTCCCCATACAGCAGGATGGGGCAGCTGCCCCAGCAGCTCAAAACTCCTATTTCCCCTTCTTATCCATGGCGTCCTGTAGCTCACGGGTACATAACGGATGGTACCTGCACCGTCCCTTCCATTAAGGCGAGGTAAGGAGGTTGCCCCTGCCGACATGGAGATCCCCCACCCAACCTGCTAGCCACCCTGTCGCCCTAGCGAGTGAATCCCAGTCACAAGCAGGTAGGCGGCGGACAGCCATGGTTGAGTCGAAGAAGCTGGCAGCTGTGACGATTTCATGATTTGGAGAAGACGACTAGAGAGATACGGGCCTACAAAGGCCGAGATAGTTATGTTTTGGGCCATTCATTCGGAGAAAAAAGCCCAAGAAGCTATATACCCATTTTCCTTTTCCTTTCTTTGGAGATTGTATATAAGTGTATACTTCTACGTGTATACGGAGTATTTGGAAGACGCTCTGCAGCTGATGTAGCGTCGGCAGGCACGATCGCTACTGGCCGTTCTGCCCCACCAATTTTGGTCCAGCTCCGCCATTGGGTTTGGCATGGTGTGTTAGTGTGCAAGTGGATCCATGGATGCTTGATCATCGGTTTTATTAAACCTGGTCATTGTATTTCACAAGAGGTGTTTGGATCCCCGGGCTAAATTTTAGGAGTATTAAATATAGGCTAATTACAAAACCAATTTCACAACCCCTAGACTAAATTGCGAGTCGAATCTATTAAACCTAATTAGTCCATGATTTGACAATATGGTGCTACAGTAAACATTCGCTAATGATGGATTAATTAGGCTTAATAGATTCGTCTCGCGATTTAGCCTAGGGGTTCTGCAATTAGTTTTGTAATTACCTTATGTTTAGTCCTTTTAATTAGCATCCGAATATCCGATGTGACACGGACTAAACTTTAGCGCCAGTATCCAAACACCCCCTAAGATTTGTTCATAAGAAAATAATCTTCATTTATCGATTACCATAACCTTCATATAGAGGCTCATTTTACGTTTCACACAGCCTCAAAAACTTTTGCGCAGCCCTGGTAATCACCGATGAATGCCGAGATGACGTGTTGTGAAGGAGTAGGCAGTAAAGAGGAAATGTCACCGAAGATGGCGACGGCGAGAACGGAGAAAAATAAAAGCTGGGAGAGGAAAATAAAGAAGGCAGGCGCGGCACTTTTTAAACCCTCTTTCTTCATGCTGTTTGTCCTCGTAAATCTTTTCTATGAGAAAAAATAATTCGTGGGTATAAATAAAAAGCGACCGGGCTTCGTTTCAAGAAACGAAAAGAAAGTCAAGACATTCAAAACAGGATTGCGCCATTGTGGAAGGATGATCCGGACACGTCAGCGGTGCCCGACCCACGCAGCAGAACGCGTGTCCCCCACCGTCCTTGAGACCTCCACGTGGGTCCCACCAGTCAGTGAGAACCGCCGGCTGGTATGGTAAGCTGGTTGGCACTGAATGACCTGGGCAGTGGGCGAGTGAGCGTGCACTCCTCCCTCTGATTCCTCGCCCTCCCCTCCCCCGCAAAACCCCCCCGCGTCGGCCATGTCTCTCTCCGGAGGCGACCGCTAGGGTTTCAATCCCCCCATCTCCCCCTGGGACTCGCCGCACCTCGAGCTCCCCCCCCGCCGCACCGGATCCCGGCACCCGCGCTCCGCCCACAGCCTTCGCCGCCTCGCCCCGGTCGCCGACGCCGCTCTCCGCCGCCCGGCACCTCCTCCCCCGTCGCCTGCAGCTCCGCGTCGGCGCCGGATTGGTTAGGGTTTGGGTTTTCGGCGGTCGGCGCCGAGCCCCCCCTCTCCGCAGGGCTCGCGCCGGAGGGTACGAGCTCGCGGGGCTCCCCTCCTCCTTCGCCGCTCCAGGGTAAGAGAGGCTCCCCTCCCCGTTCCTGGAGACCGCGCTCTCCTCGATTCGGTCCGTTTCCCCCGATTTGTTTGGTGGTCTCGAGCAATGCTGCTGGTTTAGGGGTTGCTCCTTCCCGTATTTTCTCTTGTCCCCCATGCGCGATTTCAGCTGTGCTGGGGGGCGCGGGTTGGGAGATTGAAATGGTGAGCTGCTTTGAGGGGTGCGCGCGTCGGTGCGGCGGATTTTGTGGGAATCGAGCATTTCGAGGTAGAAATGTTAGGGTTTTTTTTCACTAGTACAGTATGTTCCTTCTTGCACAAATGCCGCGTTCCGTGGTCTGCGTGAACGTCTAGTGCTGTACCTGGGAATTGGCTGAATTTTAGGCTCGTTTTTTGCATCGGGGCTTAGTGGGTGGTGTACAGCTTAAGAGAAAACGATGTCAGTGTCTATTCAGGGCTCGCCAATCGTGCACCACTGGATGCTTCTAGTGAGGCTTTGTTAGGTTTGTTCACCCCTCTATAGATCTCTGTTTGCTGTGCAGGGTACTTGCAATTTGTTGAGGGGTCTTGTTTAGGTGCCCATTTAGGCAAAATGATAAATTTCCAGTCCATTTCCTTGCTTCATGAGCATTCCAAGTTATGTGGGGTCAATCTGTCCTTGCAAATGTACTCAGTCCAAAATCAAGCCCTTGGTTTTTTTCCTGATTTCAGTTGCATGTCTGTTCCAAACAGAGACTGTTATGACTAAACTGTAGGGCATGTTGCCTCCATTTGAAATTTTTTATTATCAATTAATATTTTGTGTCTGATTTTCTGGTTTCATTATGCTTGTTGTTGACCATTAATTCTAGTCCTTTCTGTTACATCTGATGTTAGGACGCCACTAAATATGAAATTCATTTTCTTGCATTGGTGGTCCGAGGAAATTCCATGATTAACTTGTTTATACTCTCTTATTGGTTTCAGTTGGAAGTTGTCAAGGGAACTTGTTCTATAGTGTCTTTTCAGTGCATGAGTCAGTTGCTTCTGAGGTAGCGCTCATAGTTAACAATGCATACAAGAAAAAAGGGTGCTGCGAGATCTGCAGATGGGGATCATGCCAATCTTAAAACAAGCAGGGCATCACGAAGATCAACTCAGCCTCCAGTTGCTGAAAAGAAAGTAACAGATCTCATTACGTCTTCTTCCAGGAAGCAGAAGCCTGGTAAGGTTCCATCTTGCATGTGGAATTGCTAGCTAGGAACAAGCTTATTATCGTACTGTATAATGTGGACTGTAGAAACAATGGTTGCTATGTTTTATTCTCATTGTATTTGATTTGTAGGATGATATTGTTAACCTGATGAAATATCTTGTGTGCAAACTCTCCTTTTCTTTGTGAATCAACTTGTGTCCAAACTAAAGAAAGCCATTGTACAACAAGTACTCATTTATCCACTAAAATTATTTTGGCACTGCTTCGAGAAAAGGTTGTTTTTACTCATATCATTAGCTTGTTAGATGTAATTCTGCTTCCTCTCTGGTTGCAAATATATGCATTTGCACTGTTGCTTCTGATGTTCTATGATGTGCAAACTCTTCTGATGTTATATATCGTACTGTATAATGTGGACTGTAGAAACAATGGTTGCTATGTTTTATTCTCATTGTATTTGATTTGTAGGATGATATTGTTAACCTGATGAAATATCTTGTGTGCAAACTCTCCTTTTCTTTGTGAATCAACTTGTGTCCAAACTAAAGAAAGCCATTGTACAACAAGTACTCATTTATCCACTAAAATTATTTTGGCACTGCTTCGAGAAAAGGTTGTTTTTACTCATATCATTAGCTTGTTAGATGTAATTCTGCTTCCTCTCTGGTTGCAAATATATGCATTTGCACTGTTGCTTCTGATGTTCTATGATTAAGTTGATTAACTATTACGACGTGGGATTGGTTGAATTTGATTGCTACAATTGTACTGTTACCATGCAGTTGGCGTTACTTCCAAGAAACATTCTAAAGGAGGAAGGAAGCTCTTAGCTGCATGTGACAGCGCTGATACTGAAAATGATGCACCTCAAGTGGCCCCTAGTATTCCCGCTGATCAGCAGGTATGGTGCTTGGTTAAATTAAACTAACCTTTTAGCTGTACTCTCGTTACTTAATATCACTATTGTTAATTTCTGCCGAGCAAAACTGAAGGGTAGTGAAATGCTGATAATCTGATATGCACTAAGTTTGCTTACTTCTGTTAGGCAAGTGTTAGATAAGGATCGGCTAACTATGAATTGCTCACTTTGGGCCAACTGTTTAATTTGCTGTTGTGCATTGGTGTACACTGTACACCCTTTCTCTAGTAATAATTTTATATTAGCATGTACCTGCCAATGGTGTTAGGTATTTTTTTAACCAAGAAATAACAGAGGACAAACATTTCTCTTACGTTTTTATTAGCATGCATACTCATGATTTTGTATTTATTTCCTGGTCCAGCACTCTGATGGCGGTGGTGCAGATGATCGTCCGAACAATTCCATTTTCTCCCCTACATACCATCATCACAAGGATGGTGGTCTGAATAACCTCTCAAAAGGTATATAAATAGTAGATCAGATTCTTAGCTGCTTATCCTTTTCTGGTACAAGCTGACCATCTTAATGTCCTGTTATTTCTTTTGTTGAGATTAGATGTGTTTTTAGGCAGTGCCATCTTAAATACATTGCTAACTTTTTCATTTAAAAAGTTGATGCCCGTACCATTGTAGGATTTTACATAGTTTTTCTTTGTTTAACTTATGGGTCTTTTAGGCAGTGACTTAAGTATACATCAGGCTGTCAACATCTTCCATAAAATGCTTTCAATTTAATATCAAAATAAATAGTTCTTTCTGTTATCGACAATGTTGTGAGTTTTCATTCATTAAATTGAGGATGACAAACATACTGTGATAATTTTGTATTACCTGGCAGCTCACACCACTTCAAAACTGTTGCTGTTGGATCCTGTTCTGTTTTTTCTTTTAGCCTTTTAGAAGTTTCAAGTTGTTCGAGTTGTTTTACTTTAATTCTATTATGAAGTTAAATATTAAAATTATATCTTTTGCAATCTGTTTCTGAACTGGTTTGCAAAGTTGGGGATCAACTTTACGAATGATTTATTTTCAAGGGAATAATTTGATATCCAGCTTTTGTCATAGGAGATTTATAACTGGGCTGCCATGGGCATACTTTAGATGACCCTTAACCCAAAAATACATGACCATGCTGATGAACAGCGGCCACACCACAAGGCAGGATAGAGGGAGATAGGAATTCTTGTTCTATTTCTTGCTTAATCAAAAGAGATACTAATCCCATCCGTATATAAATGAAAGGCTTGACCGTTATGAAACTAATCTCTAGAATTAAGGAAACAAACCAATCTAATCATGTCTCTAAATAACAACCAAACCCTGAGGCTACTATTCCGTGTGAATAGTGCGTCGACTTTAGGGAATCCTGGTTCTGTTGCTCCCTCTCATGCTCCCCTAATGAGTTGCAATTTCAATCTTATCTGTTCATTGAACAATTGGATATCTCAATCTCCCTCGAACTGGAAGTCTGTGTCTACATAGGATCACTTTGAAATAATTCAGAATATCAACTTTTAAGTTGGTTCTATAAAGTGCTGCTGTTTCGTTTTGAATAATTTAATGATTATGCATTCACTGGTGCTCCTTGATTTGTTCATGTCTTTGCGTGTTTAGTTTTTTCTTGTGTAACTGAGTTGCTGTGTTACTGAAGCCAGGTTTTATCTAGATAATTTTTGTAGTGTTGACACTTTATGCATCATGCTGTTTTGACACAATGGCACCCACATCTGTTATTCATATTCTTTTTCAGTCCGTGTTTCTTCATTACTTGATTGTTGATGCTTGGCTTAGATGATTAATGTGCTTCATTTGGTTCAGCCGGCTCATTAGAAGAACAGACAGCACCTGTTCATGGTTGTAACGAAGCTACCCAAAAATCCGGGTCAAACATTGCACGTAACACTTGTGATGGGGCAAGTGACCACTCATGCACGCTCAATTTGCAATCTACTGGGCAGAGCACATTGCTTGAAGTGGATGAGTACAGTGAACTGGGAAACCTTTCTTCAGAAGTGTCAGCAATATATCTTGCTATGCAGCAGTCTAAGCTGGAGTGCATTGATGAACAGAGTCAAGATTCTACCTCAACGGAAGGTTATTGTGATGCTGAGGAGACTGAGGAGTATGATGAGTTTGATCCATATTCTTTTATCAAAGATTTACCTGATTTATCTATGGTGGTTCCCAAGTTTCGCCCTGTTCTCCTTCCAAAGCAGACACGGAGTTGCCCAACAACTACACTTGTACTTGATCTGGATGGTAAGACCTACTGGCTATATAAGTACATACTTAACAATCTTCAATTCTGTGTTGGCAAAATATATTGGCAAAGAAAGCTGGTCATTGGTATTATTTTGTTGTTCAGAACTGCAAATTTCTGCTGACTCTAGTCTAGAATGCAAAATTTTAAAACGAGAAGTTAAGAATACTAATTAGCAAAAGAATGAAATTAGCAAGATCTGTCTGATGTTGTGTTGTAACTTGGAACAATTTTCTTGCAGCTAGGGTTTGGTGTGTGTGATAACAAGATGAATTCCAAATGTTTCTCTAAAAGTTCTGAATCTGGTAGACTATACCAGTATCATTGGCACTCTGATGAGTTTGTGCCATGATTATATCACCATCTAAATCTGGTAGAAAGCCATTAAAGTTATCATTTGCACACTGGTGAATTTGCACCATGCTTCTAGCACAATCAATCATTCAGAATTCAGGTTCAAATGTAGTCATAGATCTGGTTATTAGATTTAAATTGGCATGTTCATGCTGTGTGTCAGTAATCCTGCACTTAGTATAGTTGTTCCCTGAAACTTGCGTAAACCGTGCTTCAGACCAAAGCCATTTTGTTTTGCTTGCCTGTGCTGTGTTATGTCAATTGGACATAAGTCCGGAATTGTCATCCCTTTCCCAATTTGATGTTAATTTTGTGTTTGTCTTGCTAAAATGCAGAAACTCTTGTCCATTCAACTCTTGAACACTGTGAGGATGCTGATTTCACATTTCCAGTTCATTTTAACTTTAGAGAGCACACAATATATGTTCGATGCCGCCCCTATCTCAAAGAGTTCTTGGAGAGGGTTGCCAGCTTGTTTGAGACGATTATTTTCACTGCTAGTCAAAGCATTTATGCAGAGCAACTTCTCAATGTTCTTGATCCCAAAAGAAAGTTGTTCCGTCATCGTGTTTATCGCGAGTCTTGTGTTTATGTGGAGGGCAACTACCTAAAGGATCTGACAGTTCTTGGACGAGACTTAACCCGTGTAATGATTGTTGATAATTCTCCACAGGTATGCACAATCATCTCCTTTTCCTTTCTGCAGAGTTTTGTTTTTTCAATTCAATCTTCATTTCTGTAAGCATCTTATCCCAGTGATGGCCATTTGTTTTCACCACTGACATGTGTGTTTTATCCTTCCCATTAGCATCTGCATTTGCAACATCGTCCTTGCAAGATTCTGATTGAAACTGTTCACAATAGTATAGACTGATAGGAAATGCATGGTTAATGTAGTTTCCTGTGCATTGCATAGCTTCACAGAATTATGTGGAGTGCTGATATATGCTAATAATTAGAATCTTGTTGAACACATAAGTAAAATTTGTTTTACTGGTCCATGCTGCTATGGAGTTGTATCTAGTCCTTAGGAGCACTTGATAACAAATCATCCTCAGGACCTAAGAGGTGCTGAAAAGAGTGTAATACCTTTAGAGTAGCAGAAACCTTTGTTGTTCTGGGATTATCTTGTTGAACTAATGAGTAAAATTTGTCTTACTGGTCCGTGCTATTATAAGAATTGAAGCTAGCCCCTGGGAGCACTTGATAACAAATCATGTTCCGGACCTAAGGGATACTGTTGATGCTGAACAGAGTGTAGTGTATGTCTTTAGAGCAGCAGGATCCTTTGTAGTTCTGAGATTTATCCCATTTTTCCTTATTTTGGTTGATCATCAGTTATTATCGGTATATCTTATCTGCACTATTTATGTTGAATTAGCTTGCTTGCAACTGTTGCCTATTTTGGGACCTGGTAGGATTTGGATTTGAATCTTGAATTGCTTTCCTACTTTCAGGCCTTTGGGTTCCAGTTAGACAATGGCATTCCTATAGAGAGCTGGTTCGATGATCCCAATGATACTGAACTACTGAAATTACTCCCCTTCCTAGAAAGCTTGGTTGGCGTTGATGATGTCCGGCCTTATATAGCAAGGAAGTTCAACCTTCAGGAGAAGGTAGCCACTGCAGCTTCTCTCACAATGGACATGCAGATGTGATCCATCCACTGATGTGCCACCGCATCGTGGTGGCAGTGGTGATAAATGTAGAAGAGAAGCTGATATGGTGATTCTGTAGAATGTAGTAGTATATCAGGGTCCCTGCATGTGGCAATGTTGTATGTTTTCTCAGCTGCCATGTACAATTTGCTGAAGTTCAGCAGGTGTAAAACTGTACTTTCTAGGAATAAACCATCGTCATATGTGAAGGTCTTGTCGAAGGTCTTGTCGCGCATTCTGTCACCCTGTTAACACCATCTATGATGGTCAATATGTTATATCAGCAATTTGTGCAGGGAGTGAAGCAAATCGAAGTCCCTGCATTATCTGCAACATGTGAAAGCGAGGGAGCGACCCTGAGGCAGGTGCAGATGGCGCTTGAAGGCACTCAAGCAAAGGTACAATGATGCATGCTTCCGATGATGCCATGGCTGAGAATTTTGGTATTTGGTCAGAACTCAGAACAATATCAGAATGAACTTTTCATGAGTGAAGAAGCATGAAGGCCATGTCTAGTTTGGAAGAAGGGTTGCTGCTGGCCGAAAGGTAGTTTCGTTTATGTAAGCTAAACAGTTAAAATTGTCGTGATGTATGTGTATTTTTGCAGCCTCAGCGACAATGTGTCATGTTCTGCTGAAGAGTTGCCTTCTTTCGTGACAGTAATCTTGGACTAGGGAATTTCAAAATCACTTCCTAATATCATTTGGTTTAAGAGTGAAGATTAAAACTGAACATCACACTTGAACCGAGAAATTTACATCCTTCCATTCGTCATAAGAATATTTCGTGTCTATCCAACGAAACATACGGAGATTTGTGCATTTATATGACAAAACATCTCAAGCTTATGAAGTTTGAACAACAAATGTTCTAGACAATTTTGCTAGTAAGTTATTCTTTCAGTCAAGTGTACATCTATTTGGTATGTTGTCAATGAGCATCATCCTCTCATTGACATGACGGTCATCCATGATCTATGTACCTGTGGAGGTTCGTTGGCAAGGCTGTGACCGCATTGTAAAGATGGACTGCAGGCTGGCTGGGGCTGCCGGGCTGGTATTGCGGTTCTTCAGAAGATGGAGATTGATTCCCAAGGACTGATATTTGGACAAAGCACTACCATTACAATGTACGGCAGCCTATACAGGATGTAGATGGAAGAGGCTGTGTGGGTAGTGGCGATACTTGACCCCAAGTATTTGGAGCACATCGAGATCCTATCATTGATCACACATGTGGCGCAGCTGACTCGAAGTATGCTGCTCCGTTCTAGGTATTGAGTTCAATGCACCTTGAAGTGGATAGGAAAGCTTACGGTTTCCAGAAAAGAATGAAACTATTATTTGTATCGAAAGGCCTTGAAGGTGCCCAGCTCACTACACAAACTGTAGAGCAACCATCTATGAAATATATGGCCTCCAGTTCTTTCCACCGTACAAACACGAAATAATGTCTCAGAAACTTGGAGTGAAGATACTATTCTTTTATACTTCTGTAAAAGATGTCATTTGAAAATTGCAATTATGCTATTTTCCTGTATCAGAGTATTCAATTATTTTTCGTGAGATTTCACCGTACATATTTTAAATTTGGCAGTAGGCATAAGGCTTCCATTCTTGAATTTATATATGGTTTCATGACACATTGTTGGTTTAGTGTTGCTATATGCACAACCTTTGTACACGCAGGTTACAACCATGAGATCAAATGGTTAAAATTATCTGATTGTGATACATACTGTCAGCACCAAGGGAACTAGGGTCCCTAGTCACCGACCAATAGGTCTCAACAAACTTAACATGGCAAAACCCAAAGAGGAGGGGGCATGGGCCCTTGGGAGCATGCGAGCCCCTCTCGCGTGGCGAGCGAGGTTACTGTTAGCAGGGCGGTCAAGGCCCTGGGGCTCCTTGGGAAGGCCCCAGGGCACGGATCGCTGAGGAGAAGAAAACGCTGGTAAAAGGGCATTAAATAGCCATAGCAGAAAGGGGCAAAACTTATCCTAGCCATGCCTTCCTCGTAATACATCATGCTTACATGGGGACGAGATGGCACCGCCCACCAGAGAGAAGCCGATCGCCTCTCCCATCCCGTCACACGGTACATGAACGGCTGACATGGGGGGATGTGTTCACACGATCGATACGCATCTGGTGCAAGGATCGAGGGTAAGGTGGGCCCACGGGAGGAGACAGAGCCGTCCCGGGAAGAAGTCTTAGGCCTTGTTTAGTTACTCCAAAATCCCAATTTTGGCACTATGCAAAAAGAAGATTCCCCATCACATCAAACTTACGGTACATGCATGGAGTACTGAATGTAGACGAAATCAAAAACTAATTGCACAGTTTGGTTGTACTTTGCGAGACGAATCTTTTGAGCCTAATTAGTCAATATTTAGATAATAATTCACAAATACAAACGAAACGCTACAGTATGCTACAGTACTGGCGCAGTGATTTTGGTTGTCCAAAATCGGGCAACTAAACAGGCCCTCACATGGTGTGCGTGCCCAGGACCCTCGGGGTGTCAGCTAGGACCCTGGCAGCACGCGACCAGAATGCCTGAGGTGACACAACAGGAAGAGGGCGACAACGATCAGGCCGCTGCATTCACACATAATATACACTAATGGGTGGCGTGTGGTGCCATCACAACCTACTTCGTGGGTGCGGAGGAGGTAGCGTTGGCTGCAGCTTGCAGGCATCTAGTGCACTAATGTTGCAGTAATGCTGCTAGTGCCGGCTAGGGAAAATCTGGTGGCCTGCATGTCAGTGGCGGCTCTCCAGGATGCAGAAGATTTGGAGTTCTTGTCGGCTCAAATGCGCTTGAGAGGGGAGGCGATGGTGCATGTAGCGAGCAAGTACAAGGTACACCGTTGTCTCCTTCAGCGTGAAGGCCATCGGTGCTGCCCCCTACTATGGGGGCAACACCAGTGGCGGCAGCGGAGAGGGCGGCTCCATAGGTGTTGCGGCCCAGCTTAAGCGGGCCGCTGGGGGTAGGGTGCATGCTAGTAAGTGCATGCGTGGTCATAGTAATAGTCATATAGTGTATTTATGTTTTGGTGGATTTCTTTTGAGTTAGTATACTTCAAGTTTATTTCTACCTTTTTGTTTTGTTTTGTGCCAAACTGCCAATGATGAGATGAAACAAGTCTACATTTAAGTTTCGGCAAGAAGGATGCAGAAACCCAATGTATGCGCAGCTACTATGTTTCAAACATTGGATTCTACATCTTCCTCTTTGAAATTTAACATGCCATCTCTGCAATATCTAAATTTTGATTTGAGGCACACAATTACACAAAATTTTCAAAATTTTGTAAATATAAATGAATCTAAAACAATATAAAATTTTGTATTTTTTGGACCAACCGTAGATTAGTACCGATAAGGATATGTCTATTCAGCTACAAAAGTCTCGATCATTTTTGGACCTGAGACTAAAGAAGTTTTAGTCCCGAGTCAAATGGCCACCTCCGACGGGAGCTCTTTAGTCCCGATTAGTAATATCAACCGGGACTAAAGAGCCCCCTTTAGTCCTGGTTGTAACGGCTAGGAACGACGAGGGAATCGGGTGGGGCATTTAGTCCCGATTAGTAACACCAACCGGGACTAAAGGCCACTCATTTAGTCCCAATTGGTGGTTCTAACTGGGAATAAATGGTGTTGTTTAGTCCTGGTTGGTGTTACCAACCGCGACAAAACGCCCACCCTATAAAATCAGCTTCTTCCTCCCCGAGCTTGAGCCACTCAGACCGAGCTCAGTCTCCTTCTCCATGGCGACCAAGCAAGGTTAGGGAGGTGCTGCCCAATTTTTTCCCCTCAATTTCATGAGGATTTCACTCATCCAAAGTGTTGTAAAGATTAGCTACTTCATCCTCCCTTCATTTATTGTTATTATGCTTTGTTTTATGCTTTAGAGATAGAAAAAATTGAGTTTTCTAGAATGAGGGAGAATTGAGAGATTTTTTATTTATACATGCTTTTGAGCTACAATTTCATGGATAGCTTGATTGTTATATATGCTTCATATTAGATAAATAACTTGATCAATGTATGGGAAAAAATAAAGTAAATGTGTTTATAATATTTAGTCCTTCCAAATAAACATGAGGTAAATAAATTGTAGGTCAAAGAAATAGAATTTAGTCCCTGCTACAATTTTTTTGGATAGTTTATATGTTAAATTAGAGTGACATGAAAATTACACCGGTCAACCTTCGTATCATTCACTAGTTCGACAAAAAGAAAAATCGCATTTTTCTTTTTGTCGAACTAGTGAATGATATAAAGGTTGATTGGTGTAATTTTCATGTCACTCTAATTTAACAATAATTCTATTTCTTTGACCAATAATTTATTTATCTCATGTTTATTGCAAGGACTAAATATTATAAACATATTTACTCTATATTTTCCCCTACCTAATATTGATCAGGTTCTTTGTCTAATATGAAGCTCTATGTCTATTTTTCATGTAATACGATGCAGATGGATCGGGAATGGATGTACGACGCGGACAGACGCACCAAGGAGTTCGTTAATGGCTTGCATTATTTTCTCGAAGTAGCCAAAGCCAACGAGCCAAAAAAGGGATTTATATGTTGTCCATGCTTCCAATGCAGTAACAAGGACTACTCTTCCTGGCAGACTCTTCACAGCTACTTGTTTAGTTATGGTTTCATTCCTAACTATTTGGTTTGGACCAAGCACGGCGAAAGAGGAGTTATAATGGAATATGGCGAAGAAGAAGAGGATGCTAACTATATTCCGGCCTGGGCTGCAGGCCAGGCCTTTGCAGATACTACAATGAGCGAGGCTGACAAAGAAGAGTTTGCAGAAGACAGCCCTATTGATGATGTTGGTCAGGTGCTATGGGATACACAGAAAGACTGCAAAACTAAGAAGGAATCAGCAAAGTTGCAACGTATGATAGATGATCACAAAAAATTATTTTACCCATATTGCAAGCAGGGGCATAAAAAGCTAGGTACCACACTGGAAATGCTGCAATGGAAGGCAAAAAATGGTGTGTCTGATAAGGCATTTCAGGGGATATTGAAAATTGTAAAGAACATGCTTCCCGAGAATAATGAATTGCTGTCCACAACATATGAAGCAAAACATGTTGTTTTCCCTCTGCGATTGGAGTTTCAGAAGATACATGCATGTATTAATGACTGTATCCTCTATTATGGTGATGAATACGAGAATTTGGATGCTTGTCTTGTGTGCAGCATGATGCGGTATAAGATCAGGTAAGATGATCTTGGTAGTGTAGAGGGGCAGCCTCCCAAGAAGAGAGTTCCCGTGAAGGTGACGTGGTATTTCCCTGTAATATCATGTTTGAAGCATTTGTTCAGAAACAAGGTGAATGCTAAGTTGATGCGATGGCACAGAGAAGAACGTAAGCAAGATAACATGCTGAGACATCCCACTGATGGGGCCTAGTGGAGATCAAATAATAGAACATTCCCAAACTTTGAAAGGGATGCAAGGAACATAAGATTTGGTTTAAGTACGGATGGATTCAATCCATTCGGTGAGTTGAGTAGTGGTCATAGTACTTGGCCTGTGACCCTATGTATGTTCAACCTTCCTCCTTGGCTGTGCATGAAGTGGAAATTCATTATGATGCTGGTGCTTATCCAAGGCTCAAAACAACCCAGCAATGATATTGATGTGTATCTAAGACTATTGGTTGAAGAACTTTTACTACTCTGGAATGAAAAAGGTGTATGTATGTGGGATGAGGATAAACAAGAGAGTTTTGACCTATGAGCATTGTTGTTCGTAACCACAATGGTTGGTCTGCACTGAGTAACCTTTCAAGACTAACAAACAAGGGATATCGGACCTGCACCCACTGTTTAGATGACACAGACATCATTTATTTGAAACACTATAGGAAGGTCGTGTCTATGGGTCATCGTCGATTTCTTTCTGCTAACCACCCATTAAGAAAGAAAGGGATGTATTTCAAAGGGGTAGCAGACCATCATAAAAAGCTTGCACACCGTAATGAAAAGCGTGTATTTGAGATGATAAATGATGTAAGGGTAGTCTTTGGAAAGGGTCTTGGTAGTGAACTTGTTCCGAACAATGATAACGTACATATACCCATGTGGAAGAAGAAGTCTATATTTTTGGAGCTACCTTATTGGGAAATCCTAGAGGTTCGCAACGCAATTGACGTGATGCACCTGATGAAGAATCTTTGTGTGAATGTGCTAGGCTTCCTGGGTTGTTACGGGAACTCAAAAGATACATTGGAAGCATGACAGGACCTAAAACGTATAAAGCAATGAGATGACCTACATCCGAAAAAGAGAGATAAAGGGCAACACTACTTACGTCCTGCCAATTACATTCTGAGCAAGAAAGAGAAGGATAGCTTGTTTGATTGCATGAATAGTATCTAGGTTCCATCTGGGTACTCCTCAAATATAAAGGAAATAATAAATATGAAAGAAAAGAAGTTCACAAATCTAAAGGCCCGTGACTGCCACATGTTGATGACACAGTTGCTTCCAGTTGCACTGAGGGGTATTCTACGAGAGAATGTACGATTGACGCTTGTAAAGCTATGCACGTTTCTCAATGTGATTTCGCAGAAGGCAATTGATCCAATCAAGCTACTCTTGTCAGCATTGAGTTGGTATTTCCACCACCCTTCTTCAATATTAAGACTCACCTCCTGGTTCACCTAGTCAAAGGGATTACTATTCTCGGTCTAGTATTCCTGCACAATATGTGACCTTTTAAGAGGTTCATGTCAGTCCTAAAAAACTATGTTCTTAATGGTGCCCGTCTAGAAGGAAGCATCGCCAAGGGATATGGAACAGAGGAGGTCATTGAGTTTTGTGTTGATTTTATTAACTCAATTAATTCGATTGGGGGTTCCAGTACCATGTTTGAGCACTGATAGTGATTTGTTCCATAAAGCACACTTCATGGTTCTGCAACAATCATCCTTGATGGTTCCATATATTGAGGAACACAAGTAGATTCTATTTTCCCAATACTTGACGAAATCCGATGCCTGGGTTATATGTCATCACATGGATACTTTTCCTTCTTGGTTGCATCAACACCTTATGGGTAACTTCACGATTCACGAACTACTCGCTTGGTTAGTTAGGGGACCTTTTAGCACAATCGTGAAATCCAAGGTTACGAGATAAATGGTTATATATTTTACACGAGAGCCCAAGACCAAAATAGCACCAGCTAAAATAGTGGTGTCTGTATAGATGCCATAGATAGCAACGGGAGCAAGGACTCGTATTATGGTTTCATAGAGGAGATTGGAGAACTCGACTATGGATTGCTGAACAACCCGCTGTTTCGTTGCCAATGAGTGAAGCTGACTGGAGGTGGCGTAACGAAAGATTAGTATGGAATGACAATAGTGGACATGACAAAAACTGGATACAAAGATGAACCATTCGTCCTTGCTAATGATGTGCATCAGGTTTTCTATGTGGAGGACATGTTTAGCAAACCCAAGAAAAATTCAGAAGATACAGAAAAATCATGGGAGCCAAAGCGCCACATAGTACGTAAAAGAAAAATCATGGGAGTCAAGGACAAAACAGACCAGTCAGATGATTATAATCAGTTTGATGCCATGCCTCCATCACGGTAAAAGTTGACCCCACCTTTCTATTATATTTTAGTGATGTGTAAAACTCATTTATGTAATGGATTATATATGATCATCCTTTATGAGAATTTTTGGCTCATCACATGAGTACTCAATCAATATAAACAACATTAAAATAGTTCAAAAATATTATATGGTCAAAATATTAACTTAATCACATAAGCTAATAGGATATATTTTTTCATGTTTAAAACATTGATTTTTTCATTTTTTATTGATTATGTAAAAATATAAAATCAACTTAAAACATATTAAGAATTATAGTGTAGTACTATTTTTAAGTACATCTTAAAAATTGTAATCTAAAAACAATATTTCAACATCTCATCTACTCTGCTACATTTGCTACGCATTTATAAAATTTATTGCATTTTAATTAAACTAATTGTTGAAATAAAAGGGTGGAAATAATGGTTTGCACGGGGAAGGCAAAAGGGAGTGACCCTTTAATCTCGGATGGTATTACCAACTGGGACTAAAGGGGCACTATAAATATCCCATCCCTTCCCTCTCCTCAGGACTTAGCAATTTTCATGATCCGCGCCTCCTCGTCGCCTCCGTCACCCGGGTCACCACCGGCGCCGCTGTCATCTCCTCTGCGGGTGCCGCCATCACCTCCTCTGACATCTTCATCGCTCCCTGACCGCCGCACTGCCACCGTCTTCTCCACGCCCCATCTCCCTGGCTCCATTCCTCGGAGCGCCCCCGGCCGCCGCACCATCGCCGACCACCACCGTATTGTGTGCGCGCGGCTCGGCCGCCCCTCCACTTCCACGCCCCAGCTTTCCAACGGCGCCCTCTCGGCCCGGCACCCTCCTCCTTCCCTAGCCTGCTAGCCTCCCTTCCGCCGCACGGTACCGTGCGCAGAGCCTAGCCCGGACGACGCACGTGCGCCATCGCCGGCCTCCATCGTCGTCATCAATCTCCATCTTGTAGCACCGCCTGCCGTCCCTTGGCCCCACGCACCGGCATGTCGCCCCGCCGTTTGCTGCCACACGCCGCTCTGCCCCGACGCCGGCAGCCCGCTCCATGGCCGCAAGGTATGGGTGCGCCGCCCCCCAACCGTGGCTTGGTGACGCAAGCTGCATTTTTAAGTCAGTTTCATGTATAAATTACATAAATTATAATGAATCCTTAGAAAATTAGTATAAATTAGTTTAAATATTTAGAAAAATTGTATATATTAGTTTAAATACTTCAATTTTTTTATAAATTAGAATAAATCCTTAAAAAATTAGTATAAATTAAGTATAAGTGCTTAGAAAAATCCTCAATATACTCGAATTAAAATTAGTGCAAATGCTTCAAAAATAATTATATATTTATAGAAAATGTCGAACCTTGGAAATGTTTAGGAAATTAGTACAAATTAGTATAAATGCTTAGGAAAATTGTTAGAAATGCTTAGAAAATTAGTATAATTTATGAGAATAGAACTTTCTAGAAAATTAGTTTAAATGTGTATATATCATTCATGTGTATATAATTTAATGTATGGTTTCATGTGTATATTTCAATTCTACAAAATTTATTGTATATAATTTATTGTATATTTGAATTCATGTGTATAATTTAATATATGGTTTTGTGTGTATATTTTAATCATGTGTATATTTCATTCAATTCCATGTATAAGTTTCTTTTATTTCATGGTTATTTTATGATTTCATGTATATACATTTATTGTACTACTTGAGACAATCTTTAATTTATTTATCTATGGTTACATGTTTGTTTAACTAACATCATTATTAGTTGAGATGGGAGACGAAGAGGATGAAAGGTATATAATGGAGCAGATTATTGCTGGCGGTAGTGGCTCAAACATTCCAAAAACCTACATTGAGAATGAGAGTAGCCAGGTGGACATGTACCTCAACATGTCCGGTGATGGCAATGATTAGCACGAGCACGACGTTGATGACAATGCGGAACAAGACATTGCCAAAATGGAAGGTTCCGGCAAGGTATATCATTTTCATTGTTTTACCCCATCTAAAACTTCACATTCATTATTTATTTGTACTAATTAATGAATCTTGAAATTTTTTCCCTCTGGATCGATGACGCAAAAGAAGCCGTGAGGTCGTACAAACATAATAGAGGGAAGGCTTCAGATCACCGAAGTGATAGAAGAGGGCTAGCCAATTGCTCCTGCAAATTTCACTAGAAAGTTTGTGAGTCAATGCGTGGCTATTGTAAGGGACAACATGCCCATCAACATTAGAGAATGGAGGTACAATAAAAAATATGAGCAATACGTGCTCCCGCAGACACAAAAAGATATGTTGTGGGCAGATGTTTTGAAACACTTCACACTTCCTGAAGACGTCGATCAAAAAATTGTGAAAGACTAGACTCTAAAGAAGATGGCAACGCAATTTCAAATCTTCAAGAAGTACCTGGATACCAACTTTATCAAGAAGGGCCGACTTCCAAATTTTGATGACTGGCCAAAGTTAAAAGATCACTTGAACTCATTTTTGAAATACAAGATATCTGAAGCGAGTGCGAACAGGGTTCGTATCAACACAAGCCATGCCTGTCAGAAGAAGTACCATCATCATCTAGGGCAAGGTAACCACAAGAGTGCAATTCCCAGATGGAGAAAGATGGAGCAAGATCTAATCGATCGAGGTATCGTACCAATGACTATAGACTGGCCCGATCGATCAAAGAATTGGTATTGCGCTCACGGAGGTACCCTTAGCCCTGAGGATGGCACACTTGTTTTCAACAAAACTATACATGAGAAGGCCCTCAGGCTTATCAAAAACATTGAAGATGCGAAAGCGGGAATGTTCAAGCCTATTAGAGAGAACGATGAGCTGACTTTGGCGCTTAGGAATTCCGAACACCCAGGACGTTGCCAAGGCTACAGGGTGGTTCTGTGGAAGTATGCTTTCCGTAGGGACATCGACATGTACAGAAGCCGGAAGAGAAGAAAGCAACATAAAGAGGAGAAGTGGTGGTGCATGTTAGAAGCGAAAGTACATGAATGAGATGAAAGAATGCAGGAAGAAATTCAACGGCGAGTGGCCCTGGCAGTTACTGAGATGGCCCTATCTAAAACACTGCCTAATCCCAATGTCGTCAGCCCTTCTCAACGCCGAAGCAGCTGTGCTTTCATAGGGCTCCCTGATGAGGACACACCAAGCTTACCCGTGATTGGGTAGGACAACCAACGGTACCTCATGGATGACATCACTCAGTGCACCTCATGTGAGCTGTACAAACTATTTGGCAACCTCGCTATTAAGGTATGCATATATATAATATATATAATTATCTCAATTGGTCCACGCCTTAGGAATTTAATAACTTCTTTTCTCCCATATGTACAAGTGGCTTACGAAAGTGCTTTACAAATCCTACCAGGAAAGACAAGCCATGACATGGCGATTCCACCTGGCTACTCCATTGTTGGGGTGGAGAATATTTGTGATAGTAAATATGAAAGCCAAGAGCTGGACCTCCAGGGAGGTGATGGGGAACGGACACTAGGAGATGCACTTTACGATATCATTCTATGGCACAAATGTTACATCATCATCCTTAGTCCAATGTTACATCATCATCCCCAGTTAGGAGGCATCATTTCTTCCTATAGATCCCCCGCAGCAAATATCTCCTTAGAACTCAAGACTGTCATCTCCAGCACATCCACCTCCAGGACTGTTGTTACCACCAGGATCGTCGCATCCTGCTCGATCATTGTCTCCAGCACCATTGAATAATCCTGCAGGTGCAAGCGACGATGACCAAAACACCCCTCTTCGATCACTGTCTCCAGCACCGAGACTAAAGTATGGTGTGAGCCAACCACCACCTGTAGCACCTCTCAAGAAGTCGTGACCACCTTCGAAGCCAAGGCAGCCAAAGACGAAAGAACAGATGAAGACGAAACCAAAGAAGTATGAACCTATGAAGAAGCTAGCAGACGATATGACTTATGAGGAATGCGAATAGGTATCGTGAGCACAGGTAAGGGAGCACTTCAAACCGAGACCTCCTGAGAAGAAGACGCCAATAGATCCATCTGCGAAGGCATTTTTCATTGGCATGAGCAAAGAGGTCAAGAAAACATTCTATTGAACTACAATCACTCATTAGTTAAGTCTTTCCAGAAGAAAAATTGAGGAGAGTCGTCATCTAGTTGTACTATCCCCTAGCTGAGGCAGCAAGATCAACAAGATATAGCAACTTTGCCTTTAGAACAACAAATCAAGATCATTAAGTTTATGTCAGAGACAGGTGTCTCACTTGCTGAAGTTCTAGGGCAAGTCAAACCGCCACCTCCAGAAAAGGTTATACCTAAATGGCCCTTTGAGTTAAGCAATCCTCTAGTCAGGCCTAAATTGGTATGGAAGCTCTCAACTAAGATGTATGAATTCCATAAGTGGTACATGCAGCAGTCGGCCAAGGAAAGGACCATGTTCACTCTTCTTGTTAAACCGATTGATTATTTCGGTGATGGTGAGCAACTACTATAGTTGCAATTCAAGGATATTTATGAAGTGTACTATCAAGATGCCCTTGATGTCTCTCTTATCAATGTCTAGGTTCTGTAAGTGTGTGTTTATTAGATGTTTTGGTTCCGATGATTATTGTGTGTGTGTGTCATCCCACTAACTTTGTCTTTCATTTTATGTAGGATGCAAATTCAGAGGTGCTGCCGAGAATTGTACTTCAATGTTGGCTTCATGGACCCAACACTTATTAACCAACAGATGATACTGGATCAACCAAAGTCTACATTGGATCATATTATAAATTCTTGGAGCAACATAATTACAAGAATTACATACTATTGCCTTACAACTTTATGTAAGTGTGGGTACTGTCTATTTTCGATTTCCTTTCTTAACCTAATTAATGTTAGTTAGTTCTAATATGAACATTTATGTACACAATTTCCACTGGATTCTACTTATAATTATCATTGATAGAAGCAAGGTTATTGTCTTCGATTCATTGTGGAAACCAAAGATAGAGTACCAAAAAATTCAAGACTTTCTTAACTTGTAATAATGTTGGACCTTTATCTCTATGCAAAATTTGTTTCTTGAATTTTCACCTAACACTGTATCATTCATTATTTTAATTCGCAATGCATGGAAACGATTCTGGAAGACCAACCGTGGTGAATTCAAATAAACAGTTGAATTCAATACCAATTTTCCACTAAAATGGAGTTTGCACATTTTGTACATTTTGTAACACGAATATTTTATAACTTGTTTTTTTCCACTAAAGTGTTTGAGATAGGAACAAGGGAATAATTTATGTGGATACTATGCCTATGAGCACATGTACCATTTCATGAACGACAAGGTGCTATCGGAAGATATGAATGTATGTAAAATAAACCTATTAATAAATATTCATTGTCTAGCTCCTTATATTTTAATTGTTGGTTTAACTTTCACATATTTCCAAATTACAAATGATGGGGATTAAGGACGAACTCCTGCATTAGGATAGGATTTTGGCAATCCAAGAAGCACTCCTAGGATTTTTGGTGGATGAGGTGATAAATCTCCAAGGTAAATTTTATTATGATGGACATTCAATTGCTGTACCAGAAGACTCACCGTGGGGAGGATCCTAAGAATTAAGGGGATAATTATTGTATATATAATAATTGTATAAATATTAGTTTCATGTGTATAATATATACTAAGGATTGTATATATAGTAGTTAATTAATATTATGCATATACTATCATGAGATATATATACAACATGCATACAATGCAATACAAGTGTATACGTATAAGTAGTGTACGCTAAGGATGTATACATATACGTATATATATAAGTGAAACAACAATTAGCATTAACATGGAAAAGAATCTAGGGAAAAAAGAAAAAAAAGGTATTTAGTCTACCAACCGGGACTAAAGGGACCACGTGCATGCGCTTGTATGGCGGCCCCTTTAGTTCCGATTGGTATTACCTACCGGGACTAAAGAGATCCAGGACTAAAGAGGGGGACCTTTAGTCCCGAATGATTAGTTCTGGTTAGATATTCGAGAGATATGAGGCTTACCAAGCGGGACTACAGCTCAGTTTTCCACTACTACTCGGTCTCAGAAAACAACAGCAGCCATGTGATCAAATCCATACCGGTGCTAAAACAAGGACTCTAGGGATACATTGAGTACCCGTGCCGGCCTCAGATAACTATCCGTGCCTCCTTTGTAGTGCCGGTTCTGGAAACCGGCGCGAATGAGGATTAATCGCTGGTATGGATGAGGGTTTTGCGGTAGTGCCACCAGGGTTCAAGTTCAAGCCATACATGTGACATACTGAAGATTCTCTTATATCTTTTGAAACTAATAACTTTCTCTCACCTACACCACTGATTTTTTAACTCTTGGAGCTTGCGCACCTTCTACAAGCTGCTCTGTCACATTTAGAGCCACCATCTTTTCTACAAGTAGGCATCCGAGGCTATGTGTCACCATGAGACCACAAGCTATGTGGAGGGTTGGGTTAACGAAGATAATAAAAAGGCCTGCGAACATTCACACTTAATTACAATTTACTCCCTTTCTACTTTACCATTCCTTTGCTCACACAATAACTTAGGTTACCTGCCTGATCATGATACACCAGATCCAAGCTTTCCATATAATTCACATCATACATCACATATGACTATATATGATAGCGCAGATATAACGATATACATTGCTCATACTTTTGTTTTCTGAAAAGGATTTTTATCACTTTCAGTCTCTACACCAAGAAAGTTCAGTCTAAACATTATTATTACAATATTCCAAGCAACCACGTAGGTAAAACAAACGACGACAAAAAACAGCACAGGAACATCCTCCCTTATTATGAAAGATAGATGAGCAGCAAAATAATACAATGACAAGGGGCCTCAAGGTGTAACAAAGCCCTCAATACCTATGCAGCACTGGAGTGTACACATGGGATGGCTCTCAAATGCAGGTCCAACTTTTTGCTTACCCCCATCCCGTATTTCTCAGACATGTCCATCAACTCTGGGCTCAGTCCATCAGGAAGCATCCAGTCAAAGTGGTAGAGAAGGTTTGCCAATGCAACCTCCAAAGTGGATGTGCCAAACATTATCGCAGGGCACTGTCGTCGACCAGACCCAAAGGGCGTGAACTCAAAATTTGTTCCTTTGTAATCAATATTGCTGTTCTCAAACCTCTCTGGATTAAAAGCTTCAGGGTTGTCCCAGTATCTTGGATCCCGAGAAATCGCAAATGCATTGACAAGTACCTTGGTGCCTTTGGGAACGTAATAACCCAATATTTCACAATCCTCTCTTGACTCACGGGGAACAAGTAGAGGGTTGGGAGGATGCAACCTAAGAACCTCCTTGATAACCATACGCATGTAGCTCAGTCCAACAAGGTCAGTGTTAGTGATGACACCTCGTGATCCACCTAGAACTTTGCGAACCTCTTGTTGTGCCTTTTCCATGGCCTCCGGCTTTTTCATGAGCTCCGACATAGCCCACTCCAAAGTGGATCCTATGGTGGTTGTGGCACCTCCAAAAATATCCTGGAAAATAATTGTTAGGTAGGTATGGTTTGTAAAGATAGAAAAAAATATATCTGTTGATACAAGTGTTCATCTAATCGGCCATCTAAATGGTGTTTAGATGGTCAACTAGGCCAATCATTATGGTTTAGGTTGTAAACATTCCATTGAACATAGTGGTAAAAAAGAGGGAAGAAAAGATTTAAATGACCTAATCGGAATGGAGATAAACATGACAAGACGGGCAATTTGTGTAGCCCGTCTAGTCACGTTTATATCCGTTTTGTATTAATATGACTATAGCAATGTTGGTTTAATAATCTAATTTTCTTAGGCCATCATCTCAAGCAGAGTCGATATATATACATCTCAACAGATGCCAGACCATTAAATAATTTCATTGTACATATATATGATTTTTTGATGGAATTTGATTAGTTGAAGCCGTGCAAATTGCAAAGGCAAGCTAGTAATTAATTTTCAAAACATAAACAGTACGGAAGGTTAAAAATAATACTCACAAACATGACAGCGCCTATAATCTCCGAGGTTAGAGGGAAAGTAAGTGAATCATCCTCCTGCAGCCTGAGCATCACGCCCAGCAGATCCTCTTGATCGGGGCTGCAGGCCCCATTTTTGGCAGCTTTGCGGCTCTCGATGGTACTCGCAATGATGCGCTGGATGCGGCCGTAGCTCCTCACGAGGCGGCGCTCGCCGATGCTCAGCCACCGCACCAGCCTTGAGGACGGGAAGAAGTCCACAGGGAAGAATCCGGACACCAGTTTGCTGACTTCGTCATACTGGATGACGAAGTCGGACTTCTCCGCGCACTTGCCGCCGAACATGGCCATGGCTACGAGGTCTGGTGCTAGCGCTTTCACCTCCTCGCTGATGTTCACGACACCGGCTCTGGATCCGGCGGCGACTGATCGGAGGAGGCGGCCGACCTCCTCAGCCCTGATGGACTCGATGCGCTTCACCTGCGCGGCGCAAAGAAGCTCCATGACGACAATCTTCTTCATGTGACGCCAGCGGTCGCCGTAGGGGGCGAAGCCGATTCCCTTCCCTTTGCAGCCGACGATGTCGATGGTGACGCTGGTCGTCGGCCGAGAGCAGAAGGCGAGGTCGTGGGTCTTCATCACCAGCTCCGCCGCCTCGGCGCTGGATACCACAAGGGTGGGAACCTCCCCAAGCCTGAGGAACATCAGGGGGCCATGGCGGCGAGACAGCTCCATCATTGTGCGGTGTCCGAGGCCGCCCATGACGTGGTGAATGCTGCCGATGATCGGAAGGGTCCATGGCCCAGGCGGCAGTCGCTTCTTGGGCTTGCTTTTGTCGCCGGTATTGGATCTCACTCCAGGCTTTTGAAACCAAATGAGTACAAGAATTACTGTGGCTAGAGAAACAGCATACAAGGTTAAAAGCTCCATGGAACTCAGTGTTAACCAACACGTTGTCTTTCAGCTTAGTGATATGTTATATAGTACCTAGATAGCAAGATCGGATGTGCTGATCATTTGGTAGCTCAATCGTTGATTATTAGGTACTCCCCATTGCCGGCACCGACAGGATGGCTGACATCCACATGCAAAATAAAAATATGCAACATGATTAAGGCCATGTGTGCTTGGAGGAAATCAAAACATAGGAATACTACAAAACAAAGGGATTGGGTAAGGGCCTTGGGGTATGTGCTAAAACAAAAGGATTGGGGAATCAATTTGACCATCATTGACGAGAGCTCATCTTCTACGGCTCCGGCACCCCTTCTGCTGCCACTGCTTATCTCTGGTGGCACCACTACTGCCAAAGCCACAGCTCCCTTGCTAATCTGGCTGAATCATGACGCCCGAGGAGGCAGCAGCCTGTTCTACTGTTGTCCTCCGCCACAGCTGCGGGTGGCCTATCTTAGCCAAAAGCCACCCCCACCCCCACAATACTGAACCCCCAATACCCAAACCCTAAGCCCTGATAATCCAAACCAAGTTTCATTGGTGTTGGCTATCGCAGTTGAAGGACGCATGAATCTCCAATTGGTTCTACACTTAAATCATTTGGCAGATGAATAGCATATGCAAAACAGCTTCGCATGTACAGATGCTATTTTTATCTTGTAGAGACATTTTATGTTGTTTCTATGGAGTCATAGAGTCATTTTTCAATATGTTAGCTCTTTGAATTATGTGACATTTTTGAAGTATCCCTACATTTTCTAAGACAACTTGCAATAGCACAATATTGTGTCTCTATTGTTTAGATGAACTAGAAATATATTATAAAAATGTGGTAATTTTGTAGTGATAGATCTTCGAACTCAAGACCTCAAGCTCACACCAATTATTGCATATTTATTTAGTATAATTCTTATGAGTAGTGCCTCAATAATCTAAACAGTATCTCAAACTATGTTTTTATCGGGGTAAGGTCAAATTTTTAAGTGTCACAAATATGTCTCTAATATTCTATATTGGTATTTTACAATATGACTTAAGAAAATATCCCTATGATTGAAATGCCTAGAGTAGTTTCTCAATACATATGACACTTTCAAAAGTGTCACAAAATACGTTAAGGCATATTCATAAGGGCAAATCATAGAATGTCTATACAAAAGTGTCTCTAATTGAGGTTTAATTCAATCAGAATTAGACATTTGAAGTTTGCAAATAATAAAATATCATAAGCCAAATATGCATTGGTGCATATACAATTCTAGATTAAAGCATGGTGTGCCCCCAGTGGAAAAGGTCTTAGAAAAAATTAAAGAAGATTCTAAGAAGCAGGACTATGACCTTTGCCATCCCTAGCAAATCGCTACAAGAGAATGGAGACCTCCAGAGCCAAATCCTAGCCCACAAAACTTCGATGCTGTGTTGCCATTATTGGACACTACTACAAAAATGATTTGTAGGAGCACCCTGATTTTTTCTAACCGTGAGCGAAATTGCCACCCGCACCTACAAAACGGGGTTACTGTAGCATCCGACCCGTCCTTGGAGAACAATTTGCAGGGGCGGCCCATGGGCTGACCCACCCCTAGAAATGGGCCCTTTGGAAAAGCCCTTTTCGGGGGCGGGTGACGCTGTCACCTGTCCTTGAAAATGGCCCCATTTCTAGGGGCGGGTCACAGGGCTCGCCCCTGCAAATTCTTCCCATGCAAATGATGAATAATTATATTTCAGTTTTTTTTCTAAGATTTCTATATTTTCATTTTTTATACAAGATATTAGCATATTTATAAGATATTACATCGACGAAACACTTAGATGCACCACAATCTGATGAGCTGTAACTCTAGCTCTTAGAGGCAGAACACATCATGGATGTCTCGAAAATTGAAGATGATATTAGCATCCTCATTGAATGGAGGTCCGAACACATCCGGTGAGTACCGTGCCCGTATGGTTTTGAGCCCAAGTCTACATGCCCTCGTGTACCAACTGTGCATCCTTAGCATTTTACCTGAAACCAATGTGATTTCCCAATCCCGTATGACTCGAGGCACTACATGCGGGTCCACCTGTTGTTGTTGTGGCTGCTCTGGTAGGTCCACTTGTTATTGTTGTGGTTGCTCTGGCGGGTCCACTTGTTTATTAGGAAATACTACATGTGTAATTATATATTTAGTGTTCATTTAACATTTATGATAGTTTTAATTAAGTTGGCATGAATGATATATATTTTCATTAGGAAATACCTCAATCGGCGATGTCGCCCTACCCAACCAAGCAAATGACGGAGCCGCCGCTGACGCAGTGATCATGCTCTCGCATGTAACTTCGAAACGTCAAAGCAACCCCCATCGAGCTGGAATGGTAGCTACAAAATCCAGAAACAAGAATGAATCAGTTAATCGCGTACTAATTGAAACCAGCATTTTGTCATGGACAGGATACACGAACGCGAATGCTCCAGCCCAGTTCCTCGATGGCATCTGGGATCCGAAAAAAATGGGTCGCCTCCCTGACCAAAGAATGACGGGAATAGGATGGATTTATCACGTAACGGGTCAAAAAAACGAGAACCATACCCGTTACTAACTCTATACTGTGCGGATAGTGGAAAACATCGTGAGAAAGGAGGTGGGACTAACTACACGCGCATGTAGAAAGGATTTTCCATATATATATATTTTTCATTTTGTGAAATTTTATTTGCTATTCAGAGAGATGGATAGGACATGGATGTACCAAGCATGAAGAACGGATGCCTATCTTCTACAAGTACTTGTCGTGTTGGCTGGACTTTTGGCCTTAGGGTCCACCATGCTATCGATGATATGCAACTAAGAAGAATGTATTTGGTAACACAATTAGTCTCTTCCTAAAGACATCTTCCAAGACAAAGGATACCCTGAAGTCTAGCTATGAAGATAAGATAAGATTTTTACCCTATCGATGAGGGGAATGGAAGATATGAACTACCCCAGTTATGGTTACTTCTTCAACAAAATTTCTTAAAAGGTTATCGACGAAGAGGAATTGAAACACCTCCAAGAATTTATTGGGGAGACTATAGTGCAGCTAGAGATGTGCTTCCCTCCGAGATTTTTCAATATAAGGAACATCTCATGACTCACATGGTCGATTAGATACGACACTGGGTCCAATTTACCTACACTAAATGTGGATGTATGAGCATTTCATGTCAATTCTGCACAGTTGGAGGGAAAACCTTCATCGACAAGGATTTCAAAGATGTGCAACAAGCACACATTATAGCATCTTGCAACACCTCACAATAATATCATCTTTAGTCGGTCAACACTTGAGTGTGATTCGTGTTGAAAGTAATGGCTGCTCGGAAGATTGGATCATGAGGGAGCACAAGCGTCGATTGATTGCATGGTTGAAGGAATCTACTAAATAGGGAAACCATGGAAGATCAAATGATCAAAAGATTGGAAGCTGACCCATGGTTCCAATATACAGATCCTAGTCATTTGGTGTCGTTCGGTCAAACACCCAAAGGGTGTTGAAGTGGACGGCTATGGGCTCACAATTATCTCATGTAGTATGTAGTTTGAATCAATTATCTCATGTAACTGAAGCCATACTTTAAAGTTTCTACTTTCTTAACCCTTATATGTACTAAAATACTCTTGGCTTATTTTTTCCATGACCTATAGTTCATTATAACCTTAGTGTGGGAGTTTAATTTTTTTGTGGTGTTTTCTATTTTCCATGTTTTAAATGAATTTTTGAGAACAAAATGAAAATAATTTGTAGGGATGGTGTCACCCGCCTTGCTAATGCCACCCTATATAGGCAGTCCGCGCTAGGGACTTCGCCAAATTTTCAGAGAAGCGTGCGGGATGTCGTTAAGCTGCCGAAATTTCACCTCCCTCCCCCGCTCCGGCATTGCTCCCTTCCCCTACGGGCTACACTGCCGCAGCACCTCCCTGTGGTGCCTCCACTGCCGGCCGCAGCGCCATGCCTCCTCCCCTCCTCCCGCGGTGCCTTCCCATCGTGGCGCCTCCCCGTGCCACCTCCACCGCCGGGGCCGTGCCCCTCCCATCGCTGGTGCCACTCCTCTCCCCCGCAGGCTCCGCCACTGCAGTGCCTCCCTACGCCGCCTCCACCACCGGGCCGCAGTGCCGTGCCTCCTCCCCTCCTCCCACGGTGCCTTCCCATTGCGGTGCCTCTGGCCATTCCCCTCCCCTCGCAGCGGCACCTCCACCACCGGGGCTGGGCCCCTCTCCTTCGATGCGCGGGTCGCTCTCCCATCCCCGCGGTGCCTCCCCTCCCCGCGCCACTCCATCGCCAGCTGGGCCCTCATCTCCTCGCCGCCTCCATCTAGTACACCATCCGTTTTCTTTAATTTTCTTTTCTTTTCTTCATTTTGTACTTAGTGAATTGTGAAATTGTGAAATTGGAATTATGAATTGTACTTAGTAAATTTTGAAATTGTACTTAGTGAACTGTGAACTGTGAACTGTGAATTGTACTTAGTAAATTTTGAAATTGCACTTAGTGAATTGTGAAATTGTGAGTTGTACTTCGTAAAATGTGAAATTGTACTTAGTGAATTGTGAAATAGTGAATTTTTCCTTTTCTTTAATTTTTTTCATTGTGAAATGTGAATTGTGAAATTGGGAATGTCAATTCAATTTTAAATTTTGAAATTTGAATTCTCAATAGGGATGCATGCATGTGAATTGTGTGGCAAATTTAATTTTCAAATTGTATATTGTAAATAGTTGAAATTATTACATGTGAAATGGTAAATTGTATAATGCATGAGAAATAGTACATACAACTCCATGTGGAATTCTTTATATATTTATCACCTTTTAATTTATATGTAGAACACGTAAATGGATTCCTTGCCATTTATACACCAAAGGGTTGCATCGAATGATGGTGATGTGTCCCAAAATGAAATGGACCAAATTGCATCCCAGATGCCATCATGGGACGAAGCAAACATTCGTGGTTGGATCTGGGGATGAAGCTAATGTTGTAACTGAGATAGGAGCAGGGGCGTGGGTAGATGGCGTGTGGTAAGATCCTCTAGATCCACACCCTTGGCCTCCAAGAGAAGGCCATTCAATGGTGGATTTTGATTCGGATTACAATCTAAATCAAGTGAAGTAATGCTGAATATAATTGCCACCCAATATTTAGTGCACATTTTCATGTACTAAGTGCAATAACTTTTATTTGCTTAACCTTATGATTTGTGTAGATGGCTCCCATAGGAAGGATTAAACACTGCCACCGACCCCCTACCCCCCAAAGGAAGAACTTGAAGACAATGACAGCTTGGCTCCCGAAGCTAATACTACAACCTCTGGCAGTCAAAGTAAAAAAAATACGGTCAGCAAGGAAGAAACCAATACCCTGAAGGCCAATGGAGAGTCAATGTTGTCAGCCCAGCAGGAGAGCCCATAGACCCTTGGTGCGTTCATAGTTTTGGAACATAATATGAGCAATAATTAGAACAAAGGAGATTTTGGATCCCTTGATCTTTGATTGGTTATTGGTTCCTGAGGGAAGGAAAGAAGCGATGTGAAAGCATTTGAAACAAACATTTATTTTGCCTAAATCAAAGGAGCTCAGGAAACGCGTAAAGCATTATGCCAGGAAGCAGCTCGGTGAAAGTTTCCACCGATGGAGGGGTGAGCTGAATGACAAGTATGTCCAGAAGGGCCTAACCCCCTTTAATGGACACGGGAGCATCACACAAGCCCAATGGGATGAGTTCATAAGGCAAAAGACCTCTCTAGAAGCTTTAGCCCTAAGCTAGAGGAATAGAGAATTTGTGCTGAGCAACATACATAATGTTCGCCTTGGGCTAGGTGGGTACCGATGGAAGATCGATATTGAGACTCGTTATTGACACACTTTTACCCCTGTTTATCTTCAATAATGACATGAATTTAATACGTAAACTATTGATCACACCTAATAAACAGATCATTTTCACATGTGCAACATATTTTGGAGGATATTCTATTTTTGCAGGAAATTGGACCTAAAGGTATATTTTTGGATAAAGCCTGAAATAAGGAACGAACCAGACGAAGACGAAGGCCAACGGCCCCAGGAAGGGCCTAGGCTAATCGGCCTATAGGGTCCCAAGCCAATCAGCCTAGGGTCTCCTAGCCCCCGCTCGAGCTCGTTTTTGGCAAGCAATCCTCCAAGATGACTTAAGTGCTAAGTTTGTGAAGATATTGCAAGAATCAATTCGGGATCAAAGAGGATCCAGCAGAGATTTGGAAAGTTATCAAGGATCAATCTCATCCCGAAAGCTATCGATGTGCCAGGCCCACATGCAAGTGAAAATAAGACTCCAGAGCATCTAAGAAGACTTGGGATGAAGCAGGACACAAGAGGGCAAAAGGAAGGCCTAGGGCAATCGGCTTGGGGGTTTTCTTTTCCCCCTCACCTTCCAATTTTTGCCACGTGCTCCCCAGACTATAAATACCTTGAAAATCCTCCGAGCCCCATATCAAAGATGACGTACTCAACGTGAAGCAGCAGAGAAGCAGAAGGAGCTTGTGTCACAGCTCTTCGGATAGCTGAGGGCCGTGCAAGTTTTGAGGGTTAGCGTAGCCGAGCCCTTACTGGCATGATCACCCTACGAGGAAGATCACCCTAGAGTTCTAGAGCTAGGAGTCATCAAGATCAAGGTAGGATCCCGGTGGTGATCTCATGATGTACAATCATTCATGGTGAAATAATGGATATCTTCATGTTCTTCCCAATCTAAATATCTTCTTCTATGGTTTTATGCTCTTTCAGGTTTGCTTGCTTTTCAATCTATGAATCTATGATAGATTGCTTATGGTGTTCTTGTGGTCGTGGTTACTAGATTTGCATGCCTGATCTACCGATAAGTACATGTTCGTATGATCATGCCCTTAACCTGCTTGCACTGATAGAGAGGAACGTGATAGGATCTGGCTTGTGTAAGGATGGGTGTTTCGGGAGCTGGACCGGAGGTGTAGATTTAAAGATGCTTTTTACTAGGATCATATCTATGTTGCTTTCTATCCATGCTCAGAATTACAACATATGCATAGCCTAAGTTGCTGTTGATTGGTTATCTCTGCTCTATCTATTATCTTCTTGTACATGCTTAGTAGATTGGATGAATCTCTCATTAACACTAAGTTCATACTAACAATGCTAGTTGAAGTAGATCTTGTGCTATAAGGTCCACAGATTGATAAACCTGGGCGGAGTATTCTAAGGGAAGAGCTACAACTGATCCGTGCGCTTGCGGTTCACAAATTGGTATGCTAACTGCCGCCAACAAGATTTTTTGGCGCCTTTGCTAGGGAACTAATAGTCAAGTTCTAGTTTAACTATGCATTTGCAGATATAACTTTTTGTTCATGATTTTTCAATCTTTTCTTTTTAATCCTTTTCTTTTATTCAATCTAAATCAAAAGTTCAATCTAGTTCTTGTATATATGTGTTTGCTTTCAGTAACGCTAATAGGAGATGGATGGCTACCTCTGCAACAAACTAGAAAATTTTGTGGATGATTCAGAAAAACTTTACAGGCAAAGGAGACGTTTGGCACAAACAAGAAAGATGGAGATTGCTAAAGCTTCAGCTGTCAAGGAAGAATTGGAAGTGTCGGAAACATCATCATCATCATCATCATCATCATCATCTACTCCAAAGTTGACACCACCAGCAAGTCCAAGAGGAGTGCCAGTTGTGCTAGTCGCGCCAGTAGCATTGGAAGCACCTGCAATGGGAGATCAACCTGAACCAGAGCGTATCATCAGAGAGCTGTGCATCCCAAATATCACTAATTTACCTATCCATGACTGGGATGGCATTGGGCAACCATTCGTGATCCAAACTTCAACACTAAGGATGGTGCAGAGTTCACCTTTCACTAGCGAGGAGGATGCTAATCTTTATCTACAAGCGTTTATTCAGCTATGCAACACCTTCGATATGGCTAGAAGTTAACAAAGATCAACTTACAGCAAGGTTGTTTCCCTACTCTCTACTTGAAAGATTGCTTCAATGGTTTTATTCTCTACTGCCAGCAACAATTCAGAATTGGGATGAGTTGATGAAAGCCTTCATAGCAGAATACTATTCACCAGCCAAGACTTAGAACCTGAGAAGCAGGATAGCTACCTTTGTCAGTATGCTACTGAGAATATTGCTGAAGCTTGCGAGTGCTTCAATGACTACGTCTGCATAGTTCCACATCATATGTTCCCGAGGGACGATCTAGTCCATAAATTCTATCAAGGATTGACACCTACATCAAGGGTAATCATCAACGCATTGGCTGGAGGATTGATCATCGACCTCACCCCAACCCAAGCTTTCAAGTTATTGAAGAAGGTTGCAGATAACGATGCGTGGGTATCATCTGGGCGCCTATTCCTAGTTCAACCAGCTGTAAATTCTCAAGGTGTGTTGTAAGTTAGGAATGATCAACTACTTGAAGGAAATATCGACTCGCTGATGAGGAGACTGGAGAAGATGGAGGTAAAGGAAGATCAAGCTATAGACCTGAAGGCAGCTGAAGCAAGATCAACATGTGAAGAGTGTGGCAACTACAGCCATGTCGGGAAGAACTATCGAGGAAGCAAAGTTGCTAGACTACATGAAGAAGGGAGAGTGGTTTCTACCATCCAACTATTGGTATGGATAGAATAGGCCTCAATTCAATGCAAGCTCATCCATCCAGAACATAGTGCCTCTACGCATTTAGCTGAAGGAGTTCATGGAGGAGGAAGGCAAGATTAACAAAGACACTATCACTAAGTTCAAGGCTATGGACAAGGTTATGGAAAATATTGATAGCAAGGTGACGGAGGTCAGGAGTTCGAACCACCAAGTGATGAACATGATGAAGATGCTGGAAACTCAAGTTATGCAATTAGCTGGGCATTTTACAAGCAATGAAGGGAAGTTGCTGGGACAACCAAGGAATCTAGAGACAGCTAAAGCTATTCAAACTCGCTCAGGCAAAGAAATAGAAGATCCAGAATGTCCATCGGGAGCTAGGAAGCCTAAACCAGCTGCTGAAGTAGAGATGACTTCAAAGGAGAAGATACCTAACCTAGCTCCGAAGATTGAAACAAAAGAGTTGGAGTTTGAGATGGTTGATCAAGATGATGCCAAGATTTTGCCAGGAAAGCCACGCCATCGTCTAGGTAAAACTAACGAATAGTTTGAAAAAATTATTGAAGTTGTGCGCAGGTTGAACATCAATATACCATTGTTGGATGCATTACAAGTTCCAACCTATGCTCGCTACTTCAAGGATATACTGAAAAACAAGGAAGAGATCCCGCATATCACTACAGACCACATCAAGATGATAGAGGAGTGTAGTGCTACGATCGCTAATCAAGCTACTAAGAAGAAAAGAGACCCAGGATGTCCAACCATCTCATGTTCAATTGGAGCGTTGATGTTTGAAAGAGCATTATGTGATCTTGGCACAAGTGTAAGTGTCATGCCTAAAGCTGCATTCGAAATGCTACACCTGCTAGAGTCGGAACCAACTGCTATGTGTCTGGAGTTGGTGGACAACAACGTTCGCTACCCTGAAGGCATCGCTCAAGACGTACCTATGAAGATCGGGAATCACTTTGTCCCTATTGACTTTGTGATACTTGAGATGGGAGGAGGAGCTAAATCTGCACTCAGCCTGGGAAAGCCATTCCTGAAGACCGCAAGAGGAAACATAGACGATGGGAAGGACGAGATCAAGGTCAATATTAATGGCACGCTAAGCGCATTCAAGTTTTGTCCACGCTTTGAGGTGTGCAACATGATTTCTAGCAAGTATATACCACCACATCGCCGTGTGAAGTAGGAGGAGAAGAACAAGAAGGCAGAAGAAAGGAAGCCAGCGCAAGTTGTTGCTATTATCTAGAAGAAGGAAGAACACAAGCCTATAAAGACCAAAAAGATAGCCAAGACTATGCCTGCACTGAAGCCCAAGATGGTGTAGAAGTGGGTGCCAAAGACTGCAATGCTGACATCGAGCACTGGTTCGAAGTGAAGAATTGAGGAGTTTAGCTATGGACTATAAATGAAGCGCTTTGCGAGAGGCAACCTGATCATCAAGTCAAGAATAAGCTACTGGGAGGACAACCCAAAGTCATTTGAATTTTCAAGTAAGTTGCTGATTTTGCTACATCATACCTAGTAAACATTTAATAAGTGCAACCTTCGGTCAAGACAATTTTTGGAATTTTATTCGCTTAGTCATTTCTGTTCCTCTCTTTCTCAAAAACCAATTCCATGAGCCATCCAAAGTTTTATTTGATTTTTTGGAAAACCAGAACCAAATATCCACATCCTATCAGACTTTACATTGTGACCATGATGTTTAGCGTGACTTGTTCTTCATGATAAAACACACAAGTAGAGTTCACATTGTTCTTACTTTGTAAATGTTGATGCATGCTAGGACTCGTGTAACCCCAAGATTTTGGTTTGCTTAAACTTGAAAAATTATCAGTTTTCCTAGATTTAGAATTTTCTTGGCCATCTTTGATTTATTTCATTCAAAATTCCTCTCACTTTTAGCCAAAATTAGAACCTAAACCCACTAACCCGCAGTTGAAATCGAAATTGCTTCATCTCAACTCATGAGAATGAACGATACCGGTGCAACCAAAATTCATATTGTCGAAAATCTTTTCGACATACATTTGTTTTTGATACTTCAAAACTCCTCTAAAATATATTTGAACTAATTGTTAGCTCTAAGTTAATTTTTAAGTTTCAAAATTAGAGGAGGATTAAGCATTTAAACATGATTTGGAGGGTTTATGAGCATCATTAACACTAATACTTTGATTTAAGATCATGGGAATCATTATGGAGACAATCCTACCTACCACCACATGCAAAAGAGTACAAAGGAGTAGGAATCCATGCCTCTTTGTGCAGGTCACAAGACAAGATGATGGGCATAATTGAAGACAGGACACACCTATGACACATATGTACCAAATAATGAGCAAGTTGACAATGTTTTCAATCCAATGGAGTGGAGGATGTTGTTTTGGCGGTGCCATTCACATGAAGACCTGAAAATTCAGTGCTATAATGGACAAAAAATCATGTGAAGAAAGAAGACAATGAAAGAAGGGGGGAAGGCACCAGGCCGATCGGCCTGGTGAGGCTCTGGCCGATTGGCTTGACCTCTTTTTAAGCCTCACGGCGTCCCCCATTGGTAGGTACCCCCCTCTCTCACTTGTTCATCATATTTTTTGTCCACAACACTAAACACACCAACACATAGGATCTAAAAAATTTGAGAACCAAAACTCCATAAAAAATTCCAGCCACTAAAAATTTCAGCAAACACCTCTTGCTAGTTCCTGCTCTTGTGCATATTTTTGGTCGGCAAGAAACCCCGACGGAGTGGTTTTCTTGAAGTGTGCAGCAATGAAGAGCATTGGAAGGCTTTTCTGGAGGCCGAGCAAGTCACGTTCATCAGCTGAGGCTTCATCCACGTCGAGCACTTCGCAGCAGCACTCAGTCTCTGAGTCACTGTGGGGCAACGACGTTGACATGGCACCACCCCAGAGTGACCGAATGCTCCTCGACGGAATGCGGGAAACTAGAAGCTCTTCGATGCAGTTTGATGAACTGCATGGAATACCCGAAGCCACACCACAAACTTCAAGGAGAGCAACTCACTCTCAAAGTGGTTTCACCAAGAAGAAGTCGGAGTACGGCTTCACAATAAAAGGAAGGATGAAGAGAAGAGGCTAAAGAAATTGAAGGAAGAATTGTTTCCAGCCACAACTTCGATGATGATTTTCTTTAGAAGATTGGGTTTCATAATGATATATAGAATTAAGCTTCTGAGCAACATTGGGTGGATGCAACATCGGTCTTGTCAACGTGTAGCTGGACGTGGCATGTGAGATGTTCATGACCATGAAAAAGGTCATGAGGTGGAACAAAGAAGGGGATGCACAAATTCCATGTCTATCCTTTAGAATAAAGGATGAAGAGAAGATTATCACATATGAAGGCATCACAAGATTGCTGGGTTTTAGTCCATAGGCCCCAGAATTTGGAGAAGTAGTAGAAGAAGACTTGTAGGAGTTTTGGAAGAACATTTCCAAGGAGGATAATAGGCAAAGGAAAAATATTTGCAACCCCATCCTGCAGATATTTCACTTCTGGATGTGCCATTGTATCTCGGGGAGGATGAAGGAAACCAAGACTATTGATTACGAGATCAACTAGCTTTATTGTGTAGTAGTGGGGCAGCAAGTAATTGACCCTTCTTACTTGATGATCAACAGATGGCTTGCCGAAGCTACGTCTGGAACCGGAACTGTTAGTTAGGGATGCTACCTCACAATTATAGCATCAAGTTCGAAGCCGGATATTGAAAGGACCTCCAAGTGGTTAATAAAAGCGGTAAGTATTGATGCCACGACCATGAAAAATGCGCACTTGATTGGCGATGATGAAGAAAAATGCTATATAGTTGGGGTCACCAATGTTAAATTGCCTGACAGAAGACTGAGAATATATCATATGGGCAAAACCAACTGGCGTGAAGTGGGAATATTAATTCCCGCAAAGAAAGACAAAAGAGGACAAAGAATTGAAGAAGGCTCATCTTCCCAAGCAGCTCTAGAAGTACCAGTACCGCCACCTAGCTCAAGCTACTGGCAAACTGAGTTTTAGAATGCTTCTAGTTGCGAGGGAGTCCCGGAGGGGTGACAGCAGCAGCAGTGGCTGGAAGAACCAGCAAAGGCATGGGTGCAAGGCCCATTTACACAACATGGTTTTCAACAACCAGCATATAACCTACGACCAGCATATCCGCAACCAGCGCAACCACCACCGCCACCACCACATGCATACAAGGCTACCTACCACCTCCTTTTCATGGACGTCCACCATATGCTCCACTATCTTCTCAGTTTAGCCACCTGCTGTCGTTGTCAAGAATTGCGGATCAAGACTACGGCAAGTGAATTTATTTTATGCATGTAAGGCTCGGATGGTTGCGTGAGAGGACATGGGGGTTATCCTGGTTTGGGCAGGAATAGCCCTACATCCAGTGTCAGCGGCTGCTCGTGTTACTCACACAGAGTTTGCAGTAAGGGTTACAAACGGGCAAGAGAGGGAGCTGGTCCCAAGTCTCTTGGGTGTACACTGAGGTTCGTGAGGAGAGGGTGTGAGTTCAGTTGGCTTGAGAGTCATCCCTTGCTCGGTTCCCCCGATCTTCCTTTTATAGCGCAAGGAAGAGGCCAGGGTTACAGTTGAGCCGAGAGTCAGGGGAAGTAAAAGAGATAAGCAGGTAAAGTAAAGCACAGGGGGAAGGACCGAGTCCCCGGGGTCGCCGCCTTCCCCTCCGGTCTCTGTCTCCAGTCAGCGTGGCCATCGGAGGAGGGCGACTCTCATTGCCGAGCGTGCGAGATGTGTGTGGCGTCCGACTGCTGTTGCTATGCATGATGACGACGATGTCCGGGTGCGGCAGTTGTGCACGTTGTGGAGGACGGCCAACCCCTTTAGCCATGCGTGCTGACCGGGAGGTGTGGCCGTCATGTCTCTGTCGCCGGACCGAGCGCGAAATCGGGCGGCGCTCCCTCCTATGCTAGGGGGCGCAGGTAATGAGTGCCCTATGCTGAACAGGGGAGGCAGTGGACTAGGACGGTGCCGCTGTAGCCTATGCAGTCGTGGCTACAGTGTACCGACCGAATACTGTGGCGAGTCACGTCAAGGAGCGTGGGCGCCTTTCTGCGCTCCAGAGCCGCATTGCATTTATGGCGAGGTTGGTGGGGGCCCACGAGATCTGCGCTCTCATTCGCTAGTTTGCGCCCGCCCTTGGGCGAGGCAGATCCTTGTTTTGTGGGCTCGGAAGCGTCCGACCCCCTTCACCCGGGGTCAGGCGAGGCGGAGCCTTGCGGCGAGGGGTCGGGTGAGTCCGACTCTAAGACCATGGGTCGGGCGAGGCGGAGTGGAATAATCCCTGTCCATGCCGAGTCGGCGGAGGTCACTATCGCCGTAGGTGGGTCCGAGCTGTTATGACCTTTGTTTAAGGGGCATTAGGGGGTTGTTAATATTTCCCCCCAACAGTAGCCCCTGAGCCTTTGGTGGAGCAAGAATGCTCCTCCAGAGGCTGCATTTGTTGTTCGTTGGGGTTCCTTGTTTGTCCCGCAACCTGCATTTGATCAGGGAGGAAAAGTTTCGCTCGTTCGGCTTGGCCGGGGAGTTTATTTTGGCGGGATGTTCTGAGGATGGCTCGGCGCGAGAAGATTCCCTATTGTTTCGCCGACCACTCCTGCTCCAAGACTCCAAATCACAACCACACGTGCGGTCATTGGTTGCGATGCTAGCCCCCGAGCCCCAGCGCGTTGCAGGAGACCGATCGGGAGGCTAGATCGACTTTTGATCGTTACCCCTCAGGCGTCCGTTCGCTGGGACGGAGGGGGTGAGCCATACCATGCTATCCTCGTCGGACAAACCATGGTGCTCGTTGAGTTGCGAACGGGTCGGTTCGAGTGGAGTCCCGGTCCCCATTCGGGGGGGTCCGGCTCAGGCCAAGCTGGTGGCGTATCCCAGATTCCGGCTGGCCAGTTCTTATAGTTCCCGAGTCCGTTCGATTGGATCCTGGGGCTCGTTGCCTTTCTTTGGGAAAAACCATAAACTTTGATGCCAGTCCGGACTCGAACATGAGGTCGGGATGCCCTTGGCTTTCGCTCGCCTGGGTGATGGCTGCTAGCGGACTCGCCCCTTCTGACCCCTTGCTCGGGGGTGTCCTGGGGCGACTGTCAAACCCGTGGTGGGCCAGCCTTCGAACCCCTGGACCATAATGGGCTGTAGGAGCATTTTTAGCTCCTTATCCCTTTTTACCTGTTGGTGGGCCCTGGACCGTATGTGGAGGATGTCACGCGCGTTCGCTTCCTAGGAGGCAAAATGGCGGAGAGTACGAGGCCCGTGAAACGAGGGAGGGGGAGATGTTCTGTGGCGGAACCGCCCAAATTAACCTGATTAAAATGCATTGAAGTCGCCTGACACACGATTATGCACTTTAAGCAAGTCAACTTGGTCGACCGTCGGATTTCCTCCGATAAACCACATAACAGGATCGAGAAGCATTGCTCACACGAAGGTGAGTAGCACAGAGATTACAACATTCCATCATGACAATATAGTTCCACAATCTATTACATCAGAGTTTTTGAAATCCAAACCGAAATTTTGCAAGGTTTGAAGTCAAATAAAACTAGCGGAAGCTAAACGTCGATACATGACATCATGACGGAGCCGATCATGACATCAAAAACTCCTTCCCTCGCCATCCGAGGAAGGATCCCACTCGACGGTCCAGCCTGGGGGAAGCTGGGTCGGCCAAGTGGTACCAACACCCAAGCTATTGACATTACCTGAAAAAGATTAGCCACAACAAGGTTGAGCAACTAGTACTCAGCAAGACTGACCCGTCGGAAAGACACGACCGAGACCTAGACATGCAAGGCTTTCTGGCTCTGGAGTTTTCTTTGCCAAAAGCGTCTAAGTCAGTCCTTACTTTCAACATTTTAGCTCATGTTCTATGTTCTTTATCCATTCTAGATTAGCAACTTATACTAAACAAACATGGTTTCCAAGCAATTACTGAACAAGCATCAAGATTAAAATCATCATCATGTTCCATCTTTACTTAGTGCGGAATAGTGATCAAGTAGTCCCAATCTGTGAGAGGCAGACGAATCGATTCGAATTTTCTTAACCATGCATGGCAAACCTAATCTCACGACATCCGCGCACCACGAAGGGTCGCTTCATTTGTCAGCCGTCCCCATCGATCCCTTAGGCATGTGTCAGGGCCAACTTTCTTTGGCATGCAATGCTCCATAGTCCCGGCCTATTGCTGCACTGTGACCGCACTTGCACCCACATGATGCACCATGGGAACGACGTTCCAAGGACAGCCGGAAGGTATGCCACGCCCCAGTTCAATCAGGTACTAGGCTTCGCCATCCCATACTAGGTATGAGATTAGTACTTTCAAACACTTGATCACGAACGCCGACACGTTTCGACCTTAGTTCATTTTCATTTAGACAGACGGGGCAATCCACCAAGTATCGAACACAAGCTTGACCCCGTCCGTCGTCCTTATAGTTGCGACAAAACTGAAACATTCAACTCGTATAACTCGCGAGTGACAGGAAATCACTCGACTTTTACCGAAACCTATTAAGCATGGCACTACTCGACCTTAGCAACTAGTATTCAGACAAGGTACTAAGTTTATGCATCTAAGGTTTCATTACAACTCCTCGAAACGTAAATGCGCAATCAAGTAATCAATAATATTGCATGAACTCAAGATAGGAATTTATGCTCTGGGGCTTGCCTTCAGGAAAAGCTTGCAGGTCCTCGGGGTCTTGCTCCGGTTCGGGCTCTCCTTCGCAGGGATGCAGTTCCTCGGCGGGGTCTTCTTGCGGTGCTGGATGAAGCTCGTACGTTCCGTCGGCGAGATTCAACTCTACACGGAAATGCAATGCAGGGGTTAAACATTTTAGATGGTTATTTCAACACACTATGTTTTAACGCGGACACTTGTAGCAAAGCTACAGGAAAGGTGGGGGAGTTCAACTTCTATTGGTGGAGAGCAAGATGAGAGGGTCGGATTGGGGAGAACTTAGGGTCTGACCCTCAGGTTTAAGAAAAACCATACCGAGGTCCTCAGACTCAACACAGAGGAATCCCCGAAAATATTTCACCGATACCCTCGGGTCAAAGAAAAAGCTACAACCGAGCCCTCGGGCGAGGCGGAGAAAGGGTCGGCGAAACTTGGCAGGGTCGGGCGAGGCGAACGGGAAAAGGTCGGGCGAGACGAAAAGAAAAGGGGTCGGGCGAACCGAAACAAAGGGGTCGGGTGAAACGAAAAAGGACAGGGGTCGGGCGAAACGAAAAAGGACAGGGGTCGGGCGAGATGAAAAGGACAGGGAGGTTAAGCACTCAACTCGAGAAGGCTGAGATAGGGGATCAGGGACTCGGATTAAGATTAACTCGAGAGATTTGGGGTCAGTCGTCACAGCCTACCCCCCTTAAAAAGAATCTCATCCCGAGATTCGGATGTAAGAGTAACTAGTGGGGGCGTGTAGTCCTTACCTCCTTGGTTGGAAAGGAAGCCTTGGAAGTGCTTGTTCAAGTACTCTTCTGTTTCCCATGTTGCTTCATCCTCGGTGTGGTTACTCCATAGGATCTTGTACATTTTCACCACTTGGCGTCGGGTGCGCCTTTCCTTGTGGTCGAGGATTCTGGCCGGGTACTCAGCATAGGTCAAGTCGGGCTCGATTTGAAGTTGCTCTTGCTCTAAGATCTCGGCTGGGACTTGTACACATTTCTTCAGTTGAGATACATGGAAAACATCATGTATGCCCGAGAGTTGTTCCGGGAGTCGGATCCGATAAGCGACTGGTCCACAGATTTCCACAATCTCATAAGGGCCAATGTAACGGGGAGCCAATTTCCCTTTTACTCCAAACCGTTGCACTCCTTTGGTCGGGGAGACTCGAAGATACACATGATCACCAATGTCAAACTGCAGGGGTCTTCTCCTCCTGTCGGAGTAACTCTTCTGCCGAGATTGGGCAGCCTTAAGATTTGCTTGAAGTACCTTCACTTGCTCTTCGGCTTCTACCACTAGATCAGGACCATAGGTTTGTCTTTCTCCAGTTTGTGACCAATTTAATGGTGTCCGATATCTCCGGCCATATAAGGCTTCAAACGGTGCCATCTTCAAACTGTTCTGGTAGCTGTTGTTGTAGGAGAATTCTGCCAAGGGCAAGCACTTGTCCCAATTTCTGTCATAATAGATGACACAAGCTCTCAACATGTCTTCAAGAATCTGATTAACTCTTTCGGTCTGACCGTTGGTTTGAGGATGATAGGTTGAGCTACGGAGGAGCTTGGTGCCCATGGATGCGTGTAGCTGTTCCCAAAAGCGTGCTACAAATTGAACTCCTCGATCCGAGATGATCGTCCTAGGCACACCGTGTAGGGAAACAATGCGGTCAAGATACAACTCCGCATACTTCTTGGCCGTGTAAGTGGTGTGTACAGGAAGGAAGTGGGCAGACTTGGTCAGGCGGTCCACTATAACCCAGATGGAGTCATGTCGCTGTGATGTAAGGGGCAGTCCAACTATGAAGTCCATGCTGACGTCTTCCCATTTCCAAGAGGGAATAGGTAGGGGCTGCAGGGTACTGGCTACCTTTAGATGGTTGGCTTTGACACGTTGACAGGTGTCACATTCTGAAACATACTGGGCAATCTCCGGCTTCATTCCACTCCACCAGAAGGTTTGACGGAGATCATGGTACATCTTATTGCTGCCAGGATGGATTGAGAACTTGGAGAGATGAGCTTCATCTAGGATTTGCTTCCTAAGGTTGGGGTCGGATGGTACAACAAGCCGGTCTCCATAATACACCTTCCCAGTCTCATCCTGTTGGAAATGCTTATACCCTTCATCCTTCAGTGAAATCTTCCTGGTGATCTGCCTTACTTCCTCATCCTCTAACTGGGCTGACCCAATTTGGTCTTCTAGAATAGACTCAAGAGATATGTGGCCGAGGGTTCCATGGGAAACAATTTCCAAACTGAGTTTTCCCATCTCATGACATAGAGTCTCGGTGAAGGTTGTTGCCGACAAGCAGTTGCAAACGGTCTTGCGACTAAGAGCATCGGCCACCACGTTGGCCTTGCCGGGGTGATAGTGCACTTCCAAATCATAGTCTTTTATCAACTCCAACCATCTTCTTTGGCGCATGTTGAGATCGGCTTGAGTGAAGATGTACTTGAGGCTCTTGTGGTCGGTGTAGATGTTGCAGTGAGTGCCCACCAGATAGTGTCTCCATATTTTTAAGGTATGAATCACTGCTGCCAACTCAAGATCATGGGTCGGGTAGTTCGGCTCATGAGGTCATAACGCCCATGAGGCATAGGCAATGACTCGGTTGTCTTGCATAAGAACACACCCAAGTCCAGTGCCAGAGGTGTCACAGTATATGTCATACGGCCTAGAGGGGTCGGGTTGGGCCAAAACCGGGGCTGTGGTCAGCAAGTGCTTCAGGGTGTTGAAGGCTTCCTCACACTTGTCGCTCCACACAAATCTGACCTCTTTCTTTAGCAGCTCTGTCATCGGCTTAGCTATCTTGGAGAAGTCGGGTATGAAACGCCGATAGTAGCCTGCTAGTCCAAGGAAACTTCGGATCTGGTGCACTGAGGTGGGCGGCTTCCAGTCCATGACTTCCTGTACCTTGCTGTGATCGACGGCTATGCCATTCTGAGAGATAGTGTGTCCCAAGAACTTGACACTATCTAACCAAAATTCACACTTGGAGAACTTGGCATAGAGCTGGTGATCTCTCAACCGTTGGAGAACTACATGGAGATGATTGGCGTGTTCTTCTTCGTCCTTCGAGTACACTAGGATATCATCAATGAACACCACCACAAACTTGTCCAACTCAGGCATGAACACTGAATTCATGAGATACATGAAATAGGCGGGTGCATTGGTGAGTCCAAAAGATATGACTAAGTACTCATAGAGTCCATATCTTGTGGAGAAGGCAGTCTTGGGGATGTCGCAGGGTCGGATCTTGATCTGGTGATAATCTGAACGAAGATTGATTCTGGAGAACACTCTAGCTCCAGCTAACTGATCAAACAAGACATCAATGCGGGGGAGTGGGTACTTGTTCTTGACAGTCACCGCATTGAGGGGTCGGTAGTCTACACACATATGTAGACTCCCGTCCTTCTTCTTCACAAACAGGGCTGGGCAACCCCAAGGTGAAGTACTTGGTCGGATGAAGCCTTTGTCCAACAGATCATGTAACTGGGTCTTCAACTCGGCTAGCTCAGCAGGTGGCATCCGATAGGCTCTCTTGAATACCGGGGCGGTGCCAGGGATTAACTCTATAGAAAACTCCACATCTCTATCGGGTGGCATGCCGGGCAAGTCCTCTGGGAACACATCCGGGTACTCACAGACAACAGGGAGGCTTTCTAGCCGGGCTTGCGATAGAGGGTACGCACAGGGAAGTGCGGACTCAGGATGTTTCAAGGATAGGGTGGAACTGCCATGGAAGGGTGAGTTGATGTAGAGAGTTCGGGTAGCTGTATCTAGGACCACTTGGTGTCTGGTCATCCAATCCATCCCAAGGATGATATCTATTCCTTCCAGGTCAAGGATTATAAGATTTTCCTTGAAAAGAGTTTGGCCTATCTGGAGAGGTACAAGAGTAACGATCTGGTCTGAGGCTATCTTCCTTCCCGGAGTGGAGATCACATATGATCCTTGAGTGTGACCGATACTCAGCTCACATCTTTCTCTAGTCTTACTTCCGATGAAGCTATGGGAGGCTCCCGAATCAAACAAGACAACAACAGTTTGATTTAAAACAAAGAAAGTACCCGTCATCACTGGCGCACCTTCGGGGAGTTCGGTCAAGCTGGTGTAGTTGAGCCGTCCTTGGTGAATTTGCACCTTGGGCCTTCTTCCTCTGTTCATCGTGGAGTTCTGGCCAGGCTGCTGATTTTTGTTCCTGGGGTAGTCCTTAGCAAAATGCCCTTCATTGCCGCAGGTGAAGCAATGGTTACCAGTTGCAGGTCGGGGTGGTGGCGGTAAGGTCGGCCGGGGCGCCTGTGGTTGGAAACCAGGAAAACGGGGCATTGCTGCTGGCGGGGGTCGATCAACCCATCTTCCCGATGGCTGGGGTCAGCTGGGCGCTTGTGGAGGAACCATCCGGAACCGTCGAGTGGGCTGGCTCGGAAATGCCATGGAGGCCTTTCTCTTCTGGTCGGCTTTGAGAGCCTGCATGCAATCCTCTTGCGAGATGGCCAAGTTGACCAGCTCGTTATAGGTGTCCACCTTAATGGGGTTCAACCTTTCTCTGAGCTCCAGACTTAACCCTCTGCAGAATCTATCCTGCTTCTTTTCATCTGTGTCCGCATGATAGGTGGCATAACGGCACAAGTCATTGAAAGCTTGGGCGTAGTGCAGGACATCACGGCTTCCTTGGGTGAGGGCCAAGAACTCGTTGAGCTTGTGCTCTAGGAGACCTTCCAGAATGTGATGCGCTCTGAACGCGGTCTTGAACTCGTTCCAGCTGACAACATGGTCGGCTGGCAACATAGCATGGTAGTGATCCCACCAGAGTCGGGCGGAACCACGTAGCTGTTGAGCCGCAAATCGGGCTTTGTTGTGGTCGGGGCACTGGGTGGTGAGAAGCTCAAACTTGGATTCGATTGTGCGAACCCAGGCGTCGGCGTCGAGCGGGTCTTGCGTCTTTTGGAACAAAGGGGGCTGCGTCCCCAAGAAGTCCTCATAGCGAGCAACATGAGGCTGCTGCTGAGCCCTTCCCCCATGGGGCTGCTGTTGTTGTCCTTGTACAAGATGCCTCAGCAGCTCGATTTGAGCCGCTAAGATCGCCTCCAGCGGAGACGGAGGTGGGGCCGGGGGAAGATCCTACCTTTGCTCACTGCTGCTGGGCACAGAGCCGGATCTGGTGCGATGCGCCATCTGCAAGAATCACCGTTCCATTAATTTCGTAACCTCAGAAGTACTCCAAGCAGATGGGAACGCACATGTTAAATCCTCAATGCGACTCTTGCCGACAATGCAAAACACAACTTATAAAGGAGACACACACTTCCTCTTGCCATCTTAGCCAGCAACTCTCTTAGTTCCGCACATGACCTCAGGCGAACCATAACCAGATTCCAGGAATTCCATTATATCCGATCTTAGGCCAAGGGGTCGACTAGACGATACAGCACAGGAAGGGATCGGCGAAGCGAACCGCGCAAGAAAAGGGTCGGTCGAGGCGGAGAAGCGCCTCGAGGGGTTGGGCGCATCCGACCTCGTGACCCGAGGTCAGCCAACTTGAACCAAGAACCGAACAACATGAGATAGAACTCTAAGAAGAGAAGGGGTCGGACAGAAAAAGCATCCGGATTTTAACCGAACACAAGCTGGAAGAAAACTAGAAGTCCTTAGAACCAAAGGAGAGCCTTTCCAAGCAAGGTTGCTTTTGGGGAGGGTGACTTTACAGATTTTAGCTTATGTCGCATGCACGGCCTACCTCGTTCTTAACCAAAACAACTGCCAGAACTTTGGTCTTACGCAGTTAGTGCCGGTGGCAAGGCAACAGTTACGTCTCTCCCTATAATAGCTAGTCGGTTCTAGCAACGTCTCCTAAGCGAACGCGGTTAGTGTACCTGCAGAAAACACAACCTCATGAACCTTTCATGCCAGCACCCACGAAAGCGTCCCCAAACATTACCGTTCACTATAGGAACGGCACCCATGTGTTCAAGGCTGCATGGACAGCACAACAACCGTGGAAATATGTCCCCTTTAAATGGAACCATATAACCCTTCGCATACTCGTGATGCGGAATCAGCGCACGTATAATAGATGTGGGCGAACAACCGTGATGATAGGCTCGTTGGAATCGAACCATACCACCCTTCGTATGATTTAACATACGGAACCGGCGCACGTATGATAAACGTGGGCGAAACAATCGCGATGATAGGGTCCTTTGAATAGAACTCCCTATCAACCCTCGTATACTCGTGATGCAGAATCAGCGCACGTATGATACACGTGGTGAAGTGCTGGAAGTTAGCAAGATAACCAATAAGTATTAGCCACCTAAAACAACCCCAAAATCCCCTAGGGCCTCTCGTACTAAGTCATCCTTAACGATCGTACGAGATTTTTCCAAAACTTTCTTTGCGACTTTTAATTAAAAGAAGTGATTAGGGCCTATTGTGTTCTCTGTCTTGCTAAACCTGTTCTGGCACCAGCTGTGGTGGAACCGCCCAAATTAACCTGACTAAAATGCATTGAAGTCGCCTGACACGCGATTATGCACTTTAAGCAAGTCAACTTGGTCGACCGTCGGATTTCCTCCAATAAACCACATAACAGGATCGAGAAGCATTGCTCACGCGAAGGTGAGTAGCACAGAGATTACAACATTCCATCATGACAACATAGTTCCACAATTTATTACATCAGAGTTTTTGAAATCCAAACCGAAATTTTGCAAGGTTCGAAGTCAAATAAAACTAGTGGAAGCTAAACGTCGATACATGACATCATGACGGAGCCGATCATGACATCAAAAACTCCTTCCCTCGCCGTCCGAGGAAGGATCCCACTCAACGGTCCAGCCTGGGGGAAGCTGGGTCGGCCAAGTGGTACCAACACCCAAGCTATTGACATTACCTGAAAAAGATTAGCCACAACAAGGCTGAGCAACTAGTACTTAGCAAGACTGACCCGTCGGAAAGACACGACCGAGACCTAGACATGCAAGGATTTCTGGCTCTAGGGTTTTCTTTGCCAAAAGCGTCTAAGTCAGTCCTTACTTTCAACATTTTAGCTCATGTTCTATGTTCTTTATCCATTCTAGATTAGCAACTTATACTAAACAAACATGGTTTCCAAGCAATTACTGAACAAGCATCAAGATTAAAATCATCATCATGTTCCATCTTTACTCAGTGCGGAATAGTGATCAAGTAGTCCCAATCTGTGAGAGGCAGACGAATCGATTCGAATTTTCTTAACCATGCATGGCAAACCTAATCTCATGACATCCACGCACCACGAAGGGTTGCTTCATTTGTCAGCCGTTCCCATCGATCCCTTAGGCACGTGTCAGGGCCAACTTCCTTTGGCATGCAATGCTCCACAGTCCCGGCCTATTGCTGCACTGTGACCGCACTTGCACCCACATGATGCACCATGGGAACGACGTTCCAAGGACAGCCGGAAGGTATGCCACGCCCAGTTCAATCAGGTACTAGGCTTCCCCATCCCATACTAGGTATGAGATTAGTACTTTCAAACACTTGATCACGAAGGCCGACACGTTTCGACCTTAGTTCATTTTCATTTAGACAGACGGGGCAATCCACCAAGTATTGAACACAAGCCTGACCCCATCCGTCGTCCTTATAGTTGCGACAACACTGAAACATTCAACTCGTATAACTCGCGAGTGACAGGAAATCACTCGACTTTTACCGAAACCTATTAAGCATGGCACTACTCGACCTTAGCAACTAGTATTCAGACAAGGTACTAAGTTTATGCATCTAAGGTTTCATTACAACTCCTCGAAACGTAAATGCGCAATCAAGTAATCAATAATAGTGCATGAACTCAAGATAGGAATTTATGCTCCGAGGCTTGCCTTCAGGAAAAGCTTGCGGCTCCTTGGGGTCTTGCTCTGGTTCGGGCTCTCCTTCGCAGGGATGCAGTTCCTCGGCGGGGTCTTCTTGTGGTGCTGGATGAAGCTCGTACGTTCCGTGGGCGAGATTCAACTCTACACGGAAATGCAATGCAGGGGTTAAACATTTTAGATGGTTATTTCAACACACTCATGTTTTAACGCGGACACTTGTAGCAAAGCTACAGGAAAGGTGGGGGAGTTCAACTTCTGTTGGTGGAGAGCAAGATGAGAGGGTCGGATTGGGGAGAACTTAGGGTCTGACCCTCAGGTTTAAGGAAAACCGACCGAGGTCCTCAGACTCAACACAAAGGAATCCCCGAAAATATTTCACCGATACCCTCGGGTCAAAGAAAAAGCTACAACCGAGCCCTCGGGCAAGGCGGAGAAACGGTCAGGCGAGGCGAACGGGAAAAGGTCGGGCGAGACGAAAAGAAAAGGGGTCGGGCGAACCGAAACAAAGGGGTCGGGAGAAACGAAAAAGGACAGGGGTCGGGCGAAACGAAAAAGGACAGGGGTCAGGCGAGACGAAAAAGACTGGGAGGTTAAGCACTCAACTCGGGAAGGCTGAGATAGGGGATCAGGGACTCGGATTAAGATTAACTCGAGAGATTTGGGGTCAGTCGTCACATGTTCCCTGCAGCAGATCATGCGTACGGTTTCCCAAAAAGGAGAGGGTGATGGGGCATACCTGGCGTCGCAATAACTGTGATGGGACTGCCCCATTCGCTTCCCGCTCGCCCGCCTATAAGACGAGGGAGTCCGCCTCGCCGGTTCTGCCCGCACCCGTTCTCTAGCCTTTTCACCTTCTCATGCACCTTTCGCCTTCCTTCGCTCAGCGCAGCAGCTTTCTTCACCCTCCGCCGTCGAGCCTTCCACCCCCTAGCAATGGAGTCCTGGACTCGCTCGAGCTTCGGCACCTCGCGCGCCGACGACCTCGTGAAGAAGGGCCTCCTTTGCAAGAGGACCACAAGGGACGAGTGGCGGTTGCCTGGGAGGGAAGATGCACTGAAGCCGGATGGCGGCTACATCATCTCGTTCGCGCACTTCCATGGGAGGGGTTTCGCGGCTCCGCCGAGCCTCTTCTTTCGTGGGTTGTTGCACTACTACGGGCTCGAGCTGCAGCATCTCAATCCCAACGGGATCCAGCACATCACATCGTTCGTCACGCTGTGTGAGGGGTACCTGGGAATCAAGCCCAACATCTCGCTTTGGAAGTACTTCTTCATGGTTAGCCTGTATCAAAAGACCGAGAAGAGGGGCACCTAGACGCGGACAATTCCGGTGCCGATGGGGTACGCTGGTATCCACCTTTGCCAGAACCGTGCCAAGGAATACATGGCGATGAAGATCGCGGTGTCCCACAAGGGGTGGCACCAGCAGTGGTTCTATGTGAAGAACTACTCTAAGTCCCCCTTGCCGGAGTTTACCGAACGCGTCATTGAGGCGACGCCGGACCAATGGTCGTATGGTTCGGTCGAGAAGGAGGAAGAAGCAGATCGCTGGTCTTCTTCAAGCCATCGACCACCTGAAGGAGAAGGGCCTGACCGGGGCTGGAGTTATTAGGGCGTACCACGCTCAGCGGGTGGCGCCGCTGATGCTCCGCGATCGCTCGCTCGACGACATGGCTCCCGGCACGCCGACCGAGGGCACTATCCTTGCGACGGGCGTACTTGCCGAAGCCGAGGTCGAGCAGCGCGTCCGGGAGGCGCTGGAGGACAAGGACCTCATTTACTCGGTGCCCGATCACCCTCCGATGCGCCCGAACGAGGATTTCGTCCAGCTGGTGCGGATTTCGCACTCGTCGTTCTTTCCTGCGTTTCTTGGTTGTCGTTCTGACACGGAGTCCTTGTATCTACTGGGCAATATGACCCAGGTCGTGGCCTCACGCCCGTCGGTGCCAGAGGATGCAAAGCGGCGGTGGCAGAACCGCCTCCTCGTCGAGAAGCAGAAAAAATGGAAGGACAAAGAGACAGCGAGGAAGAAGAAGAGGGCCGCAAAGGAGCTCCAAAGGCGGCGGCGGGGCGCGGTCGTGTTGGACGACGACAACGATGACGAGGATGAGGAGGAAGAGACCGAGGAGGAGGAAGAGGAGGAGTATGTTCTAGCCCCCCGGCCGGGTGCGCTCGTCATTCGGAAGTAGCACCCTCAACCGGCCGCGGGGGACAGGTCCAGCGGACCGCCCACCCAGGGCCCGACCCCGCAGGACTCTGGGACTGCGCCCCAGGGGTCGGCGAGGGGCGCGCCTCAGGGGTCGATGAAGCTAACCCCTGACTAGCGGCAAGCAGCCGCTGCCGGATGCCCTGGGGTCGGCGTCGAGCTCGGAGGCGAAGCGTGCTCGTTGCCTTCGCGCCGAGGCGAGGTAAGTGGAAAGTTCTTGCATGCTTTATTCCTTTCCTGGTATCGAGCTGCTTTTGATGAAGTTGTCATCGTTTTGTAGTGCCACTCCTTGGGATTTCGTCCTGCCGCTGGCGCTGAAGAAGGCGCTCCAGGTGCCGACCGCCTCCGCAGGTCGAACCGTGACCCCACTGGCGGCGGGCGGCGGCGTTGCTAGAGAGGCCGCGGGGCTTCCCGCGGAGGCAGCCTCTGCGGCGGCGACCGGAGGAAGGGTTCCGCAGTTGGGCACGGAGCAGGGGCTGACCCCTGTTCCGCCTTCTGCCGCCGCACCCGACCCTGCGGGACAAGACACTATCCCTAGGGTTCCTCTGCCCGGCGAGGTGATAAACCTTGACGACGAGGCGGAGGATGAACCGGTGGGGGATGCGCCAGTGTCCGAGGCTCCGGCCGCGGGGGCGGTGATGGAGACGGTGGTGCCTACTCCGGCGGTGACGACGGAGATAGCAGCGGCAGAGATGGCGGCGGCGGCGGAGACGAGGGCACCCGCCCCAGCGACCGCGACGGAGTCGGCGGTGGCGGTGGAGACAGCGGGGCGTGCGCTGGCGGCGACGACGGCTGTGGTGACGGCGATGGAGGCAGTGGCACGTGCGTCGGCGTCGTCGATGGGGCCGACGGCATTAGGGGTGGTGGCACCTAGCCCGGCAGCGACGTCAGGGACCGCGGCGTCGGGGTCGGCCGGAAGGGCCTCCCGTCCCCCGGTGGCGACACCAGGGACGGCGGCGTCGGGGTCGGCCGGAACGGCCTCCCGTGCCCTTGTCCCGGTTGGTCTCGACCCCAATGCGTGGGGTGGGCCGACCTTGAGCTGGAGGTCCTGTGAGGACCCGCAGAGGCACCGCTTCGTGCTGGACGATGCCGAGGAGTGGAGTAGGTGGCAAGCGATGCAGGGCGGGCTTGCAAACATCCGCGCCACCCTGTCTTCCGCGATGGGGGAGTTGGATAGCGTTGTTGTCCCCGGTGGTCAGGTACGGTGTTCTCTTTGGTGGTTATTCTCCTTTTATTTCTCCGTCCCCCCTTTCTGTGACGGTTCCTGAACGTAAATCGTTTTGTATGCCCTCTAGGTATGCAGCCGGGGGAAGTCCAAGTTCCTCTGGTGCTAGCGGGGACTTTGGGAGCGCTTCGCCATGGAAATGTGGTGGACCGGGGAGCTAACCGGGCAGCTCACCGCTGCCCAGTAGAACGTTGCTGACCTGCGAGCGCGCGAGCAGGAGGTGTAGGAGGGCCTGCAGCGGGTGGAGGCTAAGTTCTAGGCCGTCGTCGAGAAGGCTCGCCTTGATGTTGAGGAGTTCTAGGCCATTGCCGAGAAGGCTCGCCGTGATGCCGAGGAGCTCGCATGGTTGAAGGAGGATCATGAGGCCCTTGAGAAAACCATCGATCGTATCCGGCACGAGCGGCACACGGCTTGGCGGGAGCGCGACCTCGAGGCGGGCCGGAAGGCTAAGGCTGAGAAGATGGCGGCCGACCTTGGGGCGGATGTCAGTCGGCTGCATGTGCAGATGCAGGGGCTTCAGACCGCCGTATCCCAGGGGCACGACTGGGAATGTCTGCTGAAAGCTCAATCTGAGGGTAAGGTTTTCGTTGTTCCTTTGTTTTGCGGCGTTGCGGTGGTTTCTGACTTGGCGGGCTTTTCCGGACATGCCTTGAAGACGACCTCACCCGGCTGAGAGACGACATCGATGCAGAGCGCACCGAGCACGCCAACCTACAGGACGCGGTCTGCATCATCTGCGATGACCTCAGTGTGGTCTAGGAGGAGGGGACGAGCTCGTTGGTGGCTCGTGTCCTTGGGGCGTACCGGCGGGCCCGTGAGATTGCTCAGGAGGCGCTTCACGTCGGTGTGAGGCGGGCCTTGGCATCTTCGGCTCCTACTACTCCGGCATCAACTTTGCTGCGATGAGCGGGGGGTACGCCTCCGGCTACTCCGAGGCCGAGTTGGACGAGATCGACGCGTCGGTGCTCAATCCAGCGGAGGCCTTGGCGAAGCTCCTGGAGGATGAGGTGATCTTGTTGGAGGACCCGGGGATGAGTTAGCTGTATCGGGCCCAGACGCCCAAGAATGTGTAAATATGTTAATTAACTTTGAACTCGCTTTTGCGATGGCCATACAGGCCTTTGTGTAATTTGTCGAAATTTTTTTTCGATCCTCTTTCTGTTTTTTGGGTTTGGAAAGATTAGAGCACGAGTCGGACGCGTCAGCAAGCGTTGATGAGCAAAGGCACCATAGCCACTGGGGCGTAGGTTTCTCGCGGTCCGATCAGCCTTGCCCGAGCGTCGTTCATGCACTCTTTTCTTTTCACACCCAAACGTTTAGGAAGAGGGTCAGTTTGGAAAAATGGTGTTTCGAGAAGACGCCATGTGTCTTGGGAAAGAGCCCCTGATAGCCCCCGAGGGATATGCGATCCTCGGGCAGAGCCAGGGTCGGATATCCCTAAGCTTAGGCCGAAACTCTAGCGAAGGCAACTCAAAACCCCCCCTTTTTCACAAACTAAAAGATAATAGAAGTATGTATGTACAAACTTGGAAGCAACGGCTAAGGGTAGAAGCATCTTAGCTGCTCGATGTTCCAAGCGTTGGTGAAGACCTACCCATCGGGGGTCGCCAGGTTGTACGTGCCCGGCCGCAGTACTTGCACGACAATGAAAGGTCCTTCCCACGGAGGCGTCAGCTTGTGCCGACCTCTGTTGTCTTGGACGAGGTGAAGCACCAGGTTGCCGATGTTGAAGGCTCAGCCCCGTACCTTACGACTGTGATACCGTCGCAAAGCTTGCTGGTACTTGGCCGAGTGCAACAGGGCCACGTCGCGCACTTCGTCGAGTTGGTCTTGTGTGTCCTCGAGAGATGCTTGGTTCCCTCGTTCGCCGTACGCCCTAACCCTCGACGACCCGTACTCCAGGTCGGTGGGGAGGATTGCCTCGGACCCGTAGACTATGAAGAACGGGGTGAAGCCGGTTGCCCTACTGGGGGTCGTCCTCAGACTCCATAGGACCCACCGGCCGCCAAACTTATTGAGGTGGTCGAAGACCCGCGGCTTGAGACCCTGGAGTATCATGCCGTTGGCCCATTCGACCTGTCCATTCGTGCGGGGGTGCGCCACGGCTGACCAGTCCACTCGGATGTGGTGGTCGTCGCAGAACTTGAGGAACTTCTTCCCGGTGAACTGCGTGCCGTTGTCCGTGATGATGGAGTTGGGGACTTCGAAGTGATGGATAATGTCAGTGAAGAATTGTACCACCTGCTCGGACTTGATCTGCACAACTGGTCGTGCCTCGATCCACTTTGAGAATTTGTCGATGGCGACAAGCAGGTGGGTGAAGCCCCCGGGCACTTTCTTGAAGGGCCCGACGAGGTCCAGTCCCCAGACCACGAAGGGCCATGTGATGGGGATGGTCTGGTGCACTTGGGCGGGTAGATGGGTTTGCCGCGTGAAGAACTGGCACCCTTCGCAGGTGCGCACCGTGCGGGTAGCGTCAGCCACCGCCGTCGGCCAATAGAAGCCCTGTCGGAAGGCGTTTCTGACGAGGGTTCTTGGTGCGGCGTGGTGGCTGCAGGCTCCGGCATGGATCTCCTGTATCAACGCCTTTCCCTGCTTGATCGGAATGCAGCGCTGCAGGATGACGGTGTGGCTCTGCTTGTAGAGCTCTTGGTCGACGATGACGAAGGATTTGGCACGGCGGGCAATCCTTCGCGCCTCTATCTTGTTCGTCGGAAGCGACTCACAGATGAGGTAGTCAAGATACGGGGCTCTCCAGTCAGGCGGGGGGTCGGGCTACTAGGTTCATGTCGATCTCCATGACCTCAGGGTCAGAGGGATCGGCCTCTAAGTCTAGGGCAAGTGGCATGTCGCCGACCTCTCCCGGGTCGGCTCCCGAGTTCGGGCCAAGTGGCGCGTCCCCGACCCCTCCTAGCTCCTTGTAACGGATTGAGGGCTTGTATTGGTGGTTGATGAAGACACCGTCGGGGATGGGCTTTCGGTCGGACGCCACCTTCGCCAGCTTGTCGGCTGCCTCGTTGAAACATCTTGCGACATGGTTGAGTTCCAGACCGTCGAACTTGTCTTCGAGCTTACGGACTTCATTGTAGTATGCCGCCATCTTGGGGTCGTGGTAGCTCCACTCCTTCATGACTTGCTCAACGACTAGTTGAGAGTCGCCCTGGATGTCCAGCCGTCGGATGCCCAGCTCGATGGCGATGTGGACCCCATTGAGGAGAGCCTCGTACTCAGCGACATTGTTAGATGCGGGAAAGTGGAGGCAGATCATGTACCTCATGCGCACGCCGAGGGGAGAGACGAAGACCAGATCCGCTCCGGCGCGAGCTTTCATTAACGACCCATCGAAGTACATCATCCAATACTCTTGCTTCTCTGGCACTGATGGCATCTGGATCTCCGTCCATTCTGTGACAAAGTCGGTGAGTACCTGGGACTTGATGGACGTCCGGGGGGTGTAGGTGATGACCTGGTCCATAAGCTCGAGTGCCCACTTCGCGATTCGCCCCGTGGTGTCTTGATTCCAGATCACTTCGCTGAGAGGGAATGACGACACGACCGTCACGGGGTGGGAGGTGAAGTAATGGCGCAGCTTCCTCTTTGTGATGAGGACTACGTATATGAGCTTATGGATCTGAGGGTAGCGGGCCTTGGACTCGGACAAGACCTCGCTGATGAAGTACACCGGGCGCTGCACCTTGAGGGCGTGTCCCTCCTCTTGCTCCACCACTAGAGCCACGCTAACCACCTGGGTGGTCGCCGCGACGTAGAACAGGAGTGGCTCCCCGTCAGTTGGTGGGACCAGGATCGTGGCCATCGTCAGGAGGTGCTTGAGTCGGTCAAGCGCCTCCTGGGGCTCGGCGATCCACACAAAGCGGTCGGTCTTCGTTCGCCGAGGCACGAGATGAAGCGGCTTAGGGCCGCAAGGCATCCCGTGACGCGTTGAACTCCCTTCAGGTTTCAGATTGGCCCCATGTCGTTGATGGCGGATATCTTCTCTGGGTTGGCTTCGATGCTGTGCACGGAGACGATGAAGCCGAGCAGCATGCCCCTCGGGACCCCAAAAATGCACTTTTCGGGGTTGAGTTTGATGCGCTTGTCTCTTAGCCTTTCGAAGGCTAGCTCGAGGTCGGGGATGAGTTGGTCACCTTTCCTGGACTTGACCACGATGTCATCTACGTAGGCCTCAACGGTTCGCCCAATGAGGTCCCCGAAACACTTGAGCATACATCGCTGAAATGTAGCCCCTGTGTTTTTTAGGCTGGACGGCATCTTGATGTAGTAGTAGGGCCCGAAAGGGGTTATGAAAGAGGTCGCGATCTGGTGGTAGCCAGAATACGCATCAAGGAAGCTAAGGGTTCGCACCCTGTGGTGGAGTCAACTATCTGATCTATGCCCAGCAAAGGAAACGGGTCCTTTGGACACACCATGTTGAGACCTGTATAATCAACACACATTCTCTATTTCCTATTCTTTTTTCGTACAAGAACAGGATTGGCTAACCACTCAGGGTGGTACACTTGATTAATCCGGCCACCAAATGCTTCTGGAGCTCCTCGCCGATGGCCTTGCGCCTCTCCTCGTCAAAGCGGCACAAGCCTTGTTTCACCGGTTTGGAGCTGGCCTTGATGTTCAAGGAGTGCTCGGCAACTTCCCTCGGGATGCCTGGCATGTCCGAGGGTTTCCACGCGAAAACATCGTTGTTCACGCGGAGGAAGTTGACGAGCGCACTTTCCTATTTGGGAGATAGGGTAGCACCTATCCGCACCGTCCTGCCATCGGTGCTGCTGGGGTCGAGGGGGACCTCCTTGACGCCTTCCGTAGCTTCGAAGGAGGTGGCAAGCTGCTTGGAGTTGGGCGGGTCCTCGGCGCTCCCCGCAAGCTGGACCGCGGGGTCCTCCGTGCAGGTGATGGTCGTGGCGTACTCGCAGCACTCTACGTCATACACGTACGCCTTCTCGAACGACGTGCCGACGGTCATGACCCCATTGGGCCCCGATAGCTTGAGCTTGAGGTAGGTGTAGTTGGGGATGGCCATGAACTTGGCGTGGCATGGCCGCCCCAAGATGGCGTGGTAGGTTCTGCGGAAGCCCACCACCTCAAAGGTGAGGGTCTCCTTCCTGTAGTTGGAAGGAGTCCCAAAAGTGACGGGCAGGTCGATCTGCCCGAGAGGCATCGCCCGTTTCCCTGGCACGATGCCATGGAACGGCGCCTCGTTGGGATGGAGGCGGGAGCGGTCGATCCCCATGGCGTTGAGAGTCTCAACGTAGAGGATGTTGAGGCTGCTGCCTCCATCCATGAGCACCTTGGTGAGGCGCTTTGTGCTGACGATGGGGTCGATGACGATCGGGTAGCGTCCTGGCTGCAGGACACGCTCCGGGTGGTCGAACTGGTCGAAGGTGATGGTGGATCTCGACCAGTCGAGGAAAGTTGGGGTAGCGGGTTTGGCTGTGTAGACCTCACGGTGCTCTAGCCTCCAGCGGTGCTTGGAGTCGTAGGCCGCCAGCCCGCCGAAGATCATGGAGCAGCCATCCACGTTGGGGAAGCCATCTTCCTTCTCCTCGCCATCCTTTTTCTCCTCTTCGGGCTTCCGCTTCCGGTCGCCCTTCACTTGATTGCCCACAAAGTACCTCTTCATGAGGTTGTAGTCCTTGTAGGCGTGCTTGGCGGGGAACTTGTGGTTCGGGCACGGTCCCTCGAGCAGCTTGTCGAAGAAGCCGGGGGTGCCCTCAGGGGGTGGCTGTCCCCGTTTACACTCAGCTACAGCCACAAGGGGAGCCTCGCGCCGCTGCTTGTTCTTCTTCTTCTGTTGGTGGTTGGAGGTGCCCTCGTTGGCGTCCTCCTCCTACTTCGCCTTGCCCTTGGAGCAGTCAAAGATCACCCCAATGGCCTCTTCACCTGAGGCGAAGCTGGTGGCAATGTTGGGGAGGTCCTCAGTCGTCCGCGGGCCCCTACGTCCTAGCTCATGGACTAGGGGCAAGAAAGCTCTGATGACGTTGGCATCCACGACGTTGGAGAGCTCGGTGCGCTTCCTGGAGAAGCACCGGATGTAGTCCCGGAGGGACTCGTCCGACCCCTGTTGGCAGCTCCGGAGATCCCAGGAGTTTCCGGGGTGCATGTACGTGCCCTAGAAGTTCCCTACGAAGATTTCCTTCAGATCGTTCCAGTTACAGATCCGACTCGAGGGAATGTGCTCCAGCTAGGCTCGCGCCGAGTCAGCTAGGAACAGCAGGAGATTGCGAATGATGAACAGGTCATCATCCGCCCCACCAGCCTTACAAGCAAGCCGGTAGTCGCTGAGCCAAAGCCTGGGGTTCGTCTCCCCGGAGTACTTGGCCACATTGGTGGGCTGCCTAAAGAGCGCTGGGAACGACGCGTTCAGGATGTGCGCGGAGAAGGCCCTGGACCCCGCTGGGTCAGGGCTCGGGCTGCAATCATCTTCGCTATTGTAGCGGCCACCACAGTGGTCGTGGTAGCCACAGTCCGCCCCATCCTTCCTGTCCACGCGGGATCACCTCCACGCGTCCAGGGTGTCACGGGCGTCGCGGACTGGACCGACGCGCCGGTGGACGGATGGTGCTCCACCAGCTGCGGGTGGTGGGGTCCGTCGAGCGAGCACGGCTCGGTTTCCACCAGGGGAAGGCTGGTGGACAAACTCCCCACGCCTTTCGGGAGGCACAGTGGGCGCTGCCCTGCTAGCAGTGTGCCCGCATCGCCAGGACACGGAGCTCTCCGCCTGCTGGACCGCGGTGCACTCTAGCAAGTTGCGCACCTCCTGGTGGGCCTGTCGCTCCTCGGGCGTCGCTGGCTCAAGGAGTCGTCGGAGTAGGGCCACGCTGTAGCGATGTTCTGGCTGGTGCAGACGAAGAGTTGAGGGCGATCCTCGTCCTCGCAGATGCGCCGTTGGACATCGCACGCCCGTTGTCGTGCCCCGCCTTAGTTGCAAGGGTGCTCGACCTCCTGATAGGGCACCAGGCACACCTCTGGCAGACGTGGCCGCTCCGGGACCCTAGCGAGGGCCCCGGTTGTAGCTGCGGCGCACGGTGGGGGAGTGCGCTGCCTCCCTTCAGCACCGTTGTCATTGGACCCCTCGGGATGCATGTCGGCCATGAAGCACTCGCGCGAGGGGTGGTGGCTCCCATTGTCGGAGCCAACGTCAGAGGTTGTCCCCACCACGCCCGCGAACTCGTTGTTCATGGGTGGCACGATCATGGACCGTGCCCGGAGACATCCGGAGGTTGCCGCTGCGTTGCGCAAGCTAAGGGGCCACTTGGTTCGGGCATGAATAGCCCTACGTCCAGTGTCAGTGGCTGCTCGTGTTACTCACATGGAGTTTGCAGTAAGGGTTACAAACGGGCGAGAGAGGGAGCTGGTCCTAAGTCTCTTGGGTGTACACTGAGGTTCGTGAGGAGAGGGTGTGAGTTCGGTTGGATTGAGAGTCGTCCCCTGCTCGGTTCCCCTGGTCTTCCTTTTAAAGCGCAAGGAAGAGGCCAGGGTTACAGTTGAGCTGGGAGTCAGGGAAAGTAAAAGAGATAAGCAGGTAAAGTAAAGCATAGGGGGAAGGACCGAGACCCCGGGGTCACCGCCTTCCCCTCCGGTCTCTGTCTCCCGTCAGTGTGGCCATCAGAGGAGGGCGGCTGTCATTGCTGAGCGTGCGAGATGTGTGTGGCGTTCGACCGCTGTAGCTATGCATGATGACGACGATGTCTGGGCGTGGTAGCTGTGCACATCGTGGAGGACGACCGACCCCTGTAGCCATGCGTGCTGACCGGGAGGCATGGCCGTCATGTCTCTGCTGCCGGACCGAGCACGAAACCGGGCGGCGCTCCCTCCTGTGCTAGGGGGCGCGGGTAATGAGTGCCCTATGGTGAACTGGGGAGGCAGCGGACTAGGACGGTGCCGCTATAGCCTGTGCGGTTGTGGCTACAGTGTACCGCCCGAATACTGTGGCGAGTCACGTCAAGGAGCGCGGGCGCCTTTCGGTGCTCCTGAGCCGCATCGCATTTATGGCGAGGTTGGTGGGGGCCCATGAGATCTGCACCCTCATCCGCTGGTTTGCGCCCGCCCTCGGGTGAGGCGGATCCTTGTTTTGTGGACCCAAAAGCGTCCGACCCCCTACGCCTGGGGTTGGGCGAGGCAGAGCCTTGCGGTGAGCGGTTGGGCGTATCCGAACCTAGGACCGTGGGTCGGGCGAGGCGGAGCCTTGCGGCGAGGGATCGGGCGAGTCCGACCTTGGGACCATGGGTCCGGCGAGGCGGAGTGGAATGCTCCCTGTCCATGCCGAGTCGGCGGAGGTCACTGTCGCCGCAGGTGGGCCCGAGCCCTTATGACCTTTGTTTAAGGGGCATTAGGGCGTCGTTAATATTTCCCCCCAACACTTGCCATAGCCATAGAGAGGAGCGTGCACCATAGGCGCTAATGTGCAAAGAAATTTACAAGATACAAATACTATGAGGCAAGGTGCCGACAGGATCGAAGAAGGAAACATAAAGTTCTTTTTCTGTTGAAAGATGATGATCGTTGCCGCTTTGTTTACATTTTGTACTTGGTTATTGCACTGTTGAACTAATTCTCTCTCTAACACGATCTGAAATTTATATAAATACCAGCTTATCTTTTTATGGAGGTTATGATAATTTGGACCCATATATTTATTTATTGCTCTCTCTTTTTAGTGGATCAAATGCTCTTTTATTTTTGAATATCATTACATTGACCTTGTCAATAATACTTCTTGCAATTTCTCTACCCATCCAAAGCCAAATATTTATGTCATGATGAACCATAGATTGCAAGATTTATTTTTGGGTGAATTGATTCAGGATTTACTTCTGTGTATGAGACTTAGAAGCTGGTCATTCCTTTGTGTAACCTATTATCACTAGCCTTCTGTCCATGCATTGTGAATTTCTACACTAGAAATCCCACAAACCTCATAGGGCATCCTAACCTAAACCCAATTATATCATTTTTGTGACTACCTCCTTGACCACAACCTAATATGAGTATGGAAAATATTTCAACAGAGATTTAGGAGATTAATCGGTGCCTTTTCAAGAAATTCAAATCTTGGAGGCATCCACTAGTGCATGGAATAAAAAGTGAAAGAAACGGAGGTCAGAAAGGGCTGGGCTGATCGGCCTGGACAACCTCAGGCCAATCGGCCTGGGGTGTTTTCCCCTCTACCACCTCTGAAATTTAGCGTGGAAGTCCCTCTAATGGAATAAATTAATTTTTTTCCTAGAAGATTGATGATTTTATTACTTACGTCAGCATTTTATCTTTCTTCCTTTTCATGGTCAAGGACGAGCATCATCTAAGCATGGGGGGAGAGTCATCGCATTATCTCATGACCTTTTTGACAAGTCTTAGTAAGATCCATCAGAAGTCTTTCTTGTTTTGGCAATATCCTAATTATAATATTTTTTGCTAGGGCTAACCTTCCTAGAGATCCAGATAAAGCCTTACACATATTTTATGAGTGATGACAGGTTAGAAAAGTTCTAGAGGTTTGAGAGACTTGATGAGCTGAGAGAACATGAGCAATTGCATTGAAGTTTAAATTATTAATCTCAACTTAGTTTCTTTTTGAAAAAGTTTTATTGAAAATCTTCTAAGATTTGTTTAAAATTGACAGCAAGAGAATTAATTCATTGTGGGATGTGTGAATACTAATTGAAAAATCCTATGAGAGCATTATATTTTCTTGTGTGTGATCAAGTATAGGATTCTACACCTAAAGGCAGCTCTATTGAAGACTTACTCGAGGACGAGCAAGGTTTAAGCATGGGGGATTGTTGATGCTTTCTATTGATACACTTTTACCCCTATTTATCTTCAATAATGACATGAACTTAATACCTAAACTATTGGTCACACCTAGTAAACTAGTCATTTTCATATGTGCAACATATTTTGAAGGATATTCTTCTTTTGCAGGAAATTAGGCCTAAAATTATATTTTTGGATAAAGCCTGAAACAAGCAATGAGCCAGACGAAGATGAAGGCCAGCGGGCCAAGGAAGGGCCTAGCTTGATCGGCCTATAGGGGCTAAGGCCGATCGGCCCAGGGTCTCCTAGCCTCCTCTCGTGCTTGTTTTTTGCAAGCAATCCTCCAAGATGACTTAAGGGCTATGTTTGTGACAATATGGCAAGGTTCAATTCAGAATCAAAGAGGATCAAGCGGAGATTTGGAAATTTATCAAGGATCAATCTCATCATGAAAGCTATCGATGTGCTAGACCCATATGCAATTGAAAATAAGAGTCCAGAGCATCTAAGAAGACTTGGAGACAAAGTAGAACATGAGAGGGCAAAAGGAAGGCCCAGCCTAGACCCTCCCAGGCCAATTGGCCTAGGGGTTTCCTTTGCCCCCTCATTGTTGATGGCTCGTAAGTGCCAAATCTATGCTGTCAACTCCTGCATAAACACGTAAAAGATGAGCATCAACAGTAGTAGTAGGAGTTATTACTAACAAATTCCACAAGTGTTGGTGAATATTTGTATGCAGGTCCATTAGAGGATAAAACACACCTCAAGGAAGGAAACACACTATCAACTAATTAGGAGCAAGCATATGATTGAAGGGCCCACAAACGGGAGTAAACCAACTAGATACACCACCAAAACACCCTGTACCCAAGTGTGGACCCACCTGGCAACCACCCAGCGAAAGGCGGTTACTAGGGGTTGGCCAAACCCTGGTGGGCCCGCTAACCTCCAACCACCACGTGTTGCCAGATACCGACCTTGCAATGGCAGTTAGGGAAGATTCGTAGAATATTCCCCTCGAGAACCGAACCCAAGTGCCTATAAATGCAAGAAGGGGGGGTCTCATTTCAAGACACACCACCAACACCATCCAAAGGAATTTAGAGCCTCATTGGAAAGGTGAAGCCTTGCCTAGCTTGTGCTTAGATGAGGGAGAGAGTGAGGGGTAGTTTGGGAGGAGTGCTGAGGTGTTGGCACTCTCCTCCTAGCTTGTGCCTCTATGGATGCTGGCTACCTTATGAGTAAAGTAAGTTAGTGTTCATGATTCCTTCCTATAGTGTTATACTTATTTCTTATATGCGTGAGTAGTCTCATATCCTTGCTATGTTTATATGCTTGGTTTATATGCTCGTATGCTAGTCATATACCCTTGCTATCATAGTATAGGCTTGTATGCTCTCATGTATACCTTTAGACCTTGATATATTACACAATAGTAGTATCTAAATCCGAGTGAGATCAATTCTCTTACTCGCGGGTTCGTCGCTCTATATTTATACAGAGTGTTGTAGTCTGCTATGGGGATCCACACGTAGTTAGGCTGCAGTAGTAATAAATAGCATAGACGTGGTGTCTAGGCTAAGGTTAATCCTTCATTAGCCATATATCCCATGGGCTGCAAAGGTAGGCCATAGGTGATGACAATCCTATATGGTGGAGCTGTTGGCCAAAGGCACCTGACTCATTCAGGGTAAGACAGTGCCCGAAGCGAGTATTCTGATTAGAGATATTGACCTTTAACTCACCTATAGTACTACCTTAGGAATCTCCGCTACCCTCGCCACGTATCTTGGTGTGTCCTTGGACCGACTAGACTAAAAGTTAGTACACACACACGTTTGCTTGGATTTGATACCCTTGGAATACTCTTAGGTGAAAGCTACAATGGTATCCGTGCGCTTGCGGATTTATTCGCATTCCAATTTTTGCCACGCACTCTCTAGACTATAAATACCCAAAAATACACCGAGCTCCATATCAAATATGACGTACTCAATGTGAAGCAATAGAGAAGTAGAAGGAGCTTGAGGGACACCTCTTCGGAGAGACGATGGTTGTGCAGTTGTTGGGGGTTAGCATAGCCGAGCCCCTGCCAATGTGATCACCTTGCGAGGAAGATCATGCTGAAGTTCTAGAGTTAGGAGTCATCAAGATCAAGATAGGATCCCGGTGGTGATCTTGTGATGTACAATCATTCATGGAGAAGTAATAGATGTGTTCATGTTCTTAGCGATCTAAGTATCTCCTTCTATGGTTTTATGCTCTTTCAGGTTTGCTTGCTTTTCAATCTATGAATCGATGATAGATTTCTTAGGGTGTTCTTGTGGTTGTGGTGACCGGATTTTCATGCCTGATCTACCGATGAGTACAACATGTTCGTATGATCATGCCCTTAACCTGCTTGTGTTGATGGAGAGGATCATGATAGGATCTGACTTGTGTAAGGTGGGGGGTTTCAGGAGCTGGACCGGAGGTGTAGATTTAAAGATGCTTTTTACTAGGATCATATCTATGTTTCTTTGCTATCCATGCTCAGAATTATAACATATGCATAGTGTAGGTTGCTCTGGATTGGTTACCTCTGCTCTATCTGTTATCTATCTGTACATGATTAGAAGATTGGATCTGAATCTCATCAACACTAAGTTCATACTAACAATGCTAGTTGAAGTAGATCTTGTCCTATAAGTTCCACGAATTGATAAACCTTAGGGGAGTACTCTGATGGAAGAGTTACAACTGATCCGTGCGCTTGCGATTCACAAATTGGCATGCTAACTACTGTCAACAATCGACAAGTGGCTGCAGGATAGGGAGGCAGGAATAGCCACAGAGCAACCTGGCCCCTATGAAGGCTTGGATGAGCGTGGATGGCAGTGGCTTCAAGCAAGGGAGCCTACAATAGTAGATGATAAACCTACATTTTCACAACCCAAAACCAGTTAGGTGGCAGAAAGGATAAACAAGCTTTCCAAGCTTCAAACGAAAGGACAATTCAATCCAAATAAGGACAAAGATGTCCTTAGTTCGGACCTTGGGATGAAAGGGCATGGAGGTCACGTCAGAGGGGTTTCCTCAAAGTTGACCATCAAGGATGGGTTCAAGAGGGATTGGGCTAGCTATAGGAGCCACTCCCATTACAAGGACGATCTAAGAGAGGAGGCAGAGAAAGCACTAGAAGCAAGGTTTAAGGACTTTTTGGTGGAAACACTTGCGGAGCAGCAACAAAGCGGTTAGGACAATATACAGATGCTGATGCTCATGATGCCACCTCCGCTATTGGGCTAAGCGATTACAGTTTATGCTCCGAGTAGCATCGGCTCTATGACAGCACAACCATATCCGATAGATTCTATATCCATCAGTACTCCTTGCTCATTGCACATTCAAGTTAGCAGAGGTAGCAAGACAAAGGCGGTTGCCAAGGGCCTTGCAATTACAGTTGGCGGTTTGCTTGAGGGAAAACCTGAAACCTATCCCACTCCTATATGCATGCATAACTATGCTTGAAATTAATTCAAACTGTGATGATCACGAGATAAACATTCCCACTGCATTGGACAAAGCATCGGCAATACCATACTATGGCATAAACGAGATATCATATTGTCTTCGGTTCCTTCAGAGCATGCACTAGTGGACTCGACACCACAGGCTCTAGAATCGCAACAACAACGGGTGGCCACAGCACTGGCTCCAACATTAGAAGAACAATGGGTGTCCATGCCACCGGCTCTAGCATCAGAACAACAATGGGTGGCCACACCACCAGCACCAGTATCATACGAACAATGGGTGGCCACAACACTAGCTCCAGCATAACCACAACAAGAGCCGGTGGACTGGCCAAAAGACCATACAGCACCAGCTCTAGCATCACCACAACAATAATAGGTGGACCCACTAGAGCAGCCACAAAAACAATAGGTGGACCCGCCAAAGTAGCCACAACAACAACAACAGGTGGACCCGCATGTAGTGCCTTGAGTCATATAGGCTTATGAGAAGGAAGGATCCGACATTGCAGCAAGATGGCATGCGAGCAACATAGCAAACAAGCTGGTAGACAAGACGACAGACAAGTGGTAGACAAGATGCTAGACATCCGATGATTGGGATATTCCAAGCCCCGCACTGGCACAGAGTATGATGATCATTGGAGTAGATGATATACTAGATTTACCGAATTGTCCTCAAAAATTTGAGTATGGTAAACCGTTACTACGTGATTGGGAAATCACATTGGTTCTTGGTGAAATGCAAAGGATGCACAGTTGGTACACAAGGGCATGTAGACTTGGGCTCAAAACCATATGGGCACGGTACTCACCGGATGTGTTTGGACCTCCATTCAATGAGGATGCTAACATCATCTTCGATTTTTGAGACATCTATGATGTGTTCCGCCTCTTAGAGCTAGAGTTATAGCTTGTCAAAAGTGCTTCATCGATGCTAATATCTTATATATATGCTATGGCCTACATGTACTATGCATATCTAATTAATTATGATACATTGTACATCATGCAAGAAAATGACGTGCATGTTGTAAAGGAGAAGGCCGGATATCTTGATCCTTATGCTATTGTGAAGTTAAGCACAACTTCCCGAGCAAGTAGGGAGACAGCCATGACAAGCTAGTTAAGGTCAAGACAAAGAAGGAGAAAAGGGTGAAACGACTAGAAGAATACAAAGAAGCTATGAAGAAGGTTTCAACCTACAAAGCGCATATGATGATTACTTGACAAGATCGGTATTACATATGGGCGACCTACAACTTCCAGTGAGTCTAATTTTCTACATTTTCTTATAATATATACATGTGCTCCTTCATGCCAAAAAAACCTTATATAATATTTTTGCAGGGGTCATTGGATTGCTTTTATGATACAACCAAAGAAAGAAAATGTGAGCATATTTGACTCATTGGATTATGACAAGAGCACCTACAAAGAATTCATATACATCCTACAAAAGTTAGTGAATTTCTTGTTGTGTACATTTACATTGTGCAAATTATCCCCCCCCTAAAGATTACATATAAACTAACTTCTCATTTTTTAAAAATAGGGCCTACCAGCACTACATTACCAGAGGAGGGATTTATAACCCTGAGAGACCGGTAGAAATGGTTGTACGCACAAACTTTCCATACCACAAGAAACCATCTAGTTCTGTACACTGTGGGTATTACGTGTGTGAGCACATCAGGGTGCTTGGGAGATACACAACTGATCCCAAACGTGTAAGGGGCTATTCTTTCATATATAGGGATGTATATATATGTACATTGCATTCTTTTCTGCATATCTAACACTTACTTAATTTTTCATCAAATTTTAAATGCAGATTAGGCCTCAACTACACAGTTCGTGTCTCCATTAGCAACAACTTCTAAATATAGGTGCCGATTTATATTGTTTAATTTTGCATGAAGTGGTAAACCCGATGGGTACCTTTTATCACCCTGAACATGAATTAGTACAAGATGATAAATATTAGCCTCCGTGAGTGAGAGCATCAAGTGTACCACCAGGGCTAGCCTTTGTGAGTGGTAGTAAAATATGTTGTCAATGTGCACTCTAATGATGTATATATATGTTCTATTTCCTTATTATTATTTTGTATGCTTAATTTATATTTATGTAACATATATTCTATGTCGATCACTCTTCTTCAATTTGGTCGCACACTAGACTGTTAGGGTGAAATTAGCTGGAACCAAAAGTTTTAAAAACTGGCAGGAAATAGTTTTGGCAAATTAAAATTTGAATTGCTGAATTTTTTAGCAAGAACGTTATTTCTAGTCACCCGCCCCTGGAAAACAATTTGCAGGGGCGGGTCGTCACCCATCTTGAAGATAACATTTCCAGGGGCGGGTGTTGGCATCACCCGCTCCTGGAAATACACTTCTAGGGACGGTTTACAGGGGCAGGCCTATTACCCGCTCCTGCAAACAGCTATTTGTAGTTGGGGAAGCCACGAAGGGTAGCGCGCCAGCCCTTGAAAGTGCTCTTTCAATCGCCCATGGAAACCTTTTTTTAGTAGTGGGATGCCTCCAAAAAATGCCATGGCCACGAGAGCTCGAGTTGTCGAAGAATGTTGATAGGCTGACCATAATTCTGACGTTACTATTAACTGAATCCGTTACATGTAAGTGACGATTTGATTGCCATTGTTGCAGCCAGAGGTGTCAAGATTCATCCCCTCTTCTCTCATGTGCGCGCAGAGCTTTGCGTCGTGGATGAAGAGCAACAACAACATCAGAGCAATAGAGGAAGAAGAGAGAGATCTCCTATCATTCAGGGGTTACCATCTCCATGGCCTCAGCTCGGCAAGGCAAGCGAGGTAATGCATGGCACACCATTCTCCTTTTTCAACTTCCACAAATGGTGTACAAACAGTCCACCATTTAAGTTGGTTAAGATCCTCAACTAAACATGCGGTGCTAACCATTTCGTAACTCCGTAGGATTCAACTTTTAATTATTAATTGATTAATTAAATAGATGGGCCTGGTCCTTTTATTCTAACAATAGTTTGCATGAGATCATGCAAGTTAGACAATGGCCAAGAAAAAACGAATAGCAGACCCGAACGCAGGGAAGGACTTAACGAAGGCATTGCAAGCTCCAAGGCAAGAATAGTGATCCAGCTGAAGCTCAATAAAAATAACATCAGCAAGAAGAATTATATATAAGCTTATCCCCCGTGGAGCAAGCAAGTTATATTAATCACGAGCTAGCTGGCTTGAGCTGGTCACGAGCTGAAGTTTTATCTCGTTTTCATGAAGAAGTCGAACCGAGCCCGCTTATTATGTTAATGAGCCGTACCGAGCCAAACAGGGCTCGTTATCCAACCCTAATCATGCTGATGGTCCTCTGCACGACGTCAAGCCAAGGGCTATCTGATCGAGGACCGTCTCGATCATGTTATCCTAGGACACCGTCCAAGATAAAGAAGGACTTGGCACAGCCATCTCGACCAACGACAGCCTCTTAAATTTAAGCAATTCAAGCTACTGAAGTGAGCTGCTGGCCGAGACGTTTAAAACTCACAGAGTCACAGGTCACAGAGCACATACATCCAGGCTCGTTGGCATCTTGACCCCGTTCACAGGTCACAGAGCACATACATCCAGGCCAGTAAACAACGAGGAGTTGGCCGATTACTGCTCACATCTCTATATATTCGTTCCACTCCTACTACGTACGCATGCGCATGCAGGTTTTACTTCCTATAAGGTCTGGCGCTCCGTTTGAAATATTGATTGTCTTGTTTAACTAGTTCAGTACACATTGTCAGCAGTATCAACAAATCAAAATGATGGATCCTATTTGTATTCTGTAATCTTCAAATATAATTGAAACTCAACTCTGCACATGCATTCGCGTTCAACATCGTAAATTGGCCGTGTCTATGAAGTTGCAACCTGTCTGCTCGTAGAGTCATCTCTATGCAAGTAAACAACCGGTCGGTCATGCTGTACGTACTGGCTCCGTTAAATTTGCCCCCATCGGCTGAAGTGCCATGTCTGCTGGACGTTGGTGCTCACGTGCCATGTCTGCTGGACATTGCTTGGGGCCACCAAACGCAAATTCACATGATAATCACACGCCAGTAAACTATGCATGAGGCCTGCTGGTTCATCTCCACGACCTAGGTGGATGCCTTATTTCTTTCAACTGAACACCCGGGAAGAAAATGTGGACGCAGGAAGGAGCTAGAGAGGCCATGCGAGCTCCGACTAACATGAGCCGGCTTGAATAGACCCAACATCGTGTGTGTTCTCTCTTATCCATGAACTGGGGTTTCGTCCATGACTTCGATACTGATAAAGAAGGAAACCCTAATCAAAAGGACTATCATTATTTTCAGTGGAGAATTACCAGATTAGGATGGGCTCTTGGTTACCCTCTGGACTCCTGACCTACACCTTCACTTTTCCACCATCCACATTCAGGAGATCGCTAGGTCACCGGCGTTGAGAAGAAGACTCAAGACCTAGGGTGGAAGCTTGGAGAGCAGCAGAGCAGTAGGTACACTAGTAGAGAAGTGACTTTCGATCCACCCCCTTTTATCCCGGTTTAAAAGTGGCCCGGGACAAAAGGGGGTGCGCCGGGGGGCGGGAATTTGGAGGGGAGCATTAGTCCCGGTTGGTAATTGCAACCGGGACTAAAGGCCCCCCTTTAGTCCCGGTTGCAACGGCTAGGGGGGGGGCGTCGGTGGCGGGACCCTTTTATCCCGGTTGGAGGATCCAACCGGGATAAAAGGGACACCCTTTTATCCCGGTTGGAGGTACCAACCGGGATAAAAGGGTTAGTCCCGGTTGGTGCCTCCAACCGGGATAAAAGGGTGTCCCTTTTATCCCGGTTGGATCCTCCAACCGGGACTAACTTTCCAACCGGGACAAAAGGTGTTTCCTTTTGTCTCGGTTGGAGTTTTTAACCGGGATTAAAACTCATCCCTCACTATATCCCGAGACAGAGACTTTCTTCTTCCTCCAGCCCGAGCAGTCCAGCACATTGATAGAGAGCTGAGCTTCACCTACTCTCCGGTGGTGCCCAAGCAAGGGAGGTGCTGCCCGAAGTTTTTTCCCTCATTTTTGTGGGAATTTGACTCAGCCAACAAGTGCTGCGAAGGTTTGCTACTTCATCCTCGTGTTATGCTTTGATTTATGCTTTGGAGATGGAAAGATTATTTGCTACAATGTGATGATGAAGTAGAAAAATGGAGAGGTATTTTGAGCTAGAATGTGAGGGAGATTGATGTGTCATATATAGTATGCATTATTTCAGTGGTTTAAAAATGATGCTACCTTGTCTAGACGGTTTATCTTATCAAATTCAATATGGTTTTTTAAATCCATACTTGTTGAACTTGCATACCGTGTTCGCCTCGGCGAGGATGTTCTCCGCCGAGCAGCAACGTATGTCAAGAAGGAGGTTCGATTCTACGAGAAAGAGTGGATACGGACATCGTGACCGTGTCCCCTTTTCCGTAGCATCTAACCTCTTTCATGACGAAGTGCGGTGCCGCCCAGCTGAGGACATCCTCGCGAGATGAACACGGTCTTCAAGTTCAACAACTTCTGTAGTGGTAAGGAAAGAATTTCTGTACATAGATGACTTCTGCTACTTGTTGAACTTGCATACCGTGTTCATCTCGCCGAGGATGTTCTCCGCCGAGCAGCAACGTATGTCAAGAAGGAGGTTCGATTCTACGAGAAAGAGTGGATACGGACATCGTGACCGTGTCCCCTTTTCCGTAGCATCTAACCTCTTTAATGACGAAGTGCGGTGCCGCCCAGTTGAGGACATCCTCGCGAGATGATCATGGTCTTCAAGTTGAACAACTTATGCAGTGTTTGGGACTTTAATTTAAATATGTGTATTTGGATCTTCATGTTGTTGTATTGTACCATGTTGTTTGGATCTTTAATCGATTTTCACGCGTAATCCATTGTCAAGTGTAATCCATTTTCGTGCGTAATACGATGCAGATGGACCGGCATTGGATGTATAATGCAGACAGGCGGAGCAAGGTGTTTATTGATGGCTTGCATTATTTTCTCGAAGTGGCAAAAGCGAACAAGGCAGAGAATGGGTTCGTATGTTGTCCATGCTTCCAATGCAATAACAGGAAGGAGTATTCAAAGGATTCCTGGGGGACTATTCACAGCCACTTGTTTAAATACGGTTTCATGCCTAACTATTTGGTTTGGACCAAGCACGGTGAACTAGGGGTTGTAATGGAAGATGGCGAGGAGGAGGAGGAAGATGACACCATTCCGGACTGGGTTGCAGGCCAAGCTTTTACAGGTACTACAATGGGCGAGGCTGATGAAGATGAGTTTGCAGAAAATGACCCTACTGATGACCTTGGTCAGGTGATACGAGATGCATACAGAGATTGCGAAACTGAGAAGGAAGCAGCAAAGTTGCAGCGCATGATAGATGATCACCAAAAATTCTTGTACCCAGGTTGCCAGCAGGGCCATAAAAAACTAGGTACGACACTAGAATTTGTGCAATGGAAGGCAAAAAATGGTGTGTCCGATAAGGCATTTCAGGGGATGTTGAGAATTGTCAAGAAGATTCTCCCCGAGAATAATGAATTACCGTCCACAACATATGAAGCTAAACAGATTATTTGCCCTCTCGGATTGGATGTTCAGAAGATACACGCATGCCCTAATGACTGTATCCTCTATCGTGGTGATGAATACGAGGAATTGGATGCTTGTCCCGTCTGCGAAGCCCTGCGGTATAAGATCAGGCGAGATGATCCTGGTGATGTCGAGGGGCAGTCTCCCAAGAAGAGAGTTCCGGCGAAGGTGATGTGGTATTTCCCTATAATACCACGCTTGAAGCGCTTGTTCAGGAACAAGGCGAATGCTAAGTTGATGCGATGGCACAAAGAAGACCGTAAGGAAGATGAGATGCTGAGACACCCCGCAGATGGGGCACAGTGGAGATCAATTGATAGAACATTCCCAGACTTTGAAAGTGAAGCAAGGAACATAAGGTTTGGTTTAAGCACTGATGGATTCAATCCATTCGGTGAGTTGAGTAGTGGTCATAGTACTTGGCCTGTGACCCTTTGTATGTTCAACCTTCCTCCTTGGCTGTGCATGAAGCGGAAGTTCATTATGATGCCGGCGCTTATCCAAGGCCCAAAACAACCCGGCAACGACATTGACGTGTACCTAAGGCCGTTGGTTGATGACCTTTTACAGCTCTGGAAGGAAGAAGGTGTACGTGTGTGGGATGAGGATAGACAAGAGATCTTTAATCTACGAGCACTGTTGTTCGTAACCATCAACGATTGGCCTGCATTGAGTAACCTTTCAGGACTGACAAATAAGGGATATCGGGCATGCACCCACTGTTTAGATGACACAGATAGCATGTACTTGAAGCACTGTAAGAAGGTCGTCTATATGGGTCATCGTCGATTTCTCCCTGCTCACCACCAGCTGAGAAAGAGCGGGATGCATTTCAAAGGGACGCCAGACCATCGTAAAAAACCTGCACACCGTAATGGAAAGCGTGTGTTCGAGATGATGAAGGATGTACATGTAGTCTTTGGAAAGGGACTTGGTAGCCAACCTGTTCCGAACGATGATAACGGACATGCACCCATGTGGAAGAAAAAGTCAATATTTTGGGAGCTACCTTATTGGGAAATCCTAGAGGTTCGCAACGCAATAGACGTGATGCACCTGACGAAGAATCTTTGCGTGAACGTGCTAGGCTTCATGGGTGTTTATGGAACCTCAAAAGATACATTGGAAGCACGACAGGACCTGAAAGCCATGGGGCAACGAGATGACCTACATCCGGAAAAGAGAGATAATGGACAGCACTACTTACGTCCTGCCAGTTACACTCTCAGCAAGGAGGAGAAGGATAGCATGTTTGAATGCTTGAATAGTATGAAGGTCCCGTCTGGGTACTCCTCGAATATAAAGGGAATAATAAATATGAAACAAAAGAAGTTTACAAATCTCAAGGCTCATGACTGCCACATGTTGATGACCCAGTTGCTTCCGGTTGCGCTGAGGGGTGTTCTACCCGAAAATGTCCGGTTGCCGCTCGTAAAGCTATGCGCGTTTCTCAATGCGATTTCGCAGAAGGCAATCGATCCATCCAAGCTATCAAAGCTACAGAACGATGTGGTGCAATGTCTTGTCAGTTTTGAGTTGTTATTTCCACCATCCTTCTTCAATATTATGACGCACTTACTGGTTCACCTAGTAAAAGAGATTGGTATTCTCGGACCTGTATACCTGCACAATATGTGGCCTTTCGAGAGGTTCATGGCAGTCCTAAAAAACTATGTTCGTAATCGTGCTCGTCCAGAAGGAAGCATCGCCAGGGGATATGGAACAGAGGAGGTGATCGAGTTTTGTGTTGATTTTATTGATTCAATTGACTCGATTGGGGTTCCAACTTCACGCCACGAGGGGAGGCTCCGAGGAATGGGCACCCTTGGAAGGAAATCAAGTTTGAGCAATGATACTAATTTGTTCGACAAGGCACACTACACTGTTCTACAACAGTCATCCTTTGTGTCTCCGTATATCGAGCAGCACAGGCAGATGGTAGCTTCCAAAAACCCGACCAAATCCGATGCTTGGCTTACCCGTCATCACATGGAAACTTTTCCCTCCTGGTTGCGCCAACAACTTATGGGTAACTCTGAGATTCACCCACAGCTTGCCTGGTTAGCCAGGGGACCTGCTACCACAATCGTCAAATTCCAAGGCTATGAGATAAATGGTTACACATTTTACACGAGAGCCCAGGACCAGAAAAGCACGAACCAGAATAGTGGTGTCCGCATAGATGCCATGGACAGAAATAATAGCAAGGAGTCGTATTATGGTTTCATACAGGAGATATGGGAACTCGAATACGGACCGCTGTACATCCCTCTATTTCTTTGCAATTGGGTGAAGCTAACTGCCGTCACCAAAGATCAGTACGGAATGACAATAGTAGATCTGAGCAAGACTGGATACAGTGATGACCCATTCGTACTTGCCAATGATGTGCATCAGGTGTTCTATGTGAAGGACATGTGCAGCAAACCCAAGAGGAATCCAGAAGAGACATGGGAGCCAAAGTGCCACATAGTTCTTCCAGGTAAAAGAAAAATCGTGGGAGTCGAGGATAAAACAGACCAATCAGATGATTATGATCAGTTTGATGGCATGCCTCCATTCGACGTTGAAGTTGATCCAAGCATCCTGCTGTCCAAAGAAGAGGCTCCGTACTTACGCCGCGATCATGATCAAGGAACTTTCGTGAAGAAGAAATTTTACAACGTTGTATTGTAATGCGTTAAATGTGCATGACCTTTGTGTATTAATTGATACAATTTGTAATTTACCCTATGTATGATTTCATGTGTTATTAAATTTTTTAGGTGAAGATTTTTTAGGTATACATGAACATTGTTAACCACATACTAACATGGATTTTTCTGCGCATTCAAATAATTTAATTGAATAATTTATTGATCACAGCAATGCAGTAAAATAAATATTTTACAGGCTACATGAGTTGGTATAGAAATAATGATTACTTCATACTTATTGTCAATTTACTCGTTAATTAAATATATTTTTGCATGTACAAAATCTGAGAAGGTTTTGTTTTTCATCCTGTATTGCAGTGAAAAGGTTAAATAAAATCCATTTCCAAAAAACAGGCGGGAGAAGAAAAATAGGAAAAAGGACCTTTTGTCCCGGGTGCTAACAGCAACCGGGACAAAAGGCCCCCCTTTTATCCCGGTTGCAAACGGCAACCGGGATAAAAGGGTACGTTCGGGCGGGAGACGAAACGTACCCTTTTGTCCCGGGTCCCGTCACCAACCGGGATAAAAGGCCCCCCCCTTTTATCCCGGTTGGTGACGGGACCCGGGATAAAAGGGTGCGCTCCCAGCCCCACCTGGCGGGGGCACCCTTTTGTCCCGGGTCCCGTCACCAACCGGGATAAAAGGGGGGGGCCTTTTATCCCGGTTGGTAACGGGACCCGAGATAAAAGGGTGCCCCCGCCAGGTGGGGCTGGGAGCGCACCCTTTTATCCCGGGTCCCGTCACCAACCGGGATAAAAGGCCCCCCCCTTTTATCCCGGTTGGTGACGGGACCCGGGACAAAAGGCCCTTTTGTCCCGGGTGCCATTACGAACCGGGATAAAAGGGGGGGGGGTTAAAAGGACTGTACTCCCTTCTACCCCCCGCCAGTTCCACACTTAGCGAAATTTTCGCAAGTCCCGCGCTCTCCGCCCGTCGCCGCCCGTCCGCCTCCCTCGCCGGCCGCCGCCGTCGTCGTCCCACATTGCGCCGTCGAAGTCCGGCATTGCGCCGTCGTCGTCGCCCGTCCGCCTCCCTCGCCCGTCGCCGCCCGTCCGCCTCCCTCTCCGCCCGTCGCCGCCCGTCCGCCTCCCTCGCCGGCTGCATCGCCCCTCGTCGCCGGCTCCATCCTCGTCGCCCCTCGTCGCCCCTCGTCGCCCCTCGCCGGCCGCCGTCGTCGTCTTCGCCTCGGCCGCCGTCGTCCCGCCGTCGTCGTCTTGGTCCTCGTCGCCGCCCCGGCCGCCGCTGTCCCGCACGCCGCCCGGCCGCCGCCGTCCCGCCGTCACGCCGCCCCGGCCGCCGCCGTCAGGCCGCCCCGGCCGCCGCCGTCCCGCCGCCCCGGCCGCCGCCCCGCGCGCGAGAGGTCTGCCGCGCCGGCCGGTGCGCCGGGAGAGCTGGCCGTTTTCTTTTAATTTTTAATTTTGTTTTTTTTATATGGAATTGTAATTTTGTTAAGTTAGATTTTTAGATTTCTAATTTTGTTAAGTTAGATTTTTAGATTTCTAGTTAGTTTGTTAAGTTAGATTTGTAGTTAGGTTGTTAACTATACCGTCCCGCCGTCGTGATCGCCGCCGTCCCGCCGAGTAGCCGACGTGATCGCCGCCGTCCTGCCGCCCATCACAACGTAGTAGCTTAGGCACGGCCCGTGGTTCCGGTGAACCGCCTCCGCCGCCCTGACCGCCGCCGTCCCGCCTCCGCCGCCCTGACCGCCGCCGTAGAAATTCGTAGAAATTCGTAGAAATTCCTAGAAATTCGTAGAAATTCGTATAAATTCGTAGAAATTCGTAGAAATTCGTATGATTCCATGTATGATTCCGAACTGTGATTATATACAAATTTGTATTAAGACGATTTGTATGACTGTCATGTATGATTCCATGTATGTTTGCAGCAATAGTTCAAATGGCAGACGATGAGACCGCAAGGTATATCATGGAGCAGATAATCGCTGGTGATGGTAGTGGCGACAACGTTCCACTATCATACACGGATGAAGAGGGCACCCAGGCGGACATGTTCCTCAACATGTCTGCCGATGTGAATGAAGAGCAACAGCCGCAGCAACAACTTGCCGTGGCGGAAGGTTCCGGCGAGGTATATACAACCATTCTTGTATTGTTTCACGCCACCGCTACAAGTACGTACTAATTAACGAATCTTAAACTGTTAGCCCTCCGGATCGACACAAGGGCAGAAGACCCGAGGTCGTACAAAGGTGATGGAAGGGAGGCTTGTCATCACCGAAGTTACAGATGAGGGCAGGCCGGTTGCTCCCGAGAAAGTCGCAAAGAAGTATGTTAGTCAAATCGGGGCAATCGTCCGGGACAACGTGCCTATCAGCATCAGAGAATGGAAGGGCAGAAGCGATAATCCGTACGCCCTTCCAGAGACAGAAAAGAATATGCTGTGGGAAGACGTGAAGAGGCATTTCACATTCCCCGAAGATTATAGCGAGAAGGATGTCAAAGCGTGGACACTTAAGAAGATGGCTACTCAATTCCAGACATTCAAGAAGATGCTGGACACCCACTACATCAAGAAGGGCAAAACTCCAGACTTCAACGCGTGGCCCAAGTTGAGGGACCACTGGGATGCATTTGTTGAATACAAGAGGAGTGAAGAAGGTGTGAAAAAGATCACGACCAACGTTGCAAATGCTAGTCAGAAGGGCTACCACCATCATTTGGGGCGAGGTGGGTATGGCTCAGCAATTCCCAAGTGGAGAAAGATGGAACAAGATCTGATCGAACAGGGAATCATACCTGCAACTATTGAATGGCCCGAACGATCAAAGAACTGGTACTACGCTCATGGAGGCTCCCTAAGCCAAGAGGATGGGACGCTGATTTTCAATGACAGAATACGTGAGAAGGCCGAACATCTCATGAAGAACATTGAAGATTCCAAGGCTGGGAGGTTGAGGGTGGACCGAGAAAATGATGAGCTCACATTGGCCCTCGGTAATCCAGAGCACCCAGGACGTTGCCGGGGGTTCGGGGTGGTTCCGTGGAAGTTCGCTTTCCGAGGCGACAGCGCCTCTTACAGAAGCCGGAAGTGAAGAAAGGAACAGATGGAGGAGAACTGGCGGCAGATGCTAGAACAACGAATGATGGATGAAATCAATCGGCGGGTGGCCGACGCAGTTGCGGAGTTGGCGCAATCTGGAGCACTGCCGAATCCTCACACCGCCAGCCCTTCTCAACGCCTCGGGAGCAGTTGTGCTTCTACAGGGGTCCCCGATGCGCAGACGCCCAGGTTACCCGTGGAGGAGCAACGGTTCCCCGTGGATGCCATCACGCAACGGACCTCATGTGAGCTGCATGCACCGGTCGGCAACCTCACTATTAAGGTATACTTATACATAATATTTATGCAATCTTGTCAATTGATCCAGGCCTCGAGATCGGAGTTCAACTTGTTTACTTCTGCTATATGTACAGGTAGCGTACGGGAGTGCGTTACCAACGCTGGCAGGGCAGAGCAGTCATGGCATGGACATTCCAACAGGCTACGCCAGCGTCTGTGTCGAGCAAATAGTAGATGCCCAGTATGAAGGTCTAGAGCTCGACTTCCCGGGAGGCGACGGGGAAAAGACATTGGCAGATGCGCTTCATGGGATCATTCTATGGAAGAAACGCTACATCATTATTTCCCGCACGGAGCCATCTCCTCAGACCTCAAGACCGCTCCCCGTAGATCCCGAGCAGCGACCTTCTCCTCATACCTCGAGACCGGCATCTCCTGCTCCAGGACCGTCGCTTCCATCTATATCAAGGTCTCCATCTCCACCACATCCTGGTGCTGGGAGCGACGACGACAATAACAACACCCCTCCCCGATCACCGTTGCCGGCACCAAGAGCGGCCCCCTCGAAGGAACCTGCAGCACCACTCAAGAAGTCACGAGCACCGCCTCCCAAGCAAAGACAGCCTCGAAAGAAGAAAACAAAGGTCGACCCTGAAGTGGCTCGCAAGGAACGCTTTGAGGCAATGTCTCATGCGGAACAGTGGGCAGAAATCCAACGAGAGGCCAGTGAGTGGTTCAAGAAACAAGCCGAATTAAAAAAGGCAAGGGAGATGGAGCCACCGCCAGTAAGTCGGCGGGATTTAAACTTTTTTATCAGGATGGAGGAAGGAGCCAAGAAAAGGATACCACTCTTGTCAAACTATGAACGGGCTCTAGTAAAGGCTGATGAAAAGGATAAAAGAAAAGGAAAAAAATCATCCTCCAGCGGTTCAGTCCCCGACCTCAGCCATTTATCAAAGAAAGATGCTGAACGGGTAAAAGCAATGCCCTTGGATCAACAAGAAAATATATTGAAGTTCATGGAAGAAATAGGTCTGGGACTTGATGAATGCATAGGGCAAGTCGAGACGCCAACTGCACCGCCCCCTGAGCCGAGATGGCCTTATGAGCTAGGCAAGCCTCTAGTGAAGCCGGCAATGGTACGGAAGCTGTCAACAAAGATGTACGAATTCCATCAATGGTACATGACGGCATCCGCCAAATCTAGGGAGATGATCGGCATGAAGGTAAAACCGATAGATTTTCACGGTGAAGGGGAGAAAGTGCTGTGGCTAGACTTCAAGGATATATACGAAGTGTACCATCATGATGCCCTGGACGTCTCTCTGATCAGCGCTTGGATTCTGTAAGTGTCCGTTTATTATCTCTACATGTAAATTTTGGCGTGCGTCACCGTACTAACTTCATCTTCCATTTCATGTAGGATGCTAATTCAGACATGCCGCCGAGAGGCGTACCTACATGTAGGCTTCATGGATCCATCTGTAGTTAACCAACAACAGATACAATTAGCGCCGGAAAAAACCTTTGCCGAAATATACAATTTCCTACACAAACAAACATTCAAGGATTTCATACTACTTCCATACAACTTCAAGTAAGTGTGTGTATACCGTCTACTTTCGATGTCTTTTTCCTTATCTCTACATGTTAGTTAGCTCTAATATGCATGAACATTTTACGCACGCAGCTTCCACTGGATCCTTATTATAATTGAGCCTGAAAGAAGCCACGTCACTGTCTTTGATTCGTTACGGAAAGATCCGGTGGACTACCAAGAATTGCAAGACATGCTAGGCTTGTAATAATTCTGGACCTTTATCTCTATGCAAAAATTTATTTCCTAAATTTTATCCCTGTTACACTATGTCATTCATTATTCTAATCCGCAGCGTATGGAAACAATTCATAAGGACACACAAAGGTCCATTCAAAGAAGATCTTACATGGAACACAGACTTCCCGGTACGTATGAAGTCTGCACATTTATTACATTGTATAACACGAATATGTCATAACTTATTTTTTTTCCGCACTGTAGTGCTTAAGACAGGAACCCGGGAATAACCTATGTGGCTACTACATCTGTGAGCACATGCACAGTTTTTTGGGACCCAAGGGACCGAAGATGACGCCGCACAACTTTAAAGTACGTAAAATAAATATATTACTAGTTAATTATTTTCTAGCTCCTTATATGTATTTGTTCATGTAACATTCACAAATTTCCAAATTATAGATGTTAAATATTCAACAAGGACTCTTGAAGGAAGAAAGAGTAGCGGCAATATGTGAAGGTCTCATTGGATTCATAATGGACGAGGTGGTAAATCCAAGAGGAGAATTTTATTACGATGGACGACAATTAGACACTCCTCTCAGCAACACCACGACGGGAAGATCGTAGGAAGATACTTTGATTTATTTGTATATATGATCGATTTGTACTAATTAAGCTAGTTGAATTGTGTATATGAATTGTGTATAAGGATTGTGTATATATATAGTAGTTGTATAATTACAAATCCCATTCGTTTAAATACTAGTTGATTTAATTCATTCTAAAAAAATCTCAACTACAAGGTTAACAAATTAAAAGGGCCGCGGTACTACTATACGTATACGTGATGCATGCATGAAAAATTCAGGCGTCACCAGTGCCATGCAAGCGCAATTTAGTCCCGGTTGGAATTGAGCCGGGACTAAAGGGACCCCCTTTAGTCCCGGTTGGGAAATCCAACCGGGACTAAAGGGACCCCCTTTAGTCCCGGTTGGTGTCACCAACCGGGACTAAAGGGCATGTCCCGCGCCTGGCGTGGCAGGCCCTTTAGTCCCGGTTGGTGACACCAACCGGGACTAAAGGGGGTCCTTTACTCCCGGTTAAAATACCCGGGACTAAAGACCCCCCCCCCTTTTGTCCCGGTTGGTTTATCCCGGATGGATATCCGAGAGATATGACCCTTACCAACCGGGACTAATGCTCAGTTTTCTACCAGTGGTAGGAAACAAGCAGCACGGCCACATTGCCCGGTGCTAGAGCATCCCTGCTCTGTTTGTTTGGAGATTTCACCCCAACACCCTTTAACAAGTATGAAGTATCATGCCCGACTTATTACCAACCCCATTGGTATAGTGCACGTAAAGTGGGGCGTTGATGTAGTTAAGTGGTGAAAGGATCAGTGGCCCAAAAAAGGGGTTGAATTGGGATTTTTTTTCAAATTTCTAGAACAAAGAAAGCAAACCTTAGCCTAGATTTCTAGTGTTGCCCAATCTAAAAGGTTCAAGTCTAGAAACTAAGCACACTAGCAACAAAAGAACCTAGCAAGTAGAGCGCACTAACATGATCATCATTTCCTTAGACAAGATATGAGCAAAGCAAGCACAACTTGATCAAGAGCAAAAAGACAAGTAAATTGTAGGAAGTAAATGCTCAAAAGAAGTGCTAAAATGTAAAGATTGAGGACACGAGACAACCAGATTTTTTCCTATGGTATCGAAGAGTTGACGCTCCCCCCTAATCCACATTGGAGCACCCACAAAGGGTTTTGCTCCCCAAAGACACTAAGACTTGAGTGCTTCAGTAAGAATGCTCCTTCTCCATCTCAGTAACGGCGAACTTCAAACTGTGTACAAGATACTCTTCTTGGGGCTCCCACAATCTCCAAGAGCTTACCAAAAACCTTCGGGTCACCAAGACCGTCTAGGTGACGTCAACCACCAAGAGTAAGAAGTTTCAATGCTTCACTTGACCAGCACTTAGCTAAACCATGAACTAAATGCACACTTGTCACTCTCCAACACTAAGAGATGCCCTTAATATTGAGATTTAGGAAATCACAACTCACACTTTGGCTCTAGTAGACTCTCAACTACTCATGGGCTGCTTGAAGTCTTCAGGGTGTCAAGAGCAACTCAAATGACCTAGGAAGAGGTATATATAGGCTAGGCAACAAGAGCTAGCCATTAGAAAAGTGCTTGCAGAAAAGCACACCATCGGATGTTCCAATGGTCTCCATCCCCGGGGTGTCAGAACATCCAGTCATCGATAGATCCAAATTCTGACAGTTACAAAAGTACTACTCGGAGTCCCATCCTAGAGAAGTGGATGAAAAAGCTCGTTCCACCGTCTGCCACACCTTCTTGATCTTCTTAGATTTTGTCGGTGCGATCGGTGGCTTCTTGCATTAGGACTGTGGCTCCATCCACTTCCCATGCCACTCATCATCTTGATGGATCAGGTAGCATTGCTCCTCCCTTGGTTTGAATTTGAACATTATGTTCTTCCTCCCATTGCGAAAGCGTAATTTTCCAGCTTCAACATCGATCCTTGCCTTGGCATCATCTAGGAATGGTCACTTGAGAATGAGCGGCATTCCCAAGTAACCTTTCATATTGAGGACCACGAAATCCGCGAGGATGTAGGAATCTTAGATTTTCACCAGAAAATTCTCCACTATCCCCTCGGGATATCGAATCGTCGAGTCAGCTAGCTGCAACCTCATCAAGGTAGGGGAAAGAGTAGGATAGTTCAACCTTTCAAACATCACTTTGGGCATGATGTTGACACTTGCTCCAAGGCCACAAAAGGCCTGCTCGATGTAGTAGTCATATATCGAGCAGCTGATTGCCAGGTATCCTGGATCTTCCTTGCTTGCTGCTAGTTCGTCCCATGAATTCTTCCTTTGGTGTGTGGGCTTTCCTGCATTGTTAGCAACAAATAGCCTCCGAGATGGCTTACCCCATCAGGCAGTCACCGCACTAACATTTTCATGAGAAGACTCCGGTTGCCCCTGGATCTTCCTGAACTCAATGGAAGGAATAACAACGGCCAACTGAGCTAACTGGGTTTCTAGCATCTTATTAAAACTCAGTTGGTTCTTGAAAGCAGAGGAAAGACCATCAAGTTTTATGTTGAGGCTATCCAATATTTTCTCATTGGTAGCTAACTTTTTGTTAAGACTTTCATTGATCTTAGCTTGCCTAAAAATGACATCTTTGAAGGTGGGTTGGTTAGGATTGAAAGAATTACTGTTGTTACCTCCTTGGTAAGGGCGTTGCTGATTTGACCCTTGGCCTCCTTGTGGACGGTATCTATTGTTGCCGTTCATGTACAACACATCCTCCTGAGTCTCAAGGCAATTATTCCCCGAGTGTCCAGTGTTTCCATAAACCTCACATGTCATGTGAAAATCCATAGCTTGGACGGTGTTGGACATGGCAGCTTTCTCTTTGGTTTAGTCATCCAATCTCTTCATGAGGAGGTCCATCTTAGCGGTAAGCATGTCCACTTCCTTGATGGTATGTGTACCTCTCTATCGGGGTTGGAGTTGCTCATTACTCCACCCTTGATTAGAGACCATCTTCTCGATCAATGTTGTAGCAGCATCAATAGTAAGCGAGAAGAAGGCTCCTCCAGCAGCAGCGTCAACATGGCCTTGGGATGTTGGAGTCAATCTGTTGTAGAAATTCTAAAATATGAGCCATTTATCCATCCCATGGTGAGAATAGGCTAGGATGTACTCCTAAAGCCTTTCCCACGCCTCGGGAATTGATTTCGTTGCTACTTGCTGGAAACTCAAAATCCTTCCACGAAGGGCGTTGGTTTTTTTCCAATGGAAAGAACTTCGTGAGGAATGCCGCAGAGCATTTATCCCACATATTCACCTCCGTACGGCTCGCATAGAACCATTGCTTCGCTCTCCCAAGGAGAGAGAACGGGAACAATCGGAGATGAATAGCATCTTCACTAACCCCTCTGATGGTAAAGGTGCTACAGAGCTCAAGGAGCTGTTGTAGATGGGCACTTGCATCCTCGTTGGCTTTCCCACAGAATGGGTTAGCCTGCACCATGGTAATGAGACCCGTCTTGATCTTGAAACTTGCGTTCCCCGTGTCCACCTCAGGACCTTTCAGCACCTGAGAGGCTGAGGGAGCAGAGTACTCACAAAGAGTCTTCTGGGCCATCACGTTTGACGTAGATGGTGCAAAGGAAGTTGAGTCAACTGCCGAGAGAGTAATTTGAGGAGGAATGACACAAGATCGTAGGGTACTCACAAGTGACTCAACATTCTTAGTGAAATTTGTTGACAAGTCAAAACCAATCATACACTACCTATCTTCACATCAAAGATAGAGAAGACATATCAAGGTTAGCCTATTTGAGTAAGGATCTATCAACTATGAATATAAACATATACAAACTAAAAACTTTTAACCAGTGCCTTCCCTGGCAATGGTGCCAGAAATGCTTGTTGGTATATTCAATGATCATGAATAAATCCGCAAGCGCACGGATATACCGTTGTAGCATTTCACCCAAGAGTATTCCCAAGGGTATTGTATTTCGCAAAGGAAGGCGGGTAGGTCAAAACAGTTTACTATGCATATGAGTATACCATAGATGGATAGAGACAATACTCAAGGCAGGGGTAAGAAGGTGATAGATATGTAGTGTGACACACACAGGAATCATCTCAAGATAACTAAGCTAGGGAGAAGGACTAAGAGTTAGCTCTAGATTTATATGTACTTCCTATATACTGCATAGATCATACAAGCATAACATACATAGAACTCAGGCCTATGTTATGCTTGTATGATCTGTGTAGTATATAGGAAGTAGATATGAACCTAGAGCTAACTCTTAGTCCTTCTCCCTAGCTTAGTTATCTTGAGATGATTCCTGTGTGTCACACTACATATCTATCACCTTCTTACCCCTGCCTTGAGTATTGTCTCTATCCATCTATGGTATACTCATATGCATAGTAAACTCTTTTGACCTACCTGCCTTCCTTTTGGAAATACGTTACCCTTGGGAATACTCTTGGGTGAAATGCTACAATGGCATATCCGTGCGCTTGCAGATTTATTCGTGATCGTTAAATATACCAACATATAGTGCTCTCTCCCTAGTATCTGTATTGATTTGTATGTGCATTTGACATTTCCCCCTCTTTGATCAAACTAGTTTCTATGTGCATTTTAGGATCATCAGCATGGATGTTCCACCTCCATCGCTGGAACTTACCGTCACCCAGGACATGCTGCTCCACCTTGGTGTCTAGAACGGTGTTGCCAACAGGGATGTTGTGGCTTATGTCACCAGAAGCCCCAGCACGCTCCATGGTACACCGCGTCAGTCTTCATCAGCACTTCACTGGGCCGTCACAACTTTAGGATGGTGAAGGACAATGCCTCCAAGCTTGTCTTTGCCATGTTTCCATCCTTCCAGGATGTTGACCTCCTTCATGGTCGCACCTGGCAGTGGTAGAACGAGGTCATCATCTTCCGCAGCATCAGTTGCTTCAACATCTTCATGTCTGGCGACTAGTAGTCCCTAGACAACCCTAGGGATATTATGTAGATTATTTATCTTTGCAATGTTGTCGATCGTTTATCTCTCCATCTTCTAGTACTTGCAAATTCTATTTAGTTCTTTATTTCTCTACCAAAATTCACTGAGATTTCAATGTTATTTCCTTGCAAAAGACAGTTACATTATTAGAGATTGATGTGCCTCTTGCTATTTTCCATCCCCTGACTCCCGATGCGATGCTTTCGCTTTCCCTTGGAAACTGAGAGCCATTATTATACCAGTACCCTCGTCTTGTGATAACCAACCCCTCCATTGCCTTGCCTCATGCTCTCTTCCTCTAGAAAACCACCACGGCTTCTTCTCCGATTGCTTCTTCTCTTCCTTCCAACTACTCCTCCAATGAGGATGGTGGCTCTATCGAGTATGATGGGCCACCACATTATGAGTCGGACCCCTAATACAAGCCCTCCATTGTACCTGAGTCTCCCAGGTACTCCTATGATGAGGAGACCGAGTATGAGAAGGAGGAGGAGGACGACAATGAGGAGACCTACATTGAGCAGAACTCAGACGACGATGACGAGGAAGATGATGATGAGGAGGAGGACGATGAGGAAGCGATAGAGGAAGTGGTGGCGTCGGTGGCGGAGGAGGAGGAGGAGGCCAAGAAGAGGAGGAGGTGGGCGGAGGTGGTGGTGGTGGCGGAAGCTGCATGGGCGGAGGTTGTGGTGGAGGTAATGGTGGAGGAGGAGGATGCTGTGGCGGTGGCGAATACGGTGGTGATGGCGCCGGTGCCTGCGACGGTGGCGGAGGAGAGAGCCAAGAAGCAGGCCGCCAAGGAGAGAAGGCGGGTGGCTCTAGCGGTGAGGGCGGAGGATGTGGACTCGGAGATGGCCAAGAAGAGGAGGCGAGTGGACTTTGATGTCAACGCTGGTCCCTCCAATGCCGGTCTTGCCATTGCCGTACTCGACCTAGAGTCATTAGGGATCTCCTCTGAGGGGTCATCATAGATTACTCCAATTTGGGGTTTTCTTTTGCATGTACATAGGATTTCTTTTGGATGGAAAGTTCAATTGACTATTTCCTTTTGGATGGAAAGATCAATCCCCTGTTTTCGTGCTTTGTGAATCTATTAGGGAAATCCCCTATTTTCTTGCATCAAGATCAATCCCCTATTTTCTTGCTCTGTTTGCTCTATGGATGGGACATCAGCACAAATCTGTTAATCTTCCTTGGTGCTTTGGTTTTCCCAAGTCATGATGCTACGTCATAGCTTGCCATGCCATGTCTTCTCATGATATTTTTTTATTTTTATCCCACCGCACGGCATTGCTGCAAAAAAGTCAATGCCCGCTGATTCTTGATGAATGGACAATCCTATATTGTATGTTTAGCAACAATGGACTGTCTTGTATTGTGTATTTAGAAACAACAGACTATCTTGCTCCGTTTCCATCAAGTAGTTTTCATGTCATATGGAAGATAAAGTCCAAACGAGTGTCTTTTTCACATCTTTTAGGCTAATCTAGTGATGTGGTAGGAAATTTTACGAGGAGAGAGAAGGAACTAGTTTTATCTAGATGAAACTCTTTTGACACGGAAACTAACTCTGATTGTGCATTGAAATTAAATGTTAAATGGTGCCTATATGACAGCATCATGATGGTATGCATTGGAGGGGTAGTTTTGAAAACAACTTTATTTTCCTCTTGTTGATGTGGCTATCTTGGAAATTGTTGGTATAATTAGTAATGTGGAATAAATCTACAAGCGCACGGATGCCATTGTAGCTTTCACCTTAGAGTATTCCAAGGGTATCGAATCTAAGGGAACATGTGTGTACTAACTTCTATTCTAGTCGGTCCAAGAACACACCAAGATAGGTGGCGAGGGTAGAGAGGATTCTTAGGAATAGAACTATAGGTAAGTTGAAGGTCGATCTCTTGGTTAAGAGACTTGCTTCGGGCACTAGCTTACCCTGAATTAGTCAGGCACCTCCAGCCAACAGCTCTACGCTATATCCGGACATGGAGGATTACAAAGGACCAATAGGGCTGTCACCACCTACGGCCTACCTCTAGCAACCCGTGGGATATAAGACAAACGAAGGATAACCCTTAGCCTAGACACCACATCTATGCTACTGATTACTACTGCAGTGTAACTACGTTTGAGCTCCCGTAGCAGACATACAATACTCTGTATAAATACAGAGCGACGAACTCGCAAGTGATAGAACTGATCTCACTTAAATATAGATACTACTAGTGTATACTATATCAAGGTCTCAGGACATACATGAGAGCATACAAGCCTGTACTATGATAGATGGGGTATATGACTAGCATACGAGCATATAAGCCAAATATATAAAAATAGCAAGGATCATGGACTACTCATGCATATAAGAACCAAGTATAACACTATAAGAAGGAATCATGAACGCTTACTTAACTCCAAAGAATGTAGCAGCATCCGTCAAGGTACAAGCTAGGAGGAGAATGCTGACACCCGGCACTCCTCCCAAACTACCCCTCACTCTCTCCCTATTGTAAGCACAAGTTAGGCAAGCACTCCGCCTCAGCAATGAGGCTCTAACTCTACTTTTGAGTAGTGTTTCTCCAAGTGGTGGTGTTGTGTGTCCTCAAATGAGCCCCCTCCTCTACTATTTATAGAGGGGAGGTGCCTTGGAAGAGTGGAGAACCTCCAAGCATCTCAAGGGAATATTCTTTCTCTAGCCTCTCTCCTAGTGCCACCTAGCAGGATCCGAGGCTTTGAGGCGGTAATTCCCAAGATAATGGCCACAACCACCTTTAGGAAGTCACTAGGAGCCACCACGTGGAAGCTGAGCATCAGGGGGGCAAACACTGGTTCGGTCGAACCATGCCCCGGGCACCGCCTCTCATGCTGCCTTTCATTTGGGACACTGCCTGATGGGCCCTCGAGTTGGTCCTAGGTGCACATGCCAAATTATGGTGGTTTACCCCCTCTGGTGGTCCCATGGATCCATGTGCTATTCTCTGATTGGTTGGAGTTGTGTTTCTTTGCCACTTGGGTGTGTTTCCTCCTCCTTTCTAAGGATGAGAAACCTACATACAAATATTCACTAACACTTGTGGAAATGGTTAGTAATAAACCCCTACCACTAGGCTGATGCTCATCTTTTCTAGTGTTTATGCAGGAGTTGACGACCTAGAATTGGCACTTAAGAGCTGTCAACAACACCCTCATACTTAGCCTTTGCTTGTCCTCAAGTGAACGGCAAAGTCTAAGGTGGAACATGTCTTCTGATGGTAAAGAGCAAACATATAAGGTATTCCAAGTCATACCTATACTTGTGAACTTTTTAAAGTGTCTATCATGTTACCTTTGGTGGTTGATGGTTGGAATGGTCTTGATTCAAATCCCCTCCACTCTTGCTGTCTTAGTAACTTAGGTTTTTGGTAATATTTTTCAAAAAATAACCTTACCTAACTCCTCAAATAATTTTTTCAGATCGCTCAATGTGTATGATCCTCACCAAGGCATTAACTTGCCTTTCTTCACCCTACTTCTAATAAGGCTTATGTGGAGCTCAAGGTAGGGATAAAGATGAGGCCTACCTGCATCAAGATACGCAAGTGTGTGGATGAAATACGGTGGAAAGGTGTATGGACTCCTTTTGTATGATTCCATGTCTCTCCTTTTTCTCTTTCTTTTGGACATAGGCTATCTTTTTCTCTTTCTCTCTTTTTCCTTTTTTTTCTTTTTCTTTTTTTTCATCATGCTTTGAGCATGGCTTTATTTCTTTCTGCATAGCCCATGAACAATAGGGGGTTTCTTTTGTGCCTTAAATAGGGAGCAGAGTATAGAGTACTATCAGCTTATATAAGAAGATACACAATGTAAGTTACTCTGTTATGAAATAATGAACAAACTATGACCATTCTAATTAGTTTCATTCTTAAGTACACATACAGGTACATCCCCACAGGTGCACACGCACACAACAATGAAACCATGCATATTTTAAATACTGAACTGGTTCACTGTTACTAGGCACTGACATGCTAAAATCACTGATCCAGACAATACAAATAAAGTCATCTCTATTACATGAAAGTGTCACAACACGCAGATGCAATGCATCAGACATAGACATGGCAACGAAGAGACAACAGACACAGTCATGGAGATGGATATGGCAAAAGCCTATTCCAGCATACCTGTGGCAGCACAGAATGCAACAAAACAAGTGTCGCCGTGGAGATAGTCCTACAATGCATGATGCCTAGCCCTTGAGTCTAGGTTAACACGATCCAAGCGGCCTATGCCAAGACGCATGTTGTAGGATGTCACGAATACCCCACCTCCAGTGAGCAAGATGGAAGAAAGGGCACACAAAGCGACCATGGCGATGCACATGAGTGTGATCGTGGTCCTGCAGCCAAGCGAACACAGATTTCTTCAGCTCCTCCGTTTCATCCTCGTCCGCTTCTTCCATGTCGTACAGATCATACGGATGAATGAATCATGGCTGCTGCAGAGGTGGAATAACAATGAAGTTGCCTGCTCCGTTCGCATGAGCAGCCGTCCTCCTATAGACAATTACCAACATAACTATAAAAAAATTACAAGCAATGATGATAACATGTAAACAAGATGCAGAAGCTATGAGCTCACCTCTCACAGGGCACAAAACTAAGTTGGTCGCCTACCACAACCAGTAACAATGTGAAAGATGAAGAGCCGATGAGCAAAGGCCTTGGGGCCCCACCTATATATTGAAGCACCATTACTGATCAACAACGCAGTGCACCTTGTCGTAGCTCATGCCTCACGGGATTATAGTAGCCATGAAAATACATGGGATGCATAGAATATGCAAGTCTACACTGATCAAGAATCCTACCGCAAGTATAGGGTAGAATATGTTGGCTTTCGTACAAGGGTAGGCATACGAAATATTCGGCTGGTACATGAGTGCGCTTTGGTCAGGATAAAAAGAAGGAAAATCCTTACATCCACATGAGTTTAAAAAAAATCAGACTTGTAGGCATTATAGTTGGAGAAAGCAGTTTTTCCCCTTTGTGGTTAGTGACTGGAAACGCACCCAGGTTCACTGAAGTGTGGCCTCTTCTAGATATTCATCTTCCACCTATGTTGTATGCAAGATGAAACGCACCCAGCTTCACTGATAAATGGGTCCAATAAGAGCGCACAATCTTGTCAGTGACCCCGAAGCAAGTGCAGCTTACCAAATTTTCATTTCACACCCAGGAACTTGAAAGCGGGATCTTTAAATTTTGTATTCCCTCGCACCCCAAATAATAAAAACATGGCTACCGCAGTGCCTCTCCAAACTCCAGCCTTGTATTTCCAAAATCAGCACTCTTTTCTCTGGTGGCTGTAAAGTCCAACTAGCTAGATCTGCGATGGCGGCCGACCTCGGCACCTGCGGGGTACCTCAGCGGCGGTGGCAAGCTCCACGGTAGTGGACATCAAGGTGCGAGATGGTTGGCGGTACTCTTGGAGGAATATCTCAGCATTCTTGTAGCAACTGCGCCCATGGTAGCGCACTTGAGAAATTGAGTGAGGATGCCACGCAAGCACCGGCTACCTCGTCCAACCATGCGCCACTGCATCTTCGAGCTCCACTAGTGAGAATCTCATTTTTTTCTTTGTAGTCCCCCTTCAATTTTTTGAATCTACATCTACTTCACTAGAGAGCACTTTGATCAAGTTTATTTCTATCTAGAGCAGAGCCTAGTTACGCCTAGAGGTGGCCACGATCCTATGCCCGCTAGAGTATTTCTTTAGCAAACAGTAAATTTCATGGTGTATTGTGTTAGATTTGAGCTCCTTCTTTTACCTTGGCTGCTCTAGATCATGGTCATAGTACATTATGTTCCTTATATCTAAGATAACTGACCAAATACTTATTGTGCAGAGCCTAGTTCCATGTTCCTACATTGCTGAAATTCAATCACATGTCATGGTATGTACCTAAACAAGTGATTATCCTACTCCTGTATTCTTTACTTCATTCAGTTGCTTTTTTTAAGATTGAAGTTTGACTTCTGCTCCTTTCATTTGTAGGTTGAAATATTGAAAACAATCATTAGGGATGTGGTACCAAATTCTGGTCCTCAAGATTTTCAATCAAGTCCCTTCCTTGATTATGTGGCCGTGCAGCCAGCCTCAGCTACAAGCTCAAGATCTGAAGTTTCTTTGGGAGGGCTACAAGAAGCTGCAGAACTAAGACAACAAGTTATTGAATAGGAGCAAATGTTGAGCGACTTGAAGATGAATGCACAAGCTTCAGATGCATCAATGAAAATGCAGTCTCAAGAAATTGAGAGTTCGAAGAAAACAGTAAGATAAACTAAGTACCTCGTTCGTCAACTGCTAAACAGAGGGTAAGGTCAATGTGTTTCATAGGCATCTACTCATGTCCTCCCAACTGCTTAAGCCAGCTTTGTTCTTGGTCAGAGAGATATCATGTGTAGTGGTTTGTGATCTTTTATGGACAATATGCTTGTGCTTGTTATTTGGACATGAATAATAATGTGTGAAGTGTGATGAGAAATATTTATTTGTATATGTGGTATGTACGAATTATTTGAGCTGTCAATGATAGAATTGATTTGTATTTAATATTTGTGGTGGAACCGTCTGACTTAAACTGGCTTAAGTGCACCTTATTTAATCGCTGTCAAAATAGCAATTATTTGAAATGCACTTAAAATAGTGTAAGCCCAGTAGTCCGTCGAGTGTCCCTAGGATGCCTCAAAACATCCACGATGTGTTTCGTAGCCATACATTAGGATCCCTTCCACGAAGGGAAAAACATCAACAAATATTATATTTTTAGATACATACAACAGATACGATTATTACAAACTGTAGATTGAAATAAACTTAAAAGTGCAAGTTAGATCATTAATAAGTTTTAAACATAAAACCAGTCCAAGGTAAATAATTATACAACTAAGTTTTTGTTCTTAGGTATCATGAGACTCGTACAATACCCTAATTCTTCGGGACTTCCTCTTTAGTTGTCTCCTACTATGTTTCTAAAAACAATAACAAAGGATCCCCTGGGTACAAAGGTACTCAGCAAGGCTGACCCGACTAACCAATATAGATAGATTTAAAATACTGTTTGAAGGAATATGATAGCTTTATGGTGTACTGGCTTACCCACATTTTGCAGAAAAGCTTACTATTGGTGGGACCTTAGTTTTTTCATTTTATTTCAGTTTAGTTTTTACCTAACCAGTCTAGGTGAATAAAACATTTTAAGCAACAAGGTGAAACTAAGTCATACATCGTATTAAGTCTAGGAAAAATATTATATTCAACTTGATTACACTACAATGCTTAAGCAATGGTCAAGTGCATTCATAATCAAGAATTGCGGTGATCCGGACTGATTTACATCCTGCAGAAGATACCCGACTACCAGCCATGCACAACTGTCCGGGTTGCATATAACAACCTTTCGATTAGCCGCATCCAACGATTGGAAATATGACTACCCGAACCTAGGGATGCACCCTCACATGGGACCCCACGTCTGGCCTGATCTCCATGTGAGTTTCAGGCTACACCGCTGCCTTTCTCTAGCACATCAAGCATGGGTACGAAATATTTCCGATTAGAGAGCCAACTAACCTACCGGGCTTTGCTGGTCCCACACACAGTAAGCAACCAGATAAAATCACTTGATCAAAGGATAAGACAACGAAGAGGCCTTAACCAAATTAAACTTAGCAGACAAAACTACCATCTCTAGCTTCTGTCCACATTTCTGAAATTCTAGGCTATTTTCCTTGATTAACAAGTATGACCAAAAATTAACCTTAGAGTTCCAAAAGTCACATAAAGGTATCTAACCATTGCTAAGCATAGGATAGTTACTAATTAGATGAATAGGTGGCAAAGATTTCCTCTAAATAAGGTAGGATCATGCACAAGAGTGGTTTGCAATCAACTTCTAAACTTAATGCATTCATAAGGAAATAACCAAAAGATAGACTCATGAATAATTTTTGAAAGTAGATAGGCTTAGATGCACCGGGGCTTGCCTTGATCCAAAAAAGGTTAGTATCTTCAAAAGATCCTCCCTCACAAGGGATCAATTCAACCACCTCTTCGAAATGCTGAGGCTCTTCAGATACTTCCAAGAAATCCACTTCTGGGGCTTCTATGTCTACGATAGAATGCATGCAAAAGTTAGAGATGCAAAAATTTTGAAACAAAAGACTATGCAACTTATCTTTGTGATAAAGTTGCAAGCCAACACTAATCTACCCATAATGACTAACCCACACTTATTAATTTCTTTAACTACCTAACTTAAGCATTTTATTTTATGTAGAAAAGTAATATAATTAATTTCTAATCTGAAAAAATTAATTCCTATGGATTAATAATTACTTTTGGATAATACAACATTATTTAGAATTTTAATCATTTCATAAAGATTAAGTATTTATTTAAATACCTTAAATAAAGGTACTAAATAAATACCTAATCTTCATTATCTTTTCCTAGGGTTTAAGAATTTTGAATGCATACAGCAAAATAAAACAAACCTAACAAAATTGGTTTCACTATTTTTGGACATTTCTATAAATTATAATGAATTAAATAAGAAAACTAAATTTAAAACTAATTTCTAAAACACCTAAATCTATTTTTCTAGAAAACCCCTGGAACTCTCCTTTCTCACGTGCGATCCACCTAGCCAAGGCCACTTACGCACGGGCCCCCGAGTTAAGGCACAACTGCCCGACCCTTGACCGAGGGTGCCCGGCGGGTGACGCCGGCAACTCGCCGCGGTAACCTCGCTGGCAACGATGACTAGCCGAGCAGACTCCCCAGGGCAGCGCGCATCTACTGGCGGGGTTAAAGACCGGGACGGTGGACTAAACAGAAGCTTGCGGCGACGGCGGCAGACTGGACTGGGCTCGCCGGCGCACAAGAGCAGCAGCTTGCCGGCGGCAAGGTTTGTGGCAATGGGGACACACTCCCTTGATTAGCAACACCTTTTTGCACCCCCTGATGGTGTTCTAGTGGTAGTTGGCCGGACAGCGACGACGAACCTCACAAGGCTGACGGTGGCACGGTGGCGATGGCTGACCGGCAGCGCACAGCTCGCCGGCGATGGCGCCAAGGCAACAAGCTCCACGGTTAACACTTCTACGACCTAAGCAGCGCAAAGCTCTCCTCCACCCGAGCTAGCTATGGATAGAGCAAAACGCCCCACAGGGGCGGCCATGGTCGTCACGCGGCGTGTGGCGGCACACACGTTTCAGCCAAGCCGGTGGAACCCCAGGCCAACAGGCCCCGGCTATACCCTCCTTAGCTCGCACGCAACACCCCGAAGCACTTGGACAATGCCCAGAACCCTAGCGACCTAGACTTCCACGGTGACGCCCTTACCAGACGGAGTGGAGATCGGCCCTAGAGAAGAACATGGCGGGTAGGTAGTTGTGAGTGTTGGGGTTGGACAGTGGCTACAGGGATGGGCCCAAGGGCTCAAGGTGGCGTTCTTGGCAAGGTTGACGGGTTCCCGGTGGCGGAGCAGCGGCAGAGCACGGTGGCGACCGTTGCAGGATGAAGAGCAGAGGAGCGGGGTGAAACACAGAGGTGCGGTGAAAAGGATAGCACCAGCGGTGGGAGCAGTGATTTATATGAATTTTTACCACCTTCCTGAGCGCCATCTCCTACCTACCTGCTTGTTTCCGTGTGGCTCACTCTTGCCGGCGCATGGCACGGCGGCACCGCTCTTGCCCTCGACGGCAACCAGCTGGGCAGCACCAGCTGGCTCTGTTCCTCCCTTCTTTCATTCTTCAATTTCACCCAAAGTTCAACTCCCATTTGCGCTCGATTTCCAATTCAATGGTCACAAAGTCCTTTAAGCAAACTTACAGAGGATCGTCGGATCTACATTTGATTGATTTGCATCGAAAACCAAGGACCACTCTATCACTATGAATTTTTACCCCAAAGTCGAGCTAGGGGTTCGGCCCTGTCATAGTTCAAATGCCACCTCCATTCAGTTTCGTCAGAAACTTTCAAAATAGCCTCAGTTCACACTTTGCATCCAAATTCAAATATGCAAACTCACTTTTCCTTGTCCAAAAGCTACTGCCAGTTGTAAACCACTTATCAGACATTCCATATTGCATGTTAAATCCTAACTTTTACATATAGAATCTCCAAAAATTTATGAGCCAAGTTGATCATTTCTCACTGTTCTTGGAACTGAAATAGCCACTGCCATTCAGTTTTGTCAGGTGATTAAAGCAGTGCAGCTTTCAAACTTTGAGCTCCAGGAAAAATTTGAATTCCTTTCTTTCGTTGTCCAACAACATGCTCAAGATGTTCACTGGATATCATAGTTCACTTGGGAGCCAAATTCTTCCAATGTATATATGAAAAATCTTCATAATTCAATTTCAAAGTGGCCTACTTGATACTATTTTCGGACTTAGTTTTAGCAGCAAAGCTAAAAACTGCACCACTTTCAAACTTTGAACACCATTTAAAATATGAATTCTCTATTTTCTATGGCCAAAAACATGTCCATTAGATTCACTATAGTTCCAAGTCCACTTGTGTTCCAAAGCATCTCCCAGCTCCAATGCAAATTCTTGCAGAATTTAAATCCAAAGTTGACTGGTGGTTACTAATTTCAGACATATTTTGAGACCATGAATAGCGCTTCCAAGTCAATCCATCTTTGACTATGAATTTGAGATGCTTATTATTTGAATTTGACTTCCAATTTAATTCCTTTGAATCCTAAATACTATCAAGACTTGACTTCATATTTTTGTCAAATTTCTCGATTTTAAATCTCAAATTTGCATTTTTGTCAAATTTGACCCAAAATTGACTTTGGCCCATAATACCTCCTTATCATCCAAATTTCATAATTAATAATTTAATAGCCATTTTTAAGATTTTAACAACCTGGTTGTTACAATATTAAATTAGATTATATTTTAATTAAGCCCTACTTGGGCTACACCTGAGAATAACTGGACCCAAAATTTCGTGGGCTCACCCCCTCTGTCCATTATTTCATGGGCCTAAATAAACTTATGATGACAGCAATTGTTCACCTAAATCAATTAAGAATTAGGCTTAAACAAAGTTATGATGTCAGCATATGTTGCGCTTGATCCAACAAGAATTGGGCCCAAACCAAGTTTTGACGACAACAATTATTAGGCTCGGTCCAACAATAATTGACCAAGTTATGATGATAGCAATTATTGGGTTTGGCCCAATGGGAATTGCACCTAAATCAATCTATGATGACACAGTTATTGGGCTCAGTCTAACAAGAATTGGGCCTAATTCCATCTATGATGAAATAGTTCGTCTCAATTGTCACGCCACATTGGACTGTGGTCTGACATGGCAAGCTACATAGGAACCAGTTAATGACGTTTCCAGTGATGAATTTCCATTCATCATAATCCTAGTGATGCACCGAAATAAGGAACGTCACTAGTCGTGGTTTATGACACTCGATTAATGACGAAGGATTTTCATCACTCGAGTGTCATAAATCACAGTTTATGATGCAAAAAAATGTGTTTATGACATTTTTGGGTTCAACATAGATCGGAAGATTTCTTGTAGTGTTTATCCCACATCAAGGCTGTCGGGGACACTTGCAAAGATTCAAAAGCCATTTGGGCTGAGGGGGAGCGTCGAGTAGGCTAGGAGTGGCACCATGCCGCCCACTAGCAACCTAGTGGGATACATATCTAGGGCACCATGGGTTGTAACAAACCCATGATCCCATGGGTTGCTACTGGCCACCGGCCTAGGACACACTGGAGGCCTACTGCTGGCCACCGGCCTACTGACGCCCTTTCCCTTTGCCATCCAAATGTAGACGAGCAGCAAGCAGGGCTTGTGGAGGAAGGGATAGAGGGTCATTCCCCATCCATTCTTGGACATTATTGTTGATGGTCATTAAGTACCAAATATGATTGTCAATATACTCAAGAATAAAGGAGGATTTGCATTTCTTACCCGCATATTTGGTTTCAAACAATGTAGTTCCACTTGTTCTTGTAGAATATTTGGTTGTAGGTGAAATAACACAAAAGGATGGAGAAAACACACTCCCATGGTGAAGAAACACAATTCCGACCACCGAGAGATTGCTACAGGGGCAGCACATGGATCCATGGGCCCACAATCCGTAGAAACCCACCTTACCAAGGCGGGTAGCACCCACAACCATCATTGGCACCCACCTGGCAGTCTACTAGACAAAGGTGGCTGTGAGTGGGGCCAAGAGTGGGTCAGCCGAACAAGGGGTTTGGTCGAACCGCCTCTGGCTCCCCTCGTCCCCAGCTGACATGTGGCAGTGGTTGATGGCTTCCCTACATCAGTTATAGGAGATTCCCCCGAATATTCCACCTGTGAACCACCTCTTTGAGCCAATAAATAGAAGGGTAGGGGCTCCATTCTTACACACACTACAAGTTGAATCACTCTCTCCCTCTTAGTTTCCAAGTTAGTAGAGTTTGGCTGGAGTAGCTCTACTTAAGGTTCCAGGTCTTCGTGGAGTCTAGGGTATTGCTCTTGTATCATACATTCCTAGGTTGACTTTATTCTATTTGAAGTATTCAACTTCTTTATATTGTGTTGCGTTGGGTTCTTATATGCATGACTTAGTCATATACCCTTGCTATGTTGATGTGCTAGGCCTATACGCTAGTATGCTAGTTGTATACCCTTGCATACTCCCATGTATGCCTTGAGACCATGTTTCAGTGCATCCTCTATGTGTGTATATACCTTGTATAACTTAGTTGATCTATGCTACGGCATTGGTTCAATGGCCATGTTTATGGTGGCTTCAACCCTTGTCACAATAGCTCGGGATGGCTGGAGTGTTGTTAACAATGCAAGCATGGTGCTTGGATTGCTTAGCTTCATTGGATATGAGTTTACCCCATGAGCTGCTAGGGGTAGGCGGCAGGTGGTGACAGCCATGTCCGTCCTTCATAATCCCCACATTCAGGTACGTTGTAGGAGTTCGTAAATTAGCAGTAACTTTGTTGGGTGAAACTGGTACAAGTATTGTCTCTCTGCGTGTGCCTGAGTGCATAGCCTTGAGTCCTATACATTGTCTATGTATGTTATGCTTGTATGATCTGTGCAGTATATAGAAAGTACATATGAACCTAGGGCTAACTCTTAGTCCTTCTCCCTAGCTTAGTTATCTTACCCCTGCTTTGAGAATTGTCTCTATCCATCTTATGATATACTCATATGCATAGTAAACTCTTTTGACCTACCCACCTTCATTTTGGGAAATATGATAACCTTGGGAATACTCTCGGGTGAAATGCTACAACGGTACATCTGTGTGCTTGCGGATTTATTCATGATCGTTAAATATACCAACAATTATCTCGAGAAAGATCCAACATATCATGATATTCGATTTCAACAAGCCCTCTCGACCTTAATCAACAACACGTGCCAACCAAACCTAGGACTAAGTGAAGGTCCTGCTCCAGTCTATCTATTTCCCACCATGGTCCCTTGTGATGGTTTACTAGATTTTTTTTGCGGGGTGTGAATCAAGTCCTCACATAATGGGTACTCCTGAAAGCCGTACCCTTTTGGCTCGTATAGTTGCACATATACACTGTAAAGACTTGCTCAGTGAACCGGTCCTTAAGTGATTGAGGTAAGTCTTTGGATAGGAGCTTCCCACAAGGTTATCCACCTTACCTCACATCCTTCTTAGCTTGTTGCTAGTTATTTTTATTACATCCTCTGAGTAGAAAACTCACTCTTTTGTACATTTTGCTAGAAAGAGTTTGGATGCGCAAATATGGTCCTAATCCATCTAATTCTAGTGAGCCTTGAGTATTAAGGCTAGTTCTATATTTTATGGAGGAGAATGGAAAGGCTTGTTTTATGGGTATGTTTATCCTTATATTTTAAAATAATCACAAATCATGCAATTCCACATTATTATGTTGATAAATTTTAGTATTATGAAACATGGGGCGAAGAGTATGATCAAGGGGGTGGTGTTAATACTTGCCTTTCTTGTCGGACGTAGAATCCAAATCCTTAAGCGAGTGTCTAGTTCCAAGTCAAAATTTTGTATTCTCAGAGAGGGCTTTAGGGCACGAATTGAATAACGAAACAATCATACAATTAGTTGCCAAGTAATAGAAATTTAAAGCCTACTAAGGGAGGGTTTTGGAATGGTTGGCGATGGGGTTGAAAGATTCTTGGAGAGGTGAATCGAATGGTTTCATGTTTTATGTGGTTTTCCTTATATTTTATGTGATTTCTATCTGTGGTCATGTGGGATATTTTCTGAGGGAGAGTTCAAGGATTGTTTCCATAGTTTGGTGTGGAGGTATATCCTAGTATTTCCAAGGTTTTAGTAATTATTTGGAATTTCTATATGGTTTTGTAGAATAAAGGAAGTATGATCTCTATGGACTTGTCTGGGTGGTTTTTCCGTTCTAGGGTCATATGACATGAGTTTTGAGATGTGAGCTCCTAGTAGTGATTAGAATATATCCTAGTATTTTTAGGAATTTATTTGGTATTTTTGGAGCTAGGAAATGGAAAAGGAGGAACTTTTTTTGAGTGGAAAAAGGAGGAATTTGGTGTACACTAATGGGACTTTCTTATTGGCTGAAAAGAGTTTTATTTGGTTTAATACCTTAATGAGGTGCAAAAAATGGTTTGGATGGTTTTAGTAGGTTTGTGAATTTATCTAGTATTTTTGAGAATTTTGGTGGAATTTTGGGTAAAAGAATTGGGCACATTAACATATGGTGAGCATTCTATGGGGTGTACCTAGCATGGACTCATGGACCATGCGCATGGACTCGTGGACCGGGGCAACCATGTGAGGGTGGTCCACGAGACCGGGAGCACGGGAAGCTAGATGGCTGATGGGGTGGTGACGTGGTTGGTGGACCATGCGGGTGTGCGGTTGATGCATGGGGCCGACGCTGGCATGGCAGCCTCGTAGGCACCACGCAGAGCGCTGCCCAGGATGGATGTCGGGGCGCACCCAGGGAGCTCACCGGAGCTCCTGGCGCAGGCCGCAACGGAGCGGCGCTCGGGGCAAAGAGTAGCTCTATAAGCTTAGGGTAATGAGGCTGAGTAGTTGGGGTGGGTCTCGGGGTAGATCAGGATTCACAGTGGCAAGCATTGCTCATCGGAGTGGTGGTGGTGGTGTGGTGAAGGGTGAGGAAGGGATTAAAGAGGGCTAGGAGCTCAAACAGGAGCATGGGCATAATTTAGAGGATGCGGTGGGCACATACTTGAGCAGAACGACGGCTAGGGTAGGGCGCCGGTGTGCGACGGTGATGGGGGTAGGCGGTGGCAACAGGCTTGCGTAGGGCGGGCAGTAAAGTGCTATAGTGGTGCTGGGAAGGGGTGGGACAAGATCACAGTGTGCATGGACTTCAACTAGGCTGAACCTTGGGGAAAGGTCACGACGGCGGGCGGAGGCGGGAAGCTCAAGACCTAACTCCGACTGGAGAGTGGTCATGGTGGGGATGCTGTGGTGAGGTGAGCAGGTAGAGGAGGGGCTATTTATAGCTTGGGGAGGAGTTCACAGATGAGCTTGGGCTTGTGGGTGAGGTCGAGGAGGAGAGGATATGCTTGAAGGTGGGCAATGGCGGGCCGTGCTCTACATTCTGCAATGGCTCTCTAGAGCGCGAGCAGAGAGGCTAGGGGAGGTGTTCCTAGAAGTGGATAGGGGCTGGAGAGTGGGCTTGGTCAAGGTGGCGTGAGGTGCTTGTAGGAGATGGGGTTTAGCCTCGGGTTCATGTGGGGAGGCCGGTGGCCGTCGTGGCATGGCCACGGCATCGTGCGGGCAGAGGTGGTAGGGGCACGACTGTGGGTGAGGAGGGGATGCACTGACACGGGGGATAGGGAGAGGAGACGTGCGGCAGTGCGGTGCACGTGGAGCGAGGCGGAGAGGTGCCTGGAGGGGGCGCATCTTGCAGCTCCGGCGACGTAGGCAGGGGGGATGGATGGGGACGCGGTGCGAGAAGGAAGGATGGGGAGGAGGGAGGAGGATGACGATGCTAGCGAGTGGGCTAGGCTGGCTAGCTAGGACGGACGGCTTGCCAGCCCTGGCATGCGAGCAGAGGGGAGAGGAGAGCAGGCCGGGCTGCCCGAGCTGGAGGAGGGGAATAGGAAGTTGGATGCCCATTTAAGGGTTTTATGTTTTTTCATTTGTTTGAATAGGTTTTTGACTTGATTTTGAATTCAAATTTGAATTTGGGTTGGGTTTGATGCTTTTGGATTCTTTCCAAAACTCTAGAGCACATAGTGCATTCATGTTTGCTTGTGTTGAGCATAAATGTTCATAATAATTTTTGAATACTGAGAGTAAAGGGGTTGAATTTTATAGTTATTTGAAATTTTTTTAAAAAGTCCCTATTTTTAAATGTTTTGTATTTTTGGGATGTTACAACTTTTCTTTTCACACTTCTTCCTCTTATTCTTGATGGAGGAACCGATACGGTCCCCACAAAAATTGCCATTACTTTTGTAACATCTAGCATCGTAATTTGGACACTTTTTCAATATTGTGTACTCACCACGGTATAATATGCAGTGGTTTCTATATGCATGTATTGTTTGCACATGCATTTTCAATGGATTGATAATCTTCTTTGCTTCATATTTGTTTTGGCACAAAGTTTGGCTTCGGGAGCATTTTGCCTAGCAGAGTAATGAGATCATTGAAACTATTGTCTGACCAGCCGAATTTAGCCTTTAGGATCAGAAGATGAGGAAGAAACGCAAGACTGTCCACTCCTTCCCACAACTCTTATACATACGCTCCTTTGCTGCCTTCTTGAGCATCTCGAATTCTCTAACCCTTTAGCACTCCCTAGCAACACTTTCAGTTTAATGTGGCGCAACATGTCCTCCATATCAAGTTTCTCGTCCACCTGTGGTTCCACATGTGCATCTGTTTCATCACTATTTTGATCTCCACGGTCATCATCATTATCCATCATAATATGATCATTGTCGTTTGCATCATCAGCACCTACTTCATCATAGCAAGTGTCGATATCTGTGTTGTTAAAAGCACCTCCTGCCTCACCATGGTGGGACTAAATTGTGTAACCATCCACAAAACCTCGCTTTTATCAAATGCCTCTTGATGACATCAGTGTCCTCCCATACAATGTTGCTGCTGCAGTCAAAACACGGACTATGTATTTCGTTTGTCTAGCTACTATGAGCATGTTTCTATGCTGCCTCTAAGAACTTTGATACCTTTGACATGAATGTATGCAAATGTCTCCGTATGCCATACATCCATCCCTATCATCCATCTTTAACTACCTACGACAACAATTCTACATTATAGTAACTATTTAATAAGCTATGGATGCAATAATTAATAAGTAGGAAGGAAAATAATTGAACTCAATTCTATATTAAATTAATCAAACTCAAAAAAATTATGGATGTAATAATTAATAAGTAGGAAGAAATATAATCAAAATTAATTCTATATTACATTGAATCAAACTGAATTAAACTATGGATGTAATCATTAACAAGTAGGAAGAAAAATAATCAAACTTAATTCTATATTAAATTCAATCTACCTCATTAAAACTATGGATCAATAATTAATAAGTAGGAAGAAAAATAATCAACCTCAATTCTTTATTAAATTCAACCAGCCTCATTAAAACTATGGATATAATAATTAATAAGTAGGAAACATAGAATCAAACTCAATTCTATATTACCTTAAAATAACAAACATAGCCTTCTAATGGTTATAATATGACCATAGAAACTTATTTAGAAAAATAATCAAGCTCTAATTATTTCTCTCTCTTACCCCACTCTCTCTTCTAGGTCTAGATCTAGATCTAGATGATAACCTAATGAAGCTAGAAATGATTGATAGAAGTTGAAAAGGAAGGTTGGAATGGCAGAAAATCACCTTATATAGCCACCTCCGTCAAAGAAATCAACACCAAAACCTTCCCCCTTGGATTTGGTGTTTTTGAGCTTTTCTCGAGCTCCTCTCGGGCAAGATCCAAATGGAAGGTTGGCTGGGGAAGAAGCTGTTTGCGACCTTATCTGGGCAGCCTCTGTGGTGGCGGCCGACCCACCCACCAGCACAGTGGCATCTCTACTGGCGGGTGCTCGGGGGCCGGCTTCTTGCACTTTTGTGCTGGTGGATGCCAATCCCACCCGCCGGCACACTAAATTACCTGTGCCAGCACAAATCAATTCTGGTGTAGTGTGCATAGGATTCAAACCTAGAACCTCAAGCCTCACGCAAGTCTTTCTTACCATTTCACCTACATATAGCACATGTGATGGAGTTAGAGATGCTATAACCCGTGGAGGAGCCTTTAGTACCATGCAACAGGTCCTGTGTTCGAACCCTGTGCACTGCGCATCCGCTTATTCCACGTGAAAAATCACATGACTTATTACTTGTGATATTTTAGTAAAGATGTACAGAGACTAAAAGGGATTTTGGAACTGATTCAAATACCTCTTTCTCTAGCATCATGGAAGAAACCCATCCATCTTGGTCTAAAGTAAGTCCAGTAATTAATCTGCAATTTGCTCTGGGTCACGTGTGTGCGTATGTGCACCAAATTTGAGTCGATATGTATAGTGCGTCTTGTGAGTCATCGACCTAGGGTAGGTCGTCGGCCTTTTGTAATCAAACTCAAAAAAATTATGGATGTAATAATTAATAAGTAGGAAGAAATATAATCAAAATTAATTCTATATTACATTGAATCAAACTGAATTAAACTATGGATGTAATCATTAACAAGTAGGAAGAAAAATAATCAAACTTAATTCTATATTAAATTCAATCTACCTCATTAAAACTATGGATCAATAATTAATAAGTAGGAAGAAAAATAATCAACCTCAATTCTTTATTAAATTCAACCAGCCTCATTAAAACTATGGATATAATAATTAATAAGTAGGAAACATAGAATCAAACTCAATTCTATATTACCTTAAAATAACAAACATAGCCTTCTAATGGTTATAATATGACCATAGAAACTTATTTAGAAAAATAATCAAGCTCTAATTATTTCTCTCTCTTACCCCACTCTCTCTTCTAGATCTAGATGATAACCTAATGAACCTAGAAATGATTGATAGAAGTTGAAAAGGAAGGTTGGAATGGCAGAAAATCACCTTATATAGCCACCTCCGTCAAAGAAATCAACACCAAAACCTTCCCCCTTGGATTTGGTGTTTTTGAGCTTTTCTCGAGCTCCTCTCGGGCAAGATCCAAATGGAAGGTTGGCTGGGGAAGAAGCTGTTTGCGACCTTATCTGGGCAGCCTCTGTGGTGGCGGCCGACCCACCCACCAGCACAGTGGCATCTCTACTGGCGGGTGCTCGGGGGCCGGCTTCTTGCACTTTTGTGCTGGTGGATGCCAATCCCACCCGCCGGCACACTAAATTACCTGTGCCAGCACAAATCAATTCTGGTGTAGTGTGCATGGGATTCAAACCTAGAACCTCTAGCCTCACGCAAGTCTTTCTTACCATTTCACCTACATATAGCACATGTGATGGAGTTAGAGATGCTATAACCCGTGGAGGAGCCTTTAGTACCATGCAACAGGTCCTGTGTTCGAACCCTGTGCACTGCGCATCCGCTTATTCCACGCGAAAAATCACATGACTTATTACTTGTGATATTTTAGTAAAGATGTACAGAGACTAAAAGGGATTTTGGAACTGATTCAAATACCTCTTTCTCTAGCATCATGGAAGAAACCCATCCATCTTGGTCTAAAGTAAGTCCAGTAATTAATCTGCAATTTGCTCTGGGTCACGTGTGTGCGTATGTGCACCAAATTTGAGTCGATATGTATAGTGCGTCTTGTGAGTCATCGACCTAGGGTAGGTCGTCGGCCTTTTGTAATCAAATTGAGCCTTGGAGAGCTTTGTCGTCGTTTGATGCTCAGGCATTCAAAAGAAAAATGCACCGACCTTTACAAATGAAAGACTTTTGATATTATAATTTAAAGATTTGATAGTAATAATTTCTGCACTGCTGTGTACTGTTATATGATCAGGTGGAAGAATATGTGCATAAGCTTTAAGAGATGCCTCAATACGTACAGCATGGATGTGCGTGCTGCATGTGTTGTCATAACACGAGATAATGTGATTCCCTGCCTGGAGCATCAAATGATGCCGGCAAAACGTGGAGCCAAATGGTCATCGACCTAGGGCAGGCATGCGTGACCTAGGTGGTCGGCTTTTTTAATCAGATTAGTTTTGGAGAGCCTTTTTGTCGTTTGAGATGTTCAGGCACTCAAAAGAAAAATGCACCGACACTTTACAAAAGAAAGACATTTGATATTATAAATAAAACGTTTGAATAGTCATAATTTCTGCACTGTTGTGTACTGGTATATGATAAGGTGGAAGAGTTTTTGGACATATATAAGCTTACGTGTTGAGAGAGGCCTCAATAGTACAGCATGGATATGAGTGTTGCATGTGTTGTTATAACATGAGACAATTTGATCCCCTGTCTGGAGCATCAAATGATGTCGGCACGACATAGAACCAAAGGGGCGATAATATCGACGAGGCTTGATCTTGGCACTGTTTTCCAACTATAGAAGAAAGACGTGTGTTGATGCGAAAACATGTTACATATTGTTATTTGAGCATGTCACATGCATCTTGTAAGGATCCTTGCAGTGCCCCAGCAGGAGAGAATGGTTTTGTAATTTAGATAGGACGGTTTCGTCGGATCTTTGATGAAGCTCTAACACTCGCAAATCTGAGAGGCACCCTATCGAGGCAAGCGTACCTTCAGTTATACTAAGCTCGGCAGGTCTGATAGACGTCTCCCCGTAGCATGAAGAGAGAAGAAACTCGAAAAACTTACGTCAAAGTAAAAAAAAAGTAAAAATAATAAAAGATTGTGTTTTTGTTTAATTGGACACACAATCGTTTGTGTCCCTTTTGTATTTATATTTGTATAGGGAGGCAAAGTCTTTCCGTATTAGTTGTCGAAAATGTTAGAAATTTTGTGTTAAGATACAACTACTCAAATTACACAGCCAAAAACTGGCATAACCGGTTTAGAAAACCGATCTGATCTATTTTCTTAGGTGACATTTCTCAAAGTCATAACTCTCTCATCAGATCTCTAAATCAAACATTCTATATATATGCATTTCAATCGTCTTGATGATGATGAAGTTCAATTGGAGATTTAAAAATGGTACCATAACTAGTGTAGCCGAATTTTAAAACCAGCTGGCCAATTTTGCCTACTCGAGACCGTGCCGATTTTGTTTGTCAACAACTTGCCACCATTTGGACTGGTAAATTTCGACAACAATTCACATTTAACTACAGCATCTGGCCTGAGATATTTAAAACTCAAGCCGCAAACAGCAATATTATTTGTAGCGCCCACAATAGCAACCGTTGTAGCAGTACCTGTACCCTACTAGTACTGCTACAAGGTAGCGGACCCAAGATAGCACGTTTGGATTTAGCAGCCGCTATTGTCCGCTATTGCTCATGATATGCCGCTATTCGCTACATTTAAGGTTCAAGTGACATATGAATATGAATCAAATAATAATAATATTTAAAATGATTATTTAGGTAACAACAAAGAATTATGGGATGACAAATGGATTTTTTACTTATTGATATGAGAATTTAATATTAATATGTATCCATACATCTTAGTTATATATATTTATTTTTACCTGGAGATCTAATGGTTAACTTCAAATTTTTAACTTTTTTAAATAAATTTGACATTAATATTTAAATATGTTCTAAAATTATGACTATTTTTTGGATTCCGCTATTTGGACTTAGCGTCCACTATAGCACCCACTATCCGCGATCCACTACACCGACACTAATCCGCTACCATGTCGCTAAACGCTATTTAGTACCAGTCCAGGCTCTCCTTGGCATCTCGATTCCATGTTTAAGCCACGAAAACCCTAACATATAGTGAAAATCGGTCAATGGTTTGGGGAAGTAGAGGCCAGCAGGGCGTTGCAATGACGTGGTGAGGGAGAGGGCATGGAATATCAGAGCTGGAGGGTCATCGACGCGTTTTTAGATTACTTGTAAAGCATAGACAGGGAACAGCCTACTAATACCAAAAAGTTTACAAAGGGAGTCACAGGAATAAATCGATAAAGAACTAAACAGGAGTTTTTAGACATTCTGCTATAACTTGAATGTAATTCTTTTTTTCTCTATGAATAACAATGCCAAATTCATTTTTGAATTTAGCGCTGCAGATTTCCTCTAAGATTGGTTGTTGCCAATTGAAAAATTGCATTATTGCAAGTTGTCCAGATGCTCCAAGACATTTTAGAATTATAGCCTCCATGAAGAAAGGTGGGCAATTTGCTGCATCTCAGGAGGCTGCAGATTAGTCTGAATACACTGGTTTCAATGTAAACCAACATTATCGCTGTAAAAAGGCAATGTGTAGTAGGAAGACTCTTGAAAAAGGGACAGTGTAAAGCCAAGACTTTCGCGGCATTGCAGAAAATCACCTGGCAACGAAAAGGCATATATCGAGGCAATTCAATGGGCAGAAATTAAAGGCCTTCTGCAAATTGCCTTCAAATTGAAGCCTTCTATAGTGAGGTTGCCGCTCTTGTGTGATTCAGGTGCATATACTCCTGTTCGGAATGGAATCTACGTATCATCGGGTCGGCCTATAAATATAGATCCCTACCCTACCGCCCTAGCCATATCAGACATCATTGTAGCAACCAGCTGTAGTCGTAGTTGTAAACGATCAGGGTCACCACTCACCATCGAGATGGCCCCGAGTAAGGTTGATGCTGTCGTGAATGGTCAGGATATGCTTGAAGACGCTGACCGCAGCACTCCGGTGGCCACCGCCGGTGGTGTGGACACTGCTGACGACAAGTTTGCGCCCTCCGTGTGGGGTGACTTCTTCATCACCTACACCCCACCTATCTCACAGGCATGCATATGCACATAAGTGCGCATACTTTTTTTTTTAGACTCAGAGCACGCGCATTTAATTCGGTGAAACTTACATGCATTTAATTTGGTGAAATTTAGTTTACTACTCTCTCCCTTTTAAACTATTTCTAGTCCATCAACCCGTGCTCCCACACGGACTAATGTTTTTAGAAGCTATTGTATTTAAAAATTATTTAGAAATTAAACTCTTAGCTAATAATCAAAATTGTTTACCTACTACTCTCTTATTTTTCCAAAACTTCATAATACTTGTACACCTATCTTTGTCCAGTTGTGATTGATTTTGAATTAATAATTACTCTATGCACTTTTTCATCCATATTAATACTTTATTCATTTTGTATCACACCTCCAATCCTCCATACATTATGTTTAGCATACCAATCAATGTTTTTCATCGATTCCGCAAGTATATGTATAAATGGTCTAAATGGTGCCACTCATCATGTGTATATACTTTAACTTAGTATTTTTATGTTAACAATGACATAAATAGGTAATTTAGAATCATATATTAGTTTACTTTTTAATATTTCTGTATGATGCACATGAAGATAATTAGATAAAGATTTAGATGTTTACTTTAGGTTATTTTTAATAACGACATACATGGGTAAAATAGATAAAATTTTAGAATGACATTTTAAGTTATATTTTATAATGATGTGTATTAGTAAATTGGATGAAGATTTTGAGGATACTTTAGATTATGTTTTATAATAGCTGAGCTTGGTAATTTAGATATAGGTTTAGAGCTTATTTTTTAATATTTTCACAATGATAGTGGTGGGTAATTTTTTAGAAAATATAATATATTAATGGCTATGATTATTAGAGTTTATATGATTATTAGAGTTTATAGGATTGGCGTTTCATATTTTTAATTTTTATGAGAATTTCTCTCTTTTTTCTAGCTTGTCTCATGGGAACTAATGCGGAGTCTCCAATGAAAAAAGAAATGAGACTACATTGCTACAAAACTATTATCATAAGCTATCTCTCAATTGTTAAATATTCGAACACAATACTTATATAGATATGTACTTAATATCTTCATCCAATTGTGATAGATTTTAGTTAGTAATTACTCTATAATATTTTCATCCACATTTATAATCTTTAACTTTTGACTTTGGATCACAGATATGCACTTCAATTTGTTTAATGAACCCTAAGTTTGAGATACAATTTTAGCATAGAAATCTATATTCCCATCACTTTATATCCTTATAAATAGTGACACACATCATGCATATAGATCTTAATTATTATATCGCATACCAATAGTGCAAGATATAGACGATTTTGAATCATATATTGTTGTATATTTTTAATTAAGGCTATTTGATTCAAACATAGGGTTACCTCATGTTATTTTTAATAATAGCATGTGTGGGTAATATAGATGCAAATTTAAGGGGTCACTTTAAGTTTTTTAAGTAATAGTGGTAGGCAATTCAGTTGCAAATTAGGGGGTTATTTTAAATATTGCTTATAATGGCATAAGTGGGTAATTTTGATGAAGATTAGGGGGTTACTTTAGTTTATTTTATATAATGGTAGATGTGGGTAATTTATATATAGATTTAGGGGGTTACTTTAGGCTATTTTCATAATGGCATAGGTTGGTAATTTTTTAGAAAACATAATAGATCCAATGGCTATGATGATTTGAATCTATTGATCGATGGTCGGATGTTTTGCTTTTTTGTGAGAATTTCTAGGATTTCTTTCTTTTTCTAGAGTGTCCACCTAGGAATCCTAGGTGGCTTCACCTGAAGGCTTTAAAAGGAGCCTCCAATTAGTAATAGTAAGATAGGTCATTTTGTTTTTCTAAATACATAATTTTTCTATACACTTATATATAGGTTATATATATCTAGATATATAGCAAATTCCATGTATATAGAAAAGCTAAAATAACCTGCATTTTGATGCGGAGGGAGTAGTTTTTGCTTGGCTGTTCAAATTATCATGTATATTGGACATCTCCGTGCAGATACAAGAGAAGTGCATGAGAGAGCGCGCGGAGCTGCTCAAGGGGCAAGTCCGTCAGGTGTTCAATGTGAACATCGATGTCATGGGTATAGCTGATTTGGTAACATATGTTGACACACTTGAACGTCTAGGAATAGATAACCACTTCCCCGAGATGATTAGAGCTGCATTAGACCGCATCCGGACAGAGGAGCCGGGAGAGTCTGACATTTTCGACAGCCTGCACGTAGTGGCACTTCGGTTTCGACTACTTCGGCAGCATGGAATCTGGGTATCTGCAGGTGAGCCTAGTCCTGCTATATTATATCATGTGCGTTAAATAAGTGTCATATATGATTTTTTTAGTGACATGGTACATAATTAAAAAGTTGAGAGAAAGAAGGCTGTGTACTCCTGCCCTCCACTGCAAAAATCAGTGATGATTAAAAATAAATTAGGATTATGCATGTGATGAGAAAAATGCATTATATTTAACAAAATGGAGAGTAGGTAGTGGTCCGTTGAGTGCACAAAGGAAATGATATATGTTTCTTATATCTCTCTGCTTATTTTTCAAATCAAGTAAAAGAATCATGTGACATCTCTATGGGAAAGTTACCACAGTCTGATTGTAGACGCCCTTGCATTTCTGATAACCTTTTTTTTACTTTTTATAGTTATTAATAAGACTACTATAGTTGTCTGTATTTGGTTGTCATCATTACACGATAATTCAGCTTAAAACATGGGTGGACACACCTGCGGTGAGATATGTATGTGTTTTACATGTATTTTGGTATCAATGTACATGCATGCAGATGTGTTCGACAAGTTCAGGGATGAAACAGGCAGTTTCAGCACAGGAATATGCAGTGACCCTAGGGGCCTGTTGAGCATGTACAACGCAGCTCACATGGCTGTACCAGGTGAGGTGGCTCTCGACGATGCCATCGCCTTCACGAGGGGCCACCTCGAGGCCATCAAAGGGAAGGTCAGATCACCACTAGCGGGACAGATCTCCCGCGCCCTCGACATCGCCCTCCCGAGGTTCACTAGAAGGCTTGAAACCATGCACTATATTGCCGAGTATGAGCACGAAGAGGCACACAACACCCTGTTGCTTGAGCTTGCTAGGCTGAACTTTAACCTCGTCAGAATCCTTCATCTCAAGGAGCTGAAGGACCTCTCCTTGTAAGTCCTCTTCTTATAACAAAAATCTATATAATCTAAACATGTTTGCCCTTGATGTTTGTCCTAGTTCATCACTCTATAACAAAGCACAAACATGTACACAAGAATTTGGATCTTGTAGGCACTGTGTTGTCCAAAATTTTCATATTGTTAGAGATGGATTTATGATACGGGTCATCTCAAACTTGCCATCTTACCTCCTAACCAGTTATTGAGGGATTGTATTGGGCACCAGGGTATATGATGCAGAAATTGTCAGGTGAGAATATTGGTGTTTCGTTGCATCTGAAATTCTGAATCCTCAAGTATGAAACCATACAATTTTCTTCTCGAACATGAAACAATACTATTTAAGACCTTGAAATTTCTGAAAGGGTTGTCCCAAAGTCCAGCCGAGGTGCCGAGTAGGCATGGCAATTGTGTCACATCAGAATCATCAGTAATAAGCAACTGTGCTGTGGGAAGCAAAGCATAAGAACATACACATGGAACAATGGATATCAAACAATGATCAATATAAATCGGGCAACATACCGAATGAATGATATAAACTACCTGCCAAACAAGTATCATGAAATGTCTAGAGTTTTCCTTTTAGTGACATATTTTATTCCTTTTTCAGTAACTTCCCATAATTACTATGACAATCATATTTTTCTGTATACAATTTCATCTACTGTGGCAAGCTACATCAGATAATATTAATTGCCAGTAACAGTACATTTATGCAAGATGTGAATTATATCATAATATATAAAAAAATTAAGAAGCACCCAGCAACGAGGGATATACAGGCTGTCTTCTATATATCAAGTGCAATAAAGAATTATTTTCCATTAATCTTGTTGACTTGAGCAAATGCAGAAACACCACATGTACAGTAGTGGTACCAAACCTCATCATTATGTGTTCACATGATTTGCTATATTAAATAATTAGTAACTTTGCAGATGGTGGAGGGACCTTTATGAAACTGTGAAACTACCGTACGCTCGGGACCGTATGGTCGAGATCTACTTCTGGACCTGTGGGATGCTTCATGAGGAGGAGTACTCCCATTCAAGGATGTTATTTGCCAAGACATTTGGAATGGTTTCATTGTTGGACGACACTTTTGATGTTCATGCCACCTTAGAGGAGTGCCACAAGCTCAATGAAGCTATGCAGAGGTAGGCTAATTGTTGTTTTTATTTAAGTTTATATCTCTCACTATATCTTCTTCTCAAGACCACCTTTATTAACCATCACTCTAAGGTATCATGACTATTTGCATGTAGATGGGATGAAAGTGTGGTTTCTACACTACCCGAATATCTACGCATTCTGTACATCAAAACCCTAAGCAACTTCAAAGAGTTTGAGGACGTCTTGGAACCAAACAAGAAGTATCGCATGTCTTATGCAAAAAAGGAGGTATGTCTACAGTATTTAGAATCATATTATATTAAATTATGCACATTATGTTTTTTCTCAAAGGTACATAATATGCAGCCTCTTTTTAATTATTGTGCAGTACAAGTTGTCATCCCAAAATTATCTCCAAGAACAAATATGGACCAGCCAGAAGTACCAGCCAAGCTTCAAGGAACACGAGGAGGTGTCAATCATATCATCAGGTTTGCCAATGCTTACGATAGTGACATTGATGGGCTATGGTGATGTGGCAACCCAGGAGGTGTTCGAATGGGTAAGCAGTGTTCCTGAAATGGTCCGTGCTGGTTCACAGGTCACTCGCTTCCTCAACGACTTGTCTTCTTTCAAGGTACTCCTAGGGTACATGCACTAAAATTAAAATTAAAGTAACACAAGCGTGCATATGCAATACTAAACATTGAAATGCACAATGCATGGTTCAATCTGCAATATACTATATGCTAATTTCGCCATGAGTTTACATATATTCATCCTATACAAATACCATACATACAGCTGGGAAAGCACAAAAAGGATATGCCTAGCGCCGTGGAGACCTACATGATAGAGAATGGCTTAAAAGGGGAAGAAGCTGTGGCAGCGATCTCCACACTTCTGGAGAATAGGTGGAGAATTTTGAACGAAGCAAGCATGAAAATAGATTTCACACTATTGCCAGCGGCGCAGGTGGTGGTGAACATGGCAAGGACAAATGAGATCATTTACCTCCATGGCAGGGACGGGTACACCTCTGGTGATGACCTCAAGGACCTTGTCACCACATTGTTCCTCAAACAAGTTCCTCTCTAGATTTTATTTTAATCAACGTGATTGTCACCATGCACGTAATAAGTGTACCCATCTATTCATGGGAATAGTATGTTCATTAATTCTCCTCTTTTAGCGGTCTAAATGAGATTTTCTTACTGGTGGGTTTGCTTGTTGCTATGTTCTTTGAAGTTATAGGTTTGTGGAACATATGTACACCATCCGTGGAAAAATGCAAGTTTTTGTACTACTTTACCTTTTCTTTACTGACTAACTATGACAATCACTTCTTATATACCCCAATACATTTTCATATGGGATAGACAACATATAGGTGTCATGTAGGAGTTTCAATAAGTGTCATGTAGACAACATATCGCACCTTGCTGTTTGAGCCCTGAGTAGTTTGAGCAAGCAGGAAGGCACAATGTATTTTGAGCCTTGGCCGCATCCACAGCCTCCATGACAGCCTAGCCCCATGGAGACAACGGGGGTCCCCAATGATGAGTCGTTTGCTTTGTTATGTGGAGAAGCTAGGCAAACCTATCGCGTTCTCATCATCTCGAGGCACTACATCCTTCTGTATTCACGAGTAGGTGCCGTCCACCAGCACTGTGCAGCCCTCAGCATACAAGCCCCTGATGTGCAGCCTGTCGTTGAGCCAGGACATCAATGCCTCCTCGATGGAAGATCCAGGAGGGGACAGACCAGGGACCACAAGATTCATCCCAGTAGAGGACAGATCTAGGCGTCGCCGAGCACCAGAGCTGGCTGAGCTCCCCAGTGAGTCTCAAGAAGAGCCCTTTGAGTGAAAACCAAAATGGAGGAAGGGAGAGAGACCGAGAGGTCCGGTCGCTGGCGTCTTGGCACCCTCACTGGCTGTTGGCAAGGTGCTCCGGTAGTGGTGAGGGGTGGGGAGGGGTTGCGGCGCAGTTGTAGGTTGGTGGCGGTTGTTCCACTCAATTCACCCTTGGCAACAATGCAGGGGATGAAGCTTCTTGTTAGGAAGTTTCAGTATGTGGCGGTATGCGATGGATTATTGTAGTAAGTGGATTGCCCAACTTTTCCCATCCAGGTTTTTGTGTTGAATTGGTTAGTTCATTAAGCCAATATGGTATCATGACCATAGGTGTTGAGATTGAATACTAGGTAGGGTACTTAAAATAAAATAATCATTGTTCACCCCTACTCAATGTCTGAAGGCTGAGGGAGTCTCCACGAGTAATAGTTAGCGTACTTTTTTTTTGAGACTCAGAGCACGCGCATTTAATTCGGTGAAACTTACATGCATTTAATTTGGTGAAATTTAGTTTACTGCTCTCTCCCTTTTAAACTATTATCAGTCCATCAACCCATGCTCCCACACGAACTAATGTTTTTAGAAGTTATTGTATTTGAAAATTATTTAGAAATTAAACTCTTAGCTAATAATCAAAATTGTTTACCTACTACTCTCTTATTTTTCCAAAACTTCATAATACTTGTACACCTATCTTTATCCAGTTGTGATTGATTTTTAATTAATAATTACTCTATGCACTTTTTCATCCATATTAATACTTTATTCATTTTGTATCACACCTCCAATCCTCCATACATTATATTTAGCATACAAATCAATATTTTTCATCGATTCCGCACGTATATGTATAAATGGTCTAAATGGTGGCACTCATCATGTGTATATACTTTAACTTAGTATTTTTATGTTAACAATGAAATAAATAGGTAATTTAGAATCATATATTAGTTTACTTTTTAATATTTCTGTATGATGCACATGAAGATAATTAGATAAAGATTTAGATGTTTACTTTAGGTTATTTTTAATAACAACATACGTGGGTAAAATAGATAAAATTTTAGAATGATATTTTAAGTTATGTTTTATAATGACGTGTATTAGTAAATTGGATGAAGATTTTGAGGATACTTTAGATTATGTTTTATAATAGCTGAGCTTGGTAATTTAGATATAGGTTTAGAGCTCATTTTTTAATATTTTCACAATGATAGTGGTGGGTAACTTTTTAGAAAATATAATATATTAATGGCTATGATTATTAGAGTTTACAGAATTGGCGTTTCATATTTTTAATTTTTATGAGAATTTCTCTCTTTTTTCTAGCTTGTCTCATGGGAACTAATGCGGAGTCTCCAATGAAAAAAGAAATGAGACTACATTGCTACAAAACTATTATCATAAGCTATCTCTCATTTGTTAAATATTTGAACACAATACTTATGTAGATATGTACTTAATATCTTCATCCAATTGTGATAGATTTTAGTTAGTAATTACTCTGTAATTATTTTCATCCACATTTATAATCTTTAACTTTTCACTTTGGATCACAGGTATGCACTTGAATTTTTTATATGAAGTGATTTTTTTAACTTTTATATGAAGTGATTTTTTTAACTTTTTCTATTAGGTGAGGCTTTTAAGTTCAACCAGTAAGTGCATCCAACTTAATACAGAGGTTTGAGCAGGTGGTCCGCCCTGAATAAAAGGAGGGCTCAGATCTGGGAGAACCCACCTTATGCTGGTGGAGGTGCTGACATCTTTTGAGAAATAATGCATCGAAGACACTACAAAGCTACAACTAGAGATAAAACTTTATCTCTCATGACATTATAATATTTTTATGGCCCTACTAACATATCTAGAAAGAAAACTTTATTCGGTAAATTCCCACAACATTTATTTGGCCAGCATTAGTACAAGCACAAACTATAGTGAGCTGTGCTGCCTTTAAATTCCTGAGGCTGAGGGGATTTCCTTGTACATAGACGCAACTAGATGCAGATGGTTTTTTCTCCTCATCGTTGAACCAACCACCATGTCCATGTCGAGCTGATCAGGCCGCATTCCATTTGGAAGGCTCCAGTCAAAGTAGTAGAGAAGTCTTGCAACAATGAACTCCAGTGCAGCGATCCCAAAGGTATTTCCAGGACGCATCCTCCTCCCGCTCCCAAACGGGATGAACTCAAGCTGTGACCCTATATAGTCTACGTCACTATTGTCGAACCTCTCAGGCTTGAACTCCTCCGGGTCCTGCCAATACGCAGGGCTCCTCGCTATTGCCCATGCATTAATGATGACCTTACAGCCTTTCGCCACCTTGAAGCCCCCGACTTCACAGGTCTCCCTGCAAAGACGGGGAAGAAGGAGCGGAAATACTGTGTGCAGCCTCATGCCCTCCTTGATCACCATCCTTGTGTAGCTTAGCTTGTCCATTTGGCCCTCATGGCCTTGTGGGCTCTTACCGTCTAGTGCTCGTCGAACTTCAGCTTGAGCCTTTGCCATCACCTCGGGGTTCCTCGTGAGCTCCGACATGATCCACTCATCGGCTGACAATGTGGTCTCTGTTCCTCCGGCAAGCATGTCCGCCTGACGATGAGCAAGAATTAAACAACAAAGGAAGAATAAAGACAAAATTTCATTTGAGAGCATTTCACCACTTATGAATAAGATTGCTTTGATACTTGTCACGCTGATGATAGTCTGCAGCTCCCCCTCGGCTTTCATCCTAAGCAAGACACTTAGAAGGTCGTCGTCTCCAGTCGTCATCTCCTTCTCCTCTCGCCGTGCCTCATGCTCAGCGATGATCTTGTCAAATATGGCATCAAGCTGCCGTAGCGCTCGCCACAGCCGGCGTGTCAACCCAGTGACGACGTCCACCAGCCGCAAGGACGGGAGGAGGTCCCCGACGCAAAAACCCCCACCGTACTTCACCGCTAGGTCAATGACCAACATGAGCTCGCTGCCGCGCGCCTTTCCGGTGATCGCCAGCGAGCACGACAACACCAGCCTCCCGAGATTGACTGGCTCGCCGCCTCGTCCGGCGGCGCTGACCTTATGTCGTGCATACAAACACAATGATAACAGTTAGTCAGAGTAAAAAAGGAAAGAGAACAGAGACAAAGAGCCATGGCTCGCATAGAAAAGAGATGTGAGCTTGTGACCAAATATGATAATGCCATGGCCCAAGGCGAGAGGAGTTGCAGCGCGACAACGACTGACGACACAGAATGATGTGCATGTATGACAGGGACTAATGGGTATCCAATGATTCTGTGATGTAATTATTATTCAGTTAGGGGTGGGTATAAGAGGATTGGAGGAATCAGATTTCTTATTAATGATAGTATATGTAACAATTGTCTCTATAATAATCTAGAAGAAGATTTTGCTTATTCTATTGCATTTTTTATGCTTCCTCCAAAATCCGGATGGGTCCACATTGATGCACATCCATTGTTTCAAGCAAAAGGTATTGAAATATTATATGCTAGTCTTTCGTATCTTTTAGGTTTTTTTTTATCTTGTCCCTACGTGCAATTATGTTTTTACTTTTTTTTTGACTTTATGATTTTTCTCTCAACAAGTCAATGCAATTTTAACCTTGGCTTTGCATATTTACCCTTATTTTTATTGTTGACTAGGAGCAAAATCGCAATGACGGCAAAATCATAAAATTGAGAAAATAAGGGTAAAATCATAATTATACGTCAAAATACCGGCAAGAACACAAATGCCCCTAACTTTTATGCAAGAGTTTGTAATCAAACCACCAATATAAACAACTGATGGAAGCATGCTATCAGTTTCATTATAAATTATTTCCTCCGTTTCAAAATATAAGTTGCTTTTTTTTCTCGAGACATAGTTGTTACTACGTATATAGATATAATATATATCTACAGTAAAATTTATGAATCAACTAAAATAACTTATAATATGGAACAGAGAGAATATTCCACTTATCATCCTAACCAAACGCGACAACTCATACCACCAATTGGACATGTGTCCCACATATATGCTTGGGCCATATGCCACTACCAGCACAATATATATACATGCTGTTTTCGATCACGAGGAGAGCATGCTTGCCAAGTGAGCACATATAAACACACATCTCCTTGTCAGTTCACGAATCTTTTGTACTCACACGGTCCCAAGAGAAATGAATTAATTCAGGCTGGTCCGAAGTTCTGGATGGCCGAAGGAATTGAATCATTTGTACTCAGGATCCTAAGACAAATTAATTAATTTGGCTGGTCCAGATGCCGCAAAGAAGCTCCATGACTATGGTCTTCATCTGACGCCAGGGGAAGGGAGCCGAGTCGCCCATCGCCCGCATCGTCTCTCGGGGTGGCACGGGTAAAAAAAAACCCACACCACCGCTACTCCTCAGCTTGGTCTCGTCGCCGCCCGAGCACGCCACCGGCTCGACCGGCCACGAAGATGGCGGCGGCAGGGCGCAGCCATGCTCATCCCCTCCCCCCTCTCGTCTTTCTCCCTCCCTATCTCTCCATCAGTCTACTTCCCAGCCTTCCTGATGGCTTGCTGGTGGAGGTTCCAGCCGATTTCGCGGTGTCGCAGACCGGATCCAGTGTTCTCCGCGGTGGATCCGCCGGTCTGCGATGTGGCGATGCCTAGGCTTGCTCGCACTACCAGCTAGTGGATCCATCGTTCAATGCTTGGATCCGTGGTTGGCGTGCCCAGTTTGGACCGCCTATTCGGGGATGGCCGCCTGGTGGCTGCAACCAGCAGTCAGCTTCCTTCATTGTGCACGTGCGGAGGCGGCTGCAGCGAAGGTGGTTCATCTTCGAGTGTTGCTGGCCGCAACTTCGACGACATGGGCAGCAGCGCGTGCTAGGCCAAGGGGCAGCTCGTAACTCTACACGGCAGCGGTTCGGGACCTGCGATGGCGGCAACTCCCGGTGCTATGCGCCGTGCCGGCTCACGGGGGAGCCCTGGGCCGCCAGGCTTGTTCGGCTAGTGCTGTTCCGAACTGTCGATCGGCTGCGCATCCCTGCCGTTTCATATGTCTTGATCTGTGCCCCGCCATCGTGCTTGTTCAGCTCCATACACACTGTTGCGGTGTGGGTGTGGGTTTGGGACACATCAAGCGAAAGCCTTGCAACGGTGACACCCTCGGGTGCCACTATCCTCCTTGGAGGCATCGCGATGATGCATTCTTGACCTAATTCCACTCTCGATGAAGATCCTCCAGGTGAAAACTATGTTTTTGCTGTCCGGAGCGACGATGGCGATGTTTGCGGGCACTGTTCTTCTTGTTGATGACATCGTTGTGGAGGATCTCTTGTCGATGTTGTGTGGCGGTCAGGCAGTGGTTGTGGGGTTGGCTTGCTTGCCCATCCTTGATAAGTTTGCGCCACTATGGGAGCATGATGGAGGTCCGGCAAAGGTTGTTCAGTGGGTGTGATGAGAGGTTTTGTAAGGCCATGATCGATATCGACTTAGTGCAGTTTAAGCAACATGGATCGTCAAGCATATTAGATGGCCTTTTTTCTGTAGGATGTTTCTGACATCAAGAGTTTCTAAGCAAATGAGTGATGTAAAGATTTGTTGCGGCACAAGTACAAAATAAGTTTGAAACAAGGATATAGAAAAAGTTTGAAACTTAGTTTTTCTAGTTTTCTTTCTTAGTCTTCTAGCTGTCTATCTTGTTTTTGTGTTTCTCAGTTTGAGATTTCGAGTCTAAGAACTCTTGATATTTTTTGGCTATGTATATCCACACGTGCATGTTTCCATTATCTAAAAAGGTCTGACGCGAATGACTGCGCAGAACGTGGTTAATGCTATCGGAAAGGGTCCATGGCCCAGGCGGCAGTTGCTTGTTGTTGTTGGGCTTGCTCTTGTCCGTATCCCACCAAAGCATAGACGTCGTCTGCCAATTATGTTGGCATGTGTCGTGCCGACAAGGATGTAATGCGGCTGGCATCCTAATAATGAATAGCGCACTTCACGTGTCGATGTACTAGGATGTGGGGTCATAGTCACAATATTTGAAAGGACCGTGCATATGATTGCTCTGGTCTTAACTTACCATGTGCATGCGCAAGCTGTTTTCAGTGTAGCAATCACTGCATTTGTAGCATATCTGTCTAGCTTTCAGGTTCTGCTCTTCACCCTTGAGGTCAAAATTTAAAGAAGTCTATTCTCAGTGTCGTTGTAAAAGATGAAACATACTTTCCGACAGGGCCTACGTAGTACACCCACTCTGTGCATGCACATGTTCTTGTCCGATCATGAAATCATTTGCACCGTCTGATAATAATGTTGGCATGTGTCGATTGTAATAACGCGACGATTGTCCTGTGCTGTGGGGCTGTTAGTTGTCGCATTATTTGAAAAGACCGTGCATGATTGCACAACAAAATTAGAAAAATATGTGCCTGATGATTAGCACCAAAATATCACCAACAGTGAAAGCACTGGGTTGATCGAGCACCCAGCAGCAACGAGATGGATCGGAGAGACCTTTACCTATCTAGTTACCCTGAATAGCTGGTAAAAGGTATTGAATTACTACCTTCACATGAGTTGGCTAACATGGCAAGTTCCACTACTACAGACCCGCTCCTGATTAGGCGTGAAAAATTTGGACAAGAAAAAAAATGGTGAGAAAGAGTATACTAGTTCTTTTCCACCGATATGCTCTTTCTCTTGGCAACTGTAGCTTATCACATTTGGTTCCCAGCCACACTTTGCCACACTTAACCTTTGGCAAGTTTGACCAAGTTGGTAAGTGTTTTGTTGAACAACTAACTTTTGGCAAGATTCTTTAGACTCCACATGTCATTGAGACAAAAAGTGTGGCAAGATTCCTTTTGCCATGGCAAAGTGTGGCTTCAAATTTTTCTACCACACTTTTTGAGGTTGCCACACTTGCCAAAGGTTAGGTGTGGCAAATGGTGGCCAGCAGCCAAACATGCCCTATTATCCATGCAAGAGAGGAGACGCCTATGTACGCATGTTGGGCCGAATTCAAACACGGGCTTAATTTTTCTTATTTAGCTATATGGTCCAAACAGCTTTATCAGCCCACCGTATGTTTTTCTTCTTTCCTTTTTCTTTTCTTCCTCTTTCTTTCCCTTTTCCTTTTTTCATGGTACTTTACTTTTTCCTTACTTTTGTTTTAGTGTCGGGTTTCTATCCTGTTTCTATTTCTTTTTAATTTTTACCTCTTTCCTTTTTTATTTTTTTTCTATTTATCTTTTTATTTCTTATTTTCATACACTTACATGTCCGCCACATGTTGATATTTCGTTCTTGTAGTATCTGTTCGCCATGTATAATAATTTACACAAAAGAGTACATAATTATTGCCACCAGTATGCCCTTTATCCTGGCAATTCTAGCTTATCACATTTCGCTTCTTGAGAAACTTTCTTCATGATCTTTGTCACTTTTTCTTGTCTTTTTTCTTGTTTCCTAAGATAACATGTTGATGGTACAAAAAAAGAGACGTGTCACTCTATCATGGAGCACTGTTCTTGTTCGACATTCCACCGTAAGGTTAGCTTACATAATCTATTTAATTACAATCAAGTAGACGTATTATATACAGATGCACGCAGGAGACGCTGGTGATAAATTGAGATGTACTTCCTCCATCCCAAATTATAAGTCGCTTTGACTTTTTTGATATATTCACTTTGCTATGTATATAGATATAACAATATGTCTAGATGCATAGCAAAGTGGATGTACTAAAAAAGTCAAAGCGACTTATAATTTGGGATGGAGGGAGTACTTGATTGTGTATACTCTAATATATCTTCGACATAATATGATAGAAATAAAGTCAACCAAACGCGGATGCTATTGTGTATACTCTACACTAACCGAACGTAGCAACTGAAAATTAGCCGTGACAATGCAAGCTGACAAGTTTATTAATTGTTCCAGAACCAATCCAGATCCGTTCTCTCCCACCTTGCACCATGTATGGATTAGTCTCGTCTAGCTATGCGACCTTTAGGGAGTTGGCTGAAGGCAAAATAAAAGTCTCTCTTGCTTGCATACATCTAAGAAGCTATCACGCGGTTCACGAGTAGCACTATAAAAATAAAAGTCTACACATTAATTATAGTACTATATGTTAAAGATAATACAATTAATTAACAGGGTACCTACAGTTAAAAATTTTGCAATAATCCCAGTTCACGAGTGGTATCCTATATAATCAAAAGTCAACTAGCTAGCCGGCCCACGCGCGTAGCTAACTGCATGCGTACTATAAAAGAGACCTCCGTATCGAGCTCACCACGTACATAACATAATCTACCATGGCTATTGCTAGGGCAACGGCGATGAACAAGTACGGCTCCATGATGCTCGTGCTGTTACTGATCATCGTAGAGGTCTCAGCCACGGCCGCCGCCGAGCAGTCGTGCAACATCCCAGCGACGGAGCTGGAGCAGTGCGTGGTGGATGTCGTGAATAGCGGCCTCCGCATCATGCAGCCCAAGTGCTGTAACAGGATGGCGAAGGAGTTTGGTTGTGGCTGCGTCCTTCGGGAGATCCTCAAAAAATACGGATACGACCCACAGAAGCCCTTCTGCCCCGAGGGCACCGCCTGCGACAAGGTCTGACTAACGTTCCCACAATGAGCTAGATCTCCCTAGCTTGCTGCTTCTGCACCGGGTTCTTGTTTGTGACATCCGATCCATCCATATATGTTTTAAGTGATGTGCAGTAAAATTGATGTGTCAAAACAGCAGTGATATACGTAAAAGAATAATGTGTTATTGAATTACAGTGATGTACCTATAAAAGTAATGGGCTGTGTACCGATTATTTCAAGGTGTTCATGTGGCTAGGCCCAATCCAACCGGCAGATGTTGTGTGCTTAAGTTGATTTTGTGTTGTTCGTTGGCGTGGTACGACGCGGTTGATGCCCCAATCCAATTGGCCGGTGTTGTTTCTTTATTATTTGTCGAGTCTGGGTTTATTCTTCTTTTTAATATAATCGGCAGCTCTCCTGCTTGGTTCGTTTCAAAAAAAATATGGTTAGAATGCCCGGTGCGTGCATTCATAAACGGTGGGTGTGCATCTTTGTCTATCATTAAGTTAAGAGACATGAAAATTACAATATGAATGTTTGGCTCCGTAAATACCAAATTTATTATATAGTACATTAATAAATTATTAACTCCCCAATTATACGTTGGTATCTTTTGAGAAACGGCTGTGGAAAAAAACAGTAATAAACCGCATCACACTGACTACAGCATATGCAAGATACATGTTAAGAATCCAAAAATAATGTTGGGTCAATTCTCTCTGAGCTCCTCTACACGACTGATTCATCGTCCTCATGCTGATTCGCCATCCTCCACCTCTGATTCGTCGTCTCCCATCTTCAGGCTGATTCGTCGTCTCCCACCTTCAGGCTTAATTTGGCAGCAGGTGGGAGGAAAAACCAAGCAAAGAAGTTCTCCGACGGGGATTTATATGGCACGTTGCTTCCCTAGGAGGAGATCCCCACTCGGGTGGGACTTCCCCACCCCTATTTGGGAACCAAGGGGCTAAATACTCCTCTTGAGAAAAAAACTTCTTCAAAAAATTATAAAACATCATAGAAAAATCAGAAAAATTAGAATCCAATTGAAAAATCACTAAAAAATTTTAAATCTGCACCAGCCTTACACGACCATTAACAAACTCAAATCATGGCTGTCTCCAATCCAAAAAAATTTAAGAGCTATTGAATGGATGTTGCATGCTGATAAATAGTGACATATGTCTACAAAAAATAATTTGATCACATTGCATTCTAGGCCTTGACAACGCATGACAAAAGGGAGTATTACACTGTTGTGATCCACACATAAGCACATTTCAAGTGCATGAACAGTTTGCTACGCATTCAGAAGATTCAAGCATCATATCTAGTCCAGCCACATTCTAGTTCCCATCATTACTAAAACAGCACACATATAGTTATCTCCATTCATTACATCGACGTCAGGAAGTTCTAGCTTCTATGCATTGCTTCCACCCAGCACTCTGCAAGTAACAAAAATAATTGGGAGCTCCTACTCCAAAAATATGCACATAGAGGCAAGTCTGCAAGTGCCAACAATAGGTATTAACATCTCAACACAATAGTGTCCTGCAACCAACAACGGAACTACGGCACAAAAATTTGTAGCACCATTTTCAGCAGAGTGAGCGGCGGCGTTGGTGTTGACGGGGAGGCAGAGTGGCACCGCCGGACAGGAATGCAGAGGGGCAGCAGCATCGAATGGGAAGGCGGTCCGCGGCGCCATATGGCAAGGCGGGCTGCGGTGCCGGTTGGGAAGGCCGACAGACGGCAGCACTTGGACGGAGCGGGGGGGGGGGGGGGGGCTTGGCGAGTTGGTGCTAGCTTTCCTCGTGTCGCTTTGGCGGCAACAGCACTCGGGGAAGCGACGTCCGGACTCTCGAGGTGGGGAGGGCTCGCCCGGGAAGAACTCGTGGATCGGATCAGGTTGCCCCGTGTCGTGGGCTCCCAAATGACGGGACACTTGGTCCAGTCAGTTCCCCGCTGGGCTTCCAGGCCTAGGAAAACGAGGGCCATGGCAAGCTCTACGTAGAGGCGGAGCATAATGCTTGGCCGATGGTGTGGTCGAGGCACTGCAGCAGGAGGTGGAGCACTACCAGGAATCCATCCCGCGGTGGAGAGAGAAGCAAGAGGGTGCAGCAGCTCAATGGGGGTTCATTGTGACGAGGACTGGGTGCGGACAATGGTAGATTACAATCCAGAATAAAAAAATTAAAATGAAATTAAAAAAAGGTGTTATCATGAGGATGGCACCAGTGCTGGAAAACTGAGCATTCGTTGATGGCATTAGTACTGGAAGGCTTTTGGTTCGGTACTAACGTGTGGAATAAGTATCGGGTCTAAATTTTTGATCCCCGAAGGTCTTTTAGTACCGGATCACAACACCACCTGGTACTAAGGTAGCTTTTAGTGCCGGGTGGTGTTGTGACCCAGTACTAAAGCCACAGAGACTCCCAGTACTAAAATTAGTACCGGGTGGTGTTGTGACCCGGTAAAAGAGCTCTCTACGGGTTATTTCAAATTAAAATAAAAGCATATCTAACTCCATCACATATGTTGTGTAGGTGAGATGGTAAGAAATGTTGTGTAGCTTTATAATGTTAAATATCCTATATGCGAGAGATGAGAAAATATCGCATACCCTCCCTTACTTATTAGGCCACTGTCTTACAATTGATGCTCGCTATGTTCATCTTCTTTGCGGTGAAATTGTATTCATTCATATAATTTGTAAGGCTGTGCGCATTCTAGTTATGGAGATGATGGAACTGTTTAGGTCTTTATACCGTGTCGATGTGTAATATTGATCTTGAAATTAATAAAGTTTCATTCGAAAAACACTATTTTTCAAATATGGTGATCAAGTTGTGTGGATACACTACGGATATTCGAAGATTTGGAGCACAGCTAGCTTGCTAGATCTCTGACCCAGCTCATAGAACCGAGTTGATCATTTCCACAGCAGAATAAGCAAATCTATGTGCTAAATTTCTTGTGGCGAAATAACATTCAAATAAAGAAGAGTATCAGAGTGAGTTGACCAAAAAATTTAGAATGTCCTGACAGTATCACGTTATCGATAAAGTAAAGTGGCTTTCTTGCTTGCTGCTATGGCTAATGACCATTTATATAATAATATATGAATTGGGATATCATATACCACGAGTGGTTGTGCTGCACCGTACCATTTGGATCCATTATTGTCTACCCTCATCTGACGGCTAATCGGCATCAAAGAAATGTAGCGTACACCAGTTAGCAATCTAATGCCTCAAGAATATCTCACCAAGATATTATCTCAGATGTAATGGTACGCGTGCTTAGTAAACAAGGACAAAGGGCACATTAGTTGCTTGGCAGATGATTCTATTATGGGCCACAGGATACTGCGGATCGTAAATTGTTCAGGGATGCTTAGATTATTGTCCTATGTCCAACTGGATGTAAAATCCCATATCAGAAGATCATATTACGTGTAGCAAGATGCAACTTGCCTTTGGGCTTTGGCGTGCCTAGCTATAAAAGCGCCCATAGACGACCCATTTACACGCCCATTAAGCACGGACACCACTGAGTAATTAGAAGCTAAAACCCGTAGAAACCAGGTGGTCAATCTAGCAATGGCTAATTCTGCGGCGGGGAACAAGAAGCTCCAGCTGACAGTGCTGTAACTGCTGGCGCTTGTCGTGGCGGCGGCGGCGGTGGATCAGCAGCAGTACACGGTGCCGAAGGAGGTGGACGCATGCGTCGAGCAGATAAAGAAGGCCATCGTAACGGTGCCGCTTCTCGAGCCGTCGTGCTGCAAGGAGCTCCGGAAGCAGCTGGGCTGCGCCTGTCTCCTCCGCGACGCAGCCTTGAAAGCTGGTGGCCTCGACATCGGGGCTCCATTCTGCAACTACGGCACCGGCTGCAAGTAGAACATTTCTGTAATTTGAAGCCTCATCGCCATTTGCGTGTGGATTTCTACTATACGTAACCGGGTTTGGTCTGCATCAGTTTGTGTTTTTTTATTTTCCTCTCAAGTATGTATCAATGCACGTATATATGGTTGTGTAATTATTTATGAATAAAATAAACGTTGTGTTTAAAAGTCCACGCTTTACGAGTCTCAGTTGCTGTTGCAGTGCTGCTCCTTCCGAATTTTATAACAATCCAAAGTCCAATTCGACACTTTCCATTTAGATGTCACTTGGACTCAAGATTTTCAAATTCGGTTTTCAAAATTTTTTGGTCCCATTCAAAATTAGCGAAAAAATTGAGTACTAACAAAGGTTATTTAGTTTTGTACACAATTGTTCCCAAAAAAAATTTTGTACACAGTTGGTGTTCACAACTTTAGGAGGGAGGAAATAGCCATACCACTGCACCATAGTCACCATGTCGAACCTATCTAACTACATCTTTATTCAAAATTTCCTAAATATTTTGACCCATATTATTTTTCGCTCACCCTCGAAGAGTGCGAAATTACTGAAATTTTGGCCAAATTCTTGAAATTTTATTGAAATTTCACGGAAATTTTTAACCCTACTTGAATTGCTTAGGATCGGATATCCATCTCCTTGAAATTCAAACGTTGTCTGGATATTTTAATTTGCATGTGGGCAAATTTTGTGGACGTGTCCAGGTAAACGCAACCGACTATAGTATACGGTTCCAGGTCCATCAGCACATGGAAGAGGATAACTTCATGATAAAATGTGTGTGAAAAATGTGAGGCAACACTTATAGAAAAACGAGCATTAGTTCCGGTTGGAAAACCTTATATATCTCGATTTTTCCAACCAGGACTAATTAATCGGGACTAAAGGTCCTCATCTTTAGTCTCAGCTCTTTCACGCGGGACTAAAGATCTTCCTTTAGTTCCGGTTGGTAATACCAACCGAGACTAAAAAGGTTTTGCGTCAAAAAATATTCTAAATTCCTTCGGTCACAAGTCAAGCGATTTTTCACGTGAAATATGCGCATGCGCGGGATTCAAACCCACGATTTCAAGCCTCGCGTGTAGCTTTCTTACCATCTCACCTACACAGCACGTCTAATTGAGTAGAGGATGCAATCCTTTTGCAGTAACTCGTGGGGACCCTAGGACTAAAAGTCATCCCAGTTGGTAAAGCTCTTGGAGAATTTAGTTCGGGTTTGTAACACCAACCGGGACTAAAGGATCACCTTTAGTCCCGGTTGGTGTTCCTCTCCACGGACTACAAAATTTAGATCTAGGACTAAAGTCTCTTTAGTCCCGGGTCAAAAACAACTAAGAATTTTATTGAGAATAGAAAATTATTTTTCTACTAGTGCAACTCATGTTGGCTCCACCTAAATTCTAACCGGTCCTAAGAGGTGTTTGACCGGTCTGAAGGCCGCGCCACCGCCGCTCACCATCACCAATAATACCAAACATGAACATTCCCCTAGGTAAATCTGCTAGGTGACTGCGTGCGAGCTCAAAACACCCCACGGAACCAGAGCCGGTGGCCTCTCTAGGTCAAGACTATCATATTCCTCCTTAGAATTAGTGTTTTGTTAACTCAGATAATCAATTCCTTGTGACAATGACATTCTTTTTCTAACATTTCGTATCAAGAGCAACCTAGCCTAGTTCCTGAACCATTTGGGTAAACAATGCCTCGGGTTATTGTGATTAGTGCCTAATATAGTAAGATCGTTCAGTTTTGTTATATTGGTCAGGATTCGTTCCCTAAATGAACTACATTAGTGTTAATTACTAATAATTAGCATGATTAGAACCCTACTTTGGTACGAACTAAGTGAATTATGCCTCTATTCATGCTAATCGTGCTCCATAAGATCAAATTGTTCATGATTAAGGCCTAATTATGCATCTGTCAGTACTAACTCAAAACTGTCATGATTATTTCATGGATTAGCCAACATTACGGCCTTTTGTTTCCTGCTTAGTCAAGCTCTAGCCCAATTGCACCTCTGCTAGACCTAAACGAATAGAGAGAGTAGCATTTTTTGTGTGAATTTTAACAAACTCATGCATGTCTATTACGATTTGGTTCCGGCACGGCTCTGCATTTAAGAAGGGAATAAGGAAAATCTTAGTTGAAACCGTAACTTTTCCCCAAATTCCTGATACCCTATGCTGAATTTTAATGTCCGGTCAGCACAAATGCGTGTATGGCAGCACCATAGCCACCCCTCAGTGAGGTCGGGACGATGCACTATTATATTGTTGTCATGGTTGTTGTCGTTAATGTGTGCCCGCCTCAGGTGCGCAGCAAATCTAGAGACAAGCGGTCATCGTCGCCACGTCCGGCCATCAGATGCACTATACATGTGTGCCACCGAAAGGGCATCTCAATGCCTCGCCTTCACACTGCCGCTCATTCATGGACCCGAAGTGAGCAAAGGAAAAAATGACCTAGGGCTCTAGGGTTTTGGCGAGAGTTGGCTATTTTGACTGAACATTGGGGAATCTTAGCCTACCGATAAAATCTAATGGGCTGCATTATTCATGATATAAGAAGGCTGATGGAAGCTCAGTGCCTAATTAGAACTTGTGGCCTAGCCCAAGTTCTCAGGGCTTAGGCCAAAGCGCCGGAATTAAGCATTCTAGGTTTAATGTGGCCCAGCTCAGGAAGCTTGATTAGCCTATGAAAAATAGTTGTATTTTGCAATGTTGGGCCATGTAGCAATAGGGGAAAAAATTAAGCATATCATATATGTTTTATTTATTGTGGAAAAACATGTCATGGGTACTTAGCATTCATTTCCTTGGTTGCCAACCGCCAAGTAAATGAGCCATTTAATTGGGAGCCCATGAAACCACCAAGGAAATGCTAAATTTCCTTGACAGGACAATGAAATCACTCAGGAAATGCGACATTTCCTTGATGGTTGTCATCACCCGCCAAGGCATACACATTATTTCTTTGTAATGTTTACTACAACCGCCGAGGAAACTACACTTCCCTTGGTAGTTTCATTTCGCCCGCCAAGATAATTCCAGTTTGGGTCGTGAGATTATCACAATATATACCATATCTCTGGCAATAAACTGACATATGTTACGGATAATAATAAATAATATACATAGAAGATATTGGGCATATATAGACACTGTTTCTCCTCCACATAGCCACCTCGATTCCGTCTCATCCTCTCTTGTCAATCTGTTGAGTGACAAGGTCTTTCCTGCTCACCGAATCATTAGAAACACATAAATATAGAATGTCATTGAAAAGTAGCTAGAGCTAGCAGCTGGCTAACCACATATATGTAAAAAATGTGCTCGCATTATTGCACCATTTCCTTTATCCGCGCTCATGCAGGTGTGATACCTGTGGACAGGAACGGAACACAAATTAACAAGAAAATACTTCATGATTATATGATTAAATGGTAGACGTGCTTAATATGCAAGAGCCAATGACCAATTATATAGTGGCGTGGCATCATGTGCTGGTGACTAACTATTACGGGATACTGCTGATCTCAAAGCGTTGACTGGTGTCTAAAGGTTATGATTACATATCATATCATATATATCATATCTCTGGTCACAACTGGATGTACATTGATCTCAAATCAGATAAGTATATGAATAGAAGAAGATATTACAGGCGATCTGTGTCCTGACAATGTCCTGTAATCGATATAATTACGGTCAAAGATCAAAGTACTCCCTATAACAAACTATATTTTGAAACAGAAAGAGTAGCTTGGCTAATAACCAATTACTCCCTCCGTTTCAAATTGCTATTCATTTTGACTTTTCTAGGTACATAACTTTTGCTACGTATCTAGACATAATATATATCTAGATGCATAGCAAAATCTATGGATCTAGAAAAATCGAAACGAATAGTAATTTGGGATGGAAGGAGTATATAACAGTATGTGCATTGGAATATCATATACCAGGAGTGATGCTGCTGCAACATTTCCATTGTCTAGCCTCATCTGACGACTGTGGTCTGGACAGTGAAGAAATGTACGCCAAGCTGGAACCTCACTAATATTTCATCCAACACCAGGATAAATGAATACAAGATATAGTGTAAGATTTAACAGAACACGTGCTTACTAAGAAAGGCATGATGCAAACAGTAAGTAATGACTGGTAAGCACGATGTTCCAGCAGATTATTCTATTCTGAGCCGGGGGATGATACTGCGGATCAAAAGGTGTTGACAGATGTTTAGATTATTGATCCACAAGATACTACGTGTGATCCATAAAGTGATGATGCAAACTGATCACCTTCTTTCCTTAGCGTGCCTATAAAAGCAAGGTAGTGAGGGCCGGATACACCCATTAATCCGTACCTCCGTCAAAATAACTTATAATTTGGAACGGAGTACGTATAATATCATTGGTGCAAAATTAAAGCCAACACACGAAAAGCACTCGAACGTGTGGCGTGCGGAGGAGCTCCTTGCTACTCCCCCTACACAGGCCGGTCAGACCGGTATCATGGTCAGTTAGACAGGTTTCGCCAAGGAGCCCGGCGAAGATCCAACGAACGCCCACCCGGGAAGGACCCCGTCGGGGCAGGCGCACCTTGGGTTACCCTAGGCTCGGCAGGTCAGCTAGGGCGCCTCCTCATGCCATGGAGGCAGCAGAAGAACAACACATGAGGTTGGAAAAATAGGGTAAAAAGGAAAAAAGGTAAAAGTAAATGATAGATTAGTTTTTGATCGATTGGATACCCTCAATCGGCCGTGGCCCTTTATATTTATAGGGTGGGTAGGTCTTGACCCGTCAGGAGTTGAAACCCTTACAAATCTCGTGCGAAAATACAACTCCTACTCGGACTCTATAGATCCAAACCGGTTTGACCAGTCTTCTCGGGGATAAATCTTCCTAAGGTCATAACTCTCTCATTCGAACTCCAAATCGGACGTTCTATATATAAATTTTGATCTACTCGATGAGATTTACACAATGGTAAAGTCCAGTTTGCAGTTTGAGGACTTTGAGTTCAGAGACCTGCTTGTCCATATCTACCAATTTTGACCGTCAACAAATATGTGGCTACCTGACTGTTTCCTCCACACAGCCACCTCGATTCCGTCTCATCCACTCTTGTCGATCTGTTGAGTAGGTCCTTCCTACTCACCTAATCAAATGAAATATGGAATATCATGATAGTATCGTGTTATCAATAAAAATTATCATGGGTGGAAAGTAGCTAGCTAGCTATTGTACAAACTGACCTCTCGTCCTGAAGGTTAGTACCGGTCACTTTTTAGCCTGATATTAATGTGATCTTTACTACTGAGCCTATTGGATAGTTTCCAAGGAGGCTCCCGTGATCCCCTTTAGTACCGAGTGGGAGTTCGATCCGGTACTAAAGGGTCACCTTTAATACCGGGTAGACGCTCCACCCGGTACTAAAGGTCAGAGGGACCTTTAGTACCGGGTGGGGGCTCCACCCGGTACTAAAGGTGACCCTTCAGAATCGGGTGGAGCCCCCACCTGGTACTAAAATGTCCCTCCATCCACGCGCACTCTATTTTATTATCACCGGCCCCCTCCCTCCCCGGCCTCCCCTCTCCTCCTCCTCCGCTCGCCCCTCACCTCGTTCTTGAGGCGAGGAGCAGCGGCGACGACCATCGGGGCAGTGGGGAGCGGCCGGCGGGCGGGCCGAGAGCGGTGGCGGGCAGGAGCGGCCGGCGGGTGGCCGGGGGCGGAGGGGCGGCGGGTGGGTGGCTGGGGGCAGCGGGGGCCGGCGGTGGGTGGCCAGCGGCGGGCGGCGGAGGGGGCCGGTGGGGGGCGGGGCTGGTGGGGCTGAGCAGGGATTTTGGTTTTTCTTTAATGTTTTAATACCCTTTAGTACCAGTTATTTCAACCGGTACTAAAGGAACCTCCCTCTAGTACCGAATTGCTAGTACCGGTTGCGAAACCGGTACTAGAGGGGGGGTCCCAACCGGTACTAGAGCAGTTTTTCCTAGTAGTGATTGCACCATTTCCATTTATCCGCGCCCATGCAGTGATGTATGTGGACAGGAATATGGAACATGAATTAACAAGATAATACCTTGTGATTATATGATTTTTCTTTGAAAATGCAGGAGAGCTGCGTTTCATTGTATTAGAGAGAGAAAAATAGTCCCCATACAACTCCCATCTCTCATTCAGGGACCGAATATGAGAGCTGGGTTCAAAGAAGCAAATAAACGACTAGCCTATGGAAACATAGAAGAACATGACCAAAACCTCAGCCTAGTCAACTAGGTTGCACCAGCCATCCCCAAGCCTTGCAGCTTTCTAGCGATAACCAAACACCAGAGGCTGTGCTCATCTTTGAAATACCTCATGATGGAATTAACTGAGGGACAGACCTCCTCAAACACACAAGCATTCCTGTGCTTCCATATCATCCAAGCGCCCAAAATAATAAGGGAATTTACTCCTTTCTTGTTTTCTTTCTTCACCTCTTTAATTGCTTTGCGCCACCATTCAGCGGAGCTAGGCTCCCGCTGCCTGGGTACACAATCACCGAGGTTCAAAGGTGCCAACAGATTGAACCAGACCTGTATTGCCACCACACATGAAACTAACAAATGTTGCAATGTCTCCTCTTCCTGATCACATAAAGGGCACTGATTTGGGTGACACTACTAGAAAAATCGCCTCTAGTACCGGTCCATAACCCTCCTCTAGTACCAGTTGTGCAACCGGTACTAGCAATCCTGTACTAAAGGGGGGTCCTTTAGTACCGGTTGAAAAAACCGGTACTAACGAGCCTACCACACCGCGCGTGGGGGCGGCCTCATTAGTTACTGGTTGGTATCCCCAACCGGTATTAATTTATTTTTTCATTTCTTTTCTTATTTTTTGTTTCCTTATTCTATATTCGTATTTCGTATTTGTTTCTTTCACGTATACTAGTTCTAATACGCTAATATATATATAATGTTCTATTTATCTTTAGTATAACATTTGAGATAATATTATATATATATATATATGTATATATACATATTGTGCATACACAGATCGTATTTACTATTCTGAACCCGACTACTGAGGGTGCACTAGATTTGATCCGTCATTATGAAACTCCCCCGTAGGATTTGCGACCTCGTCCAGAAGAAATCCGCATAGTTGTTCTTGTATTGCCCTGAAAACTTCGGTCTCGAGGAGTTTATCCTTCCTGGCCATTATCTGTGTCATTGGCAAATGAATTAAAAGTACTTAATCTAAATTTTTTGAACAATTGAAACTTTTTTGAAGTAAAAGCATATGAATTGAAATACTTAATCTAATTTTTCTAAGCATATACACATGGATTGGTTTTTGAAGTATAAGCAAATGAATTGAAAAACTTAATATAATTTTTCTAAGTACATACACATGGATTGGTTTTTGAAGTATAAGCGAATGAATTGAAATACTTAATCTAATTTTTCTAAGTATATATACATAGATTGGTTTTTGAAGTATAAGCATATGAATTCAAATACTTAATCTAATTTTCTAAGTATATACACATGAATTGGGTTTTGAAGTATAAGAATATGAATTGATTTTTGAAGTACATGCACATGAACTAACTTATTGTTGAGAATTTTCTCCATTGTACCTTATTCTAAAAATCACAAATTACGGTAGCTCTAAAGCATAAAACTTAGTATACTATCCATGTATCAAGGCAGGATGAAGTTTCTAACCTTTAAAACACTTGAATGAGTGAAATCCTCAAGAAATGGTCACAAATCTGGCAACACCTTCCCTATTTCGCTATGGATAGGGTGAAGCTCGAGCTATGGTTAATTATTTTTGTATTTCTACAGTATATGAATTAGTTGGAAATTGTAGTAAAAATGTTGAATTAGCTAGAGAATATAGAAAAAATTCTTGAATTAGCGAGAAATGAACATTATTTCCTACAATTTGATAACGTAATTGCTGAAATACTCGATACAAGTACGATTAAACTCAAATGTTGCTGAAAGTTTAGATAGAAATACACAAATTATCTCTATGTACCATAATTTATCTAGCTCACATTTGCCATAATTTATTTACCTCATATTTGAAAAGTACTAAACTATGAAATTATTTCTCTAACCTCATATCAATTTCCTTGACTAGTACGGATCATAGCATCCAAAAATTTGTAGCTTATTCTACAAATCATAAATATGAGCTTTAAATAACACATTCATATAAATAAAACATTTCCCCATTGTACCTTATTCTAAAAACCACAAATTACTCTAGCTCTAAAGCATAAAACTTAGTATACTAACCATGTATCAAGGGAGGATGAAGTTTCTAACTTTTAGAACACTTGAATGAGTGAAATCCCCAAGAAATGGTCACAAATCCGGCAAAATCTCCCTCTATTTCATCATGGATAGGGTGAAGCTCGAGCTGGATGTTCTGGCTTGGGCTGGAGAAAGAAGGAGGGTATTTATAGAAAGAAAATTAGTACCGGTTGGGGACAACAACCGGTACTAAAGGGGGTACCCTCTAGTACCGGTTGTTGCCCCCAACCGGTACTAGAGGGTACCCCTTTAGTACCGATTGTTGCCACCAACCGGTACTAGAGGGTGGGTGGCGCATTAGTATTGGTTGGGGCTACGAACCGGTACTAATGTGCACCCTTTAGTACCGGTTGTTGCCCCCAACTAGTACTAAAGGGGTTCACAGGGCGCGCTCCAGGCATGATCCGTTGGACCCGGTACTAATGCTAACATTAGTACCGGATCCAAACCTAACCGGTACAAAGTCTCGGGACGAGACGTCATATTTCTAGTAGTGTGAGGCAGCCCTCTTTTAGCAAGCCTATCTGCTGTCCAGCATCTATTACGGATTGCCAACCAAAGCAAGACTTTACACTTGTTCGGGGTCTAGGATTTCCAAAGCCTTCTCCAAGGCTCAAGGGTTACTGATCCCAGAAAATAAGCTTGGTAAGCTGATTTAGAGGAATAGCATCCCCCCAGACTCAAGTTTCCAAATATGCCGATCTTCTTGCTCATGTAAACCAATTCCCTGGACACAATCCCATAGCTGCAAAAACTCCCTGATTATGATCCAAGAAAGTCCACCACGAATTACAGAGACCCATCTATCGTTTGTCCAATGATTCGGCCACTGTTTGCTTTTTACGAATTCTAGGAGGTACACTTGTAAAAACCATAGGTGCAAGGTGATCCACAAAACAGCCATGTAGCCAATTATAAGTCCAAAAGAGTGTATTATTACCATTTCCTACTTCTGTGTTGACACAATAGCAAACAAAGCTAGCGAGTTAGAGTGTGAGGGGAGTTCAAGATCATTCCATGGGCGGTCAGCTTGGGTCTTCTTATGCCACTGCCATCTTGCCTGCAGCGCCCATGCCACGACTTCCAAGTTGGTTATTCCTAAACCACCAAGGTCCAGTGGTCGCATGACTTTCTCCCATGCAACTAAGCAACAACCTCCATTAGCTTGCTCCTTTCCTTTCCAAAGAAATCCTTTTCTGATTTTATCAATTGCTTTAACGAACCATTTTGGAACATTGATGGCAATCAACACATAAATAGGTATAGCTGAAGAACAAACCGGACCATAGTGATGCGCCCTGCCCTGTTCATTAGTGCCGCTTTCCATCCTGGCAATTTGTCTGCTACCTTCTCGATGCATGGCAAAAGGTCGGCTTTTCTCAATTTCTTGTTAGACAAAGGTAGCACCAAATAGGTGCAAGGAAACTCAGATATAGTGCATGGGAGGGTATTATTAACTGCTTTCAGGGAGACGTCTTCATAACGAATGGGAATAATGCTACTCTTGTGAAGATTTGTCTGCAACCCAGAGACAATACCAAAGACATTAAGGATCTCCCTTGTAATGTGTAGCTCATCTTCAACTGGCTTTATAAAAAGAGCAACATCATCAGCGTACAGGGAAAGATGCTGTCCAGAAACCCTTTGGGAAAGAGGTTGCAGCAGCCTCTCACCCCCTGCTTTCACAAACTATTGAGCACATCAATGACAAGAATGAAAAGCATGGGGGATAAAGGATCCCCTTGCCGGAGCCCGCACTGATGCTGAATGAATTCTCCAGGTTCACCATTTAGCATGACACGAGTGGAAGAAGTGGACAGCAAATTCGAAATCAGATTGCACCAAGACATACCAAAGCCCAAATGAGTGAGGACCTCCAGAAGAAATGACCACGATACCGAATCAAAGGCTTTGGAGATGTCCAGTTTGAGAAAGAGACTTGGCACCTTTTGTCGATCAAGGACCTTCACAGTTTGTTGAACAAGGATGAAGTTATCATGAAAACTTCACCCTCGAATGAATGCACTCTGATTTGTAGAAACCATAGAGTTTAGATGTGGTGCCAAACGAATGGCAAGAATCTTGGTTACTAATTTAGCAAAACTGTGCACTAAATTGATGGGACAGAAATCCTTAGCCAAAACTGCATCCACCTTCTTAGGAATCAGCGTGATGTAAGCTGCATTAAGAAGGCCAAGCCCCCTAGCATTACCTTGCTGCAAGGTGATAATAGCAGCCATAAAATCTGCTTTAATCAGAGACCAACACGCCTTATAGAACCTGCCCATGTAACCATCCGGGCCCGGGGCTCTATCCATTGGCAAAGTTTTAATTGTTTCCCAAACTTCTTCCTCAGTAATCGGGCTATCGAGCATGGACAGATCCAACCGAATCCTATGGAAAGATTGCAGGTCCAAGGACATTGATTGATCAACAACATTTCCTATCAGATTATCATAAAAAGCATCCATAACCTCCTGTATGTCCTCCTGAGATGTTGCCACCCGATCACCATCAATGAGTTTGGAGATAAAATTCTTCCTCTTGCGAAAAGCAGCCTGCTTGTGAAAGAAGGAAGTGTTTGCATCGCTATCTTTGAGGTATCTGACTCGGGACGTAGTCTCGCAATGGTCCTTTCCAACGAAGCTAGCCTCAAGCAATGAGGCTTCAACTCCCTTCTCAGCCAATCCTCCTCTGATGTGAGCTGCCTCATGTCCTGTGCCATTTCAAGCCTATGTAACACCTCACGACCAAGGGCCAGTTGTGGCTTTGTATGTCCCACCTTCTTGGCACTCCAAGATTGCAAAGCACGTGTCAGCCGCTTAAGTTTGATAGAGATGCGCTCAAGAGGGCACGCATTCCTCACCGGTTCATCCCAAGAACTCCTCACCGTGTCAAGGAATCCCGGTAGTTGGGTCTAGTAGCTTTCAAAGTGGAATAGTTTCTTGCCCTTAACACCATCCTGAAGCCCAAGCACTAGGGGGCAATGATCAGACATCTCCGTTGCATGGCTCTCTAGAACACATTCAGGAAAGATGTCTTCCCAGTCTCCTGTGCAAAGTACCCGATCCAACTTAACAAGAGTAGGAGACGCCCTCTCATTAGACCATGTATACCTTCGACCCAAAAGTGGTATCTGTTTAAGCTCCGTATCATTTACAAAGCGACGAAACTTCCCCATTAGTGCCCTGTTCACTTTGTCATTGTTCTTATCCTCAGAACTATAAATCATGTTGAAGTCACCGGTGAGCATTCACGGCCCACTACAGTGACTCCTTACCTCCCTTACCTCTTCAAGAAAAGCTGGTTTCTCAGCATCCAAATGAGGCCCATAAATTCCAGAAAACCACCATGCATGCTCTCCATCAGTTTGAAACTTGACCGACATTGAATGCACATCCTGATCCGAAATATGTGCCAACTTCGTTTCTTGCAAATACACTATAGCCGGTTGACAAGACTGAACAATTTGATGAACTACATCCTGACGCGATTTATCATTAAGTCCTCTTGCATTCCAAATCAAAACATTGTATGGAGCCATTGTACATAGGGAAAAGAACGACCAGAACAGAAAAACACCTTAAACAATGGTTATGTTAACCATTGAGCGCACCTCATCACTTGGAGGCGCATTCCAACCAAACAGTGCTGCTAGGGCCTTCACGTGGTCATGGCTCAATGGTTGTTCAAATATCCTGGCATATTGCCCCAGGGCTTCCTCAGAAATACCTCCCTCACCATCCACGAACTGTAACTGACAGCAAACAGAGGCTGCTCACTTGTGATCAGTGACAGGCGGCAGCTTTGCTACCCGTCTGCTTCTCCTAGGTACGAAGTTCTCTGGCAAGGTTTGCTTTCGTGGCTTTAGAGGTGGAGGGCACGGCAGTACGACCCCGGCCGGCTTGGTTACCTTAGCTAGCTATGAACGTCGTTGTTGGTGAGGCAGCAGGAGCCACTACCGGAATCGGGAAGTTTCCCATGTGTCCATGGCACACGGTGAAGCCTAAAAAACACTCGGCAAAGTCTTTACTGAGTGTTACACTCACCAAATAGCACTCGGCGTACACAGTGACAGTTTGCCGAGTGTTTTTTATCATGCACTCGGCAAAGACGTTGCCGAGTGCTAAAACCAACACTCGGATGAAATATTTCGAAAAAAAATAAAAAAAAGGTCGCCGCCACCACCACCACCACCACGCCACCCGCTGCCATGAGGCTGCCACCACGCTACCACCACCATGCCTGCCGCTGCCGCCATGCTGGCATCACCACGCCGCTGCCAGCACCACAGTGACGATTTTTCTTTTTGTTCGGTGTACTTTGAAAATACCTTGTCAAATTAACTCAACAATATATATATGATTTTTATACAAATATTATTCCATTATTTTATGTAGTTACAGCTGAAATTTAATTTATATCAATTAAAATTCTATAATTGCACTTAATAAATTAAAATTATCAAACGGATCCGAAAAATTACCAAAATTTCATATGAAACAATCTATGTTCTATAATGCCTATACAAAAAGTTTTGAAGTCAAACCCAAATTCGACCGCCACTTTGACTCCAAATCTTACCGATTCCTTCTGAACGCTATGATTCTTCTTCTGAGATGCTTTGGTTTGTAAACATCATACGTGACAAATTGTGCAAAACATTTTCAATTTTTTACCACAGCCTCCATGTATGACATCATCACATCATGACAAATCTCATGATTTACAGACTTCATTTGCTTTTTTAGAATTAACCAATCGACCACATGTTCATGGTCGTGTTTTCTGAACAAGATGTTCTAAATTTCTTTTATTTCCTGGGTAAGGCCTAACACTGGACTCAATAACATGAATATTATTTTTCTACTTATTTTATTCTATTATTTAAATCACTTACAGTTCAAATTTGACTTATACCAAAAAATTCCTAGAAATGCAATAAATTAATTAAATATAGCTAATAGATCCAGAAATATACCAAATTTTAACATGGAATACCACATATTGTATGTTGAGAGTAGAAAAAGTTTCAAGGTCAGAAGAGAAAAAAAAATTATTTGCCGAGTGCCACAGATTTACACTCGGCAAACATATTAACTTTGCCGAGTGCCTACCTTTGCCGAGTGTTTTTTCCTCTTTTGAGTGTAAAAAGTTCCCGAGTGTTTATGCGTGTTTTTGCCGAGTGTAAATGTTTGCCAAGTGTTTTTGATCTATTTACAATGTGTCGCATTTTTTGCCGAGTTTTTTTGTGTTAGCACTCGGCAAATAGCTTCTTTGCCGAGTGTCCGATAAATACACTCGGCAAACTAGGAGTTTTCGGTAGTGAGCCAAAAAGATTGGGCAAACAACACCGTCCACCACCCCTTCCTGGGAGTCCGGCACGGAGATAGCGGAAGCGACGAGCGGAGGCATGTTCATGGTTGCAACGCTCACTGGCCGAGGTGGTTGGTCCAGCAGTGGAGCCATGACGTCCTCTACAACGCTCAGCGGGTCGAAATCTTCAATGATTGCAGCCTGAAGTACCAGAGGTGGAGGCACGATCATGTCTGCGATGCCCACCAGATTTTTTTGTAAGGAACAAGAGGGGTAAACCCTTACTGATTATATATTAAATATTAAAAAAGAAATGAAAGGGTACAAAGGTAACAACAAAAATCTAAAGAAGAAGGAGGAGAAGAACAACAAGCTAAGGGGTTACAGGGTATGCAACAAGACAGTCATAGAGGGTATTAAGGCGGGACGCGCTCTATGAAGTAACAAGGAGAATTTAGATTTGAATTTCCTTTTGCACATTTCTACTAATGGATCTATTCCATTGAACATCAAGTCATTCCTAGTTGTCCAAATGCTCCATGACATAAGGATTATGACTTCCATGAAGAAAGGAACTATAAGCTTGTTCTTGATTTGTCTGAAGATCTGAAGGATTGGTCCGGTGGTGATAACTAAAATTCCAATTGAGTTCTAGCATGCTTTGGCAAAGTTACATCGGAGAAATAGATGTGCCACATTTTCTATCTTTTGCAGGACATAATTCACAAGTGTAGGAGTCAAGATCCATTCTTTTCCTTCTCAATATATCTTTTGTACTAAGACGATCTTTGAGCAATAGCTAGAAGAAGACCTTGTGTTTCATCTAACATTTAGATTTCCAAATCCATAAATATGTTGGGTGGGTATTTCTATATCCTATCATAGCCTTGTATGCTTTGGATGTTGAAAACATTGAGTTGCCCCAAATGTATGTCCACTTGTCAGTTTCCAGTACGACGTTCATGCCATCAATGAGTTGCTGTAATATCAGAAATTGTGAGTGTGCCTGGGTTGTTAGGGGTAGGTTGAAATTCTTGATGAAACTTGGTTGGTTAACATCCTCTTTGAAGGTAATGTTGTGGTCTTTGGCAAAGGAGAAAAGCTCCGAATGAACATGTGATTGCACTGCTCCATTCCAAAGGTTTTTCCAAAAGAGTATTGTGGAGCGTTCTGCCACTAAAACTGAAGCAATTCCTTTGTATGTGTCCAATAATTTGACTACATCCCTCCACCAAAAGGAGCCTTTTCTTTGCTGACCCGGCAGTCGACCATTAGCATAGTATTTTCCCCATACAAGGTTGACCCAAGGAATGTCAGCCTTAGAGAAAAACATGTGTAGAATTTTTAGTAACATGGCATCATTATGTGTAGTAAGGCTGGTACCTCCTAATCCACCTTGTTTCTTGGGCAGGCATACCATAGTCCAAGTAGCTTTGGAAGGCTTCTTGGAATTCATGTCTGAGCCCCTCCATAAGCACTGCTTCCTATATTTGTCCAATTGTTTTATGACCCATTTGTGTAATTTAAGTGTTGATGTATAGAAGATTGATATTGAAGAGAAGACCGAGTTAACCATCTCAAATTTTCCCCCTTGGCTCAAGAAAACTAACGTGCTACTAAGCCTCTTCTCTATCTTTTGGATGAGGGGCAGAAAGTTTTCCATGTTAGGCTTGGTGGTTCCTAGGGGTAGTGCTAGGTAAGTGAAGGGAAGAGAGCCTTTGTGATAATAAAAATTTCTGGCCAGATCGTTGAGTTTTGCATCCGAAATGTTCAAAGGTACTATAACCGATTTACTATAATTGACCTTCAGCCCAGTCGAGGTAGCAAAGGTGTTGAGAAGGTCTTTGAGGAATAAGAGTTGGTTTGGGCATGCCTTCATAACAAGAAGGGTGTCATCTGCATACTGAATAATTGAAAAATCTGTCCCTGCTCTTTCTGGAATTGGTAGTTTAAGGGATCCTTGGTCTTTGGCTCTGTTGATTATTGATTGGAGCAAGTCTACTGCCAAAATAAAAAGAAGGGGTGAGAGGGGATCACCTTGTCTTACTCCTCTTTTGCAGTGGAAGACTTTCCTTGGAACTCCATTCAGAAGAATTGAAGATGTGCCTAATCCTAGTATGTCTTTGATCCATTTAATCCATCTATCCCTGAAGTCTTTATGTTTTAGAATCTGTAGAATGGCCTAATGTTCAATCTTGTCAGAGGTTTTTTCAAAGTCTAGTTTCAGGATCACTAACTCAGTTTTTTTAGGCCTTGCAGATATGTAAGTATTCAAAGGCCCAGGCCAGACAGTCACGCATAGATCTTGATCTAATGAACCCATATTGATTTTTGTGTATCAATCTTAGAATCACTTGTTGCAGTCTGTCTGCAAGTAGCTTGGTTAGAAGCTTAATTGTGGAGTTGAGGAGAGAAATTGGTCTAAAGTCTCCAATCAAAGATGGACAATCCTTCTTGGGGACTAGGGTGATGTATGAGGCATTGATGCTTCTTAGGCATATGTTCCCTTCAAAGAAATCTTCATAGAGTTTGTAGAAATCCTGAGAAATTAGGTTCTAGCACTTTTTGAGGAACTCTCCATTGAAGCCATGAGGTCCTAGGGACTTGTTGGTAGGTAGCTCTAAAATTATCCTATCAATTTCTTCTTTAGTAAATGGACTTTCTAACCAGTCCAAGTTGTTGTTAGTCTGGAGTAGAGAGCTAAGGTCAAAGTACCTATGTGTGAACTCTGAAGTTCCCAGTCTTCCTTTATAAGTGTTCCAGGGCATAGCTGCCTTGGCTTCATGGTCAAACACTTCACTTCCGAATTCATTAGTCAGAGAGGTAATGGTGTTCTTCCTATGTCTGATGGACGCATTTGCATGGTAAAACTGGGTGCATTCATCTCCAAACTTGACCCATTTGATTGTTCCTCTTTACTTCTAGTAGGTCTTTTGTTGATGGAGGAGGTTCTGCAAGTGGTTCGTAATTATGTGCCTAAAGTTCCATTCTTCCAAGGTTAAATTCCTTGTTTCTTCCATGATGTCCAGGAGCTGGATCAAGTTTTTGCAATTTCTGATGATAGCTACTAAATTTGGTAACTAGGCTTTCCAAGCATTTAGCACTATTCTTAGGTTCTTAAATTTTGCACTTATCCTCTTAGCACTGTCAGTTTGAGAGTTGGGAAAATTCCATCCATACTGTGGAACTGATACAAAGTTCTCATGTTCCAATGAGTAATTTTCAAATCTAAATGTCCTAGGCTTGGGGACATTTGTGCCTGCCATGATGATACAAGGGGTATGATTTGAGGTGTCTCTGGACAACCCTATAGCAAAGGAATTTGGAAAGGAAGTTGTCCAAGTATTGGATGTGAAGAACCAGTCTAATCTTTCTAGTAAAGGGTGTTGTTGCTTGCTTGTCCAAGTAAATTTGCATCCTCTGTGGGGTAGTTCCACTAATCTGAGACTACTGATGGCTTCATTAAAGGCCAGCATTTTCTGGAGATTCCCTCCTGGCTTGTTTCTATCTTCAGGCTTCCTAAGGAGGTTGAAGTCTCCTACAATAAGCCATTTTTCATCATCGAGCATGCTAATTCTTTTGAACCAGTTCAAGAATGCAGTTTTGCCTTCTGTAGTACAGATTGCATAGATATTATTTAGGATCCAAGTTTCTCCAGTCAACTTGCATGAGAATTGCACTGATTGGGCATAATCATTTTGAAAGTTCAAGTGGCCACTAAACTTGGAACTGTTCCAAGCAATGATACCCCCCTGAATTTCGCGCTGATGGTAAGAATACAAAGTCATCCATGTATGGAGGACAAATTTTTTTAATATATATAGTATCAAAGAATTCCTTCTTAGTTTCTTGTAGGCACAGAATATCACATTTGGATTCATAAACCTTGCTTTTGACCGCATCCCATTTCTCATTAGAGTTAATACTCTAATATTCCATGACAGAATGACCCAATTCCTTTTATGTTGTCCTAGGTTCATAGATGCTCATTGAGACGCAGAACAAATTGCATGTGCAACATGCAAATATCCAGAGAATATGCAATCCACAATAATTAGACATCCTAATTAAGGTAAAGTTCATTAGAATCAACCACATGTTCATAAGGGGGAATAAAGAAGTCCACATCCCCACAGCATTACAGTTTAACAAAAGTTTGACCCTTCCCGTTGAGATACAAGATAAACTGGAAACGAAGATAGCAAAGAGGATCCTGCTACTTCTTGATCTTCTTGCTTGATTCCTGAGATTCAGTCTCATTGATCTTCACCTTGCCCTTCTCACTCTTGGAGCTGATCACCTTCCTGGAGGTTTTGTGGCTTCCAATGGCTTGCTTGTTGTTGCCTTTATTGGATAGAATATCTTCTGACAGAGCTTCAGCATTTATCTTGCAGAATCCATCCCCAATATTCTTGATGTCTCTAATTGGTGCGACTGGTGGGGTGGCAGTACATGCTAAGCAGTTTCTATTAACATAGCTATTGTGTTTGAACCCCTCATTACGGCTCCTGATCTTGGGGCTCCTTCTCGCTTCAGTCTCCACTTGGGGGGGTGAGGCCCTTGGTTTTTGGCTTGGCTGGACTAGGTAGATGGCTAACCTTTCCATTAGATCTGTCAGTAACTTCTGTAAGGGGAGAACATTGAACTTCTGCATTTTCTGGGCAAGTAGTTGGTAACGCAAAAGACATCATGGATGATGTATTTGTGCATGAGAGCATGAACCTCCAAGCTTGAGATGATAGAAACATCTTGGCCCATTCGAAATAAGAGGGAGAGAGCAGCATGACAGTGAAGAAAGCAGCCCAATCCTTGTGAATCACCTGCTCAGGACATCCTACTGGGGAGAAGTGCCGCGCCCATAGCCTGTAGACATCACGATTTGTTTTGCTACAACCTTGAGCATTGTTCATCAGATCATTCGATCCTGGATCAGCTCCTGTGCTGGGCGCCCTATGAAGGACCGAAACGGCGACCAGAGGGGGGGTGAATGGGATCCTCAGATATTTCTTTTGAAATCTTAGGCTTCTGTCCCAAATTCAAACCCCAAAACCGAAGCGAGCGGAAGACAAGAGATCCACAAGCCAACTGGGTTGCTGGGTGTCTATGGTGATTACCGATAACACAGCGGGACTCTCAAGAAACAACTAAAAGCAAACTCCAAAGATCCGGAAAGCAAACTCCAAAGATCTGAGTCAAAACAAGACTCAAAATGCTCCTGTTGGAAGTTTGACCCCCTATCGGAAGTTCCGATACCTATCGGAAGTACCGGGGATCTCCCGATAGGAGTTCTCTGTTGTTTCAGCAATTTTCCCTTCGGAACTTCCGACACAGTGTCGGAATACGTCGGAGCTTTCGACAGCACAGAAATCAGCCTTTTGTGAGGATAGAAGAAAAATCCAAAACTTGATCAAACGACCGCCAAAAATCATGAAATTGTAACCATAGTTTACCAACAACATAACAAACATGTTCTCAAAAGATCTCTTCAAAAAGATCAGCCAATCAAAGGGAATTAAATATCTTGTAAGGAACGCTGGTTTTTCAACCCTAGAGCTTGAATCGTCCCGATCTATGAACTCATGAGGTTTCAATCAAATCCCTTTGGTGGAAAGGTTCAACTCACGTCCTAGTTCATTTCCAAAAGACTAGTTTGACTCAAGAACTCCCATAAATCACGAATCAACCAAAAACGTGAGAGGGAGAAAAAAGGAGAAAACAAGAACTCGAAGAACACAAGCGAGAATTGCACAAAGCCGTCATCCCCCAACATATGGAGGACACAAGGAGGTTAGGGCGTCCATTCCCACAACAAAAACTCGGTTCAATACATGACTTCGGTGCTCAAAACATCCGAGGACCTCTAGAGAGATAAACTAGAGAGAGAGAGACTAGACTAATGAACTACTAAAACCCTAGATGGATGAAGTGCTTGGAGAGATACTCAATACAACCAGCCCCCCTCTCTATTTAGAGACTCCCCTAATGACTAAATTACCCCTACAACTTAAAATTAAGATAACTACCCGCGCAGGGGCATTTTGGTCCATCTATGTGTTCGGTCGATCGGACGACCATGCTTCCTGCACAGACTTGCTTCGTCTCGACGCAACCTCTGTGATTCCGCCACGTGCCTCCGTGTTCCTCCTCGGAACCTCGGCCTGGGTTTTGCGGCCAAAACTTGGAAACCATCCGCCTGTGGTTTTTACGGCCCAAACCACCAAACCCGCTCCTCGACACGTGTCAACACCGTCCTTGACCGCCCGGCCGCGAAGTCTTCTAGCACCCTTGCTTGACTTGCACGTCCACCGTCTTGACTTGGTCAACACGATCACTCCTCCATGTACACTTGCGCTTGTCGATGTCCCCAAGTGTCAGCCACCATGGCTGATCCTCAGGCGCTCTGGTCCCTCAGTCCAAGCCTCATGTCCGTCCTTCACCGCTCTTGGTCCATCGGCATGGCCCATCTCTACTTGACCTTCACCTCGCCATTGATCACCGCCTCAGATATCCACACCTGCACATCACAAACCAAGAGCACATCAATCCAACACAATGTTGTCAATCACTCATCATCCAAGGGTGACCATCCATTGGTCCTCAATCTCCCCCTTGATGAGTGCATTAACAACACCCAACACAAATTCATAGTTTGATAAGAAAAGAAAAAGAAACTCGAACTGCAAAGTCTCAGCCCCCTAAGATAAGGGCAACGGCTCGACACGACTGAAACAAAAACATGTGATCCCTTAAGAAGAGGCAGAAAAATGGGCTCAACACCAATCACATGAAAATCCAAATCCAGCTCCTCAAGAAGAGGTACAACAGCTCAACGCGACCGGAAAGCGAGCACAAGAGCATAAAAACTCACAAAGCTCACAGAGCTCCCCCTGAAATCAGGACTCCCTCTGAACAAATGCATGAGAAACTCTCCCCCTTGACAAAAGAATGAGAATGTGTGCAATCTCTCCCCCTTGTTGGCAATGCAAGCATCAAGATAAGCATGACAGTCGAGAAACATGACATGGAAATGCAGAAACTAACAAGCTTCTCAGATATACCATGAAATACTCTCAAAGGCTACAAGAGAGATAAGTTTGGAGTATTACAGGAAGCAACTGCATCGCCAGCAAGATGAAATCATGTTACAGCAAGTATGGGAAGCAGTTTTAGCAATGTTTAAAAAAGATCACCACATGAGCAAATACCTTGTTAAGAAATAGCCAAGCAAGAATAACTAGGCCATCAAAAACTCATACAAGGAACAACCATTCTTGACAAAATATCAGTGCAGGCACCCACATACGCATCTCTTGTCATGTGAAGCTTTTTTGAAACCAAGTGCCTACTTCTTTTTGGTAGACATCTTGTAACAACTAAGCAAGCCAAAAATATAAACAATAAAGCATAAAGACTTGGTGAACTTCTTGAATTTTGCTTTTCATGATTCACACAAGGCAAAGTACATGAAGTGCCTTTGCGGCACAAAGAAGTCATGCTTCTCCAAGGGGTGCATCATGGGCTAAACATTCGCAATGATACCTAGATCTTTGACCCGATTGAAAAGAACATGCATTCCAAACATAAGCTAAAAATGGAACTAGCATTCAAATAGGGGCAAATCATAACTAAGCATCAACTCATGGGTGATATAGCATTAGATTTCAAAAAGCAGTTATCTCATTAAGTAAACAAGATCATCAAGAGCATAACTGCACATTGCATCAAAGTAACCAACCAAAGCACTATCTCACAAGTAGCATAAGGTAGTATACAGGGCATATAAGAGAAGCTCATCTAATACAATATGATACAAATGCAACATGATACAGATGCAATGAAATCCAAGCAAGAAAAATTGACTATACATATATGATACAAGAAAAGCACCAAAACCCAACTCCCCCCGGAGCAAAAGAGGCTTGATCCAAGGGCTTGGTAAAGATGTCAGCGAGCTGGTTTTGGGTAGCAACATAGCCAAGGTCAATGTCTCCTCTCTCAACATGATCTCTCGGAAAATTGTATCTCACATCTATGTGTTTGGTTTTGGAATGGAGAACAGGGTTCTTAGCTACACTTATGGCACTCGTGCTATCACAAAGAAGAGGCACATGGGAAAAGCTCAAACCAAAGTCTTTCATAGTGGAAATCATCCAAAGCAACTGGGAACAATAGCTAGCAGCAGCAACATACTCAGCTTCAGTGGTAGACTGAGCAACACTAGATTGTTTGCAAGAAGACCAAGAAACCAAAGAAGATCCAAGAAATTGGCAAGTGTCTGAGGTAGACTTGCGATCCAGTCGGTACCCAGCAAAGTCCGCATCGGAATATCCATGGAGCGTGAGTGCCGAGGAGGCAGAATACCACAAACCAAATTTAGGGGTAAAGCGTAAATACCTCATGATCCTCTTAACCGCTTGGCGGGGAGAGATTCTTGGAGAAGCTTGAAATCGGGCGCACAAACACACTGCGAAGTGGATGTCGGGCCTCGTCGCCATCAAGTAGAGGAGGGAGTTGATCATGCTCCGGTATTCCTTCTGATCCACCGGTTCACCGTCTTCATCCGCATCAAGCGTCGTCGTCATCGCCATGGGTGTGGACAGTGGCTTAGCATCAGCCATGTCAAACTTTCTTAGCACGTCCTTTGTGTACTTCCCTTGGTGCATGAAAGTTCCTTCCTTGCTTTGCTTGATTTGTAGCCTAAGGAAGAAGGTTAGTTCACCTATCATTGACATCTTGAATTCGCTGCTCATTGTATCTGCAAACTTGGCAACCAAAGCATGAGAGGAACCACCAAAGATAATATCATCCACGTAAATCTGAATAACTAGAAAATCTTTGCCTTGCCTGAGGAGAAAGAGAGTTTTATCAACTGAACCCATTTCAAACCCATTTCCAAGCAAAAAAGATTTCAACCTCGCATACCACGCTCGGGGTGCTTGTTTTAGGCCATAGATGGCTTTCTAGAGTTTGAAAACACGGTCAAGATGTTTTGGACTCTCAAAACCAGGGGGTTGTCTCACATACACTTCCTCCTCAATGAATCCATTAAGGAAGGCACTTTTCACATCCATTTGGAAGAGCTTAAAACCTTTAGCCACAGAGAAGCCTAGAAGAATTCTAATCGCTTCCAAACGGGCAACCGGGGCAAAAGTTTCCTCATAATCTATCCCCTCTTTTTGGCTAAAACCTTGGGCAACCAACCTCGCTTTGTTTCTCACAGCCAACCCATTCTCACCCTGTTTGTTCTTGAAAACCCATTTTGTTCCTATGGGATGGCAATTTGGAGGTGGTTCAACTAAAACCCAAACCCTGTTTCACTCAAAATTTTCTAACTCCTCATGCATGGCATTGACCCAGTTTGAATAAGATAAAGCATGTCCAATATCTCAGGGTTCAAAAGAGGCAACAAAAGTAGAATGTGCAAAGTGTGAAATCTGCCTAGAGCTGTGTCTAGTGGTATGCTCATGCAAGTTACCGATCATCTGTTGTGGAGGATGGTCACACTGAGTGTGTTGTGGAGCTCCTCGCTCTGAAGTTGCCTCCCCCTCAATAGCAGCTGGCTCAACCTGATCTTCTTCTTCATCATCTTGGAGTGGTACTTGGTGATGGCTTGAGGTAGTGGAAGTAGGGGTAGGGCCATCAACTCTTGTTGTTGAAGTAGAATGTACAGGTCTTGCAGCTCGAGCATGATCAGCTTCATCATCTTCCTCATCACCACCACTAGCACGCTCTTCTTCTTCCTCAAAAATGCTTTGTCCCATTTCATGTTCACCTGCAGCCTCAAAGATAGAGGTTGTGCAAGGCATAGTTTCATCAAAAGTAATTTCATAGGTTTCCACAATCTAGTTAGTTTCAAGGTCAAGCACACGATAAGCACGGCTATGAGAAGCATAACCAAGAAAAATGCCATGAGTGGACCGAGACTCAAATTTGTCCAAATTGCCTTGCTTCAGAATAAAACACTTGCAACCAAAAACCCTCAGGTGACTCACTTTGGCAGAACGTCGATGCATCAACTCATAAGAAGTTTTCTTCAGGAAAGCTCGCAAGAAGATTCGATTGGAAACATAGCAAGCAGTGTTAACAACTTCGGCCCAATACTTTCTAGGAGTCCTATGCTCATCAAGCATCATCCTAGCCATCTCACAAATGGCCCGATTCTTCCTATCAACAACACCATTCTGAGGAGGGACATAAGGCGATGAAAACTGGTGTTTGAGACCAAGATCCTTGCAAAAGGTTTTAAAATGAGCGTTTTTGAATTATGTGCCATTGTCACTGCGGATGGCTCTCATGACATCTTTTGGTCGCTCATTTTTCAACCTCAAAATCAAATCTCGAACAAAGGAGAAAGTCTCATCCTTAGAAGCCATGAAGAAAACCCCTGAATACCTCGAAAAGTCATCGCCAATCACAAGCACGTACCACTTCCCACCAACTGAGCAAACGCGGGCTGGACCAATAGGGTCCATATGCAACAGTTCACCCGGATGCTCAGTCATCACCTGATTCACAGGTGAGTGAGAAGCAGCAACCATCTTCCCATGTTGACAGGGAGCGCAAACCAAATCTTTCTCAAATTTCAATTTTGGTAAACCTCGAATCAAATCCAAAGCACTCAATCGGGAAAGCAAATCAAAGCTCAAATGGCCCAAACTTCTGTGCCATTTCCAAAGTTTAGAAGATGAGCCAGCCACAAGACATCGAGAGAGACCAAATGATTTGGAAAAATCAACCCAAAACACTTGACCCTCGGGGACGATCACACACACAAGATCGCCCCGAGAGTCCAAGATCTTTGAAGACCCATGCTTGAAACGCACCTCAAAGCCATCGTTAAGGAGTTGAGAAACCGAAAGCAAATTAAAGCCAAGAGAATCTACAAGGGCAACTCGCTTAAGCATGAAGTTCTCACTCACCTTGATGGCACCTTCAGACATTACCTTACCTTTGCTATTATCCCCAAAAGTGATGTACTCCTTGGTCATCACGGGGGTGAGGCTGGAGAACCATTTGTGATCACCGGTCATGTGTCGAGGGCAACCAGAATCAATGAGCCACGTGTTCTCCAGGCCTCCGACCTGCTCAACCAAAGGGAGACCAAGGATGAGCAAATGACTCAACACTGGGGTTAGAAAAACAAGTAGAATACCAGTGTTGAACCATTTGCTCAAGAGTGGGGTTAGCAAAATCAACCATCTCTTGTCTCACAGAAGGACTACGGCCAACGCTAGGGGGAAAACGTGGTCTGTTGTAGCTCCGAGACTCAAAGCCACGGCCATGCTGTCCTGGGCCATATTGATCATGGCGAGGAACATGCCTGGCAAAACCACGTGAAGGAGCAAGATGCACACTATCCACACGACGAGGTGGAGGGACTGCTCTAGGCGGATGTACACCATGAGAAGGGTGGTACATGTCCCTGTTGCCCCACTCACGCTCACTCCTCAAAGCCTTCTTCTTGTGAAAGAAAAACTCCTCAAGGTGACCCCCTTTCTTGCAATACTCACAGTGGAATCTAGCAAGTTGTTTTGGCTGTGGATTCAATCTAGATTGTGGCTTGGCTTGGGATTTTGGTGGAGGTTTCTTAGGAGCAATTTCTGGAAGTGTGTCGAGCTTGTTTTTGAGATGGTTTGGTTTTTCCACCCAAATGGCTTTATTAGGTACTTTGAGTGGTGTCTCAATGAAAACTCCAGCTCTTACACACTCAGACAAGTTTTGCTCACAAGCTGAATTGGGTTGCTCTCTATTTTTAGTGGGTGACTCTCGAGGGGTGTAGTCAGCTGGTGGCTCACACTGGTTATAGCTTTGTTTCTTTCTCTCACCACTGTTTTGACCCACCTTTTCACACAACCCATCAAAGAACTTGTGCAACCCATTAAAATGACAACCCTTCATAACGGACCCAAGCCCAAAACCATCAGCCCTTTTGAACTCCTGAATCATCATGCCTAGCTGAGATTCCCTACTTGACACCCAACTAAGAACCGTGCGCAAGTAAGAGTTTTCATCCTTAGCATGTTGCAAACTAAGCTTGAGTTTAGGACAATCAGTGCATTCAGGAAGTTTAGATCTAGCAATGAACTCAGACTTCTCTAAAGCACTAAGCTTAGCACATGCATCATCCAACTGAACTTGCAAAGTGGGGCAAGGCTTACATGCACCAAGCAAAATAGGCCTAGTCTTGACCTCATCTAAAGCAGCCCTAGTCAAATCCAATTCATCTACCAACAAAGCATGCTTAGATTGTAAAGATGCAAGACTATCCATATGAACAGCACATTCATTACACTCAACAACATCAGAAATAGGAGGAGAAGATTTAAGCATATCTATCTCAATCAAAGCACTCTCTAACTTAGCCTTAATCTCAACTCGTTCACGAGCTGCCTTCTTAATCAACTTATCTTGATTGATCAGGCAATCATTCAATTCCTCTATTTCTAAGGCAAGTTGTTCTGGAGTAGCCTTTACCTCTATTTCTGTGTTGGAGTCGCTTTCCTTGTCATCCTTCTTGTTGTCGGTGTTGAGGGCCATGACACAGTACCCATTGCGGTTCTTGCCAGAGTAGAAGCAAAGGCCGTTGAAGTTCTTGCCATCCTTCTTCTTCGTCTTGCGGTCGTCGTCCTCCTCACTTGAACTTGAGTTGGTGTGGTCGTCGGTGTCGGAGTCGACGTCGCTGAGGGAGGTGATGAAGGCGCGTGCTTTGGCCTTCTTGCGGTATTCCTTCTTCTCACAATCGGTGTACTTCTTCTTCTTCTTGGTGTCGTCCTTGTTCTTGTGCTTGTTGTAGTCGTACCCGCTCTTGGATTTGTTCTTGTCGGGGCAGTCGGCGGTGAAGTGGCCTGGCTTGCCACAGTCGAAGCAGGTGTTGTTGTTCCTTCGCCTGTTCTTGCGGTTGTCGTTGAAGCGCATGAACCGCCGTGTGATCAAGGCGAGCTCATCATCGTCAAGAACCTCCAACTGCTCCTCTGAAACAGAAACCAAGGAAGACAAGGCAAACGACATAGAAGAAGAGTTCCCCAAAGGCTTAGGCTGTCCAGAGCCAGACATGAGAGCCATACTATTTGGATCAGTAGGGCCTCCTTGTTTTGCTCGGAGCCTCTTGTCAACCGCTGTGGATTTCAACTTGGCAAAGAGTTCATCCGTGGAAAGTGTTTCATAATTGGGTGACTCGATGATAGCATCAACCTTCGTACCCCACACCTCATGATCCAAAGCATGCAAGAGCTTTAAAGCTCTATCATGATTGGTGTAGGGTAAGACGGTGATGTTTGCTTTCATCTTGTTCACAATAGCAAGAAAGCGCTAAAACAAAGCATCGGCAGACTCTCCAGGCAAATGAACAAAGTTCTCATACTCATGCCTGTAAGTCTCAAAGAGTCTTGCCTTCACCTGACTATTTCCCTCATGCAAACTCTGAAGTCTGGACCAAATCTCATGAGCAAGAGATAGATCCTCGACACGATCAAACTCTGCATGGCACAGACTCGCAAACAAGATATCCACCGCCTTGTTGTTGTCGTGACATTTATCTCTTTCTTCTTGAGTCAAGCGAGTAGCAGGAATCACATAAGTCACATCCTAAGTGATTTCCCAAACCCCTGCTCCTCTACTATTTAGATGGGCTCTCATCCGAGTTTTCCAATACCGATAGTCAGAGCCATCAAAGTAGGGTGCAGCGGTCGAGGAAGAACGCTCAGAGGTCGCCACAATAGGTTTCAAAACCGATTAGGGTATGAAGAAACCTTAACCGGTTCTGATACCAATTGAAGGACCGAAACGGCCACCAGAGGGGGGATGAATGGGAGCCTCAAATATTTCTTTTGAAATCTTAGGCTTCTGTCCCAAATTCAAACCCCAAAACCGAAGCAAGCGGAAGATGAGAGATCCACGAGCCAACTGGGTGGCTGGGTGTCTATGGTGATTACCGATAACACAGTGGGACTCTCAATAATGAACTAAAAGCAAACTCCAAAGATCCGAAAAGCAAACTCCAAAGATCTGAGTCAAAACAGGACTCAAAATGCTCCTGTCGGAAGTTCCGACCCCGTATCGGAAGTTCCGATACCTATCGGAAGTACCGGGGATCTCCCGACAGGAGTTCTCTGTCGTTTCAGCAATTTTCCCTTTGGAACTTCCGACATAGTGTCGGAACTTCCGACCCGCCCGAAGTTACGTCGGAACTTTCGACAGCACAGAAATCAGCCTTCATGAGGAGAGAAGAAAAATCCAAAACTCGATCAAACGACCGCCAAAAATCATGAAATTTTAACCATAGTTTCCCAACAACATAAAAAACATGTTCCCAAAAGATCTCCTCAAAAAGATCAGCAAAACAAAGGGAATTAAATATCTTGTGAGGAACATCGGTTTTTCAACCCTAGAGCTTGAATCGTCCCGATCTATGAACTCATGAAGTTTCAATCAAATCCCTTTGGTGGAAAGGTTCAAATCATGTCCTAGTTCATTTCCAAAAGACTGGTTTGACTCAAGAACCCCCAGAAATCACGAATCAACCAAAAACGCGAGACGGAGAAAAAAGGAGAAAACAAGAACTTGAAGAACACAAGCGAGAATTGCACAAAGCCATCATCCCCCAACATACAGAGGACACAAGGAGGTTAGGGCCTCTATTTCCACAACAAAAACTCAGTTCAATACATGAATTTGGTGCTCAAAACATCCGAGGAGCTCTAGAGAGATAAACTAGAGAGAGAGAGACTAGACTAATGAACTACTAAAACCCTAGATGGATCAAATGCTTGGAGAGGTAATCAATACAACCAGCCCCCCTCTCTATTTAGAGACTCCCCTAATGATTAAATTACCCCTACAACTGAAAATTAAGGTAACTACCCGCGCAGGGGCATTTTGGTCCATCTGTGTGTTCGGTCGATCGGACGGCCATGCTTCCTGCACAGACTTGCTTCGTCTCAACGCAACCTCTATGATTCTGCCACGTGCCTCTGTGTTCCTCCTCGGAATCTCCGCCCAGGTTTTGCGGCCAAAACCCAGAAACCATCCGCCTATGGTTTTTTCGGCCCAAACCACCAAACCCACTCCTCGACACGTGTCACCACCGTCCTCGACCGCCCGGCCGCCAAGTCTTCTAGCGCTCTTGCTTGACTTGCACGTCCACCGTCTTGACTTGGTCAACACGGTCACTCCTGCATGTACACTTGTGCTTGTCGATGTCCCCAAGTGTCAGCCACCACGGCTGATCCTCAGGCGCTCTGGTCCCTCAGTCCAAGCCTCACATCCGTCCTTCACCGCTCCCGATCCATCGGCACGGCCCGTCTCTACTTGACCTTCACCTCGCCATTGATCACCGCCTCCGAGCTCCACACCTGCACATCACAAACCAAGAGCACACCAATCCAATACAACGTTGTCAATCCCTCATCATCCAAGGGTGACCATCCATTGGTCCTCACCCTGTCTGTAATGGCCATGTTAATGTTGAGGTTGAGGTTGAAGGATGCCCCATTACCATTATTGGCTTGCTGCTGGATAGCTGGCAGGAAGTCTGGTAAGTAGTTATGGTCAACTTCCATATTTCCTTCTACCTAATTTTCACCCATCAAATTCTCTCCATCATCTGCAAGTGGTTGCAGTGCCCTGTCCTAATTTTCTTCCACCAAGGCCTCATTGATATTTTGGACAACCTCTGTCAGCAATAATTCTTGGTTGATTCCTTCACCTGGTTGTTGCTCATGTTAGGGCTGGATCAAGGCAGGGAGAGCCAGGACAATCTGTGGATCATGATTTTCTTGTCCATCTACCATGTTGTTGACTAAGCCTGTTGCTTCCTCAGTGTTCTGATGACACTAATCAACACTATCTTCAGAAATCTGTCCCTGATTACAACTACCATTTCCTGAGCTGGCGATAGAAGGCTCTGCCACAGAGTGGCTCAATTGCAAGTTCATTTCCTCCTGATGCTGATCCTGGGGTCCTGGTTGTCCATATTCAGCACTGGTTCCTACTCCTGTTGAACACCTGGCTGCACTTGCACCTGATCTTCCTCCATTAGGTTGATGTTGAGATCAGGAATTGCTGCTGCATTCTGAAGTTGTTGAACATGATCATCCTGCTCATCCTGTTGCAGTTGGTTGTGCTCTTGCTGATGAACAAACTGATTAGCACCCAACCCAGGAAAGATGAAGTTATCCTCAAATCCAGGAGGAGGAATGTCCTCATCCTGGAGCTGTCCCCCCAGTATGTTCTGTTGGATTATCTCGCATTGAACTATGATGGAGACACCTTCAAACTCATCACCCTCAGAAAGAATAAGATAATGAGGGATATCCTCCAAATCTGTAACTCTAGCTTTGACAATGACTCTTGCCATGATACTATCTTTTTTCCAACAAATCAACCTTCCAAAGGATCTAATTGTATCTCTAATGTCTTCAATGTTACAATTATCAATAGGGTATCCAATCAACATCAATTAGCATTCCCTATTAAAGACCACCCATCTAGCATTTGGTCCCCTATTGTGGTTAACAAAAGAAAAACTCAATCCTTCATGCTGAGGACTATGTTGGACCAAAGCATCCCTGTCAGTGGCACAATTGAGACGGACATATGCTGGGGCTCTATGTAAAGGGCACCTCTGAATCTCCATGACTCTTAGTTCATACTAGACCCAAAATGGCAGCACGGACATCAACGAATGGAATCTCACCCAGAGGATAGTTGGAGACGGTGACGATTGCTAGGTCCTCGTTGGCCGGTGCTGTTCTTGGGTTCATCACCTTAGTGAACTTCGATGATCCTTGTAGAAGCATTCTTGCGAACCCTGGAAGCATCATCGGCACCGGGTCGACATTTAGGAACGCCATCCTCGCCGGTTGGGTCGCTGCATCACTGTCGTCGTCTACAGTGGCACTGGGGTTTTCTTGAAACTGTGAGAGTGGATTCTGCGGAGGGGACAATGAAGCTGAAGAGGCGGTGCCCCTCTGTATTCTCAAATCCGCCCATCCCAGAGCTTCCAGAGTAGAGGACATGGGTGGGCTTGTAGCATTGGGCCCAGCTTGCTACGACGAGGCCTTCCTAAACCATTTGAGCCCAACATCGGATGGCCAGTTGGCAGTTGTGGTTTTTGATGAAAAATTAATGGTAGCTGCCGGGCAAATTAACTTGGTAAATTTTTTAAGACTATGAAAAGTGGCGCATGATTTCAATACATGTCCCCATTGTTTACTGTGCCAACACTTAAACCAGCTTTTGCAAGTGATTGAAGAGTGGTTAGTAGATAAGCAAGGCTTGCAATAAATACTAAAGTCTACTACAGTATCGGGCTTCGCAAAAGGTGGGCCTATTGATCCAGAGACCAATACAGCCCGTTGACCCTTGTGAGATTTGAAATTTGCTCATGAGTTTCTAGGAGAGCTTAATCTTTCAAACACCTAACGTCGGGGAAAAATCAATCTTGAAAAAACTGATCTGCTGGAGCTGTTGTTGCCGTGATTCTCAGCGATCAGCTTCTGTTGGAGATTGTTCTTGAAACTAGATGTGCCATTTCCAAAGGGATTTTGTTGGCACCCGATAGAGGTGGATAAGCATCTTTCACCACATCAGCGAAAGAAGTTTTAGGCTTCTTGGGGCGAGCATTTTCCCATGTAAAAGAAGAACCAGAATACGATTTAGCAAATTGTAGCACCTTTGAAAACCCCTTGTCATTATATAGAAAGATAATTTGAAGAAATCACAAACAATAGGATTTAGATCAGTAGCTAGAAATTCAACTTGCTTGGAATGAACTATAAATTTAAAGAGCTGATCTTCTAGCTGTTCTGTAAAGAAACTTTAGGCCATGCCACCCAACACATATTGTAGACATATATTAATAGATTCTTCCATTAGTCCAGCTGAAAGATACCAGCAGGAGAAAGCCCTTGCCTGCTGGCTTCCCGTCAACATTCACTTGATTACCCAGAAGCTCATGAACTTTGGAGCTGAAGTTCTTACCCAATTGGAAGTTGAACTTAGAGAAATCCATTAACAAGGATGAGGACTTTCAGAGGGGAAGTTTAGGGAAATCAGGCGCAAAAAATCAAAAACATCATGACCTCTTCCATGCTGGAGGGAGGTTTGTAAGAGGGGATTTCACCTGATTTGGTCACCAAGGAGGATGGTCGGTACTATCACTGATGGCTAGATGCCAGGGGTGAGTCCAAGAATGGACTCTTTGTTACCCCCATGCACACCATCCATTGATAGATGGACTGGAGTTGATGAAGAGGGAGTATAGTGAAGAGCAAACTTCATCGTTGATTGCGACCCCGACGCCGCCACTTTGCTCACACTCCCCTCATCAGAGATAGATACTTCTCCTTGTCATACCCTCCTTCTCTGTTACTCATTGCAGCCTCGATACTTGCTTCTGAGGGTTGTATGGTCTCCTCGGTGAAGGAAATCACCTTCAGGGGAGGAGGACTTTGGTGGCCCGCGGCGCCGAAATAGCCACCACTGTGAGGCTGTGGACGCCGGGACTGGAGCAGTCACCAGCGGTGGGGAGCGGTGGACACTGGGATTGAAGTGGTCGCTGGCGATGGGGAGTGGAGAGCTCAGCAAGTCACTCCTACACGAAAGAAGGTTAACTCTAGAGTTAGATCCTCCACTTGCCATTTCATTTTAAAAGATGCACACCGGATTGAGGACTTGCAGCGGAGACCCATCTGCCTCATCAACATCCGCAGTAGAAGAGTCTTGATCCTCACATGCAAAAGGAGGGGCAACTGGCTGCGGAGTTGTGATCAAGTCCTTGCCACGGCGAGAATAGGTCCTGAAAGGAGTGCGAGATATGTAGGGATCAACTGTTGAGATTTGATTCAGCGCGACATGAACGCCATGATCCTCAAGTGATATAGCCAGCGTTGAAAGGACGGAGTCATCAAGGGGAATGTGATGCATCGGCAAAACGGAATTGGAGCCTAGCAACAACTCATCATTGACTCCATGAGCTGGCCCATTTAGCCCAGTAGTGCATAACGGCTGCTGCATGGAGACCTCGTCCATAATCAAGTCCCCCAAGGCAGCCGCCTGATTTCCTGGGATCGCTCCCCCATCTTTCGAGGACTGGAGAATGATGAAGGCCACAAAATCATCAATAAGACTCCGTATCACGGTAGCAGGAGGGTCGCTTGGGGATGGAGCTGTTGTGGCCACCGCCTTCTTCGGAACTGAGCTTGGGATGCCAGCAATTGCCTCATTGACTCCTGTGCCACGGCCCTCACACCCCGGGGTGTGAGGGGCAGTGCCTCGGGTCGGGGACCCATTCACTGAGCTGCAAGGAGAGGAAGCCGGTGATCGAGAGTCCCGACGCCGGTGACGACGTCCGCCATGGTTAGCCGGAGGTGGAGCAGATGGGGCTCCCACACCCGATGACACATCGCCTGACACCACCGTGATCTTTACTTCATAAAATAATGCACACCTCAAAGGAGGAAATTCTTCTACTTGAGTTGGTGGCTCCACCACGATGAGGTCCATGGCTGCCAGGATCCTCTCCGAACACGAACACCAGGCATAAAGCCGGAACGCAGAGTAGTCCCGGCGATCCACCGTGTCAGGATGTAGAGCACAGACCTAGCACCACTCGTCCAGAAGATGTTCCGCCGTCTCTAGCTCCCAAACATGTGCCGGGACACCAAGTACCTCGACGTCGATGAGTTGAGGCAAGGAAACACCCAGTAGCATTCTTGAGGTGGGACCACCGCCGACAATGCAGTGTGATCAGAGGTAGTTGGATAGGTCGTCCTTCATTGTAGATGCGAACCGCATCTTCTTTGTTCAGGAGCACCAGCAGGAGATCATTGGGGCCCAGATGATGAAACACCAGCGAGCTGGCCAGGAGATCATAGCGGCGAGAGAGGTCAGCTACCTAACCTTCAACCGAGACAACTATGGGATCACCGACCACTAGCACCGAAAGAGCGCAACGAAGCTCCTCCTCGACTCTTGCAAACCTTTTTGAACGGTTGATGATTCGCCTAGGCCACGAGGCGGCACCAGTGCCAACTTCCCCCATAGCACCACTACCAGCAGGGACCGACGTAGGAACACAATCAGTGCCAGCAGGTAGGGGGCCGTGAACATCTTGGCCCGAAGCGCGTCTCGACCTGACGTGGCGCCGACGCTGCCGGCCACCTGCCCCCTGGGCGCCTTCCTCTCCAGCTATGTAGGCAGCGACCAGCGGAGGTCCCCCGGCCATGACCATGCCAGCAGGCGGAGAGATCAAGGCAGCGTCACTGCCAATCCCTTCACTCCCACCAGCAGCAGAAGGGCCAGCTATAACACCCTAATTTTCATCATTTGCACTTTAATAAACATTAATTAGAATTTCTCTAGAATTTGTTTGAGTTCATTTAAGGCCTTAATATTTCTTTGTGAATTTATTAGGCATTAAAATATTTTCTAAAAGTAACTTAATGAAATTTAGGTTTATGTGTGTTGCATTTATGCTAGTTGCATTTCTATTTCCTTGAGTGTGAAAAAGTTTAAAAATGTGTCCTTATGACTGCTAGGTTCTCTAAGAATTTTTCTGGATTTTTCTAGAATTTATTCTCCTTTTCCTAGAGCTAAATCTTTTTACTAGAAGGCTCTAGATTCTTTTTCATGGGTTTTATTTATTTGGATTCCTCGTGTCCCAATCTATCTCTGGGAATTTTCGTAAAATTTTTCAAATTTTCAGAGTATTTTTCGTGGTTTAAATGAATTTTCATGTTAGTTTAAATCCTAAACATCTCTTGGGCCAAAACCCTTCCTATCCGAGGCCCAACCCAGCTCACCTCCTCGTTACCTCGCTAACTAGTGGGTCCCGCTTGTCATCCCTATCCCAAGCGCTGCGACGCAACAACCTACACCTCACCCACCTCGGGAGGATCCTGATCCCTCCACAGCTCCTCTCTCTCACTCTAGAAAATGAGACAGTGCTACCCCCCTCGTCCCTTTCGCATCTGCAGCCCGCCGGCATTCCATCAGCATCTAACAGAGCCGTCGCCAGTTTCCTCAACTCAGAGAGGTGAGACGCCATCGCTCTCCCTGTCTTCCCTTTTCCTTGCGCTTCCTCATCTCTGTCTCGATCTTATCCACGCCGTAGGATCACCGGGAAGGAAGCCCTACATGCCTCGTCTTGCCATTCTACAGCAACAACCGAGCCCACGGTGAAGCACAGGCAGCTACTCCGCTTCTCTTCGTCCTGCACCAGAGCCGTGCCTCCGCCGCCCTCCGAGTCACCCTAGGTGAGATCCCCATCTCGCTAGCTTTCCGTTTTGCCGCTTCCCATCGATTTCCGTGCACTGTAGGTTGATCTACCTTTTTCGGTGAAAAACCGGTAATGCACAAGAGCACGTGCATGGTGCCGTCGTGTATTGTCGTCGTTGTTCTGTGCTGAGGGAAGGAGATGAGTTAGTAGCCTATGGATGTAAAACCACGGTCTAGATTAGATCATAACTTACCCCTTCTTGAGCCAATGAAACGATGCAACGTGTAATACATAATCCCAGTCAGCATGCACATGTGGATCCCAGTCAGTGCCACGTGTGCAATCAACCTCCTTTTTGTAGTTTAGCCCTCAAAGAAATAGGAAATCCTGATAGAAAAGTTTGAGTCTTGTTAGATTCTCACAATCCAGTCCATCTTTAAGATTTTGCGCATTAACCCTCGAGTATAAGAAATTATGTTTATGCCCTCGGTTTCTCGCAATGAAGCCCCTGGACATTTTAAAACCTCGCCAGCAAGTCCCTAGAGATTTTTTAAGCCATATCTTTTGCGTTTTAACTCCGTTTTGAGTGTTGCTCACGCGTTTGTCTTAATGTGTAGATTAGTTTTGTACCGCTTTTTAGTGTTGTATTATGATGATTGGTATACTGTTTTTAATTTAATTCATTTGTTTGCTTGTATGTGCGTGCTCTGGATGTGTGCTTTGGATGATTGTCACGAGTTGAACAGACACACTTCAAGGACATTCAAGAGTAAGGAGATGGAGACTTTCTAAGCAACAGTGGTATTGTGGATAAAGGCAAATTGTGTCCTTGATCACATTCTGTCCTATACAACATTTATATATGAAACATATGCTATGCACGCTTGAGTCTTAATTAGATGGCTCCTAATTAAGAATTTACCTAAGTTTTACTTTATTGTTGGGTAGCTATGCTAGTTGCTATACCTGGTTTATGGTGGGAAGTAATGAACAATGATGAGCCTGATTTATTTTATGTTATGCACCTTTGTTAATTGTAACCACTCACGTGCCTTAATTGGAATATGGAGTGACCACCTAGAAAAATAGTACAACCATAAGACCAACGGGCTCTAGTCTTGGCTAATTAATTAAAGACTCTAGTTTGTGATAGTCTTACCGAAAGGGCAAGAGGGGCTCATAGGTTGTGCGATGACTTGTTCAGCAAAGGGGTGTTCACACCACTTGGGGGAGGGTTCATCCCCTTATGAGGAAACCTTAGTGGGTTATCACTTATTAGGGAATGTTTGTAAAGGTCTCGTCGCGTCCTTATACAGTCACACCTCGATAGTGTGATAAGTGCCTACTTTAGCACAACATGGTTGGGTCTAAGGTTCTCATGAACTTCTACACGACTTATGGTGAAAGTATACAACTTTTGCAGAGTGTAAAACTGATATATCAGCCGTGCTCATGGTCAAGAGCAGCCTGGACCCTCGCATGATAATTGAACTTGAAGAATAATAAACTTATGTTCGTGATATATTCTTGCTCTTATTCTTAATTGGGTGGTATAAACTTACATTATAGTAAATAGCTTGCTAATAAAACCTGACCAACTTTAAAAGTGCTTAAATGCAGTAAACCAGCCAGCTGTTCCTTGACTTGGCCTTACACTACACATTTCTCCACACTTGCTGAGTACCAACATAAGTGTACCCACACTTGATATATCGATGTTCAGTGTAAGACAACTATGTTGAAGACTTTGAAGATTTGCTAGACGTACGTTTCCCCCAGTCAACTTCCCGTGGAGTTGTTGGAGATCCGCTGCTTATACTAGAGATGTTTATCTCATTTCTGGTTATGTAATCTACATAACTCTCTCTGTTTACGTTATAACATTGTATTTGATATTTACTGAAGTCATCGTATGTGTGAAACTTGATCCTGGCACACATATGATAGTCATCTGGTTTTGCCTTTAAAATCAAGTGTGACACTAGCGTCCGTGCGATGCTAGATAGCAGCGTGCTGCTGGAGCCATGCTAGGATTAGGAAACCAGAAGGCCCGATGGCCCAGACGCCAGCACATGAAGCAGCAAGTCCGATTGTTGCAGGTGACAGCACGATGGTCCAGCGAGGAGCAATTGAAACACAGCCCGCGGAGGTCCGTAACGTAGGGCCCGTAGACGAGCTTTGCGGGAACGGCAGCCTTCAACCTCCTGCTAGCCCTATGCGTCCGGACTACAAGGAGCACGAGCAGCGCAGGGTTGAGCCCTAAGGATGATCCTGGGCAGTGATGCGGGCGCTGGTGCCACATTCGTAGGAGGAGGTGGCGTGGCCACACCCGGAGCCACTAAGACGTCCCAATAGGATGGCCTCTCGACGGAACCCTCATAGGAGGATAAAGGGCTGTCATTGCACCATCGCTGCTCCTTGAACGTCCTAGGGGCACGAGATGTACTGCACGGGAGGTCAAGGGGTGGGGGGAAACCGACGCATCAAGGGGCAGAGGTACCATGTTCAGTGGGAACACGGTCATGGAGGTGGGCACCGGCGTGAGGTTGGGTGGAGGGAAGGCATCAGGCTGGGAGGGGCCGGGGAGGGGTGGGAGGGGAGGAGTCCATCTCTGGTTCAGTACACTAGAGAGCACTTCTAACTGCTCAGATTTTGTTGCGCTGCCGATTATATGATTGAATGGTAGACGCTTAATATATATACAACGACATATTATATATATAGGTTTTGTTGCGCTGCCAATTATGTACTGGTGACTAGCTATTTCGGGATACTGCTGATATCAAAGCGTTGACTGCTAGCTGTGTATATAGTTATGATTACATATCATATAGTATCTCTGGTCGAACTGGAGGAACATTGATTTCAAATCAGATTATTATATACATAGAAGATATTACACGCGATCCATGTCCTGAAAGTGTCGTGTTGTCAATAGAATTACGATCGATGATCAAAGTACTCCTTATAACAACCTATATTTTAAAACAGAAAGAGTAGCAAGTTAGCTGCTATGGCTAATAATAACCAACCATATAATAGTATGTCAATTGGAATATCATATACCAGGAGTGGTGCTGCTGCAACATTTCCATTGTCTACCCTCGTCTGACGGCGAAGAAATGTACGCCAATTATCGAGCTGATACCTCACGAATATTTCGTCGAACACCAGGATCAATAAATACAAGATATGGCGTATGATTCAACGGGACATGTGCTTACTAAGCACGGCACATGATGCAAACAGTAAGTAGTGACTGGTAAGCACGATGTTCCAGCAGATGATTCTATTCCGGGCTGGGGGATGATACTGCGGATCAAAAGGTATTGACGGATTTTTAGATATATTATTGTCATCTGGCCAACTGGATTCTAATCCCATATCAGATGATGATCCACAAGATACTATACATACGTGGGTTTGATCCATAAAGTGATGACGCAAACCGATCACCTTCTTTCCTTAGCGTGCCTATAAAAGCAAGGTAGTCGGGATCACTTACACTACACCCATCGCTCCATTCCTCCATCAAAAGCTAATAAGCGCCGGGCACCACTAAGTAATTAGCATCTGAAACCCTAGAGCCCGTCGCCAGAGCAGGAGGTGAATTACTGTTGTGTTTGCCAAACGCCCCATAAGCAAAGCAATGGCTACTTGTGCAGCGAACAAGAAGCTCCAACTGGTCCTCTGCATGGCGCTCATCGTGGCAGCTGTGGCTGCAGACGTGACGCCGACTTGCCAGGTGCCAAACAATGTGACGGCCTGTGTCGAGCAGATCAAGGATTTCAAGGAGAAGAACCAGGGGAAGCTGTTCTCGCCGGATTGCTGCAAGCAGCTCACGGAGCAGTTTGGCTGCGCCTGCGTCCTCCGCAACGCGCTCAAAAATGCCAACCTGCTCGACACCCAGGAGCCCTTCTGCGTCAAGGGCACCGCCTGCGAGTAGAACCCAGCCTTTTAAGCTTTATACTCCGTGGCTGCTGCATCGATCGCATGCGCGCAGCTCATTCTCTTCGGTGGCAGTAAGTCTGTTTGTGTGGGTCTGTAAGTCTGTTTTTGCACATTCCTCTTGGTGGTCAGTTTGTGCTTTCATTCTCTCATTTACGTATCAGTATCAACACGTGTCATTGTATAATATTTCCATAATTCAATAAAAGAAAGTGTACTTGTGTAGTAAGGAGACAGTGTGTCTATGTGTGTCCGTTTCTGTCCTCCGTGCAGCTTAATCCATTCCATAATGACTGAAGGTGAACAGCTTACTTACCAAGCAGCCGGTTTCCTGCCCTGCATGCTTCACTCATCTTCAAGCCAGGTGAAGAAAACAGTAAAGGGGCCAAATTCAATTAAAATAGACTAGACAACATCGCTTGATGGTTTTGACCTGATGTTTGACCCTCTAAATCTTAAATTTTTGGAAGAGATCACCACCATTTTTTGGAAGAGATCACTTTATATTCCAAATATCATTTCAAACCAAGGAGCACTATTTAGGTAAAAATTAAAGATTCAATCAAGCCCCTAAACATAGCTGACTCATTCAATACTTAGCAAAAGGCAGAATAGCTGATTTCATCCTTAAACTGTCACTGGAGGCTAAATTTAGTCCGGATCGGAGACTTAAGCGTCCGTTCCAGTCTGTCCACTTCCTCAACCAAGTCAACTTCATATGCTCCTTCTGACATGGCTCGACACATTGGCGTGCGTTGTCAGCACCGATCGTGAAATTTCTTATGTGCTAAATATCTCATCACTCCCTGCCCTCCGACCCCATCTGTTTGAGGCCCGCATGGCCCCATGCCCATTGGCTCGAGGCTAGTCTCATCCAGCCTCTACCCCCAAGGCCCCAACCAGCTAGTTGCCCGCGTGTATTTTCCTTGCAATTCAATACCGTTCGGCTCTACTGAAAAGGCGAGTGACCAATGCTAGAAGCATGCTGCACGATGTTACGAATACGCCATATTCGGTGGGCAAGAAAGCAGTAAGGGCACACAAAGCGACCATTGCGAAGCACATGAGTGTAACCGTGGTCCTGCAGCCAAGAGAATACAGATTTATTCAGCACCTCTATTTCATCCTCGTCTGCTTCTTCTATGTCGTACAGATCATATGGATCAACAAAGACGACTGCTGTGGAGGTCGCATAGCATCGAAGTTGCCTACTCCGTTCGCTTGACCATCCATCGTCCTACAGACACTTACCAACAGAAAAAAAATATAAGCGATGTCCACAAGCAATGATGGTAACCTATAAACAAGATGCGGAAGCTATGAGATCACTCTCACAGAGCGCAGAACCAAGTAGGTCGTCTAGCACAACCACTAAACAATGTGTGTAAGATGATGAGCTGATGAGCAAAGGCCTTGGGGGAAATCTTATTTATTGAAGCACCATGAACGATTAAAAACGCAGTGCACCTTCTCCAAGCTCATGCCTCATGGGATTACAGTAGCCATGAAAATACGTGGGATGCTCGAAATACGCAGGCCTACACTGATCCTGCCGCAAGTATAGGGTGGAATATGCAGGCTTCTATTCATGGGTAGGCATGCAAAATATTTGGCAGGTACACGACTGCGTTTTTGTTAGGACATCCACATGAGTTAAAAAAACAGACACGTATGCATTATAGTTGGAGAAAGCAGTTGTTCCCCTTTATAGTCAGCGACCGAAAACGCACCTAGGTTCACTGAAGGGTGGGCCTCTTCCAGATATTCGTCTCCCGCCTATGTTCTATGCAAGATGAAATGCACCCAGTTTCGCTGACAAATGGGTCCGATAAGAGCACACAATCTTGTCAGTGACCCCGCAGCTAGTGCAGCTTACCAAATTTTCATTTTGCGCTCACAAACTTGAAAGTGGGATCTTCAAATTCTATATTCCCTTGCCTCCCCCCAAATAATAAAAACATGGCTACTGCAGTGCCCGTCCAAACTCCCGCCTTGTATTTCCAAAATCAACACTCTCCTCTCTGCTGGCTGTAAAGTCCAACAAGATCAGTGGTGGTGACTGGCCTCGGCAGTCGTACCGTAGCTCAGCGGCGGTGGCAAGCTCCATGATGGCAGGCATCATGGTGCAGCATGGTCGACGGCACTCTTGAAGGAACATCTCAGTGTCCTGCAGCGACTGCGCCCATGCTTGCGCACCTAAGCAGTTGAGCGCACTACTAGAAATCCCCCCATTTAGTGTAAAGATATTTTTTGACACAATTTTGAAAATGTGTCAGAGTGTTATGATATTAGACATGCTTAGACTGTTATTAGTATTATTAAGACATTTTTTAACACGCTAATTAGGTCATCTCAAAATGGCACAGAGTTAGACACGTTTTAAACCATCATTATCCACTAGATACGTTGTAAAGGGTATCAAACAATTATCTATAGCCAGATAAAGATGCTTTCTGACTCGATTAGAAAAACATATCGAATTGATACAAAGTTTGACATGCTTTCAACGGTGAATAGCATGTAGACAAGTCGTAAAGCGTATCAAATAACCATTAATAGGCATGTAAAGATGAATTTTGATGCGAAATCGAAAATGACACTTATTCAAAACAAGGAACCTAATATTTGTAAGAAACAATATATTGGATTGTTAAAAAAAATATGACTAACGTGTAACTAAATTTGTGTAACGTTGGCAACTTGATTTTAATTGGTATTGCAGGCTAAAAAGTAAAGTAAAATTAGATGTGCACAACAGATTTTTTTAAAAAAATATGAAATAAAAAAGGGTGCCTCCCAGAATCGAACCTTGGTTGACACTTACAAATTGTAGTGGAGAGGTGAGATAAAAAAAACTTCCGCGCGCCGAAGATACCAACATTGGATTCTCTAGATTTTCTGTTGTCTCACCTAAAATTTTGGTACTAGTAGTAATGTTAGCTCACGATAGCTTTTCGAGTGGAAAAGGCTACCAAAAATAGTGCTAAGATGAAGAATCGAACCAGAGTCCTCACCCAAGCATCCCACGTACGTTAATACTAGAGCACTTATCCAGTTGCAGCTTCAGTCGAATTAAGTGAAGAACACGTTAACGCATTTTCATGAAGTACATTTTCAATACTACGTGTTAATTATAAAAAAACGTTTTCAACATCTCTAACAATACGTTTTCAGTACATAGCAAGCACCTTTTTGTTGTTTATATTTATTCTTTTTGAGTATCACATGGGTCAAAAAAATTTAAAAATTCAAAAAAAAACTACACAAGTTTATGAAAGCTATATTACAAGTGTACACCAAATATGAGTTTCAAAATACAAAATCATCATATTTTGAGTGTAACCGAAAACACAAATGAAAAGTGTTTTTTTCCTTTTTTATCTCCAAAATACATAAAATTTTGAAGTGAATTTTGGTGTGGTGCTGTTCCAAGGCAATACCAACCTCCCCAATTTTTAGTGAATTTTTTTGAAATTTTTTTCATCAAAGTGTGTTAAACTTTTACGAAATTACGCATGAGTTAAGAGCTTTTGAGTGAAATATGAACCAATTTGAACTTACACAAGCATAGGAATTTAAAAAAGTATATAAAAATTTCTATGTGTAGAGGTGTATAAGATGTACATCTACACAAAGTTTTATTCAAAAATTCAATTCCTTTGGAGATTTACAAGAAGGTGAAGAGGATGTTGAATAGTGACTATTAATGAGTTGATAGATCATTGCAAAATTGAACTACACCATCATAATGCAAATGCATCCACGGGATAGAACACATTTTTTTGAGATTATAGAAAAAATAATCAACATATTTGGATTACATATGCAAAATTTCTACAAGTTTAAAATTGAAAATATGAATCAAAATAAAAAAAAGATGGGGCCCACATGTCAGTAGCTCACCGACAGATAGAGCCTGCTTTATGTAATATGTAGCCGCCTCCGGCCGCCACTCTCGCCTCTCTTCCATTCCAACTTAACCCTAGCCGCCGCTCTCTCTTCTTCCTCTCTCCCCTGCCGTCGGCCGCCACCCATCCCTCAACTAGCCACGCCCCAACCCTAGCCGCCGTCGCCGCACTCCTCTTTCTCTCTCCGCTCGCGTCATGTGGTTTGGCAGCCGGCGCCCGGCTCCTCATCCTCCATCCCGCACCGCGCCACCCCAGCTCCTCGCCCTCCGTCGCACACCATGCCGCCCCAGCTCCTCGTCCTACCCCATCGTCTCTCTCTCTCTCTCTCTCTCTCTCTGGGTCCCCTACCGCCAACCCCCTCCTCTCCAACGGCTGGGCGCTACTCCTGCATCCCGCAACTCCCTCGCCGTGGAATGGGCGCAGCTTCGCCAGCTAGCGCGGCCTGGGCATGACGCAGGGGGTGGACCAAAAGCGTCGTTGCATCTTCTTCCCTATGCTTCGACTCCCCTTCAACCAATGTCACGGCAGTTTGAGGCTATAAAAGTGGTGAGGCTTGAGCACCCCATTCCGATCTCATGGCTATTGAAATATTATCTATTGTTGAAACTCCATCACGCCGCCACTAATTTCAGGTCAGATGCCGACAGTTGGGGACGGCAAGATCTGAGCGGCGATGGCCGGATCTGAGCTCTCTCCCTCCTCTCCTCCCCCTATCACTTGCGCTCAGTCAAACAGCAGTGGTGAGAGCTCCTCTCCAACATCTGTGCCTAATGTTCAGAGTTTGATGCCTAGGAATTCTACTGGACTGCTCTTCATGTGAAGTAGATATATGTCCAGTTGCACAAGCACATAAAGAATCCACTAATATAATTTGATAATTATGCTAGAGAATGAAAGATGAATCGGTTTGTCCTGGTTACTCTTTACTCTTGCCCATCTTAAGTGAGAAAGCAGAGCACCTGTTCCTAGAAGACGATAATATGTCTGTGACTATCCCTAGGTGGTTCAGAATTGACACTGCCATAAAGAGTGCAAAGTAAACTCGGTACCTATATGTGTAGCAGGATAACACTGTATCTTCAATTTGATTTAAGATGTCCTTGTCATTCTGATATCTCCAATTTAGTACTTTTTATCATTTAAATGATTGCCCTTCAATTCCTTTGCCTTCCAGATTTGCAAGAACATTGCTTAATGACCCCTTCCCAAGCGTACATTTAATTATATGCATATTTCTTATGACTCCATTGCTATTTCTATTAGATTGTGAGTATAGAGGGAACAAATATTTGTAACTAGCATGACATAATATAATGTCACCTCTTCTTTTTCTTGTGCTGAATATTACTGGTTTTTAGTTATAAGTTGTTGATTTTTTTAGAAAACTTATTGTGCATAGACAGACTTGATACAGATGCCATCACAAGTAATACTGCTTACAGACATAGATGTCTTTGATTTTGAGTGAATTGGTGAGCCAAAAGTTCAGTGTCCAAAAACATGTGCATTTTAGATGAGGTAGATTAATTTCTTCGTGTCGAACCAACATATTATTTTTCCTACAATCAAGAAAGACTTAAAGAGAATCTGTTTGATTAAATGCCTCGATGCTCGACAACTCTTTACTTGTACCTGCTTGTGTCTGTTTAATATGTATGTGGCATTGCTTGTTGGATCCAATATTGCATAGAATAAAATGCCACATGCTGCTTTTTTTCATGCATTTAAATATCCATTAGATCCCTTCTAGAATTGCTTATTAAGTCAACTTGCTGCTCGATGTTTGTTCTGATATGTACTAGCCTGCAAGGTAGTTTTCAGTAACTTGCATAGCAGGTCTTGTTACATTATTCTGACTGAATATTTGGTGCCAAAACATTTTGTCTGCGCGTCTTATGCTAGATATCTTTTTCTTTCAATCTTTGATTACCAGTTACTTGTCACATAGCTTGAGCTTTCCCTGAGCTAAACTATATGGATTTGGTGAAATATCCTTGTTGCTTAGATTCTGACAGAACTCATGTGCGATTGATTGTTCGTGACCTACTGGAAAACAGTGACCATTTCACAAGTTGTATAAAATTCTAATTTATACTTCTTTCACTAATAATACAATGACCATGAGAAGGAAATTTATTATCACTCTATAGCTTTGCCTTGCTATGACTAGATGGGTTGTGATCGGAATTCTGAACTGAGCATACCTGCTGTGGTGGTTGGAACTGGATGGTTGCTAACTGATTACTTTTGGGAAAATTTGGGTTGCAGGAATAGTCATCATGATCAAGGGAGTGAGCGTCCGCAACAAATAATAAGATCGTTCATCCTCTCCAGTTACTTAGTCAAGTTCTTGCATCTACTCCTTTAAATCAGATATTTTATTTTGATGTGCTTGTGTCAAGCTCAGAACTCAATTCATTCATCTGCATGCAGGCTGGAGGTTGTTGCATCCAATCTGAATGACAGAATTGTGAGGTGCAGTGGAGTACAAGTCCGAGGTGTACCTTGAGCTGACTTGCTACCACTACCAGTTCCATTAGTATTTGCCCTTAGACTATCTGGACCATACATTCGTGAGCTTTAAGTTATGCTAGCTTCATTTAGTAATCACCTTTTATGATCACAATAGAGATGAATCACTACCACATGATTTATTAATTCTGTTGCCTTAGAATAGTGATGATTTGCTATATTCTCTCAAAAACAGCGATTTCCCTTTAAGTTTGACTATTTTCCCATTCCTCTTGTGACCTCTGTTTTGCAAGACATAATTAGTTGGTTTAGAAATTATCTCCTGGAAATTGCAATAATTACTTTCTTAAAGTTAGTGTTAGTATGATTCAGCCAGTTCAATATTAGAGACATATTTGCTGGAGGAGTATATTTACCAAACATATTGTATTTAATGTTGTGATAACTGTGCCATAGAGTATTTTAGTAGTTTCCATCACATATATTGCTACCTGATAAGTATTTGTCGATGTGCTCTTTTCAGGTTGCGGATCTGAAGCAACAAGTAACAATTAGTTAGAAGAGATTGGAATTTTGAAACTAATATTTGTAATTAGTGGAGGATGAAGAAACAATATATTGGAATTGTTAAAAAAATACAACTAACGTCTAACTAAATTTGTGTAACTTTGGCAACTCGATTTTAATTGGTATTGCAAGCTGAAAATAGATGTATCTATAAATGGTCTCTACATTTCTTAATACACAATGTGGTGTTACTATAAAACGTGTCTATATCCGTACACGCGTAATAAAAATGTATCTACGATATTGTTTCTGCATATGTTAACACGCAATTTGGTGTTACTATCAAACGTGTCTTCCGCCGTGTCACCCGCCACATCATCCGCCACGTCACGTTCCACGTCACCTGCCACATCATCCGCCACGTCACGTTCCACGTCACCCGCCACGTCATTCGCCACGTCACCCACCACGTCACGTGCCACATCACCTGTTATGCTCTGCTAAATCGTGTCTATACTAATTACTGCACAATAAGGCGTCGTTATAAAAAGCGTATATAGTAGGCATGTTTTGTATACGTATCTATAAATTGTATCTATATTTATACACGAAATGAAGCATTACTATACTACGTAACTACACCACTAGAGACATTTTATACATGTGTCTACGTAATTGTATCAATATTTTTAGATATGCATTTAACGTGTTTATAAAATATCTCTTTCTTTCATAGCAACGCTTAAAGGATTGGTCTCTTCAAGATCTAACACGGTACATACAAAGACGCTTCTAACACGCTTTATGAAAGTGTGCCTACAATGACATAGAGACGAAATAAAGCGTGTCTAATTCTAAAATTGGCGTAGCTAAGGGGGAGTTTTCTAGTAGTGGCGAGGATGTTGCGCAAGCACCGGCTGCCCCGTCCAACCATGTGCCACTACATCTTCAAGCTCTATAACTGAGAATCTTATTTTTGTACATCTGCTTCACCGGAGAGCACTCTGCTCAAGTTTATTTCTATTAGGAGCGGAACCTAGTTACACCTCAATTTGGCCATGACCCCCATGCTGCTGGAATATTTCTTTAGCGAAAAGTAAATTTCTCGCATTATTATGTTAGATTTGAGATCCTTCTCTTACCTTGGTCGCTCTAGATCTATCTGCAGGGCCGCCATCTACATTTTATGGTCATGGTACATTTTGTTCTTTATATCAAGACAACTGACCAAATACTTATTGTGTAGGGCCTAGTATCACGTTCCTACATTGCTAAAATTCAATCACATGTCGTGGTATGTAACTAAACAAGGGATTATCCTCTTACTGTATTTTTTAGTTTATCCAGTTGCTTTGTTTAAGATTGAAGTTTGAGTTCTGCTCCTTTCATTTGTAGGCTGAAGTTTATCCAGCCTCAAGATCTGAAGTTTCATTTGGAGGGCTATAAGAAGCTGTAGAACTAAGACAACAAGTTGTTGAACAGGAGCCAATGTTGAGCGACTTGAAGATGAAGCCACAAGCTTCAGATGCAGCAATGAAAATGCAGGCTGAGTAGATTGAGAGTTTGAAGAAAGCAGTAAAAGAAACTGAGTACCTCCTTCATCAACTGCTAAACTTCACAAGGTAAGGTCAATATGTTTCTTAGGCATCTGCTCATGTCCTCCCAACTGTTTGTGCTGGTTTGTCAATATTGTGGTTTGTGCTCAATGTGTTTCTAGGCTAGTTTTGTTCTTGGTCAGCGAGATATCATGTGTAGTGGTTTGTGATCTCTTATGGACAATATGCATGTACTTGTTCTTTGGTCATGAATAATAATGTGTGAAGTGTGATGAGAAATATCTATTTGTATGTGTGGTATGTAAAGATTAATTGTGCTGTCAATTACCGAATTGATTTGTATGTAATATTAAATTATATTATATTTTAATTAAGCGCTACTTGAGCTACATCAGAAAATAACTGGACCCAAAATTTTGTAGGCTCGCCCCCTCGGCCCATTATTTAGTGGGCCTAAACAAAGTTACGACGTTGGCAATTGTTTAGCTAAATCCATTAAGAATTGGGTCTAGGCAAAGCTATAATGTCAGCATATGTTGTGCTTGATCCAAGAAGAATTGAGCCTAAACCAAGTTATGACATCAGCAATTATTGGGCTCGGTCCAAGAAGAATTGGGTCTAAATCAATCTATGACGACAGCAATTATTGGGTTCGGCACAACAAGTTGGGTCTAAATCAATCTATGATGACAGCAATTATTGGGCTCGGTACAACAGGAACTAGATCTAATTTAATTTATGATGAAACAGTTTGTCACAACCGTCATGCCACATCCGACTGTGGTCCGATGTGGCATGCTACGTCGGAGCCAGTTTATGACGACATGTGGGACGAATTTTGATTCGTCATTATCTTAGTGACGCACCGGAATAAGGAACCTCACTAGTCATGGTTTGTGACCCTCGACTAATGACGATGTATCTGGTGCAAAACATCTACCCCGTGCAACCTTGGAAACTATGAATCAAGACCATAAAATGCTAAACCAATGGATAGGGTTAGTGGTGGAATTATTTTGCAGTTAAACCCCCCCACCTGCTGCCACTTTAGATGCAGCAACTTTTCCATGATATGCAAAAGTGGCTAGCGGGTGGGGGCTTGACTGCAAATAATCCCACCACTAACCATATCCATTGGATTAGCATCTTGTGACCTTGATTCATAGTTTCCAAGGTTGCACGGGGTAGATGGTTTACACCAGATATGTTCCCTTTCGTCGCTCCCGCATCATAAATAAGAGTATCACAGTGAATTGACCAAAAAATTTAGAATGTCCTGACAGTATCACGTTATCGATAAAGTAAAGCGGCTTGCTAACTTGCTGCTATGGCTAATGACCATTTATATAATAATATATGAATTGGAATATCATATACCACGAGTGGTTGTGCTGCACCATTTGGATCCATTATTGTCTACCCTCATCTTACGGCTAGCTATGGGCATCAAAGAAATGTAGCGTACACCAGTTAGCAATCTAATGCCTCAAGAATATCTCACCAAGATATATATGATCTCAGATGTATAATATGATGCAACAGTTAGTTGTGACTGGTAAGCACGATGTCCCAGCAGATGACTCTATTATGGGCCACAGGCTACTGCGGATCATAAACTGTTCAAGGATGCTTAGATTATTGTCCTATGTCCAACTGGATGTAAAATCCCAAGATCATATTACGTGTAGCAAGATGCAAAGAAACGGGTGCTCTCGCGCCTGCTTGCCTTTGGGCTTTGGCGTGCCTATAAAAGCGCCCATAGACGACCCATTTGCAAACACCCCATAAGCAAAGCAATGGCTACTTGTGCAGCGAACAAGAAGCTCCAACAGGTCCTCTGCATGGCGCTCATCGTGGCAGCTGTGGCTGCAGACGTGACGCCGACTTGCCAGGTGCCAAACAATGTGACGGCCTGTGTCGAGCAGATCAAGGATTTCAAGGAGAAGAACCAGGGGAAGCTGTTCTCGCCGGATTGCTGCAAGCAGCTCACGGAGCAGTTTGGCTGCGCCTGCGTCCTCCGCAACGCGCTCAAAAATGCCAACCTGCTCGACACCCAGGAGCCCTTCTGCGTCAAGGGCACCGCCTGCGAGTAGAACCCAGCCTTTTAAGCTTTATACTCCGTGGCTGCTGCATCGATCGCATGCGCGCAGCTCATTCTCTTAGGTGGCAGTAAGTCTGTTTGTGTGGGTCTGTAAGTCTGTTTTTGCACATTCCTCTTGGTGGTCAGTTTGTGCTTTCATTCTCTCATTTACATATCAGTATCAACACGTGTCATTGTGTAATATTTCCATAATTCAATAAAAGAAAGTGCACTTGTGTAGTAAGGAGACAGTGTGTCTATGTGTGTCCGTTTCTGTCCTCCGTGCAGCTTAATCCATTCCATAATGACTGAAGGTGAACAGCTTACTTACCAAGCAGCCGGTTTCCTGCCCTGCATGCTTCACTCATCTTCAAGCCAGGTGAAGAAAACAGTAAAGGGGCCAAATTCAATTAAAATAGACTAGACAACATCGCTTGATGGTTTTGACCTGATGTTTGACCCTCTAAATCTTAAATTTTTGGAAGAGATCACCACCATTTTTTGGAAGAGATCACTTTATATTCCAAATATCATTTCAAACCAAGGAGCACTATTTTGGTAAAAATTAAAGATTCGATCAAGCCCCTAAACATAGCTGACCATTCAATACCTAGCAAAAGGTGGAATAGCTGATTTCATCCTTAAACTGTCACTCGAGGCTCAACTTAGTCCGGATCGGAGACTAAAAAAAGCGTCCGTTCCTACTCAACTTCATATCCTCCTTCCGACATGGCTCGACACATTGGCATGCGTTGTCAGCACCAATCGTGAAATTTCTTATGTGTTGCATATCTCATCACTCTCTGCCCTCTAACCCCATGCCCATTCGCTCGAGGCTAGTCTCATCCAGCCTCTACCCCCAAGGCCCCAACCAGCTAGTTGCCCGCATCCATTTTCCTTGCAGTTCAATACCATATGGCTCTACTGAAAGGCGAGTGACAGGGCCAACATAGGCAAGGAGAAGAGTAGTACAGTATATGCCACGTATGCTTACAGAGAGCACGAAAAGAAATTTATGAACTGAAATAAACAATTAGTAAGAAGTGGTGACCGAATTTGTGACTGAAAATTATTCGGTTTCACTTTTCCAGTCTCAGTCAATTATTCCTAGCCCAGCTCATGGCAAGATGGAAATCTGTAAAAAAATATCTTGGGAATTAACTTCTACCACATAGGAAAAAAATATATTTTTCTGACAGTCCAATTGATCAATATTATTTTATAGTAATGGGGAACTAAACTAGAACACGTTATACAAGAAAGAAAAACAGATGTCAAGAAAAACTTCCGAATTCTAAATCCAGTTTGCATATATATTTATTGCCAGTATTAAATTCAAGACAATAACAAAATATGGAATTATTCCTCCACACAGCCACCTTGCTTCAATCTCATCCTCCGGTCGATCTGTTGAGCTGGCTAACCACATATATAATATACGAACCGGGATATTATAGATGTGTACCAATTGTGGTCGCATTACACCTTAGCTTATCCATGTGATGTCTATGGACAGGAATGGAACATGAATTAACAACATAATACGGCATGGATACAAGAGCAACAAAAGCACTAGTGGCGTGGCATTACTAGCTATTATGGGATAGGGCCGATCTCAAAGAGCTAGTCATGATCCATTGCAGAACTACACCGATGTGTTATTTTCACATGAACTCTTCATTGGTTATCTCTCCATATCTAATCAGAAGTTGTTGATAAATTCCTTGCCATCCTTCTATGTCCACCTTCCATTTCATCACCCAAATCTCGGGGCGAGATTCCTTTTAGGGGGTAGGCCGTAACGAACCTAGGTTAATTAAACCTTGTTTAATCCTAAGTGGAGCCATTAGATCCTAAGAGAGCAATTAGCAGCTGATTACCCAAGTAAACTGTGATCCAACGTGGCATGCTACGTAGGAGCTAGTTTATGATGACATGTGGGATGAATTTTGATTCGTCATTATCTTAGTGACACACCGAAATAAGGAACTTCACTAGTCACGGTGAATTGACCAAAAAATTTAGAATGTCCTGACAGTATCACGTTATCGATAAAGTAAAGTGGCTTGCTAACGTGCTGCTATGGCTAATGACCATTTATATAATAATATATGAATTGGAATATCATGTACCAGGAGTGGTTGTGCTGCACCATTTGGATCCATTATTGTCTACCCTCATCTGACGGCAAGCTATGGGCATCAAAGAAATGTACCGTACACCAGTTAGCAATCTAATTCCTCAAGAATATCTCACCAAGACATATATGATCTCAGATGTAATATGATGCAACAGTTAGTTGTGACTGGTAAGCACGATGTCCCAGCAGATGATTCTGTTATGGGCCACAAGATACTGCGGATCATAAATTGTTCAAGGATGCTTAGATTATTGTCCTATCTCCAACTGGATGTAAAATCCCATATCAGAAGATCATATTACGTGTAGCAAGATGCAAAGAAACGGGTGCTCTCGCGCCTGCTTGCCTTTGGGCTTTGGGGTGCCTATAAAAGCGCCCATAGACGACCCATTTGCAAACACCCCATAAGCAAGGTAGTCGGGATCAGCTACACTACACCCATCGCTCCATTCCTCCATCAAAAACTAATAAGCGCCGGGCACCACTAAGTAACTAGCATCTGAAACCCTAGAGCCCGTCGCCAGAGCAGGAGGTGAATTACTGGTGTGTTTGCCAAACACCCCATAAGCAAAGCAATGGCTACTTGTGCAGCGAACAAGAAGCTCCAACTTATCCTCTGCATGGCGCTCATCGTGGCAGCTGTGGCTGCAGACGTGACGCCGACTTGCCAGGTGCCAAACAATGTGACGGCCTGTGTCGAGCAGATCAAGGATTTCAAGGAGAAGAACCAGGGGAAGCTGTTCTCGCCGGATTGCTGCAAGCAGCTCACGGAGCAGTTTGGCTGCGGCTGCGTCCTCCGCAACGCGCTCAAAAATGCCAACCTGCTCGACATCCAGGAGCCCTTCTGCGTCAAGGGCACCGCCTGCGACTAGAACCCAGCCTTTTAAGATTTATATATATACTCCGTGGTTGCTTCATCGATCGCATGCGCGCAGCTCATTCTCTTCGGTGGCAGTTTTATTTATCCTGTTTGTGTGCGTCTGTAAGTCTGTTTTTGCACATTCCTCTTGGTGGTCAGTTTGTGCTTTCATTCTCTCATTTATGTATCAGTATCAACACGTGTCATTGTGTAATATTTCCATAATTCAATAAAAGAAAGTGCACTTGTGTAGTAAGGAGACAGTGTGTCTATGTGTGTTCGTTTCTGTCCTCCGTGCAGCTTAATCCATTCCATAATGACTGAAGGTGAACAGTTTACTTACCAAGCACACGGTTTCCTGCCCTGCAAGCTTCACTCATCTTCAAGCCAGGTGAAGAAAACAGTAAAGGGGCCAAATTCAAGCAAAATAGACTAGACAACATCGCTTGATGGTTTAGACCTGATGTTTGACCCTCTAAATCTTAAATTTTTGGAAGAGATCACCACCATTTTTTGGAAGAGATCACTTTATATTCCAAATATCATTTCAAACCAAGAAGCACTATTTAGGTAAAAATTAAAGATTCAATCAAGCCCCTAAACATAGCTGACTCATTCAATACTTAGCAAAAGGCGGAATAGCTGATTTCATCCTTAAACTGTCACTCGAGGCTAAATTTCAGGGCCTACTACGCTGTAGTCGGTATAGGTCGTTGTAAGGACGAATCATCAGTCGCTATAGAGATATGCCGACCCCAGCCATAAGTCGTTATTAGTGGCGTTGGTATAAATCTATACCAACCAACAGTCCAATGCACGCTATAGATATAACGACCAACAATCCAACGAGATCTATTGAACTGAACACAACATATATTTACATGTTTCTATATGAAATTGCCTGAAAATCAGTTTCTATCACCGGTGCTTACACAAGCATCACAACAAGCACCACAAGATCATCAGAGTGGAAACATATTGTATCGATTCATTGGAAAGCATGTACCATTGATATTAAGTCATTCATACATGATATTAAGTCATCCATAAGTCCGGCCAACAAAGCTAGCTCGCAGCCATATAACCAAGCTTGCAGCCATTTAGATTGAGTGCAAAATATTCACCTCCACAGACTCCAAAACAACACAAAAATCATGAACACTTGCAAATGGCTTCAAAGGACCCTCCTAGCATTTCTTCCAGAACTGCCTGAAAGTCAGTATGGCATGGAATCAGTGGCAATTTCCAGCAAAATAACAAAAAATGAAAATGTCTTACAACCACTGAAAATGCTATCAGGTGTCATATTAGTGGATGGCACAAAACTTAAGTGATCTTGATTGTTTATTCAGTAAAGCAGCACCAAAATAAGCATAATAGTGTAGTTTTTCACTTATGAACAGTAGAGCATCACTTATCTTAATTAGCACAGTACAAGACCAGTTTGCATATATATTTATTGCCAGTATTAAATTCAAGACAATAACAAAATATGGAATTATTCCTCCACACAGCCACCTTGCTTCAATCTCATCCTCCGGTCGATCTGTTGAGCTGGCTAACCACATATATAATATACGAACCGGGATATTATACATGTGTACCAATTGTGGTCGCATTACACCTTTCAAATTAGATCAGATAATTATATACATATAGAAGATACTATGCGTGATCCATGGAGTGACGCAAATGAGAGTACTCCTGACTACCTTGGCATCCTTATAAAGCACAGTTAGTAGGAGCCGGTGATATCCATCCATAAAGCTGCTAAGCGTCGGCCGAAGAACACCGCTGATCGAGTGAGTAGCAGCTAAGCTAAGCCCTAAAGCTCGCACAACCAGTAGTTGAATCAATTACCAATGGCCACTGCAACTTCTGCTGCAAACAAGAAGATGTACCTGAAGGCGGCGCTGTGCCTTGTGCTGGTAGTGGTTGCAGCGGTGTCAACCACACCGGATGAGAAAGTGAAGCCCACACTGGTAGAAAACTCACCTTTAGTCCCGGTTGGTAGGGAGCAAATCTCCCGAAAATCCATCCGGGATAAACCAATCGAGACAAAAGGGGGTGGGGGTCTTTGTCCCGTGTCACTCAACCAGGAGTAAAGCCACCCTATAGTCCCGGTTGGTAAAAAACCAACCGGGAGTAAAGGGTGCCCCTTTAGTCCCAGTTGGGTTTTTCAACCGGGACTAAAGTCCTGCATGAAATTTCAGGCGCTGTAATTTCATGCATCACGTATGTACCCCGACCCTTTTGTTAACGTTTAGTAGTTAAGACTTTTTTTATAATGATATCAAACTAGTATTTAAACGAATAAACTAGTAATTATACAATTACTATAGATACAATTCTTACTATATATATACAATTCTTAGCATATACAAATCTTAGCATATTATATATACAAATCAAACTATATATCTACAATCTTCCCGTCAAGGTGTTGCTCGGAGCGTCTAAATTTTGTCCATCGTAATAAAATTCTCATTGCGGATTTACCACCTCGTCCATCACGAATCCAATGAGACCTTCACATATTGCCGCTACTCTTTCCTTCTTCAAGAGTCCATGTGAAATATTTAACATCTATAATTTGGAAATATATGAATGTTACACGAACAATTAAATATAAGGAGATAGAAAATAATTAACTATTAATATTTTGTTTTTAAGTACTTTAAAGTTGGGCGGCGTCATCTTTAGTCCCTTGGGTCCCACAAAACTGTGCATGTGCTCACAGATGTAGTAGCCATGTAGATTATTCCCGGGTTCCTGTCTTAAGAACTTTAGTGGAAAAAAAAAAGTTATGAAATATTCGTGTTATAGAATGTACAAAATGTGCAGACTTCATACGCACTGGGAAGTCTGCGTTCCATGTAAGTTTTTCTTTGAATGGACCTTTGTGTGTCCTGATGAATTGTCTCCATGCACTGCGGATTAAAATAATGAATGATATAGTGTTAGGTGAAAATTTAGGAAACAAACTTTTGCATACAGATAAAGGTCCAGAATTATTACAAGCCTAGCATGTCTTGCATGTCTTGGTACTCCACCGGATCTTTCCTCAACGAATTGAAGACAGTGATGTGGCTTCTTTCAGGCTCAATTATAATGAGGATCCAGTGGAAGCTGCATACGTAAATGTTCATATATATTAGAGATAACTAACATTAATCAGGTAAGAAAAAAGAAAACGAAAGTAGACAGTATACACACACTTGTATGGAAGTAGTATAAAATCCTTGAATTTTTGTTTGTCTAGAAAATTGTATACTTCCACCAAGGTTTTGTCTGGCGTGATCTGTATCTGTTTTTGGTTAACTGCGGATGGATCCATGAAGCCAATATGGAGGTACACTTCTCGTTGGCACGTCTGAATTAGCATCCTACATAAAATGGAAGACGAAGTTAGTACAGTGACGCACGCAAAAAAAAATAATGATATGAGCCAAAATTTACATGTAGATAAACGGACACTTACAGAACCCAGGCGCTGATTAGAGAGACGTCCAGAGCATCATGATGGTACACTTCGTATATATCCTTGAATTCTAGCCACAGGATTTTCTCGCCTTCGCCGTAAAAATCTATCGGTTTTACCTTAAGGCCGAACATCTCCCTCGAGTCGGCGGACACCTTCATGTACCATTGATAGAATTCGTACATCTTTGTTGATAGCTTCTGTACCAACTCAGGTCTTACTAGAGACTTGCCTAGCTCAAAGGTCCATCTCGGTTCAACTGGCGGTGCAGCTAGCAGCTCAACTTGCCCTTGACATTCATCAAGTCCCATACCTGTTTCTTCCATGAATTTCAATACTTGTGCTTGTTGATCCAAGGGCATTGCTGCTATCTTTTTAGCGTCTTTTTCTGATAGATGCCCGAGGTCAGGGACAGCACCACTGGAAGATGACTTTCCTTTCCTTTTTTCCCTCTTATCAGCCTTGACTAACGCCCGTTCGTAGTTCGATAGTAAAGGGAATCCTCTTCTTGGCTCCTTCTTCCATCCTGATAAAAAAATTTAATTCTCTTCGATTTACTGGCGGTGGCTCCATTGCTCTTGGTTTTTTTTCTTCGGCCTATTTCTTGAACCACACCCTAGCCTCTTCTTGGATTTCGACCCACTGTTCCGCATGAGTCATTGCCTCCCAGCGTTCCTCATGAGTCACTTCAGGCTCCTTTCCTTTCTTCTTTCTCTATCTTGTCTTGGGAGGCGGTGGTCGCGACTTCTTAAGTGGTGCTGCAGGTTCCTCCCTCGGGGCTGCTCTTAGTCCCGGCGACGGTGATCGGGGAGGGGTGTTGTTATTGTCGTCGTCGCTCCCACCACCAAGATGTGGTGGAGATGGAGACCTTGATCGAGCAGGAAGCGACGGTCCTGGAGCAGGTTGTGCTGGAGATGACGGTCTTGAGCTTTGAGGAGATGGTCGCTGCTGGGGATCTGAGGGAGCGGTCTTGAGCTCTGAAGAGGTGCTTCTATGCCGGGGATGATGATGTAGCATTTGCGCCATAGAATGATCCCGTGAAGCGCATCTCCTAGTGTCCTTTCCCCGATGCCTCCCGGGAGGTCAAGCTCTAGGTCTTCATATTTGCTATCAGCGATCTGCTCTAGGCTGACGCTGGCGTAGCCAGGTGGAATCTCCATGCCATGGCTTGTCTACCCTGCCAGGATTGGTAAGGAACTCCCATACGCCACCTGTATATATAGCAAAAGTAAACAAGTTATTAAACTCCGATCTCGGGGCGTGGATCAATTGAGAAGATTGCATAAATATTATGTATAAGTATACCTTAATAGTGAGGTTACTGACCGGTGTATGCAGCTCACATGAGGTGCATTGCATGATGGCATCCACAGCGAACCGTTGCACGTCCACGGGTAATCTTGGCGTTTGCACATCGGGCAGCCCTGTAGAAGCACAGCTGCTCAAGAGGCATTGAGAAGGGTTGGCGAAGTTTGGATCTGGCAATGCTCCAGATTGGGCCAACTCCACAACTGCGTGGGCCACTCGACGATTAATTTCCTCCAACATTCTTACTTCTTCTGAATGCACTTTGGATTCTAGCATGTGCCGCCATCTCTCCTCGATCTGTTCCTTTCTTCGCTTGCGGCTTCTGTACGATGCGCTGTCGCCTCGAAAAGCAAACTTCCATGGAATGACCTCGAACCCTCGGCAACGTTCTGAGTGCTTGGGATTCCCGAGGGCCAATGTGAGCTCATCATCCTCTTGGTCCACCTTCAACCTCCCAGCCTTAGAATCTTCAATGTTCTTGATAAGCCTTTCGACCTTCTGACGTATTTTCTCATTGAATATCAACATTCCATCCTCTTGGCTCAGGGAGCCTCCATGAGCATAATACCAATTTTTCGATCGTTCGGGCCATTCAATAGTTGCTGGTACGATACCCCGATCGATCAGGTCTTGTTCCATCTTCTTCCATCTGGGAATTGCTGTGCCATAACCACCTCGCCCTAGACGATGATGGTACTCCTTCTGACCAGCATTTGTAGTGTTGGTCTGGATCTTTTTCACACCGTCTTCGCTCCTCTTGTATTCGACAAATGCCTCCTAGTGGTCCCTCAACTTTGGCCACACATCGAAATCTGGAGTTCGGCCCTTCTTAAGGTAGTTGGCATCCAACATTTTCTCGAATGTCTCGAATTGTGTGGCCATCTTCTTCAGCGTCCACGCTTTCACATCCTTTACAATATATCCTTCGGGAAATGTGAAATGTCTCTTGACATCTTCCCAGAGCATATTCTTTTGTGTATCCAGGAGCGCGTATGGATTAGTTCTTTTGCCCTTCCATTCCCTGATGCTGATGGGCACATTGTCCCTTACGATTGCCCCGATCTGACTCACGTACTTATTTGCTACTTTTTCGGGAGCAACCGGCCTGCCCTCTTCTATGACTTCCGTGATGACAAGCCTCCCATCCATCACCCTTGTACGACCTTGGGGCTTCTTACGTTTCGTCGATCCAAAGGGCTAACAGTTCAAGATTCGTTAATTAGTACATAGTAATAACAAATAAGACATTATAGATGGGGTAAAACAATGGAAATTATATATACCTCACCGGAACCTTCCGCCACGGTAAGGTTTTGCTGGGGCTCGAGCTCTTCATTGCCATCGCCAGAACCTTCCGCCACAGTAAGGTTTTGCTGAGGCTCGGGCTCTTCATTGTCACAGTCGGACATGTTGAGGAACATGTCCGCCTGGGTACCCTCTTCATCGGTGTACGTTATGGGAAGGTTGGAGCCACTAGCATCACCAGCAATAATCTGCTCCATTAGATACCTTACGGTCTCGTCGTCTACCATCTCAACTACTTTAAACACACATGAAATCATAGTTACAAGTACGTGAAGGTATATACATGAAATCATAGAACAACCATGGAAAAAAATAAACTGATTGAAACGTACACATGAAATCATACACAAGACGAAACTTACATGAAATCATAGTTACATGTACGTTAAGGTATATACATGAAATCATAGAACAACTATGGAAAAAAACAAACTGATTGAAACGTACACATGAAAACACACACGAAATGAAACTTACATGAAATTATAGTTACATGTATGTTAAGGTCTATAAATGACATCATAGAATAACATGAAACCACACATGAAAGTCTTTAATGAATCCCACCAAATTTGAAGTGTTTATACAAATTTCTACTAATTTCTACAGAATTTGAAGTGTATATACAAATTACTACTAATTTATTGGAATTTATAGAAAATTTCTACTAATTCCTACTAATTTTAAGAATTTCTACCAAATTTATTCTAATTTCTAAGTATTTCTACTAAATTTCTACATATTTCTAGTAATTTGTAAGAATTTCTACCAAATTTATACAAATTTCTACTAATTATACTAAATGTATACCAAATTAGACTAAGCATTTATACTAAATAAGTGTTTAGCATTTCTATAGATTTCTACTAATTTTCAAATCATTTATACAAAATTATACTAAGCATCTAAACTCAATTATACTAATTTCCTACAAATCATAGTAATTTCCTATCGAGTTTCAACTAATAATAGTAATTTCCTATTGATTTTTCACTAATCTACTGATTTTCTACAAATCTCTATTGATTTTCTTATTAAAGAATAAAAAAAGGGCCCTTGCATCAGCAAGCCGGTGGCTTGCATCGCCAAGGGCCCCGCCGTACGTGCGGGAGCCAGGGCCGGCGGGGGTTACGCGGTGGCGACTGGGTAGGAGGTCGTCGGTGACCGGAGCGTTGGGACGGCAGCGGCCGGGGCGGTAGAGTAGCAATGCGCAGGACAGGGAGGCCGGGGCGGCGGACGTCGGCGGAGGTGGGGACAGAGCAAGGTGGCGGCGACGAGGGCGGAGGCCGGCAGCGACGATGGGGATGGAGGCGGCGACGACGACGGAGGCGGCGATGAGGCGGCGCGACGGAGGCGGCAGCGACGAGCTCAAGGGGGCGCGACGGAGGAGGTGGCGGGCTGGGTGCAGGCGAGGGGGCTGGGGCGGCGGGACGACGGCGGTCGGGGTGACAGGCGACGAGGAGAACGGCGGCCAGTGAGGGAGGTGGATGGGCCGCGACGGAGCTGGCAGACGGGCACGGATCTTGGCGGCGGTGAAAAATTTTCCCAAGTGTTGAAGGCTGGGGGGTAGAAGACTACAGTTACTTTTATCCCCCGCACCTTTTATCCCGGCTCGTAATTGAACTCGGGACTAAAGGCACCTTTTGTCCCGGGTGCCAACAGCAACCCAGACAAAAGGCACCCCCTTTTATCCCGGTTCTAGTTTGCAACCGGGATAAAAGGGTACATTCCTGACGGGAATCGAAAAATACCCTTTTATCCTAGTTACAGTTTGCAACCAGGATAAAAGGGGAGGCCTTTTGTCCCGGTTACTATTGGCACCCGGGACAAAAGGGCCTTTTCCCATTTTTCGTCTCCCGCCTGTTTTTTGGAATTGGATTTTATTTATGTTTTCATTAGATTTCAAGATGCAAAAACAAAAAACTTTACATATTTGGAACATGCAAAAATATATTAAATTAGCAAGTATATTGACAATAAGTGTGAATGAGTCATTAATTCTATACCAATTCTTTTAGCTTCTAAAATAATTATTTTACTGCATCGCTATCATCAAGAAATTATTCAATTAAATAATTTCAATGCGCGAAAATTTCAATTTATGTATGTGGTTAACATTGTTCATGTTTATCTAATAAATCTTCACCTCAACTAATTTAAACACACATGAAATCATACATACGTTAAATTAAAAACTGTATCAAGTAGTACATAAAGGTGAAGCAAATTTAGCGCATTACAATATAACGTTAAAAAATTTCTTCTTCACGAAAGTTCCTTGATCATGATCGCAGCGTAAGTACAGAGCCTCTTCTTTGGATAGCAAGATGCTTGGGTTAACTTCAACAGCGAATGGAGGCATGCCATCAAACTAATTATAATCATCTGATTGGTCTATATTATCCTCGACTCCCATGATTTTTCTTTTACCTAGAAGAATTATGTGGTGCTTTGGCTCGCATGGCTCTTCTAGATTTCTCTTGGGTTTGCTAGATATGTCCTTCACATAGAAAACCTGATGCACATCATTGGCAAGTACGAATGGTTCATCACTGTATCCAATCTTGCTCAGGTCCACTATTGTCATTCCGTACTGAGCTTTGGTTACGGCAGTTAGCTTCACCCACTTGCAACGAAATAGAGGGATGTAGAGCAGTCCGTATTCAAGTTCCCATATCTCCTGTATGAAACCATAATACGACTCCTTGCTATTGTTTTTGTCTATGGCATCTATGTGGACACTTCGTGCTTTTCTGGTCCTGGGCTCTTGTGTAAAATGTATAACCATTTATCTTGTAGCCTTGGAATTTCACGATTGTGCTAGCAGGTCCCCTGGCTAAACAAGCGAGCTGTGGGTGAATCTCAGAGTTACCCATAAGTTGTTGGCGCAACCAGGAGGGAAAAGTTTCCATGTGATGACGTGTAAGCCAAGCATCAGATTTCATCGGGTTTTGGAAACTACCATCTGCCTGTGCTGCTCGATATACGGAGCCACAAAGGATGACTGTTGCAGAACAGTGTAGTCTGCCTTGTCGAACAAATCAGTATCACTGCTCAAACTTGATTTCCTTCCAAGGGTGCCCATTCCCCGTAGCCTCCCCTCGTGGCGTGAAGTTGGAACCCCAATCGAGTCAATTGAGTCAATAAAATCAACACAAAACTCGATCACTTCCTCTGTTCCATATCCCTTGGCGATGCTTCCTTCTGGATAGGCACGATTAAGAACATAGTTTTTTAGGACTGACATGAACCTCTTGAAAGGCCACATATTGTGCAGGTATATAGGTCCGAGAATACCAATCTCTTTTACTAGGTGAACCAGGAGGTGCGTCATAATATTGAAGGATGGTGGAAATACCAACTCAAAACTGACAAGACATTGCACCACATTGTACTGTAACTTTGCTAGCTTGGATGGATCGATTGCCTTCTGCGAAATTGCATTGACAAACGCGCATAGCTTTACGAGCGGCAATCGGACATTCTCTGGTAGAACACCCCTCAGTGCAACCAGAAGCAACTGGGTCACCAACATGTGGCAGTCATGGGCCTTGAGATTTGTGAACTTTTTTTCTTTCATATTTATTATTCCCTTTATATTCGAGGAGTACCCAGACGGGACCTTCGTACTATTCAAGCATTCAAACATGCTATCCTTCTCTTCCTTGCTGAGAGTGTAACTGGCAGGACGTAAGTAGTGCTGTTCGTTATCTCTCTTTTCTGGATGTAGGTCATCTCATTGCCCCATGGCTTTCAGGTCCTATCGTGCTTCCAATGTATCTTTTAAGGTCCCATAAACACCCATGAAGCCTAGCACGTTCACGCAAAGATTCTTCGTCACGTGCATCACGTCTATTGCGTTGCGGACCTCTAGAATTTCCCAATAAGGAAGCTCCCAAAATGTTGACTTCTTCTTCCACATGGGTGCACGTCCGTTATCGTAGTTCGGAATAGGTTGGCTACCAAGACCCTTTCCAAAGACTACCATTACGGTGTGCAGGTTTTTTACGATCGTCTGGCGCCCCTTTGAAATGCATCCCGCTCTTTCTCAGCTGGTGGTGAGCAGGGAAAAATCGACGATGACCCATATAGATGACCTTCTTACAGTGCTTCAACTACATGCTGTCTGTGTCGTCTAAACAGTGGGTGCAGGCCCGATATCCCTTGTTTGTTTGTCCCGAAAGGTTACTCAGTGCAGGCCAATTATTGATAGTTACGAACAACAATGCTCGTAGATTAAAGATCTCTTGTTTATCCTCATCCCACACATGTACACCTTCTTCCTTCCAGAGCTGTAAAAGTTCATCAACCAATGATCTTAGGTACACGTCAATGTCGTCGCCGGGTTGTTTTGGGCCTTGGATAAGCGTCGTTATCATAATGAACTTCTGCTTCATGCATAGCCAAGGAGGAAGGTTGAACATATATAGGGTCATAGGCCAAGTACTATGGCCACTATTCAACTCACCGAATGGATTGAATCCATCAGTACTTAAACCAAATCTTATGTTCCTTGCATCACTTTCAAAGTCCAGGAATGCTCTATCAATTGATCTCCATTGAGCCCCATCTGTGGGGTGTCTCAGCATCTCATCTTCCTTACGTTCTTCTTTGTGCCATCGCATCAACTTAGCATTCGCCTTGTTCCTGAACAAGCGCTTCAAGCGTGGTATTATAGGGAAATACCACATCACCTTCGCAGGAACTCTCTTCTTGGGAGGCTGCCCCTTGACATCACCAGAATCATCTCGCCTGATCTTATACCGCAACGCTTCGCACACGGGACAAGCATCCATTTCTCGTATTTAGCACCACGATAGAGGATACAGTCATTAGAGCATGCGTGTATCTTCTGAACCTCCAATCCTAGAGGGCAAATAATCTGTTTAGCTTCATATGTTGTGGATGGCAATTCATTATTCTCGGGAAGAATCTTCTTGATAATTTTCAACATTCCTTGAAATGCCTTATCGGACACACCATTTTTGGCCTTCCATTGCACAAATTATAGAGTGGTACCCAGTTTTTTATGGTCCTGCTGGCAATTTGGGTACAACAATTTTTGGTGATCATCTATCATGCGCTACAACTTTGCTACTTCCTTCTCAGTTTCGCAATCTCTGTGTGCATCTCGTAGCACCTGACCAAGGTCATCAGTAGGGCCATCTTCTACAAACTCATCTTCATCAGCCTCGTCCATTGTAGTATCTGCAAAAGCTTGGCCTCCAATCCCAGAGGGCAAATAATCTGTTTAGCTTCATATGTTGTGGACGGCAATTCATTATTCTCGGGAAGAATCTTCATGATAATTTTCTACATTCCCTGAAATGCCTTATTGGACACACCATTTTTGGCCTTCCATTGCACAAATTATGGTGTGGTACCCAGTTTTTTATGGTCCTGCTGGCAATCTAGGTCCAACAATTTTTGGTGATCATCTATCATGCGCTACAACTTTGCTGCTTCCTTCTCAGTTTCGCAATCTCTGTGTGCATCTCATAGCACCTGACCAAGGTCATCAGTAGGGCCATCTTCTACAAACTCATCTTCATCAGCCTCGTCCATTGTAGTATCTGCAAAAGCTTGGCCTCCGATCCCAGAGGGCAAATAATCTGTTTAGCTTCATATGTTGTGGACGACAATTCATTATTCTCGGGAAGAATCTTCTTGATAATTTTCAACATTCCCTGAAATGCCTTATCGGACACACCATTTTTGGCCTTCCATTGCACAAATTATAGTGTGGTACCCAGTTTTTTATGGTCCTGCTGGCAATCTAGGTACAACAATTTTTGGTGATCATCTATCATGCGCTACAACTTTGTTGCTTCCTTCTCAGTTTCGCAATCTCTGTGTGCATCTCATAGCACCTGACCAAGGTCATCAGTAGGGCCATCTTCTACAAACTCATCTTCATCAGCCTCGTCCATTGTAGTATCTGCAAAAGCTTGGCCTCCGATCCCAGAGGGCAAATAATCTGTTTAGCTTCATATGTTGTGGACGACAATTCATTATTCTCGGGAAGAATCTTCTTGATAATTTTCAACATTCCCTGAAATGCCTTATCGGACACACCATTTTTGGCCTTCCATTGCACAAATTATAGTGTGGTACCCAGTTTTTTATGGTCCTGCTGGCAATCTAGGTACAACAATTTTTGGTGATCATCTATCATGCCCTACAACTTTGTTGCTTCCTTCTCAGTTTCGCAATCTCTGTGTGCATCTCATAGCACCTGACCAAGGTCATCAGTAGGGCCATCTTCTACAAACTCATCTTCATCAGCCTCGTCCATTGTAGTATCTGCAAAAGCTTGGCCTGTAGCCCAATTCGGAATGTTGTCATCATCATCCTCCTCTTCGCCGTCTTCCATTACAACCCCTCTTTCACCATGCTTGGTTCAAACCAAATAGTTAGGCATGAAACCATCAATAAATACCTTGCTCCGTCTGTCCGCATTATATATCCATTGCCGGTCCATCTGCGTCGTATTACGCATGAAAATGGATTACACTTGAAAATGGATTACGCTTGAAAATGGATTACGCATGAAAATGGATTACGCATGAAAATGGATTACAAATTTTGTTCCTTTTTTTATACGCTTTACAACTTATCTACATGCTATTCATGATTGAAAGCATGTCAAACTTTGTAGTGCAAATAATGCTGAAAGTTTAGATATAGATAGAAATACACATATTTAAATTTCAGATCCAAACAACATGATACACTACGACAAGCCATCCACTAAGTATTATCTAGGAAGACTTTAAGCATCCTTAGGCGGCAAAGATGAAGGTTCTGCTGACCCAGCCTCATCCTGTGGTTTATTTGTGCCTCCTGCAACGGTAGTACTAAGTGGACGTGAAACACCCGGGACTGACGGTGGAGCATAACGACCACCAAAAGGAGGTTCCTGACCCGCCGCAACAGCATTTTCATGATGTCTTTGCAAAAAATGGAGCATTGCTTTCTCCCACGTGCTGATTTTCTTCGGCTTATCATGAGGGCCAACTATGGTTTTCCCCTTGCCACAAGAGGAACGACGATCGCCCCCACCATCGCCACTACCTCCAACAGCAGAAGCCATCTCTATGTACAAAAATTCATACCTTTGCACTGCAGAACTTGTTGAAGTTGAAGACCGTGATCATCTCGGTGAGCATATTCTCCACTGGGCGGCACCGTACTTCGCAATGGAAGAGCTCTGATTCAACGAGAAAGGGTACACGGTCTTCCACGATGTTCGTTGTCGCTCTTCCTCATAGAATCAGGCTCCTCCTTGAGGTTCGTTGCTGCTCGACTGAGAACATGCTTACCGAGATGAACACGGTATGCAAGTTCAACAAGTACAGATTTGAAAAATCAAATTGAATTTGACAAGATAAACCGTCTAGACAAGGGTAGCATCATTCTTAAACCGCTGCAAGGATACATACTATATATGACACATATGACATACTAATTTTGTCCTCATAATTAATATTGAAATCCTCTCAATTCTACCTCACATTTACACTCCAATATCCCTCACATTCTAGCTCAAAATCCTCTCCATTTTCTACTTCACATTCTAGCAAATAAACTATCCATCTCCATTCTACACATCAAGTTGTTTTAACTAATACAAATCTGTTGACGCCAATTTTTGACACGTGTTGGGGTCGGCGTCAAGAAGAGAAAAGTAGCCGATGCGAATAAGCAACAAGCTGCTACTAGGGGAATCGGCTGATAGAGCTACAGTGTTTTGGCCGATTCGCCGAAGGAGTCGATGAAGACTGGCCGATTGGGAGCCAGAGCAGTCTGGCCGACGTGGGCTTGAAATGGGCCAAGGCGGTGACCAGATGAAGATGAGGATTGGCCCATAAAGAAATTGAATAGTGTCCGACTCCAATACAAGTTGTATCCATATGTAAATATTTGTTATTTTGAATTAGAGATAAAACCTTAGTCGGTTAGGAAATCAGTCGTAGCAGGGTATAAATAGGTGTCTCGCAAGGCTTCTACAACAACAATAATCATCAAAACAAATCTACTTTTTTCACGTAATTTTACTTTCAAGTCAGCGACTTCACCAAATACCTTTTCTTTTCACGAGTTCGTGCGAGTTGGTAAGGCTGCATCAACACAATCTTCGGCCAATTTGTAAGTTCAACGTATCGAGTAATATCTAAGCTTGAACTTCGGGCGCATCATTGTCGTTTCGTTTAGATTTATTTATCAGTTATCGATATTTACTAAAATTATAGGTTTTACATGTTATTTTAGTTTTATCACCAGTTATCCAGCTTGAGACACGAACTGTCGGCTTCATCAGTATTTTTATTTATCATCATATAGCCGATTAGATCTGTTCCAAGTGTTGTTTCTGTAGCATTGTTTAGATCACTCCAGTAGATCCTTTTACAATTGCTACGTGATCATCGGCTGTTTCATAGCCGGTCATCTTTACATTAATTCGGCCGATTCGCTGATACGTCCTTCAAAATAGATCGGAACTTCAGCCGATCGAAACTCTGGAATTTAATACTTTTCTTTCCTTGTCAATCAACAGGTTAAATTGACTGGCACGCCGCGTGAACCGCACCAGGGCGATAACCCGAACAGGAGCTTAGCAGATTCTCCCAGGTCGTGTGTCCGACGCCGAGAGTCATCGTCTGATTTGTTAGCATCAACAGAATCGTATATAACAAGCAAACTATCCATCACATTCTAGCTCAAAAACATGTATAAATACAAATCTTCTTCTTTCTCCCTCTTTCTAACAAACAAGCTCATTTTTCTCCCTTTCTAAAGCATAAATCAAAGCATAACAAGAGGATGAAGTAGCTAACCTTCACAACACTTTGGATGAGTGAAATTTCCATGGAAATGAGGGAAAAAAAATTCGGGCAGCACCTCCCCTAGGCTTGCTTCGGCGCCACCGGAGAGTAGGTGAAGCTCCCTGTCTTTGTGGAGTGGACTGGCTCGGGCTGGAGGAGGAAGAAAGGCCTCTGTCTTGGGATTTAATGGGGGATGAGTTTTTATCCCGGTTAAAAACTCCAACCGGGATAAAAAGGAACACCTTTTGTCCCGGTTGAAATTTACGTTACCAACCGGGATAAAAGGGCCACCCTTTTGTCCTAGTTGGAGGCTCCAACATGAATAAAAGGGGCACGCCATCGACGCTCGGACTCTGACCGTTACAACCGGGACTAAAGGGGGGCCTTTAGTCCTGGTTGCAAATACCAACCGGGAGTAAAGCTCCGCTCCATTCCAGCCTACCATGGCGTGCCCCCTTTTGTCTAAGGCCAACTTTAAATCGGGACAAAAGGGGGCGCATGGAAAGTCAGTTCTCTACTAGTGCCATGTGCCAGGTGCCGAACAATGTGATGGCCTACGTCCAGCAGATCAAGGATTTCAAGGAGAAGAACCAGGGGAAGCTGTTCTCGCCGGATTGCTGCAAGCAGCTCACCGAGCAGTTTGGATGCGCCTGCATCCTCCGCAACGCGCTCAAGGACGCTAACCTGCTCGACATCCAGAAGCCCTTCTGCGTCGAGGGAACCGCCCGCGAGTAGAACCCAGCATTTTAAGCTTTATGTATATCGATCTCATGCGTGCATTTCATTCCTATCCGTTGCTGCTTTATATGTTTATTTAACATGTTTGCTATTGCATCTGTTCTTTGCATTCCTCTAGGTTGCTTTGTGATTTTCATTTCCACCTCTCATTTACGCAAACCAAACCGCTAGCTACAACCGGAAAGTTCTTCAGTTCTAATCCATATGGGAAGTCTGAACTTATGAACACTGAACAAGTCTAACTTCAGTTAACTTCTGGCCCTGTGTTTGTTGATGCCCAGGATGTAGCCAAGCAACATTCGTTGTTGCGATTTGGCATCCTTCTGATTGTTGTATATCCCTAGATTGGAGCCTGGAGCCTCTCTGTTCCATGTTCTTGTGTGGAGGGAGGTGTGTTGCCTGCTTAGGTCTAACTTCAGTTAACTTATGGAGGATTGCAACTGATTAGTCTGTGTTCATTCCTTTTTGTGGTATTTAGGTGCTTTGTGAGCAGCCTTTTTCTTTTGCTTGTCAATAGATTGCACTGGTTCTGAAAGAGCAAGCGGGTAGCTTGTTAGAATTATCTTGAGACTGCACCAGCTTGTGTCATTGGAGTGCATTGTTGGGATGGCTGGGCCTTTTAGTGATGTAGTGATTGATCATTCTGGCGAGACATGTCGGTGATGCCTAAATCATACTTTCATAATATATTATGCAATGGCTTGCTGGATTGTTTTTTCATGTCTTTTTTATGGCTCTTGATTTTATAATTTGCTGCTAGTATGATTCATGCCCATACTTGACAACCATTCTTGAAGTCCAGATTAGTGTTGATATCATACTATCAGTCAATTCTCTTGACTGTTTATCTTGTGTCTCACGTGTGGGTGGTGGTCACTGATTTTTGGAAGTACTTTGAAGCTACTGCTTTACGTTGGACCATTCGTTTATGTCATCAGCTCTAGCACATCTTGATTAGATAATTGTGATTTCATTTGGGAAAGGTTTGTCCTGTGAAACAAAAATTGGACATAATTGACTTGGTAAATTAGTCACTAGCCTGTGGTTCCATTTCAGTCAATGCTCTCTGGATGGTATTGCCATACGTTAAATCAGTAGTGTGATGTGCTGCATTAAATCAGTAGTTCTTTTCAGTTTCATTGCAGTAGTTCTTTTCAATTTCATTGCAGTAGTTCTTTTCTGCTTTAAATTAGTAGAACTTCTGTGTGATGTGCTGACTTCTGTGTGATGTGCTGACTTGTAGATCCCACTAGCACCATTAAGAGTTGGGGAAGGTGAACCTCCCCCTTCTTGGGATGCGGTACCAACTCCAGTAAGTACAGAATTTTGTCTATGTTTAAGTCTTTCATTTTTTTCTATTTAACCTGTTCAGCCTTTCATTTTTTTTCTATTGCAACGAGTAAAATTGCCATGACAACCTGTTTGGCCTTCCATTTTATCTATTTAGCTTCTATCTGACTATAAATTTATATGCTTTAGTTATGCAATGAGTATCTCAGTGAGAGATCGTATTAGAAAGAGGAGGGAGGAAGATGATGATGATATGATGATGTTTCTATTCGCTGCCTTATATCTGATGGGTTCTGCTAGAGAAGGGGGAGTAAAGAAGAAACATCATACATCAGAAGAAACAGGAGAGGTTAAGGTTCATCGGGACATGTCAAGAACTGTCAAATTACATTTAGGATGGAACCCTACATCTTCAAAGAGGTGGCGACTTATCTTAGAAGGAAAAGGCTCATTATTGATGCAAGGATTACGGTGGAGGAGAAGTTGGGTTTCTTGCTATACATGTTAAGTCGCAACGCCTCATATGAGAATCTCACAGAGACATTTGGGCATAGCAACAACACCTTCCATCATGACATCAACCACTTCTTCAAGAAGGTTATTCCCACACTTTCTCGCCATTTCTTCCAATCCCCCGATCCTAATCAAGTGCATTTGAAAATCCAAGATAATCCTAGATACTATCCATTCTTCAAGAACTGTCTCGGTGCCATTGATGGAACTCATATTCCTGTTTCCATATCCCCTGAGAAGCATTCTCCTTTTAGGAATAGGAAGGGCACACTAAGCATAAACATGATGGTGGCATGTGATTTCGATCTCAACATCACTTTTGTTTCTAGTGGATGGGATGGATCAGCTACAGATTCCAGAGTCCTAAGATTGACTATGAGCAAGGGCTTCCAAGTATCTCCAGGCATCTATTGTGTAGGTCATCTAGCTGAAGAGACTTACAATTTCACTTCTATTGAGTCACAACGTGAGAAAGAGACCCTTCACCAAATTGATAATGTAGAAGATGGCACACAAGCTGAGGAAGAAGCCCTACAGAAAATTCATGAGCTACGTGATGAAGATAATGAAGAAAAGGATGCAAGAGATGAAGAAGAGGAGGCAAGAAGTGGAAAGCGAAGAATGGCTGCATCAAGAAAGAAACCAGAAAAGGAAGGACAAAGTCCTAGGAAGAGTACAAAAATTGAAGCCATGATGGAGAGATTCCTTGAAATGAGGATCAAGCAAGCAGAAGATGAAGCTGCACAGCTAGCAAGAGAAAATGAGGCAAGAGAAAAGGAGTCAAGAGAAAAGGAGGTAAGAGATAAGGAGCCTGCTAAAGGTGATGAATTCTCCATCAAAAGGTGCATATCAGTCATCAACACAATGGAAGTGATCAAATAGGAACAGGCCAAAGCTTATGCAATCTTCACCAAGTGCAAAGTAAACAGAGAGACTTTCGTTTGTGCTAGTGAAGAAGATCAAGAATCTGCTTTGACTTGGCTCAGAAATGAGATGGCCTAGCAGGTATTGGCTCCCTTTGCTTGACAGCTACCCAGTACACCAATTGGTGCCTTATCCTTTGCATAGCAAGTTACCTTACTGTCACAAGCATTTCTAATCATTGTTAGATGCTTGCCTGGTTGCTAAATATTTTGCTTTGAATGTATCTCTTTTAGTTTATTGGAACTCTTTGCTTTGAGGAAAAATCTGAATGTTGGGTGGTACTCCTGATTACAACAAAAGCAATCCCACTCCATTGTGTTCTAGCACAGCTATAGTCTATTTTAATTGTTAAGTGCAATATGTTTCTGCATGCTAGCACCTAAAATTGATGTATATCCTTGTGGATTTATTCATGTACCATTAGTTCATGGTCTGCATACATCATGACTGCATGTGTATGTTTTCAAATATCGCTTCCTGTGTTCAATAATTATTTAAATTTTGTTTTATCCAGGTCTCGTAAAAGCCAATTGAGAGAGGTGTCTCGATGGCATGGTACCTTGCAGAAATTTCACTTTGTGGAAACTCTAGAAAAGTTAAAAGAGTGTTTGGGGTCTCAGTTTACTTGCTTTGTATCATGTTGAAAAATACTCAAGCCGTCGTGTCTTGTATCATTCTCATCATCTGGATGTTGAAATGATGTGTGTTTTCACTTGGTTTGTAAATTAAACTAAGCTGTCACATTGGCTAAGAAGGCTCCCAAAAGTATTTGATATAGAAATTCCTTTGCAGAACCGGTGCATGTAAATAAGTATGTCAAAGATATCTTTGCAGCAACCAGCTATTTTTTTAGCTCGTGTAGAAATGAGCTTGTGTTGTACTAGCGATTGTAATTTTTGGTTCTAGTATAGACATTGAAGATTCCCAGTCCAACTTCAATCCTGCCCAACCGAACAGCAAAATGCCACGGGAATTAAGAAAATGAAAAGAGGAATTAAAACAGGGGGTTTCACTTGATCCTAGCCCGGAATAAATCTTGGTGCCGATCTATTCCCAGATAACCAAACGAGCCCTAATTTGGCACAAAAATGCCTCACTACATCTCCACACAGCACCAGCGGCGGCTTGCCTCCAGCTCGCCACAACGCTGTCAACCACCCTAGCCGTACACCCTCCTGCCTCCAGCAGGCCTCCACCACTCCCTCTTCTCCTGCCATTCCATCTTGCCGCGGATGGGCACGGGAGGCTCGCGCCGTTGAAGCCTCGCCGGCGTCACTGCAGAGGTAGACGAGGCCATGGGTGGAGGCTAGGTGGAGGCAAGCGCTTTGGTTTCCGGCACGCGCCGCAGAACCAAGTAGGTCGCCTAGCACAACCACTAAACAATGCGTGTAAGATGAAGTGCCGATGAGCAAAGGTCTTGGGGGCAATCCTATTTATTGAAGCACCATGACCGATCAACAACGTAGTGCACCTTCTCCCAGCTCACGCCTCACGGGATTACATAGCCATGAAAATACGTGGGATGCTTGAAATACGCAGATTAGAAATCTTGCCGCAAATATAGGGTGGAATATGCATGCTTTTGTTCATGGGTAGGCGTGCAAAATATTCGGCAGGTACACGAGTGCGCTTTGGTAAGGACATCCACATGAGTTAAAAAAAATAGACACGTATGCATTATAGTTGGAGAAAGCAGTTGTTGACCATAACATTATAGTTGGAGAAAGCAGTTGTTCCCCTTTATGGTCAGTGACTGGAAACGCACCCAGGTTCACTGAAGCGTGGGCCTCTTCCAGGTATTCGTCTCCCGCCTATGTTGTATGCAAGATGAAATGCACCCAGCTTCACTGACAAATGGGTCCGATTAGAGCGCACAATCTTGTCAGTGACCCCGCAGCTAGTGTAGCTTACCAAATTTTCATTTCGCGCCCAGGAACATGAAAGCGGGATCTTCAAATTGTGCATTCCCTTGCCTCCCCCCAAATAATAAAAACATGGCTACCGCAGTGCCCCTCCAAACTCCCGCCTTGTATGTCCAAAATCAGCACTCTCCTCTCTGCTGATTGTAAAGTCCAACTAGATCAACTGTGATAGCAGACCTCAACGGCCGTAGGGTACCTCAGTGGCGGCGGCAAGCTCCACGGGCAACAGGCGTCAAGGTGCGGCATGGTCGACGGCACTCTTGAAGGAACATCTCAGTATGCTTGCAGCGGCTGTGCCCATACTTGCACACCTAACTAGTTGAGTGAGGATGTCACGCAAGCACCGGCTGTCCTGTCCAACCATGTGCCATTGCATCTTCGAGCTCTACAACTGAGAATCTTATTTCTTTTCTCTATAGTCCCCTCCAATTTTTTGGATCTACTTTTGCTTCACCAAAAAGCACTCTGCTCAAGTTTATTTCTGTCTGGAGCGGAGCCTAGTTATGCCTAGATTTGGCCACGACCCCCATGCTGCTGGAGTATTTCCTTAGCAAAAAGTAAATTTCTCGGATTATTATGTTAGATTTGAGATCCTTCTCTTACCTTGGCCGCTCTAGATCCATCTGCAAGGCTACCATCTGCATTTTATGGTCATGGTACATTTTGTTCTTTATATCTAAGACAACTGACCAAATACTGATTGTGTAGGGCCTAGTATCACATTCCTACATTGCTGAAATTCCATCACATGTCGCGGTATGTAACTAAACAAGTGATTATGCTCTTACTGTATTATTTATTTTATCCAGTTGCTTTGTTTAAGATTGAAGTTTGAGTTTTGCTCCTTTTATTTGTAGGCTGAAATATTGAAAATAATCCTTAGGATTGCAGTACCAAATTCTGGTCCTCATGAATTGCAGTCAAGTCCCTTCCTTGATTATGTGGCCGTGCATCCAGCCTCAGCTACAAGCTCAAGATCTCAAGTTTCTTTGAGAGGGCTACAAGAAGCTGTAGAACTAAGACAACAAGTTGTTGAACAAGAGCCAATGTTGAGCGACTTGAAGATGAAGGCACAAGCTTCAGATGCAGCAATGAAAATGTATATTGAGAGTTTGAAGAAAGCAGTAAGAGAAACTGAATACCTCCTTCGTCAACTGCTAAACTTCACAGGGTAAGGTCAATATTATTCTTAGGCATCTGCTCGTATCCTTCGAACTGCTTGTGTTGGTTTGTCAATATTGTGGTTTGTGCTCAAGGTGTTTCTAGGCCAATTTTGTTCATGGTCAGAGAGATATCGTGTGTAGTGGTTTGTGATCTCTTATGGACAATATTCCTATGCTTGTTCTTTGATCATGAATAATAATGTGTGAAGTGTGATGAGAAATATTTATTTGTATGTGTGGTATGTAAAGATTAATTGTGTTGTGAATTACTGAATTGATTTGTATGTAATATTAAATTAGATTATATTTTAATTAAGCGCTACCTGGGTTACATCAGAACATAACTGGACCTAAAATTTCGTGGGCTCGCCCCCTCGGCCCATTATTTAGTGGGCCTAAACAAAGTTACGACGTCGGCAATTGTTCGGCTAAATCCATTAAGAATTGGGCCTAAACAAAGTTACGATGTTGGCAATTGTTCGGCTAAATCCATTAAGAATTGGGCCTAAACAAAGTTATGATGTCAGCATATGTTGTGCTTGATCCAACAAGAATTGGGCCTAAACCAAGTTATGACGATAGCAATTATTGGGCTCGGCATAATAAGTTGGGTCTAAATCAATCTATGATGATAGCAATTATTGGGCTCGGTCCAATAAGAATTGGATCTAATTCAATCTATGACGAAACAGTTCGTCACAACCGTCATGCCACATCAAACTGTGATCCAACGTGGCATGCTACGTAGGAGCTAGTTTATGATGACATGTGGGATGAATTTTGATTCGTCATTATCTTAGTGACATACCGAAATAAGGAACCTCAATAGTCACAGTCACAGTGAATTGACCAAAAAATTTAGAATGTCCTGACAGTATCACGTTATCGATAAAGTAAAGTGGCTTGCTAACGTGCTGCTATGGCTAATGACCATTTATATAATAATATATGAATTGGAATATCATGTACCAGGAGTGGTTGTGCTGCACCATTTGGATCCATTATTGTCTACCCTCATCTGACGGCAAGCTATGGGCATCAAAGAAATGTAGCGTACACCAGTTAGCAATCTAATTCCTCAAGAATATCTCACCAAGACATATATGATCTCAGATGTAATATGATGCAACAGTTAGTTGTGACTGGTAAGCACGATGTCCCAGCAGATGATTCTGTTATGGGCCACAAGATACTGCGGATCCTAAATTGTTCAAGGATGCTTAGATTATTGTCCTATCTCCAACTGGATGTAAAATCCCATATCAGAAGATCATATTACGTGTAGCAAGATGCAAAGAAACGGGTGCTCTCGCGCCTGCTTGCCTTTGGGCTTTGGGGTGCCTATAAAAGCGCCCATAGACGACCCATTTGCAAACACCCCATAAGCAAGGTAGTCGGGATCAGCTACACTACACCCATCGCTCCATTCCTCCATCAAAAACTAATAAGCGCCGGGCACCACTAAGTAACTAGCATCTGAAACCCTAGAGCCCGTCGCCAGAGCAGGAGGTGAATTACTGGTGTGTTTGCCAAACACCCCATAAGCAAAGCAATGGCTACTTGTGCAGCGAACAAGAAGCTCCAACTGGTCCTCTGCATGGCGCTCATCGTGGCAGCTGTGGCTGCAGACGTGACGCCGACTTGCCAGGTGCCAAACAATGTGACGGCCTGTGTCGAGCAGATCAAGGATTTCAAGGAGAAGAACCAGGGGAAGCTGTTCTCGCCGGATTGCTGCAAGCAGCTCACGGAGCAGTTTGGCTGCGGCTGCGTCCTCCGCAACGCGCTCAAAAATGCCAACCTGCTCGACATCCAGGAGCCCTTCTGCGTCAAGGGCACCGCCTGCGACTAGAACCCAGCCTTTTAAGCTTTATATATACTCCGTGGCTGCTTCATCGATCGCATGCGCGCAGCTCATTCTCTTCGGTGGCAGTTTTATTTATCCTGTTTGTGTGCGTCTGTCTGTAAGTCTGTTTTTGCACATTCCTCTTGGTGGTCAGTTTGTGCTTTCATTCTCTCATTTATGTATCAGTATCAACACGTGTCATTGTGTAATATTTCCATAATTCAATAAAAGAAAGTGCACTTGTGTAGTAAGGAGACAGTGTGTCTATGTGTGTCCGTTTCTGTCCTCCGTGCAGCTTAATCCATTCCATAATGACTGAAGGTGAACAGTTTACTTACCAAGCACACGGTTTCCTGCCCTGCAAGCTTCACTCATCTTCAAGCCAGGTGAAGAAAACAGTAAAGGAGCCAAATTCAAGAAAAATAGACTAGACAACATCGCTTGATGGTTTAGACCTGATGTTTGACCCTCTAAATCTTAATATTTTTGGAAGAGATCACCACTATTTTTTGGAAGAGATCACTTTATATTCCAAATATCATTTCAAACTAAGGAGCACTATTTTGGTAAAAATTAAAGATTCGATCAAGCCCCTAAACATAGCTGACTCATTCAATACCTAGCAAAAGGCGGAATAGCTGATTTCATCCTTAAACTGTCACTCGAGGCTCAATTTAGTCCGGATCGGAGACTAAAAAAAGCATCCGTTCCTACTCAACTTCATATCCTCCTTCCGACATGGCTCGACACATTGATATGCGTTGTCAGCACCAATCGTGAAATTTCTTATGTGTTGCATATCTCATCACTCTCTGCCCTCTAACCCCATGCCCATTCGCTCGAGGCTAGTCTCATCCAGCCTCTACCCCCAAGGCCCCAACCAGCTAGTTGCCCGCATCCATTTTCCTTGCAGTTCAATACCATATGGCTCTACTGAAAGGCGAGTGACAGGGCCAACATAGGCAAGGAGAAGAGTAGCGCACAGTATATGCCACGTATGCTTACAGAGAGCACGAAAAGAAATTTATGAACTGAAATAAACAATTAGTAAGAAGTGGTGACCGAATTTGTGACTGAAAATTATTCGGTTTCACTTTTCCAGTCTCAGTCAATTATTCCTAGCCCAGCTCATGGCAAGATGGAAATCTGTAAAAAAAATATCTTGGGAATTAACTTCTACCACATAGGAAAAAAATATATTTTTCTGACAGTCCAATTGATCAATATTATTTTATAGTAATGGGGAACTAAACTAGAACACGTTATACAAGAAAGAAAAACAGATGTCAAGAAAAACTTCCGAATTCTAAATCCAGTTTGCATATATATTTATTGCCAGTATTAAATTCAAGACAATAACAAAATATGGAATTATTCCTCCACACAGCCACCTTGCTTCAATCTCATCCTCCGGTCGATCTGTTGAGCTGGCTAACCACATATATAATATACGAACCGGGATATTATAGATGTGTACCAATTGTGGTCGCATTACACCTTTCCATTTTCTTAGCTTATCCATGTGATGTATATGGACAGGAATGGAACATGAATTAACAACATAATACGGCATGGATACAAGAGCAACAAAAGCATTAGTGGCGTGGCATTACTAGCTATTATGGGATAGGGCCGATCTCAAAGAGCTAGTCATGATCCATTGCAGAACTACACCGATGTGTTATTTTCATATGAACTCTTCATTGGTTATCTCTCCATATCTAATCAGAAGTTGTTGATAAATTCCTTGCCATCCTTCTATGTCCACCTTCCATTTCATCACCCAAATCTCGGGGCGAGATTCCTTTTAGGGGGTAGGCCGTAACGAACCTAGGTTAATTAAACCTTGTTTAATCCTAAGTGAAGCCATTAGATCCTAAGAGAGCAATTAGCAGCTGATTACCCAAGTAAAATGTCACTTTTGCCCCTCAAGAGCTTAAAGAGTGTTTAGGAAGTAATTCAAATTTTTATATAAGAACTGAAAAATTTATCCAACTAAGAGTTGTATAACTCATCCTCCCTAACAACTTTTATATTTGGCGTTTTGTTTGAATCTGAGCATAAGACCTTCAAAACCTCGAAATTCAAATCTGTGCCAAATTAAGAAAAGCAGATAAAATCCCAACTTTGAAGCCCTTTATCTCAAAATTTTTAATGTAAACTCAAGATAAACCTTATATAAAACTTTTGTTACTACAAGCCCTTAACAACTTTAATTATTGGAGTTAGGCCAAAATCTGCACAAAAGGCTTTCAAAAATGAGGTCAAACTCAGCCACATTGGTCAACTCTGTCGAGTCTACTGAAATTGCTCTAAGTCTGAAAAACATGTGTTTAGGCCAACTTTGAACCCCTATAAGTTCAAATCTGTTTCTCTTTTGAACAAATTTTATTTAAAATATTTGAACTTGGATATGAGGACTAAAAGTTTTGTAAAGGAAGATTTGGGCGTGCAATTCAAAAATTTTGAGTAAACCAGCCCCCAAATCCCGACCGGTTCACTGCACCTCGTGAACTCCCCGCGCAAGAGCACGCGCGCGCCAGCGCTCAGCACGCCGCTCGCCGCGTGGCTCACACTCACCGGCGGCGCACCGTCACCCAACCCCGATGCCCGACGTGATGACTCCTCCCCCTGCCTCGCCTGCAGCGCCCCTGCGGCCCCTCTGCACCACCTCCGCCATGACCAGTCGCGCCGTGGCCTCCCTGCTCAGCACGCGCGCCTGTGATAACGCCAGGCACAGGCTGCCGCCGTTTCGCCCAACGCCATCCTGGACAGCGACCGCACGAGCCCTCTGTGCCAACCCGCGCTCGCTACCGTGCAGGTCCTATCCACTCGCCCAGGCCTCGAGCCGGCCTTATCCTCCAAGCTTTTCCTCCATTTACTGCCCAAACCGAGCTCCAACAGGTTCCTGTTAGCTGACCAAATCCTCCATGCCTCGGCCGTCTCCCTCCAATAGCTTCCACCCAGAGCTCCTCAACTCCCTCGGTGACGCCCTCCACCAATCCCCGTCGCCCACCGTCCACCCTACCGGTCGGAATCCGAGTTTTCCCCAACCTCCAGAGCTTCACCCGCCGCCGCCTATGCCTCACCATGGCGCCCCATGCTCCGGCCCTCCTCATCATCAACCAAGCGCACAAATGGAACCGCGGTGATCTCTAGATTCTCATGCGCTCATCGTTCCGCCTTCCAAGCTTTGTTTCCACGGTCGATTCCGGCCATGTCACCGGCGTGCGCGCTGCCGCCCATGGAGCCCTTCTGCGCCGCCCCTCCTCTGTGCGCCTGGACTGCTGCTGGTAAGCCTCGCGCCCAGGCGCCATCCCGCCGCCTTCCCCTCTACAGCCGCGCCTTTTCCCCCTTCCCCTGCCGCCGGTCAAGCCTGGGCCAAGCCCCGGCCTGTGTCTGCTCCGTTCCTGACTGTAGGTTGAAGACGGAGGGTGCACTTGTGAGAAGAAAAGAAGTCCAGGGGGTCCGATAGAAAACTGCAGGAGTTATGTTTAAGGTGGGATTTTGTCCAGGGGTGTAGGCGCAAAATCCAGGGACCTTTGCGCAATTAACCCGTAGTCCAGGGGCTAGATCACAAGTTTGCCTCGGTTTACTTTCTATTCCTAAATCAAAAAGGCTGAAACTTTGAAAATGCACAACTAATGGTAGAAAATTTATAAAAATACCAAACCACTTTGTTAGAATATTTGAGATGAGTATTTTCACAAAAAAAAATAACTTTGCACATGTTACGATTCGAAATAGGGCTCTGTGATTTATTTCTTGTTTAGGCCATTAAATGCATAGTAAGTCACAGAAAAATGGTAAATTAGACAATTCACTTTTGTTAGCCTTGATTCAGTAAGCTTGTGCCTAGAAAAATATCTTGGACCCTGTCATAGATGTTTAATTCCCTGTTTGAGATTTATCTTTGGAATCTAGGGATAGATATTTCTTTTTGCATAAGATTTAATCTAGGCTAGAGAAAAATGTGAAACGACATAGAGTATGTCAGTAATGAAGTATAGTTCACAGGGAAAATATGCAAATTTGTCTGAAAGTTAATGAAACCCACTTTCCTTTTTAGAGAAAGATAAATAGGAGTAATATATGGAAAATAGATTTCCTTCACTACAAATCATAAAAACTTCACCAAAGGCTCTGTTTCACCCCTAGAACTCACTGTTAAAATTTCATACTCATATTCATTACGGTTTGTGATTTAAAAATAGTTAAGTACATGCTACCTTAGGGTAATGAAACCATTTTAATTATTTTTGTCCACCTCTAATGGATCTCAAATTTTTACAGTAATTTAGTAATCATGTGGTTGAGTTACTGTTAAATTTGTAGCTTCATAGCTTGCTGTTTGGTTAATGAAATAAAATTTGGAAGATGAACCTAATTGAATGGATGAGACAAACATTAAGTAATAATAAGGGTGATGATGGTAATTTCGGGAGAGGTACAGAAAAACATTCGGAAACAGGATAACTTCCCAAATAAACCTTGAGCAACCCTAGAATGACCCCACCTATCTTTATGACGTCTAAGTTGTAAAACCGTAAATGTGTACACAATCACCATCAAAATCAACCCCGGGTTTTATACCACAACACACCTTACTTCATGAAGATAATGAAAGTTTAGAACCTTGTTTAGGTGAATGTTGTCGTAATGTAATTTACACTTCAGCACTAATTCATGTTTTGCATCCTGCATGTGAAAGCATGGAAGATTGAACTTGTTGCATTTGCATTTCGTGTAGAAGTGAACTTTGCTAACGGCACGTACGAGCTGCACCTGGCACCAGAAGAAGAAGCCGCAGCGGATCTGCACCACACCGGAGTCGAGCCCGTGCCAGAGCAAGCCGAGGACCAGTTCGCTAACTCCAAGTGTGATGGCTAGACCTCGGAGCATGATTTCCAATCTTTAAATACTTGCAATACAATTGATTGCTTTGATTGCGCATTTACGTTCCAGGAGTTGATTGAAACCGTAGATGCATGAACTTAGTACCCTTGATATGAACACTAGTATATTAAGTCGAGTAGTTGCAATGCTTAATAGGACTTGTTAAAAGTCGAGTGATTGCCTATCACTCGCGAGTTATAGGAGTTGATTGCTTTACTTATGTTGCAACTATAAGGACGATGGACGGGATCGGGCTTATGTTCGGTACTCGGTGGTTTGCCCCGTCTGTCTACATGAAATTGGACTAAGGTTGAGATGTAATAGTGTTTGTGATTAAGTGTTTGAAAGTACTAATCTCATACCTAGTATGGGATGGGGAAGCCAAGTACCTGATTGAACCGGGACATGAGCGGATTTCCCCACTATCTCTGGAAACTTAGTTTTCCCCTGGTGCATCATGTGGTGACAAGTGCGGTCATAGTACGGCGTAGTCCGGGTCTATGGAGCCTTGTACCAAGGGAAGTGGGCCCGACATGGGTCTGGGAATCGATGGGGACGGCTGACAAATGAAGCGACCACTCGTGGTGCATGGATGTCATGGGATTAGGTCGCCATGCATGGTTAAGAAATTCAAATCGATTCGTCTGCCTCTCATAGTTTGGGACTACTTGATCGCTATGCTACACTGAGTAAGAATGGAACTTGATGATGATGTTAATATTGATGCTTGTCATAAATTGTTTGGAAACTATGCTTGTTTAGTATAGTTGCTAACTTAGACTGGTAAATGAACGTAGAAATTGTGGCTAAAATATTGAAAGTAAGGACCTACACTAGTCGTTTTTGGAAAAAACAAACCCCCTAGCCAAAAAGCTTGCATGTCTAGGTGTTGGTGGAATAGTACCACCGGTCGGTTAAGTCTTGTTGAGCATAGTTGCTCAGCCTTGCTTGTGGCACATCTTTTCAGGTGATGTTGACATCTCTGAGTTCGCTGCAAGTGTTACTTGGCCTACCCAGCTCCCTCTGGGTTGGACGGTCGAGTGGGATCCCTCCTTGGACGGTGAGGACAGGGGTCATTGATGTCATGATCGGCTTCTTCATGATATCGTGCATCGACGTTTACTTTTTGTTCATTTTATTTCCGCTGCTTGAAAACTCTGCAAACTATGTTTGAATTTCGAACCTTATGTTGTAATAAATTGTTGCAATATGTTTAATCTGGATGGACTGTTGAATCTCTAAAACCCTCACCTTCGTGTGAGTCTTGCTTTCTCGATCCTGAGTAAGTGGTTTATCGGATGAAATCCGACGGACGACCAAGTTGACTTGTTTAAAGTGCATGATCACGTGTTAGACAACTTAAGTGCATTTTAGCCAAGTTAATTTGGATGGTTCCGCTACACATATGATGGTCTTCAATGATCTCATCTAGCACTTGGACTTGGTCAATATCCATTTCCAAGACAGATGCTTCACTTAGAATAACATGCAACAAAGATCCCTTGGTGTTCACTTCCCCCTCATGGACTGTTTTGTATGCAAATACATCGGTACAGACCTTGGGAAGACCTATCTCTGATGATCCCCCTATGTTGTTAAAGTTGGCACATTCATTCCAAAACCAAAACTATTCAGATTTGAAAACTTTTGGATTGATTTGATGGTTTTCTATATCTGGTTGAACTGCAATGGAACACCTCTCCCTTACTATGCTAATGCTACCAAAAATTTGAATGGGAAATTAAAACAAGTCTGAGCTAGTTTGAAAAGATGGAGCAAACAGCTTTCTAAATTTAGGCTCATATGCAATTGTAATTGTGTGCTAGTTTTACTGGATGGAGGATCAAAGGCCCTTAGAGACACTACAAGAAATCTTCCGGTCTATGACGAACCCAACAGTGTCATAAACACGTTTTTTGCGTCATAAACTGTGATTTATGACGCTTGAGTGAGGAAAACCCTCCATCATTAATCAAGCATCGTAAACCGTGACTAGTGATGTTCCTTATTTCGGTGTGTCACTGTATCTATGACACCTACAAAATGTCAACAGATAACGTCATAAATTGGCTCCTGTTGTTCTGCCACGACGGGCAGAATCTGATGTAGCATCCGATGTGGCATGGTAATTGTGACAAATTATTTCGTCATAAAATGAATTTGGCCCATTTGTTGTTGGGTCGAGCTCAAATTTGTTCCTACATGCCAATATAGTTCCGATAGCCAAAAATTGATTCTGGTAGCCCATTTGTTGTTGGGTCGAGCCCAAAAGTTGTGCATATTGTTTGTGACCCTTTTAGTCTTGAATTATGAATGAAATACACTTTTGGCCCAATTATATGTGGGCTAAGCTGACTTAAGGTAGAAATAAATTTAACTAATTCGGCCTAACAAATAATTGATTTCAATGGAATTCTGATCCGATTAGCAAAATAATAAATACAACACATATTTATGTATACAAGAAAATAAATTGTTGTTCCCTATAGAGACAACCACTACCATATTGTTCATCACAGATCACAAACTATTACAAGATAACTGCCTCACAAAGAATATAGATTAACAAAGCTGCATCCAGGTCATAAGTTCAAAAGACAAAGTAGAGCATTGATCTTAACCTCTAGCAGATGTTAGCAATTGACGAAGGAGTGCTCAGTATCTTGTGCTACCTTCTTCAAGTTCTCAATCTCAGCTGACTGCAATTTGAGAGTTGATTCTGATTCTTCTGTCTTCTTCTTCAAGATAGCTAACTCTTGCTAGTGAGCAACAAACTGTTGTCGAAGCTCCATCCTATTTGTCAGCGTCAACTTGCTCCTCGTCAACACTACCACATAAGGATTTGGTAGAGCTTCTTGAGTACTCCTCTACCGCATCACGTCCTTGTTTTGCAAGAAGCACCATTGATTTGAGAACTTCCAGCTAGCAACAGTGGATCCAAAGTCAAATTGTGATCTTGTAATTGATTTAAACTAAGGAAAGAAAGGAATGTCAATAATCATCACGTGTTTAGTTTGTTATCCTGAAGCTGAACTGAACAGGAGCGACTACAGATGTTGACCCTCTGGCTGGCTGAAACAATATACAGTCAAACTTTAGTTGATGCATTTGTTTAAGTATAAATTAAGAGCGAACAAATAAACAAACACAAAAACATGTGGCAAAGGTTGAGATCATCCGCAAACTAAAACAATTTCATCTATTAAGTTCTACAAACCACATAAACAATTTGACTAGGCACAAAAATAATTATTGGAAAAGGTGAAAGATAAAGGGAATCTGCTGGAGCAGTAATTTTTCATCGACTCTACCAATAGGGTACAGTAGATCCACATTACCTAATCTAACGACAATAGTGAAAGCCAAAGAGCATGGGGAAGCAATCTAATAATTTTATCTATTAAGTTCTACAAACCACATAAATAATTTGACTTGGCACAAAAATAATCATTGGAAAAGGTGAAAGATAAAGGAGATCTGGTGAAGCAATAATTTTTCACCAAATCTCGCAATAGGTACATCAGGTCCACATTCCCCAAACCAACTACAATATTGAAAGCCAAAGAGTATGGGAAAGCAATCTAATAATTGAATTTAGCAATATGGTAAGAAAACCGCTAACCTGACGAACATGGAGAGAAGGAGGTGCTGAATGCCGTCTCGATGGAGCAATCGAGGCATGCGCCGCTTCCTTGATCTTCTTCGCACGTACTCGAGCACGGTAGCTGCCGGTGGCAGCCTCGGGGAAGCCGACGGAGCGACGGCCTCGAACCATCTCGCAGCTTCAAGCCCGTCGCCGAGGAAGCCCGCCGCTCTTCGCCGAGGTAGCCCGTCGAAAGTCGCTTAGGTAGCTTGTTTCCTGTCTAGATTGACGGCGCTGCCAAGACCGCGCTTGCTGCCGCTGCTGCAGATCTACTAGGGCTATTCAGCAGGAAGAGACGGGGCTGATTTTGGAATTACCAGGCGGGATGTGGGAGGCTTGAATCCCCTCTTTTATTTATATTACTATATGTAACAGGGGAGGACCCGGAGGAGGAGCAGGGAATTCAAAATTTCAGATCCCGCCTTTGTGTTCGGTAGCGGGAGACGGAACTTTTTGGAAACCGCCACGAGACCTGGGTCACTGGCACCTTGGATCGCTTGGGACTCGGACCCAAGCTTCAGTGACCTTACGTAGACGAGCGGTTCCAAAAGGGAGTCTGGGAAAGTCCATGGCATCATGGCATTGATGAGCACTTCATGGATTATCCTCCTTTGTAGATTCATGTCTGCAGGATGATCCAACTATTCCATTACAAATGTGCTTCAGTGCAACAAATTAATGTACCATTTCGACTATTTACATGATTAAATACTCTTAAATAAAATATTAAAACTGCACTAGACCCTGGTGGTGGCCTCCTAAGCTCTACTCGACGTTCTTTAAAGCAAGCACACGGATCTTCTTGGTAACTTCGGGATGGTGGTAACACACGAATACAAAATCCTCTGTGAGAATTCCGTTCGACGAGATTAGCGCTATGAGAGACATGCACTTCTCCTGCAATTGGGTGCAGTTAGTCTCAAATGCCTATCATAAAAATGTGGTCACAGTTTCCACACACGCCGTGTCCCATAGCTTTGACGCACAGTGCAACTTCTACTATTTAACGCAATACATGTCGGCAAGTGAGAGTAATGTGGACCAGGCGTTGACAGGGGTGTCCTATAAATCAGCCTCCTCTGGGAGTGATCCTTTGTGACACCCGGTCCAATTTGGTTGGTCCAGTAGTGGCCCATGAGCACAAGTGCGCATGTTTAGTACCACCTTGCTAGTTGAGCAAGGGTGGAGCCAACTTATAAACCTTTGTATTCCAACCATAGTACCTTCGGGTTAACCCTTTTACATGAAGCGAGGATGAAAGTGTAAGCATGTGCTATGTGTATGCGTGCCCACCCCTCGGAAGGGTTGGACAGTGCGGCTTTGGAGGACGGGGTGTTACATCCTTCGCATGCATATTTGATCAGCAGTGAGAAGCCACCAGAGTCAGCTTCTTTAATTGAAACAATTTCTAACATTGACTCCACTCAGCTGCCATAGCGGAATGCCTCCATCACACGAGATAGTGCTTCCACATCGGCCCGTCTCGCTCGAATTACCCGTCGGCCTATGTCAAAGACAACGTCCGTGGTGCAATTATTGTGCATATGCTTCTACCTACTGATGAAGGTGGAATTTCAATGCTGTCGTCCTCCAATATTGGGCATATTTTTTTTAACGTGGGAATGCCCAACTTCTAAATTCTGGCTCCGCCACCGCAGGCAGAAATGCTTGATAACTGTAACTTACAAAATGTTGGGCAAGCGAGGGAAGCAGTGGTGCATTTCCTAGGTGCAGTGTGCGAATGAATTTATTAACATGTAACTAATCTAAGATACATTTGAAAAGAAGAACATTTCCTAGGTTCATTCTCCAACTCAACGCACGAGCTTTTGGAAACTTTAAATGGCTTCTGGCTAGTGTATACAAGCACCTTCAGATTTTTCGAGAAGGATTCATGTAAATTTTAACTTTCGATCAGAGCTGGAATCAAACCCATGTGATTGTGCTTCTGCAACTGCAAGTGATCTCTCAATTTGGCTACATTAGAAATGCAAACTGATCAAAGCCAGAAATTGATTGCCTCAGCACAAATGGCACGTCAAAACAAGGCCCTGTTTGTATTCGCTTTTCTGAAACTCGCTTATCTGGCAAGCAGCTTACCTGGTAAGCCTGCTATATGATAATCTGCTATCTGAATAAGCTGCGTGTTTGGCAATCCTGATTATTTTTTATCAATTGTCTATCTTGACCAGTAAAATGACCTGAATGCCCCCGGATGGAACCATAATGACAGCAACCATATCCATGTCATCTCCTAAAGCACCGGACCTTCAGGCGAGCAGGAGGCCGGACCGGCACCGCAGATAGCAGGGCGCAGATCTTGGCAGCCCGGCGGAGGGCAGGACGGCCGTGGAGGGAGGCGGAGAGTGTCGAGGGAGGCGCGGGAGGCGGCAGCCATGGAGGGAGGCGCCGACGGAAGGCATCGAGGCAGCAGCGGCCGTGGAGGGAGGCGGCGGCTGTGGAGGGAGGTGCCAGCGGAGGGCAGGAGGTGGCAGCCGTGGAGGGAGGCGAAGGGAGTCAAGGGAGGCGACGGCCATGGAGGGAGGTGCCGGCGGAGGGCAGGAGGCGGCGATCGTGGAGGGCGTCGAGGGAGGCGGCGGCCGTGGAGGGAGGCGCCAGTGGAGGGCAGGAGGCGGCGCCGCGCAGAGGGTATCGGGGGATATGATCCGCGCACTAGTCAAAGCCTCAGGATTAGAAAGTGTACAGCATGAAGAGAGAATAGAACAGCAAAGTCGCATCACCCTGTTCAATGAAGCAACAATTGTTCAGGTTAACAACGGTGTAAAGGCCTCTTTCTGGAGCTCTGCCTGGATCAAGCACGTTCGGCATGCAAAAGCACCACCACGCTGCAAGCTCTTCCCTTTGTTTTTGCTAAGCTAGAATTACTCTTGCTGGCCAGTATACCAAGAAGAAATGCTTGGGACAACTTACAATATGCAGGGCAATGGTGGGCAGGGTAACGAGGAAGCAGGCCCCACTTTGAGCCGTGGCATGGCGGCTGGCCACATTCTCAAATCACACAGTAACACTGCACCAGCCACCAGCGAAGTAGCATCACATACGAGGAAACCACCCCAGCAGAAAACCACCCATTGCGGCGTCGCCAAAACAGGTCAGCAGGGGGGCATGTTAAACTACCACTTATCCTCATTTCTCAACTTAAAAAAAGGCTTCACAAAAAAACAGGGTTCTTTTCAGCTTTTGCCCTTTACTTCCTGATTTCAAGTCATGGGATCAAGAACTTATTACGATGCAAAACTAAGGTAAACTCAGCAGGTGTGTTACAGAGAAGAGGTCCACAAATCATAACCCAAATGCACATATGGAGAACAGGTACACTGCCAATTTATGACATTCTTGCATTGGAGCTTAACACGCATCCCCGTCATCCTTAGTGATGAGCATGTGCTTCCTCCTTTTTGGGTTTCGTCGCCTGGAGAGATTGTACAACATTAGCAGATTGACAAGTGAAAATTCAATTCAAGAGCAATCGGGTAAACAATGGGATATGTTAATGAAGAAGTTAACAAACAAGGTCCTTCACAACCACAATGGGCATGCAAACTTATCTATAACCAGGTCCCAAGAATATTACTCTACAGTACGGTTAAACCAACACCTAAAGAAGTTCAAATCCTTAATTACTTAATTAGTGACGGTCAACATAGGACTGAAGTGGGCATGTTCAATATTGCTCAAAGCCTAACCATGACATAAGGCCCATAATATGCAAGAGAGACAAACAACACACCAATACCAATCAGTGTCCAACAGTTGCAGAACCAGCAGAACAAGTTTAGCAATTCTACAAGAAACTACAATTATGCCCACATTAGTTACATACAAACCTCAAGTTGGTTTCAAGAAATAAATCAACATGAAGCAACGCTGAAATAAATAAGGAATAATAAGAGCCAAGTGAGCAACTGACAACCCTGTATTTAAATCTACAAGATTTGGGGGTACTGCTAGAATGTGACAACACATGACCAAAGTACACAGAAACACAGTTCATCTTCAGGGAAGAAGATTGACATCTGTACAGGCTCACAAACATGCAGAGGAAACAAACAAGGGCTAAACAGATTTTCACCGTCATAAACCACAAATTAAACATACAACAGCCTCAGACAACTATGCCCATAATGCCAAGCCTCAGCTCGTTTATAATTTCAACTCAACGACTAATACAACCATAGCATACCCTTATGTTCTATGGCTATCCAGTATCATGAGCCTACACAACTAGAGACCGTTCCAATAGACATCGATACAGGTAGAGGTTAATCTCATCCAGAACAAGGAGTACCAGCTCAGCACCGCCATCTAATCCCCACATCCTAGAACCTCAGTCTTTTCGCAAACCATAGCACTAGAGCGTTGCGGGAAATCAAACAATCTATAGCACCGCCGCTACCAGATTGCGCGAATCCATAGCCGAGTGTTTACCTTGAGGATGGAGAGCTTGATGCTCCCGTAGACGACGCCAACGCCGAAGGCCGACGCCCTCGCCACCTGCAGAGACAGAACGAGGAAGCGAGATGAGGGAGGGGTCAGATCCGATCGGGACGCATCGCCAGGGCAAGAATCTTCTGGAAGAAACCGAGGCCGCAGGAGGGGACTTACGAGGGCGAGGGTGCTGACGCCGGAGTAGGGGCCCGGGGTGAACGGCATGGCGGCTGCTGCGGCGCGCGGCGGCGGGATCTGAGTCGGCGAGGGGTTTGGGGGAAGGGGAAGGAGGCGAGGGCTTGTCTTGCTTGCGGCGCCTTCGGCTGCGTGGGGGTAGAAGAAGAGGTGGCGCTGGTGGGTTGGGCCTTATATGGGCCGTCGACTTAGATGGGGGGTGGTGGCGTGCGAATTTTTTTTACTTTTATATTTTTTTACGATTTCGTAGAAATAAATATTCAAACAAAAAATTTGCAGAAACATACATGTGCCACCGTTTCGCCGGCTGAAACGGCGGTAATGGGACCTACCGCCGGTGGTAGGTCTCCCATACCGCTTACCGCCCCCCTAATGGCCCGCCGTTTGAAATGGCGGAAGGGCGCCAGTTCTGCTGGATGAGCTCGCGGGGAGTCCCCTTATAAAAGGGGGCGCTTGGCCGCCCAGTCCTTGCGCGCGAGCCAGAGTAGACCGAGTGAGCCGGGGAGACCAAAGGGAGGAAGGGAAAGAAAGAAAGGGAGGGAGGGAGGAGGGGAGGGAAGATTGAAGCTTCGTTCATCGCTTTATTGGAGGTATTTTTTTTAATCTCCTAGTTTAGTTACTGTAGTGGGATTTTAGACATAGGAAAATGTAGCTTAGTCAATTTAGTGGATTTAGTTTAGGTATTTAGTTGACAATAAATTTAGTTTGTTGATTTATGTAGATTAAATTTAGATGAATATTATTTGCAATGCTAGGGTTAGATTTTGTTTAGGTATTGACAATGTAGTTGTTTTAGGGGTAGTTGTAATTATTAGATTCAGTTGTAATTATTGATTATTTTTGTGCTTGTCGCGTATATTGTTCGGGTAAATATCTATAATACAATTAGTTCGTAAGGTTGGTTTACTATTAAATAGTTGTTAGTGTTGATGATAGAATTAAATGATTCCACCGTTTATTGAAATGAAGATGTCGTTCTAGTTAACTTATTTAAGTTATTGAGAGTAATTTGGACTGCACGTTTCGTGTATATTGGCAGGGATGTCAAAAAGTTTATATTTCCAAGTGTTCTACGGTTCGAGGGAGGTTAGATATAGTCCAGAAGGGGTAGATTTGAGTGGATTTCAGTCTTTCTGCAAGTATTTACCAACAGCAAGAGAGAGGACTTGGGGGGCATATGCAGGTGGCTTTGTAAGGATTTCGGTCTATGAGGGCCTTAGTGAGAAGACGGCCTAACATAAAATTTTGAGAGCTGCTCCCGCTTGAAGGAACCCAGAGCTACCGGGCTTATGTAAATGCTTACACGAGGCGCGGTTTACCGCTCATATGGTATGTTCAAGTGTTCACGAAGGCTGGACCTAGCAGTCGATGGAAGAAAAAGTGGGAGGTGCTGAAGTTAAAGCTGAGGAACATGTGGAGAGTACTGATGGGTCAAATGAAGAAGTTGTTGATGATGGGGGCAGAAGAGGGAGATGCAGAGGATGATGTTATAGCCCGTGAGCCAAATGGGGAGGTTGATGAGGGAGAAGAAATTGTTGAGTTAGTTAAGCAGGTGGAGAGGGAAGGAGAGGAGGCCAATGGTGCTATGGATGATGACTCTTCGGATGAGGAAGATGCTTACCCTGTCCCATGGAACTGGTCAACTTATGACCATTCCGCCCTACAGGTCAATGTAGGGGAAAATATCCTTAGGTAGTACAGGGAGAATGAGGTTTGCGTGGGTACTTTGTACCCTAGTGGGGATGAGGTGAAGGTAGCTGCGAAGCGATGGTCGACTTTATCTTTGCAGTGTCAGTTTAGGGTGGTGAAGAGTAACCTGACGGTGTATGAGGTCTGTTGTGTGCGAAGCAATTGCCCGTTTAGAGTGCACGCATACAAGAGGAAGTGGAAGGATTACTAGGAGGTGACTAGAGTGGTTGAGCACCAATGCTTACTAGATGAATTGGAAGGAACACACCGCAACCTCACTGCTGATTTTGTGGATCAATACATGTATCCTCAGATAGTGGAGAATCCCAGCTTCGAGACCAAGTCGATTGTTTGTGCCATAGAGGAAAGTAGTAGTACATGATTAGCTACAACAAATCTTACTGAGCCAAACAGAAGGCGTTGGAGATGAAGTGGGGTACGTACGAAGCATCCTATGACAACCTCCCTATCCTGTTGCACACCATATGCCAGAGGAACCCAAGAAGCTTCTACGACCTGAAAGCCTATCCATGTGCTCAGTTTCCAGGCAAACAAGTCCTACATCGGTCATTCCTAGCCTTGGGTCCTTGCATTGAGGCTTTCCAGCGATGTGGACCAGTCATTTGTATTGATAGTACCTTTTTTACTAGAAGGTATAAAGGAATAATATTGACAACTATTGGCTCCAACGGCAACAATCAGGTGTTGCCACTTGCGATTATATTTGTGGAGGAGTCTGGAGATATGTTGTATTGGTTCCTGGAGAGGGCTTAAGAACATGATTGTGAAGGGCGTAGAGGGGGTTTGTCTCATTCATGATCAGCACAAAGGCATTCTACAAGCAATTGAAGACCTACAGAATGGAAGTCAGGAGCGTTTCAGGGTGGTGATATAGCCGGCCTTGAAGAGTAGGTGGTGCATGAGGCATATGGGTACAAACTTCCATAGGCAATTCAAGAACAAGACCCTTATGAAATTGTTCAAGCGGCTATGTAGCCAGAATCAGGAGAGGAAATTCAACCTGCTGTGGAAGAAACTTCACGACCTTACAAAGAAATAGTCCAAAGAACTAGGCAAGAGGTCGGTGAATAGCGAGGCCGACCGCCCTGTCTCTCTGGAGGACATCGGACTCGATGATCTGACTATCAGGCGAAGACGGGGAAGGTCCATTAAGAACTTCTCACAGTGGATTGAGCATGAGCTGAAGGAAGAGTGGGCATTACTCTTTGATGAGGGAGGTGCTCGGTGGGGTATAATGACTACAAACCTAGCTGAGGTTTACAACTGGGTCCTACGCGGTGTTCGGGGACCGCCCCTTGTTGGTATCGTGGAATTCTTCCTGTACCACATAATGAAGTACTTCAAGGAAAGGTACCAATTAGCTGATAACTCAATGCGCGACAATCACAGAATATATGGGTACAAGATGACAGAGTACATGGAGGAGGCGATTAAGAAGGCTCATAAGCATCGTGTAAATGAAGTGGGAGCCGTGGAACGTCGGTTCAAGGTCTTTTGTAGGGACAAAGGTCGAATGGGCGGGAGGTGCGAGAAGCACACACAGGAGTGCATCATCAGCAATGAAGGGTGTATTTGCTCTTGCCACAAGCTAAGGTTGCTGCACAGGCCTTGCAGCCATGTCATTGTTGCATGCATCAAGGCAGGGGGATTTCAACCTTGTTGGTTCATGCCGCACTATTTCCTGAAGGAAACTATATGGCACACTTGGAGCAATGAGGTTTATGGATATCATTTACTAGGAAACTTCATAAACAATCCAGGTAATGCCGCACGCTACATTCCTGACCCTGATCCAGAAATGTTCCAAGGGGTCGGGCGACGCAAGATCAGATGTATCCGGAACGACATGGATCAATCTGAAGTAGGTCCTGATGTTCGTCTCTGCTCCAAGTGCCATGAAGCCATCACACCTACAAGAACTACCCTGCAACGACATATGGAGGTGGGAGTAGCCAAGCAGGACCATCAAGCGGTGACAGAAATGCTGCAGTGCGTGGTCGGGGTCGTTGTGCACGTAGCAACAATGATGGGCTTCTGTGATACATGTGTTGTATGTTTGTGAACTCGTTTTGTTTTAAGTTTGTCAAGTCGTTGTGTTGTATGTTTGTGAACTCGTTGTGTTTTAAGTTTGTCAAGTAGTTGTGTTGTATGTTTGTGTACTTGTAATTTAGCCGAACCTTCATATATGTAATATAATATGTAATCTATGTTGTAGTAGTAAGACATTGTAAAATTTGCATATCGTGTACTATTTCATTAATGATTCCTTTGCAATATCTCATACGTAGTTTATTTTATTTCATTTACGTTTTGCCATAGTTATTATTTCGGGTGCGTACTTCATAGGTCGATTGACACCAGGTTCCAGAGGGGTACCAGACCCCTGAGTTGCTCGACCCTACCTTGGACGGCCTTCATAGGTCGTTCATGTTAGCCGTACGGGGTTTGAGGCTGGGCACGTTTTGGGCACGTACCCCGCTTTCGATGATGTCGATTGACACCCGTTGGATGCCGATTGACAGGACGGCCTTGGGTGCCTACAATAGGTTCCTAAGGGCCGTAAGTTGCTGTGGTGATCACACGGATGTCGTGCTTCCACCACAGGCTGCCTACCCCCGTTCGTCCTCTCTAACTCCTACTCACCAGGCTGATACGTCCTCTCAGCCACCCATTTGTCCGCCGTACCCCAGCCCCTATACTGCACCACAGGCACATGCACCCTCCTAGGTACCAGCGGCTGGGCCATCTTGGGAACCACCGGCACCACAACCGTGTTGGTATCCCCCCGCCGGCCCGTCCACTGTTCTGCAGTATGTGACCCCGACAGGTACATGATCATTATTTTGTCGTACACCATTGACGAAATGTTGTCCAATTCACCATACTAACTAATAATTTCTTAACACAACCCCGCAGATGTACGAAGTTTACAGTGGAGCGGGGTCATTTTCTGCTGCACCGGGCATAGAGCTACGCCACTTCGGTGTGTGATGAATACATGTTTTTTATTCCATTTTAAATATGCAACAAAACTAACAATACCATTTCCTTGGTTCGATTACAGGGCTCGCAGACCGCGGAGGGGCTTCGGAGGACTCCGTCGAGGAGGAGGGATAGAGGTCTAGAGTCCATGCATGGGTGGACGATCTTCTCAGATCCAACCCTGACATGATCGGTCCTTCGCAGTTGAGTGACGCCCCGGAGGCTCCTACACAGGACGGGACCCAGGATTTTCGCGACACCACCTGCGGCCGCAGCAGTACATCCGCCTCACGACGTTGCCCCACGGGAGCCCTTGACGTACGACCAGTACCAGACTAGAGCTACGCAGCGGGCAGCGAGGCGTGGTCGTGGTCGCGGTGAGCCTCGTTTCAAGCGAGGACGCATTTAGTGCGTAGGACCTCCTTTATCTTTTGTACGCCGGTGCAAGCTATCATGTGTACAATTCTATAGCGTACGATGTGTGTTCATCTACAGACTACTTTATCTAGGCCGGTGCATGCTACGATGTTATGCAGTGTGTGATGGATACATTTTGATAGCTAGGCCGGTACATGCTATGATGTCCATGCATGTCCTTTTCCATTTGCCATTATGAACATGGTCCATGGACCATCTCAGTAGTGTTCTATAGATGAGATGTTCAGCCAACGTTCAAAACCACTACTAACACCACCCAATCCGAATCCACCATTTGCAGTGAGGTTGCATCTCCCTCCAAGAAATGATGCCGTGGAGGCAAGAGCGAGATGGGGTTCCACCATGGAATGAGCTCCCCAAATGCCACTGCGGCTTCCGTGCGTGGTTGCAGGTATGCGAGGATAACAGACCCAGGCGGAAGAGGGGGTGTAGGTTCTTCAAGTGCCCCGACAATGAAGATAATTTCATGGTGAGTCCATCCGTTCATAAACATTTCACATACATTTTGTACATGTACCGGTTCCTTTAACTACAAAAGAATGAACATGCAGGCGTGCACATTAATGGAATGGATCGACGCCCTTTGGCCAAGGCAGCTGGAGACCAAAGCCCAATACTATGGAAGGATGGAAGCAGCTCAAGACACGGCATGTGCTGTTCGGCTCGAGGAAGAACGACGTGTCCGCCAACGAGAAATCCGTCTGAAGGGCAAGGTGGATCAACTCCAGAGACGGCGCGAGGAGTTAGGTGCGCGAGAGGCAACACTGAAACGGCAGGAGGAAGAGTTCGAAGCTCGTCAAGCGCAGCTCCTCGAGGAAGAAGAACGACAGAAAAAGATGAAGCAGCAGGAGGCAGAATCTTCCTCCAAAACATCGAGCAAGGGGAAACTTCCCCGCTTCACCCAGTATAACGTTACTTGTCCTCCACCGATTTACATTACCTAAGGCATTCTATCCTAGCAAAGGTGCTCTTTTAGGTTTGTCATGTTGGACGCCTTGGATGCCATTGAACTGTTACTTGTACTGTTCCTTGTACTGTTACAACATTTCATCTCCTTTTATCGAGTACTGAGATTCCACACTATTCCAATTACACTACTATGCGGTAACTATAGTATTGAAACAGTAGCTTCCACTGTCGACGTGACCCCTCACTGAAAAGCCTACACTCTACACTATTGACATGAACCCTTACTGAAAAGCTTACACTACACACCGTTGATGTGAACCCTCACTGAAAAGCCTACATTATAGATTTTTGACTTGAACCCTCACTGAAAAGGCTACGTTGTAGACTGCAAGGACCCTGAACGTGAAGCCTTCTCGGCCGGATGTGACTCCACACTTACACCTACGTCCATGCACCTGCAAAGGTTATATGTACCATTTCTCAGGATGATTTAACACGACGGCGTGCTGAGCACATGGGGCCGCAGCGCGTCTTCATCTCAGCACTCCTTATATAGAACCCCCCTCTTCCAAATCCTTCCAGCCCACTGAGCACGAGTAAAACTCCCATATCCTTCGACGCCACTGAGCACGGGTAAGAACTACGGCATCCGCAAGAGAGAGAGAGGTCGTGGGAGGAGGGAAAGAGGAGAGGGTGCTCTTATTCCAACCATCACTTGGCCAGATTTTTTTGGCCCAACAGAGTATGAGGCACCCCTCGATGAGTTCCCTCTGGAGGACAAGGCTAACTACGCCCCTCCAAACTGCCTTATGACGACCGTCAGGATGCGTGGTCAATGTGTTACCATAGTGTGGCTTATGCCGTCCAGCTCTATGACGGCTACGGTGATGTAAGTCGTTGTTTCTTTCGATGCCTGTATGGGTTGGTGAGTAAAGTTATTACTTCATTACTCTTCCTAAGCTTCTCATCCTTCAAACTAACATCACGTTCAGACCTATCTCGATGAAGGTAATTGTCGCTATGCCAAGTGGGTCGATCCACCACTTCCTGAGCTAACCCAGGAGTACATACACTACCTGAAATGCAAGATCTTTGACCTGTAGCGTAAGGTCAAGGATCTTCAGTCCGAAGTTGACGCGAATCCTTAGGCGGTTAACATCGCAGATAACTTGATTTGCAAAGATCCATGGTGCAAGTACCCCTACCACCACAATAGAGATGGCCCCCATCTCCGTCATCCTCTAGGGGTGCTGGCTACTATGAAGCTGGGCCGTCGCAGTCCTCATAGAGCCAGTTAGGAAGTAGACATGGCTCGTTCCCCAGCTATTTCAATTACCTAAGGAAGTGCAAGATCTTTGACCTGTAGCGTAAGGTCAAGGATCTTCAGTCTGAAGTTGACGCGAATCCTTGGGCAGTTGACATCGCAGATAACTTGATTTGCAAAGATCCATGGTGCAAGTGCCCCTACCACCACAACAAGGGATGGCCCCCCTCTCCGCCATCCTCTAGGGGTGCTGGCTACTATGAAGCTGGGCCGTCGCAGTCCTTGCAGAGCCAGTTCTACTAGGAAGTAGACATGGCTCGTTCCCCGGCTATTTCAATTACCTAAGGCATGTTGGGTTTAGCAACGACACTGGTTTAGGATAGCATCCGTGTCGCACATGCCACTGCAATGTATAATTAGTTGTTCACCCTAGAGTCATTTTTGTTCATATGTTCCGCAGGAATTTCATTTGTATCCGTTGTAATCTCGTTGGAAACAGCTATGTATCTAATGGACGGGAGTTAAATCATTTTCAATTATTTCGTTCAATCGCTCTACCTCTCTCAAATTATGAAGTTACAAATTGCAATGGAACTACATATTTTACTTTCAAAAATATCATAAAAAAATGAAAAAAATAATTAAAACAAAGTTATAGCCGGTTCAAACGGCTATAGGAAGTTATAGCCGTTTCAACCGGCTATAACATCCTGGACCCGGCTAAACCTGGCTAAACTATAACCTGCGAAACTACCGCCAGTTCAAACGGCGGTAGGCTCCCTTCCGCTAGTTCAAACGGCGTTAGGCTCCCTTCCGCCATTTCAAATGGCAGTAGGGCCCCCTCCACCGCGGCAGGCTCCCTTCCGCCAAACCAAACGGCGCAAATGGACCTACCGCCGTTTCAAACGGCGACATAGATCTATTTCTGCAAATTTTTGGTTCGAGTATTTATTTCTGCAAAATCATAAAAAAATATATAAAAAAATTCGTGGCATGCGCGCTGTGGAGTTGCTGTGCTGGTAAGCGGGGCCCGCGTGTCATTGACGGGAGGGAGATTTTTTTTTGAAAAACTTGTAGGAGCACTGCTACGTCATTTAAGAGGAGAAAGCATGCGAGTTCTTACATTCCCAATATTACATAAACAGTTATGGTCTCATACCCAACATAAGAAACAATAATCATGAGAACTCGGGGGTGCCACAAGCCATCTGTCGCACCCTGATCTCTGATCTGATTTCTTGCACCACCTGCACCGCTGCCATTGACTTGTTTTCAAAAATACGGCGGTTCCTTTCCTTCCGTATATTCCATGCACTGTACATCATCAAAGCCGTCTTGGTTTGTCTTGATGCAGACCCGTACTATGCTTGAACCATCTTCCCCTTGCTCCGTTCAGCACAACTGACGATGAGGCTGTAGCAAGCAGAATGCTTACCCAAGCTCTCCAGCGACATCGGAAGCCCATTTTCTCCAGAATTCCCATAAAAAAATCCCATCTTATTGAATTAAAAACTTTAGCGATGTCTAGCTTTAGGAACAGTGTGGGCTTGCCAGTTCTATGTAACTCTCTGATTATATTTTGTGTATATAGAAAATTATCTTGAATGCTTCTTCTCTTTATAAAGGCACTTTGTGCTCTGGACATGATCTGGTTCAGGTTACCTGCTAATCTGCTAGCCAACAGTTTTGACACAATCTTAGCTATACTGTGAGATAAGCTAATTGGCCTAAAGTCACCTATGTACTTGGCATCTCCTTTTTTCGGAATTAGAACCACATGAGCATTGTTCAGCAGGTTGAAATGCTGGTCGTGCTGACTGAAGAAATAATTGACTGCTGCCATCAGATCATTCTTTATCACCTCCCAGCTTGTCTTGTAGAATAGCCCAATAAACCGATCAGGGCAAGGCGCCTTCTCCGAAGCAATTTCCTGGATAATTGATTTCAGAGAAATCCTCTTCTAGATGATGGAGATTTTGTCTTGTAATACTTATTGCATCCCAGTCAATGGTGATATCTCTGCTGGGTGGTTGCCCAAAGCGAGAACTATAATGGTTATAAGTGTTGGCTTCCTTTTCCGCATGAGTATGCAGCAATCCTTCATCAGTTAATAGGTGCTGAATGAAATTTTTCCTCCTGCCATTTGCTTGCAGATAAAACAATTTAGCGTTTGCTTCTGCTGCTTTGACATTACAAATTCTTGACTGCTGCCTTGCTCTCAGCTTCTCTACTGCAGTTAGTCCCAAGTATCTGGCTTTCAGATCACGTTTCAGATTTATTTCCGATTGGCTGAGCTGCCTGTGCTCCTGTACCACGTCCAGTATCCAGATGAGCTGCTTAGCCGCACACAACAACAGCTTGTTATTGCCAATTCTTGATTACGCAATGCCTTAGCCGTGCGTTGTAATTTGATGTGCAGCCGCAGGAAGGGATTGAAAACAGTGATTGGTTGATATCCGTCAAGCCTTGGCCAGAAGGATTCTAAACGAAAGCCTTCTGCTTCTTGTGCCGCAACAAGGAACTTGGGACATAAAATTTGATGAATTAACTACGTGATGAACATAAATTTCACAATCTTTCAAGATACAAAAAATCAGATTAGAAACAAAACCACAAGAACTCTCAAATCAGCGGTTGGAGCTTCAATTCATGTTACACATTTTCGGGGAAAAAATCATATATGTTACGAGAAAGAAAGCCTGAAAGCAACAATTTCGAAATTTCTAATCTATTCATACCACTACGAACTCAGAGTCACTCTTCAGTATCCATCCATTCGTATACCAATCAAAAACAACCTATCTGAATTAGGCTCTTCTAACAGCAGGGACTTAATAATAAACAAACAACGCACATAAAAATCATTCATTGGCACAGAACCAACACACCTGTCGCAAACACTCTCACAAGAACTATGTTACAAACAATGCAATCGTCCATCCAGCACCACTTTGCATTCAAGCAGCAACTGATAAGCTTTACATAAATAACACAGATAAAACCATTCATTGGCACACCAATACAGCATTAACAATTAAATTTGTTGCAAGCGATCTCATGAAGAGGCAGTAAAAACAAATAGATATGCTAAAAATATTGTCAATCGTTCATCCATCACCGCTTGGAGTTGCTGTCATGAGTGCGAGCAGCAAACGATAAGCATAGCCTAACCTAAATACTGCCAGAGCAAGGGGTGTTCAAACGAACAATTGCGCATGTCATCATATCAAACTACAGCTGCCAGTGGTTTCAGATTAGGGAGGAGTTGGGTCTTCAGCCTTGGGACCGTGAAACTAGACGGGAGGAGCATGCAAGGGCCAAAGGGCGACACGGCAGCTTTATTAACTTGCAGCCTTGTGGAACAACACGGGGAACCCTGCATGCAGCGACAACATTTTCAGCACAAAATAGCTTCAGTTAAACCGGTGCTTATACATGGGATACACTTTAAGCACCTCTTTTACCAGGGCTACATGAGTAAAAAGAATCAAAGGCACAAAGAGTATATGTGACCATTAAAGAAATGCACAACAGCTCTTTGTTAAGACTAGAAAAAGACATCGAGCAAGGGATTGCCACATGTTCATGATAGATCTCTTATATCATTCTGAATCAGCTCAAGGCATTAAAATTACGAATTTGAAAACAACCAGCAAACTACTTGACAGTTCCTTTATGAGCCAAGAAATTGGAACAAAGAGAACACTACACTGAGTTTCAATCGATTTGTTTGTGTTCATTAGTCCATATATTTACAGGAACATGCACTTCACACAGAGGCACCAAGAATTAGGGCATTGAATAGGAAAAGGCCGTAGAATATCTGCTTGCGTTTCTATGCAGATGGCCTACCAAACTAGCCACTCATCCACTTCAGCCCACATGTTATGCCATATCCTTGTTTCTAGTCTAGTACTCGAGTTTGTGTGCGATGGTCCTTTGTGAGCATAGATATAATTCACATGTTGCTCACCTAAATTCCATCAATTTTATTGTTTGTCCATTTTTACAGAAGGATGCAACTCATGCAGCCTGCCAAGAATTAGGACATTGCATATTACGTACCCCGCTCGAAGCCTCGAACAGTGCATCTTTTACCAGAAGCTCATGGTTTCCTTTCTGATGTTACAAGCCACTGAAAAGCTTCTTAATTGTTGTTGCCCAAAAAAAAAAACCTTCAGCTGCAATAAGGGCTTGTGGAGTTGTGGTTAATAAAGGTGGTTCAGTGGTAAGTTAACAAATTGTTCTGCGATAATGATCAATACTACAAGAGCAATATACATAGCATATTTACGAGACGACAACAAAGCATTTTAGTCACAGGCAACCTGGGTAGGCTAAGATGAAACCGTACGTCGGTACGTGAGCCACCAACAAAAGGGAAAAACTAGTATCAAATATAAAAGTCATTAATAATGGTGATATTACTAGGGAATATAAAGCCTAGTAACATTATAGCAACATGCAATGCCAAGAATTATTGCAAAATTTGCGGGTAAAAACAGTAGATGAGTAGAAGATTAGCTTGCAATTACATGCAATACTGTCTATGCACATTAGCTACCAAACTAGCCTCTACGGATGCCCGCATATTCTAGCATATCCTTCTAGTACCTGAAATCTATGTGTGATGGCCTTTTATGAGCATCAATGACTGACATAGTGCTCACTTAAATTTCATCAACTTTACTGTTTGTCCATATTTACAGCAGGACGCAACTCATGCGGCCTACCAAGAATTAGGACATTGTAATTTAGGAGCTGGAAGTGTAACAATACCATATGTAAGTTATAATTTTACTCCGCAGAGCATGCTTGTTATATAATCATACCAGCAGCATGAGGTTACCTGTAAACTTAGAGTGAAATAAACTGTTCAAACTGGTAATTAAGAATGAAGAAATGTTTCCTGCTAGGTTCTACTAAGTTCTCACTAATCTCTTGTGAGTTAATGTGTGGTGGTCCCTTAGCTTTCAGCTTACTTAATAACCAACTTCAATTTTATGTTTGTTTTGTTAATGTCCTTCCACTAGTAGGAGAATGGTGTCCATCGCTGTCAGTCACTGCCACGCGTCCCATCCCAATCCTTCTCATCCAAGTCAAAGAAGCATTGACGTCATATATTGTGGAGAGCAAAGTGCATGCGTCAAAGGAAGTGAAAAGGCCATGAGACATACCACTAGTAGGACCAAAGAGTGAAGCCATAGTATGCTACATAGGCATCTCCTGAAGAACCCTCTAGCGGTGGAGGAGGTGGATAGGTGCCAAAGAAGATCCACATGCATCCATGCCCTGCTGGCTGCTGCTCCCAGGAGCAAAGATGTGCTCATACTGCTCATAGTATCCGGCCTGCTGAAACCCTATCAACATGGTCTCAAGTGGAGGTATCTCGGGCTCAACATGCTCAGGAGAGATAGGAGGAGGTGTCTCGAGGTTCATGGCAGCATGCATCTTCTTGATTGCATCTCTCCCCTTCTTGCTATTAATCCTCTGCTGCCTCAACTCAACATGTATGTCACGCTGAATCTTGCACATGCCGATGAAAAGGTTGAAAAGCCACCTTACGGGAGGAGGCTTTCCATGGGAGCGAGAAGAAGGTTCACTCGGCTGTCTACTGTGCATGTCCCGCTGAGAGGGCTGTGGTGCATGTGGCTGCTGATCATGCTGCTGTGCTGCATCCTGCTGCTCATCCTCCTGCTCATCATATCTACCAGATGAGGGAACAATGGGCTTCTTCGTAGGTAAAATCTTGAGAGGCTTATGCACCATGTCCGTAGGAAAACTCCTGCCAACCACCTTCTCAATGAGTCCCATGATGTAAGGACCATAACCACAAGCCTTGATGAGACTCTCAGAAATATCCTTGATCTCCTCCCAAAGAAAATCAGCAACACAAAAGCTTTCCCCACCGGGCCTCATCTCTAGCAAGCAAATCCTTAGCATAGAAAGATATGTCTGTGTTGTTATCATCTCTAGGTGTTAGGGTCTACCTAAACATACGGTTAAGAGTGGAATAGTAGGAATACAGACCCTTAACCTTGCCATAATCACCGGTGTGATCCTTGGGATACATGAACTTCAACTCACTCGCCGGCATAGAACTCTTCCTATGAATCTTGGGACGTCTAGCATCTGCCTTTCCATAGCCAAAGGTCTCAGCAAATTTTGTGTATGTGACACTATACAAGCACCCCTCGGTCCTCCAATACATCACCCTGTCACATCCTGCATCACCAAAGTAGAGAGTAGCAAAGAACTGTGCAATGATCTCAGTGTTCCAATCATGCTTATACCCCATGAGATCATATATCTTCCTTTGCTTGCACATACTGACAATTTCATTAAGAATAGGATCATTATACTCCTCCAGTGTGTTCCAATCAATGTACTGTGCAATAGTCACAACATGGGCCTTGGTCATGATGACACCAGCAGGTGCTCTCACATCCTCATCCAAATTCTCCTCCTCATCCTCAATTCCCTCTTCTTCCTCATCATCATTACTGTCTGCCTCTGCTGCATAAGCATCACGATGAGAAACATAGAAGTTTTCATCACTCTCTTGATCATCACTTGACTCATTCCTCTCCTCTTCACTCACAATCTCATCAGCATCTTTGCTCGCTGCCCTTTTGTTTCTGCGGGGTCTTAGTGTGCGCTCGCTGCCTGCTGTAGCTCTCCTTGAGCCACCTTGAGAAGAAGCCATGGCCGTTTTGTCTGCCTTTCTTTTCTTGGCCAATTCTTTTCCTCCCATCAAATCTGAGCCCCTTCCTGAGTAACAAGAGTGTATGACAGATGTAAGAATTCCTAGGAACAGAAAGATTCAATATGGAGCAAGATTTTGCACGGGATAGAATTCTTTGTGCTGTTCTGTCCAAAACCAGCTAAGCCAATTTTGGAAAGCGGCCAAGCCAGTTTGGCCCAGAACAACACAAACAGCTCATATTGAAACATGGCTTGAGTGAATTGAGATTATGGTTGAACATCCTAAGCAAGATTATGATCAAGATGGAAGTTCTGAACATCCCTACAACCATATAAGTGAACTACACGGCTTGGATTCTATGCTGCTTAAAGAAAAGTAAATACACACGATGAAAGTAACAACAATTGGTATATCAAATAGCTACATGGAGATGTAGTTAACAGATAAGGTGCCAAGTCCGCTCTAAAAACAGCGGGCGAGTTAAGCCAATGAAAGAGATCCAAATGATGGAGCAATCGATGGGAGACCAATGCCTAGAAGGTGGAAACATCACAGTTCTACTGCTACAAGAACCTATAATCGCCCCCATAGGAACAAAGCTTGCACCACGAAACTAGGGCCTCTCCTTGCCTGCGAGCTTCAGCATAGATCGAGCTCTTTGTCCCCAATAAGCACCGCGACCTGGGCATTCTCGGCCCTCTTCCTGCAATCTTCATCCCCACAGATCTGGAAAGGGTTAAAAAAAAATACTCCGTACTAGCCAGCGGCAGCAGCAGCGGTGGCGGCGGAGGGCCAGGCTTCCCCCAATCCTATCCCCTAGAAGGACCTCGAGACCGAGACGCCTGGATGGGGCCTAGCTGCCTACAAGATGCCATCGCGATCGCGGACGCCGCTGCGCTGGAACTCGAGCTCGCGCACATGATGGTAAGCGCCTGGCGGCTGGGATGGCCATTTTGGAGAGAGTTTATGGACAAAATGCTCAATACTGATTTGGCATGATGTTAATTTTAACAAATTTGGTTTCAGGGACACACAATCCTTAGTGGGATGGTATTACTTATGATTCGACCACGACTCAATGTAGAAATAAAGAATAACGATGCCTACGGTGGTATTTAGAATAGTTGCTATCTATAGATTTTAAAATAATTTTATAAAAAGGATAAACATCAACGTGGACAAAATATATACTGGCTAATTTTCAAATTGAGAAAATTACACATCAATATGCAGTGGCAGACCCAGCTTTTGTTCAAGACTAGGGCCAAGATTTAGTGACCAAAAGTGCCGCATAAATGACATGATATAGTGTAATAGCAAGCGTGCCATAAAGGGTCCAAATTGGTAAAGATGCTTGAATACATGTTTATTAGTCCTCTTCATTTTTTACTACCAATTGCAAATATGAAATTGCAGTACCAAATTTCAATTAATGTATTGAATTGAATGGAAACTGAGAGGCTCGGGAGATTAGGGAGAAGATTGAAGATAAACACCTGAGAGGCGGGTGGCGCAGTGGCGCCTGTGCCGGCCGCCGGCGCCCGGCGGTGGCTACCTCATTCCAGCCGGCGCAGCCGCGCGCGTGGCCAGGAGGAGCACCAGGCGCAGGCAGGCGACAGCACCAGGAGGCAGCGGGCTAGGGGCAACAGCTCCAGGCGGTGGCGGGTGGAGCACCAGGCGGCGGCGGGCGGCGGGATCCCCCACCCCCCTCGCGCAGGAGCAGTCTCGCGCCAGCGATTCACGAACAGAGACGGTCGCTGTCGGCCTGTGTGCTCTGCTGCTTGCCCTAGTCGGATGGATGGACTTTGAAGGCTGGAAATCTTGTTTTTGGGCCAAAAAATTGGGGGGGGGGGGGGGGGGGGGGGTGGGGTTAGAGCATATTGATCTTCCCTTTGATCACTCTACCGGGAATTCCCTTTCACAATTTCAGATTTTTGGGAGAGGTGCTGCAGCGGATCCCCTTTCCCCTTTCTTCTCTCCTGACACATGGTACCCTCATGTCAATGGGTAAAATGCTTTCTTCTTCCTCTCTCCCTTTCTCACTTCCTTCTCCCTTCTCCTGCGCCGGTGCTTGACTAGCAGCCGCGACGGCCTCCTGCGGCGCTGTGCAGCCATGGCCGAGCAGGCCATCTGAGCAAGGGCAGGGGTGGGCAGCGCCGGCTCGCGAGCGGGCGGACTCGCGCCCGGCGGCAGCAGCCCCGGCGGCCGTGCTCATCGGCTCGCGTGCGGGCAGTCTCGCACCCGGCGACGGCGGCCCCGGTGGGCGGCGTTGACCGGCTGTCCGACTCACGCGCGGGCAAACTTGCGCCCGGCGACCGCTCTCACCGGCATGCACACCCGACGGCGGCTGCCCCAGCGGGCGGGGTTGACCGGCTCACACGCGGGCCAGCGAGGTCGGAGGAGCGGCGTACGGATGGGCGGCGCCGCGTTGAAGATCCTGCGATCAAGAACTAGCGCGGGGTTGGAGATCGTGTGGCTAGGAGAGAATGAGAAGAAAGGGAGAAGGAAAGAGAGAGAGGTGGGAAATCCCCTTTGCAAAGAGAAGAGGGATAAAGGGATTCAGATAAAATAAAGGTGAAACGAAATCTGGACGAGATTTTTCTCCCTAAATTTTTTTTATGGTTCAAAAAAGGAAAGAAGGAAGGGAATCTGCTGAAGATGTTTTGAAAATGTTTTGAGTGAACTTCGCTAATAAATTTGGTTTCAGGGATACGTAATCCTTAGTGGGATGGTATTACTTATGATGCAACTATGTAAGACTCAGACTCCGTGCCAAACGACTCCGTTTCTTACGAAAATAGTTTTGGCTCTGACTTCATTGGTAAAGTGATTTTTTTTTCTCTGTGTTGTTGGAAAAATATTTGATAAAATAGCTTCTTCTTAGTTGGAAATAATATGTCAAATGTTCAAAGTAACCTTATCTTTCTTTTTTTTTCTTCTTTTAACTTCTTTCTCCCTCTTTTAATTTTCTTTTTTCCCTTTATTTCTGTTTTCTTCCCTTTCTTATTTCTGTTTCCATCCATCCTTAACTTCCTTTCCACTGCTCCCGCAAAATGCCGCCCCTCGCATCTCATCACTATGGCCGTCGCCCCCCCAGCTCCTCCGGCCCTACCTCCCCGACCCGCTCCTCCGGCTCGGCGCCCCTGCTTCCCCGGCCTCCCTCTCCTCCACCGAGCACCCGGCACCCCTTCCTCTCCTTCCTCCTAGCGACTGAGTGCCCGACGCCCCTACGGCCCTTCCTCCCCGCGTCGCCGCCGATGCGCCGGTGCGGCCGTGCCATCCCGCCGTGCTCCACCCTACCACCGGTCAGCTCAGCGCCCGGCGCTGCTCCGCCCGTGCAGCTACGTCGTCCGCCGCCGGTAAGCCCCAGTGGCAATCGCTTGCAATTTTCGCGAAAAGCAAGGGCACAGGCGTCTTTTACTTTCCATGGAAGGAGGAGAAGCCGGAGTGAGCCATTTTTTTTGCTTCCGTGCGCACAGATGAAAAACGAGGGCGGCTTCTTCGGCTTTTCGACAGAAGCCGTTTTGAATATCACCGTTTGGTAGGACTTCATGATAAGCAGTTCATGAGCCTACCAAAGGGCACCTCAATGTGGAAACAAAGAACTACAATGCCTACGGTGGTATTTAGAATAGTTGCTATCTCTATATTTTAAAATAATCTCTACCTTAATTATAATATTAAAGGATGTAAGGTTTCCTTTTTTTTTTGCTGTCATGATCATTTTGCAAAAAAGTTACTTTTTAAGTAATCAACTCGTAGTTTAAATTCTGAAGAGAAGGGAAGCTCGAGTGGAAAAAGGAGGGAAGTGAGGGGGTAAAGGGGAAAAAGCTTCTCCTTTCTTCAAAACAGAAGTCCGGCGACTCGAGATCGTCATGGTAGGCGATGGCGAGCGTGAGGTCGTCATGGTAGGCGATGGATAGTGTGAAGTTCTTGCCCACCCAGGCGTCAGCGTGCGCGTCAAACGCGGCGACGTAGGACCAGGCCTTAGAGCAGTACCCGTCACCGGAGGTGAATAGGGTCCTCCATAGAACACATGGTGGGCGTCCCGCATTGAGGGAGAGGTCGACCGTGGGACGAGGCGCTGCTGGGTGGAGAACGGAGGGCTTAGGACCGAGGAGAAGGCGGAGGAAGCGGCGGGGTAGAGGGTTGGTGGACACACCCAAGAGGAGGGTGACGGCGACCGCGAGAAGTGGCGGCGCCAGGAAGAGGAGAACACGGCGGTGGTTGTTGTTGGGTTTTGGGTCTGGTTGGGCTGTTTGGGTCGGTGGTGGACCTAGCATGGTGGCCGACTACGAATCTGGGTAGCGGCGAGCTTAATCGTCGTTGGCGGTGAGATAATCTAGAGATCACCCGGCGGCGAGACGCACCGAGGTGCGTGGGATGGTGGGAGTGAGAAGACAGAAGGGGGCATAATGGAATTAAGGTCCAAGTCTGGTTCTTGCTAATAAAAGCCTAAGGAAAGAGCTTAATTTGATTTGAGCTACTTTTCTCCTCCCGGGGCACGAAGAGGCGTACGGGGTGCTCGGCCATGACTGGCTCCGGCCGTGCAACGGCACGGTGGTGCAAAGGGTCTGCGCCCTGCTTGTCCGCTTATTTATATGCTTAAACTTAGCAGGTAGTTCAGCCTGACCTGGGGTTGCAGTCCGAGCG